>NC_134710.1:429801522-430462522 GCF_043290135.1 Rhipicephalus microplus
GTGATGTGGAAGAGGCGGCTTGATGCTTGGCCTTGATCGCCCGCCGCTGTTATTGAAGATCAGCCGGAGCGTTTCCCATGCGCCATGAGCAAGGTGGCACACATCTGCGAGCCGCGGCACAAAAAAGCCGGTGATAAGAGCATGTGTTCTGCGGTGAAAAGCAGTGCTCGATCTGGTAGAGGGGCCGTTGCGGAGCAGCCGACGTGAGAGATGGTCGATGTAGACGAGGCTGGTCAATCAAGTTGCGAATGCTCTGCAATTGCAGACGCAAGTTGGTGACTTCAGCTGCGAGATCTTTTACCGTTTCTCGAAGGGAATCTGCTTCGGAAATCGGAGAGGTGTGGGCAGCGTTTATGACTGCCGGAGCAACGTCCATCATATCATCGGCCATTCCTGTCAGCTCCGACAGCGGCTTATCCTGAGCTGGGACAAGAGCCATTCGCATGGTAGGTGGAAGACGCTGTAGAAACAACTCACGTAGTATGGATGTTTCCGAGCCGTCCGGCTGGTCTCCAAGCAGGTGCAGGTGACGTAGAAGCTGTGTGGGACGGCGGTCCCCGATCTCTTCGTTGCACAGAAGTTGCTGAAAGCGCCGATGCATTGGCGGAACGAGTCGGTGAAGAAGAGCCTGTTTGACTGTCGTATATGGAGTGTCATCAGGTGGGCCCACGAGGATGTCGCGTATTTCGGCCATTGCCTGTGGCGGCAACGCTTCAACGAGGAGCTCATGTTTGCGAACTGCTGACGTGATGCGATGAATGCGGAACTTTTTCTCGACTTGAATGAACCATAAGGAGGGATCGGCAAGCCACAGCTGTGGTAGCGTCATGGTAGTAGTATCCCCAACAACACCCGAAGAGGGTACATGGCTGGGTGCAGCGGCAGTGGTACCAGGGCTGAGGCTGTCGAGATGCTCACGGTGCTCCATGGAAGGTCGCGTTCGTAGTCCGGGTCACCAATAAATATAGCACTCTGAAACGCGGTTCCAAAAACACAGCACGGTTTAATAATGCATCTCCGTCATTGTTCCAACTACTTCCCTCTTCTCCTCGGCAGACTGCCCACTACTAGCTTATGTCTCAAGTGTGTCGTGCCAGAAGAAGAAGAAAAGTATGACACACAGGGTTAGGGATATCTTAGTTAAAATCACGAAGAAACGGACATGGGCCGGGCATGCTACGCGTAGGCAGGGTAACCACTAATCATTAAGGGTAACCGACTGGATTCCTAGAAAAGGCAAACGAACGAAGGGGAGACAAAAAGCTAGGTGAGACGATGAGATTAAAAAGTTTGTGGGTGTAACGTGGCGACGGAAAGCACAAGACCGGGTTGATTGGCGGACCATGAGAGAGGCCTTTGCTAAGAGGGCACACCTTTGCCTTGCAGTGGGTGTAGTAAAGCTGATGATGGTGACGATGATGATAGATTCGCTAAATTATAGTGATTGGAAAGGTTTTCTTAGTGTCGTGAACGAGGCGGCATGCTCAAAGAGTTTACGATAGAGCTTCCAGAGGGCGACGCACTGGCGCACTTCGTTCGAGCACGTCAGCCCACTTCCTGATGAGTTCTTCGCCTTGAAACGAAGTATTGCGGTAGTGGTATAAGCATGCTGTGTTCACCGCCCATGGTGGCGATAAATTGTACACGAGAAAAAAAAAGCAGTGTGGTGAATATGCGGGCAGGTTAGCGTCTTTATAACGCCGCATCCTGGCAACATATAGTATGGCGCGCACAGAACTTAGATGTTCGGGGTTCTAGTTCAATACCATTCCTTTTCTTACAATCATGTTTGAGTATAACGATAGAAATAGTTTCAGACAAATATAGTGGTTAGATCAATACATAAAATGTAATAAACAATAGAAAAAATGCATGTACAGACTATTCGGCTCGTGTGCAAGAAAAAGAAAGGCGCACATCAATCAAACGGAAAATATTTAAATGAAAGTAAGAATAATGGAACAGCGAAATGAAATTTGGGTACACATAGGAACCTCTTTCGATGTTTTGCGCCAACTCTAGCAACTTTACTGATCCCGCGGGAGCTCTGAACTGAGTGATACCTTTTCTTCGCACTAATTTCTCTGCATAACAACACAAAACAATTTTTCTCTTTCTTTATTAGGCATTTTGCGTTGGAGGGGTCAGGAATATTTTCAGTTGTACACGCGTGCCTAATGTGAACTATTCAAGGGGAATAAAATTGCAACAGCTACCAAAATATCTGTGCTGGATTTAGGCGCGTTGCCAAAAATTATTTTTGGGGGGAAGGGGGGCATCTTTTTTATTTTGGAAGAACCACCCCCTTGAGATTGTTATTTCTTACTCTCTTCTTGTGGCAAAACAAATTTTGGGGAGCACGGGCCTGGTGAACAGAGTCGAAGCCCGGCGGGTTTCGACTTTGTTCGGATCCAGGTTCAACAGAAGACGGGGGCCCCTAACCGAGCTCCTCCATTCCCCTTACTTTTCTCTAGTGAAGAATACGCAGGGGTGAGATATCCCTCTTTTTTTCTAGCCCCCGCATTTACTTGTTAATCATATGAGAAAGGCATAAGGAACGTCGTCGCTGCGTGCAGCCTTTTGTGTACGCAGCAGGGATACAATCAGACTGCTGCAATAGTGTAGCGGTTGCGGTGCTCGGCTACTGACCCGGAGGACGCGGGTTCGATCCCAGCTACGGTGGTCGAATTTCCATGGAGGGCCAGATGTTCGTGCATTGTGCAATGTCAGTGAACGTTAAGTAACACCAGATGATCAAACATTTCGGAGCACTGAAGTACGGTATTCATATGTATAGTGGTTTTGGGGACGTAATACCTCAGATATTATCAGAGATACAATAAATGGGTCCCTGTCTGAGCTAACAAATTTGGCAATGGCAGCTTTGAAGTAGCAAAAAAAACAAAACAAAAATGAGCCATGGTTATTATCTACTTCTCTCTCTCTCTTTTTCTGCTTTCCCTCCGTCGCTAACCAATCGAGCACTCTGGCATTTAATTATCAAATGAAGCATCCGCCTTCATTTATGTGCAGGGGTAAACTTTGATGGTAGACGACGAAAGAAAACTCTGGAAACCAAGTTGGTCAATTTCGCACATATATATAGTGCGGGAATCTAGTTCATGCCACGCTAGATTATGCGCTTTGACCAGAGCGTTACGACATGTGTGTATATGCTTTTGAGTTAATGGAGTAGTTTATCAAATTGAGGGCTCACGAGGGACGTGGAATTCACTTACGCCTAAAGACTAGCGCACGATTGTATCAGCTGTATAGCTACACACGCAACACCACATATGCAAGTTTAATCGAGTGAACTGCATGCCACGATACTTGCAATGCATGTAACGCTTAAATATAGAGTCATATGTATAGTAGCGTATGTGTAACACCTATTGTATTGGCAGCTGTAGCCAACATCTCAACCACAATTGACATTGCCCTGGCATCACCACTAAAATTCTTTTCCGCAAAATCTTCAACCATCGGTGGGACTCTGCGATATGTTACTCCAAATGTATTTATACGTAATTTTCATTTTTTGTGTTCATTAAAACTTGTTGAAAAATAGGCATCTGATGGCATTCTGTAAATATGCATGTGGCACACATATCCAGCATTCTAGGCCGGACGGAGTATGCGGGTATGTGCCACACGTGACTGAAGGAAAGGGTTTCACGACGTACGCGAAAAGAATATCATGCATGCAATAAATTTCGTGACTTGGCTGCCACTCGAGTTCGTCATACACTCCCGTACAAATTGGATATTTTTTATTTATACCAGGTTACGGAGAAGAGAACTGCCGCACATGGATTTACGGTGGCGATTACTTGGTAGATTTAAACACCCAAAGCACGTTTGTCTGCACTTTGAGCGATTAAAAAAATGCTGCGCCTTTAAAATTGCATTGTGAGGAAAGTGACATGTCGAGGCAGCTAAAATTGTGTGCATGGCGAAAAATGCGTCGGTGTGGTAGCGCCTGCATATACAGATCTGTAGAAAATTTTCGTATGGTCCAAAAAAATTGCATTTTGACTACCTCCCTCGTTGATCGGTTTCGAAGAGAACACTGAGCATTACAAGTTTTCGCACTGTGCCGTGTACGCAAACCCTTTACTACTGCAACTGGGCACGCCCAAATATGTTTCCAATCACAAATCCTGCACCCGAACACTGGGAGGTCCCGCTGTCCGTCTTGTACTCATGTGATTAGCTCGAGCTGACGTGACGAGCCACGGAGCAAGGCCTTTTCGCCATGTGGCACGCTCTGCGGGATTTCTCGGGATCTGTCTTTAAGGATCTCGAGCAAGGGTGCATGTAAAACTGGTATTCTTGCATGGTGCCCTGGAATGAAGACAAGCCATTGTCTATCCTCACTCGAATTGGAAGCTAGTCAATGCTGCCAACTGCGTTCTCAATTCTGTTGATACCCCCCCCTCCCCCAAAGAAAAAGCAAATCTCCCGCCTCCGCTAACAAAACTTGTGATAAGCGGGACAAATTTATCCAGTTTGAGCATACAGTTCCGCGAATCATTGCCCCTTATTTTGATGCTGCAGCAGTGTAGAATTCTGAAAACTTTACGTTCGTATAACCAGAAGCTCTAAAAGGTGAAGTCGCGTAGCAACGACATTAATGAATTAGGTGCAAAGGTGATCACGTCGTACCTGTACCGGCTGCGTTGGCAGACTGGTCACGGTAGAGGGCAGTGCCACCGTTCTCAGGGGTTGGGCGACTCCGCACGAAAGCAGCTGAAGCGAGAGGCACTCATCGCAACAGGGTGCCGCAGCCGCTGAGAAGGGCACCCCCTGTGGCTGCGGGAGTTGGGCAGGGAGCGCCGCTGGTTGGGGCATCCCATAGCCAGGCGTCGGTGGTAGAAGCAGCAACTGTCCGTTATTGCCCATGGACTGGTAGCGATGCGTGGGCTCCAAGTGTACCGGCTGGTTCTCAGCGATCACGGTGACCTCTGCGATTAGCGCGCGCGCCAGAAGCGTGAGAAAGGAGAAAAACTAGTGGAACATAGACAAACTTAATGCAGCGACACTGCTAATCGGATGAACTTGTAATGCTACATACTAGATATGAATCATCGCCCTAATATGAAAAAAAGAGGAGTCCAGTTTTATTGCGATAGCAATTATATATGGACACTCTCGGCTGGATTTTGCCGCCGGCGTCGACGTTAATGTCATGCACCATGTATTTATACGTCTCTCTCTCTCTCTCTCACACACACACACACACACACACACACACACATATATATATATATATATATATATATATATGAAAATGCAAGAAAGAAAAAAAAAGAAAAAAAGCACTTCACCGCGCGGAGCCGAACGTGGGACCGCTACGTCGTGAAAGTGAGGCGTTAAACACTGACCCAACCCAGGAACGTTCTTGACCGCTCAAACGGCAAGCTTTTTATATCTACCACTTACCGCTGCTGTGTTTTCGGCATTACCAGAAAGATGGCGCAATGAGCGCACGTCGCCACATCGCGCAGCGGCGCCCACTCTAATCTCCTGCGCGTACTTTGCCCGGCTTAAAAAAGGGGAGCGACGCTCTCTCGCACGCCCTTACCTCGCGGTGGGGGGCACGGGAGTATCATGCGCCTTAGCTGGCTTCAGGCTTTACGTGGAACGATTCTGCTGTAGTTACCGGGCGCACAAAAGTCACTGCAATCATTGCAGGCTCCGTTCGCGTAAAGCGCGTGGTTTTCAGACTCTGCGAAAAAACAAACGAGACGCTTATTCGCGTGCATCCGTATTGTGAGTACGTTTCGTGCGTAATTTTTGCGCTAGAAACGTGGGGCGTGTTTCGATCTGCTTTCCATTCTGCACGTAGCCTTTCAGATTGTTGCTATCACGTTCATTCATTCGCCTTTGCGGCAAAGCTGTGACTTTTTTTACTATAAAATACGCCAGCCAGCTGAGAGTTAAGTGCTTCGGAAGTAACCTAACAGCTGGTTTTTTAAAATGCAAAGCATTTTTAGCAAACTTCGGTGACTTTGAGCGTATCTATCTATCTATCTATCTATCTATCTATCTATCTATCTATCTATCTATCTATCTATCTGTCTGTCTGTCTGTCTGTCTGTCTGTCTGTCTGTCTGTCTGTCTGTCTGTCTGTCTGTCTGTCTGTCTATCTATCTATCTATCTATCTATCTATCTATCTATCTGTCTATCTATCTATCTATCTATCTATCTATCTATCTATCTATCTATCTATCTATCTATCTATCTATCTATCTATCTATCTATCTATCTATCTATCTATCTATCTATCTATCTATCTATCTATCTATCTGTCTGTCTGTCTGTCTGTCTGTCTGTCTGTCTGTCTGTCTGTCTGTCTGTCTGTCTGTCTGTCTGTCTGTCTGTCTGTCTGTCTATCTATCTATCTATCTATCTATCTATCTATCTATCTATCTATCTATCTATCTATCTATCTATCTATCTATCTATCTATCTATCTATCTATCTATCTATCTATCTCGCCTCCTACGACGTTTAGCTCTCCTGGCCAATTCAATAATGGGGCCTTTACCAGAATTGGTATGGCATAATATCACTGTATAACGAGCATAAGTAACTAGTGGTAACATGAAAGTCATGACATGTCCGTCATGAATGTCATCATTTAGAAGTCATGGTCCTGCTTTCGCCATGGTTTCGTTCACATGACATGCTGCAAAACTGGTATGGGATGGCATGACTGCATGGTGAACACAAGTGACAGACCCTATCGTCGAAATCATGGCATGCATGTCGTTAAGTCATGACTACACACCACGCTCATGGTTCGCTTGTGGTCGTTTCGCTAGCTTTACATACACCGGATTTGGTTTTACGTGACGTGAATGGACGACGAAGCTACATGACTGGTGCAAATACAATAATCATGACATGCGTGTCATTTAACAGCATGACAACATGCCACACTCATGATGTGCCCGCGGCAGTTTCGTTAGCTTCACATATACCAATTTTCGTATTACGGGACGTGAATGGATGACGAAGGTATATGACTGGTGCAAACATGATAATTATGTCAGACTTGTCATGTAAGAACAGGACTATATACCACGCTTGAGGCCGGTTCACTAGTTTCGCATATACCAAATTTAGTATTACACGACGCGAACGGACGACGAAGGAAATGACACGTCCTGACATAATGATCAAGACATGCGTGTCATGCAAAACATGACAACATTCAACACTCATGATGCGCTCACGGCCATCTCAATTTTTGCCTCATTGTGTTCCCCATGAAATGTGGGAATATCAATGGAGAAATTTACGGAACATGCTGGCAATGGCGACGGCGAGAACCTATCGATAGAGAGAGAATTATTTTAATGGGGAGCTGGAGAGGTTTGCCTGGTTTTTCACCTGACAGGCTACTTCAGGGGCCGGGTGATGATAATAATATATACAATAATAAACACACAACGCATACAGTTACATACACACATAACAGTCACATAACACAGAAAGTCGTTCACACGCGCTGCACTATTTACAGCGTTTTGTTCAAGCGTGTGACTCGTAAGAATGTCAGTAGCACTTTTGTGGAGTCTAACGCACTGGAGCTGTTTTGCCATGGGCCTAGAATATTTTTCAACTGCAAGTTTGCGTCCTGTTGTGTTTTTAAGGCCATCTTTAGAGATTGTCTTTCTAATTTGTATACAGTAACCTATCGATAGTGTCCATATAATTGATATCGCAATAACACACGGTTGAGAGAAAACACAAAATTATCTTGCTTGAATGCTATTTTTTTATCCTCTCCGAAGAAGCCCGACAGATTGACATACGTTCGGATTCCATCGAATTCGTCATTTAAGTGGCAGATCCCTCGTATTTAAAAATGCTCTAAAAGTAATAAAAATAACGGAAAACAAAAGACACTTCCAGATCTCAGCGAGAAATTTAAACTGAAACAGCAATTTGTTTTGTTTTGGAGGCAACATCATGTAGGATAATGTGAAACCACTTCATGGGCTGAAAAAAAAATGCTCCAACGCGTGGCATTGCACCTACGATGGTGCGCAGATGTTGCGCCCCAAAACTGTGCGATTGACGCACTCAGCCATGATTGCCGCCGAGCAGACTGCGATAAGCAAGAGTTTATCAATGTAGCACAAACTTTTGAAGGACGGCGTTGTAAAAACGAGTTAGAGAAGAATGTTCTGCCAATATCGGCAGGTTGAGAATAACTTCAATCGAAAGCTGAGTGCCAGGAATACATACGGTGCACTGACCATCATTAGAACCTTTTCGGTGTTCCTGCAGTGAAGGTTTTTGTCACGAAAAACAGGCCACTTTTTTCGACACTTCCATAGACTCCTTAGTACGATCTTTAACTGCTCTGGGAACAAAACTAAAGCTTACTCCAACATATTCGCTGCATTCTTCTCGTCCGTTTAGGTTTCCAGACGTGCTCTGTTGCCTGCGTTTTTCATCATTCACCCTCTACCATTAATTATTCGAGAAAGACTCACTGGTTCCGTCGAAAGCGCGCTAGCTACAAGCCGGTACCACTAGGGGCGCTGGCTGTTATGTAAAACTGTTATGGTACGAAATAAAAAGAAAAAAAGACACTCGAACAAAAAAAAAAAGAAACGTTCTTCACATTGGTGAAATTTTTTATTTGTGAAAAGTTGTGAAAGCCAATAAATATGAACATTCACATCAACCTCGCACCGTTTCACCGGATCTTTGGATGTATGGCAACCCCTACGAGCGTGCATGTTCCTGGAAACCCAAACTAGCGCGGAGCTTCTGGGGCCTGATTGAAAGGCGATAGATATTTCTTTCCCTCATTCTCCACCCTTCTCAGAGCGCTATTTCCTCCTCGCCATCTATTTCTGCAGAAAACAAGTGGAATACGAGCGTTCAGCTAGTCGGGATTTTGCGCTTTTCGACTACACGCATGCTATCTCGGCGCAAATGCAAAGTGGAATGAGTTTATCGCGCCCGATAGTCACGCGTGATAACGAAGACTGGCCTTGCGGCTGCATAGAAGAGGGTAGGCGACAATTCAGAACAGATATATCTATGTATATCAACCAAATAGAGAGCTCATTTCATCCTTACGTCACGTGAACGAACTGCTGTCGTCACAAATGGTGCAGTAAAGACTGCAAAGGCCGGGAGAAAATAACGCGCTCGTTCTTCGTACGTATTTTCGCAGCTGGTTGAGGAACCCTTTAAGCGTGGAAGCGTGTGCTTGCATTCAAAGCAGTATTTGGCGTATCATGGCGCTTATCCTGGAACCACTAGCACACACTGTGAGCAAAAAGAAGCCAATATGGGAGTTTCTCCACCATATAAGCCCCCGAAACTCTCCCTCCCCAATTATTCACTCCCTAGTGTGGAGTGAACTTGGCACATGTCATCGTAAAACGCCCGTTGCCTAATGAAAGAGTTTATGAACGACATGACCTTGTTAAACTCCCCAGGAAGTTTAACTCTCTATAGGAGTTTTAAAAACTCTTTTTGGTCATGACGTGCGTGTGCATGTATGGGTATCTTTTTGCACGTTGGTGTGAAACACCAGAGCTTTTTGTGGCTGACCATGTGAACATCTGTCGACAGGTAACAAATTATCAGTGCTACGAAAATTTGCAACGACCGGATGGTGTTTAGTGAGAACATTCTAAGATATTTCGCACTGTTGAACCACGCTAGACACCGGTCCGATTCCTCAACGAAACACCGCGAATGCCGCGCTTCAAAGGGCCGAGTTACGAAAAATTTCGCAGAACAATTTAATGGTAACAAAAGTTAGCTGTTACAATCGTCAGCGATTGCTCCTGGAGTTTCACCATCTAAATTTTTGATGCAGTCAGAAGTAGGCTTCGCTCGACCATGACAGGCTGGCCGGCAACCGGTGCAAGAGTTGCGCCACCGACTTACTCACCCCGTCTCCGCCGATGGTGGCTTCTCGTAGTGCCACCGGCATTTCACCCGCTGCAACATCTTAAGCGGTAAGAAGGCCTCGCTAAGCCGTCGGTATCAAGCCGGCGTCGTAGCGAGCTCGCACTGCGCGCCAGCCGCCGTATCGGGCGAGCTAGCACCGATCACCGGTGAGGCAAAGAATGTAGTTCACAAAAAAAAATGAAGGCTGCTGCTATGAATAACTGTCTTCTGCGCCTTGCGACCGCAGCCATCAAATGACTAACGCAAAGGGGAGCGCCGTACGAGGTGGAGACACACAGAAACGGCGTACGGCATGCATGCCCATGCAATGCATGTGCGCAACAGAAACCGCGACTGCGAACTGCCTCGTTCTTTAAGTCCATCGCTCCGTTGCTTAAACTACGTGGATAGCGGACACCTATTTCTGTGCATGGAAAAAATCACGAAAAGAAAACTGCACACGAGCATGCATTATGTAATCGCCAGCTGTATTTCATCGAATCACCGTGCCCTACTCGTGAGCGAGGCCTAGTCCTCGAACGCGGTAGCGTACTATCAGCGTCTAATGGAACCCGACCAGCGGCAAGCCTTCGCTATAGTATAGTGCGAGCCGTCCACTTATCACTATGGGCAGGCACGCATATATGCGCAGAGCTGCGGAACTCGATGCACGCGCCTCTCAATGGTGATAACTGGACGGTGTGCACTCGCAACTTTCTGTGACTATAGGGGGCGCCACAAGAAAATCAAAAAGGCTGTCAATGCAGCGATCCCCTGCCTGCGCTGAGCCTTCGTCACAGGTGTTCTGCCTGCGTGGTTGCCGCCACTTTCGGCTAGGATATGTTTCCGTGGCATTTAAATTCCCATGAAGGAAGCAGCTCATGCTAGAGGGCAAAAAGTGTGAGACACGCGGTGTGATCTTTCACCGGATTCGACGTCCGACGCGCTCGTCTAGCAGCCGGTTCGGTGACGTTCTGTCGCACAGCATTGCCAGAGTGGGCAACCAGCGTGCGTCAAACTCGGCAGATTTTTGTCATCCAGGTGGCCTGGCGATAGCGCGGCCGTATATTATTGACGACGGTAAACAACACGGGAGACTAGTGACGTAGGGCCACTTGCGCTACCGGTCGTTTTGTAGTACTCCGGTCATTTTGACCGAGGATGCCGGTTTCACTTACCTGTTTCGTGCCAGCGAAATTAGGTTGCAATTGTTTTGTTGCGCAAAATAATGCTTAATTCTATAAACTGGTGCGCCAGCATACGTTTCTTCTTGAAAGCAGCGTCGGCTTACAACCTGCGAGCGAGATCGAGAAGCACGATGCTTGGACATTTCGTAGGTAAACATGCGACGCTGCAGGCAATCTCGCCCAACTTAATTACTTCGCTACGATTTTCAAATCGATGTTGAGGAGAAAACTGCTTGCGTATCTCGACGCAGGCATAAGGCTAGAAATATCAATCGCGTTGCTGAAATTCGAGCGCCCTACAGGCTTGCGCTCGATCGCGGACGGTGGTGGTGTCTGCCCAACATGCTGCGGAAATGACACATGCTGCTCGCTTCTGTCCATTGAATCGAGCTGTTAAGTGTTTTTCACTCGCGAAAGCATAGTTGTACTTAGCATGTTATTGTAACTGCCCCTCAAAAGAATAAAAAATAAGGCGCTCGCCTGCTGCCTCAGGATTAGCACAGCACGCTAAGTGCAGGGCTGCTGAGTTAGGTGGCACGGGCTGGATTGCCGGCCAAGGCGATGCAATTTCGATAGGGCTAATTGCAAAAGAACAAACAGGAGCTAAAATTTAAGAGCACTTTAAAACACACCAAGTGGTCGAAATGAATCCCGAAGTCCGTACTACACCGTCTCATCACTCATCCTATCGGGGCTTTTGTAAATAATATCAAAGCAATTCTGTCACTAAGCAACCACAGCATCATTGTGACAAGTTTCAAGATGCGGAGCTCGATATTCCATGGCTTTTTTCGTCGTCAGCCGAAAAGAAAACCAAGCACGCTTATGACGCTTTTCATGGTGTGGTTCTACCATTGCAGCCCGCTGCACACGCGATTGCTCTTGTATTATTTGCGCATTATTGAGGCTAAAAGGTTCCACAGCTTTGCACCAACAAAATTTATTGTACTTTATTTACCGCACGCGCAAGAAGTCTGACAGAACGACAAGGAAGCACGAGTGGCACGTTGTCGCCTGGCAAGTTTTTGTTCTATAACCACATCACGGCTTTCGACGGTTGCTGTATGGCGCGCCACCATAGCTGAAAGGCTTGCCGCTGTTCAGGTTTCATTTGACGCTGATAGAATCTCGGTTCATCGTTAGACCTGCTGTATGTGCGTCGTTGATGTGTTCATGCAAGGCCGTTCGGGCTTTATGTAGGATTCACTGCATTTTACAGATTCACACACATCACTGCCAATTCAAATTCATCTCGTACTACAGAGCACCAACTGATACAACCCTCTCGCTATAGATAAAAAAATATTGAACATTAGGCATGTTTAAAAATAAAAGGCATGCGTGGCGAAGTGTTTACAATAGGCCCCCGCCACTTCATACGTACGCCGTGCATGTTTAGTACTTGTTTCGTAGCAAAAAAGGGTATCTGTCAGAGCGACATGGGAGGTCTGAATATGGTGCCTATATATATATATATATATATACCCGGTGACTGAAACGTAGGTATGAAACATGAGTGGCAAGCTGTGGTGAGTGTGAGTGCCTTAAGATTACAAGAATGTCGTGAGCATGTTTGTGTACTATGATCAATATGGGCAGCCCATGTGCCTTCCCTACCCTTCTGTCAATTCGAGAAATACGCAAAAAGTGTGACCAACCTGTTTCGGTACTATACCAATTAGCCCATTCACACCTATTTGAAAACTTTGAAGACTATGCAAAAGTATTTACGGATGCTTCTGTACGCAGTGATGGCCTGAGCGCTTCTACAGCTTTCGTCTGCTTTCAACTGATATCAGGCGGTTGTTTAGCATACCGCACACCTCATCGTCGGTGACGGCCCAGCTAGCAGCGGTTGATGCCGCCCTTAAGTACGTACAAGAAGGGTTACCAGCATCGTAGGTTGTCATCCTAACCGACTATCGTGGTGCCCTTATCCGATTCACCAGCAAGGAAACCGACAGCCCTATTCTAAGCAGCATCATGGAATTCATCAACAATATTCTGTCACGTGGGGTATGCCTAGCTGCACAGTGGGTACCTTTGTACGTGGACATTGCGGGCAATGAAGAAGCAGATCGCCTTGCTTCGTCATGCAACCATGATGGCTGTGACTGTTCGGGAAGTTTATGTATGATGGACAACGCTCGTTTGCGTATACGCCGACACCACCTAAACCAGCACCCAGACCAGCGTGTCGCGAATGGATCGTTCCCTCCCCGTGTTTGTTGCCGTGGCTTGCCTCTTCGGTCCCGAGTGCTGTTGTACAAACTAAGAGTGGGCTCTGTGCTGGTGCGTGAACGATTACACCGTCAAGGGCGTGTGGACAGTCCGTTGTGTGCAGCTTGTGGATCTTGCGAAACACTTGAGCATCTGGTAGTGCACTATGCCATATTTGCTACGCAGCGGTCTTTGCTGAATAAGAAATATAAAATCCCAAGACTTATGTGCGTGACCCTAGACGACTACCTCTTTCCAAGCGGTTGTGCTTTCCGACGCGACCAGGTCCACCGAGCTCTCTTTACATTTATGAACCAAACGGATCTGGGCCCCGTTTACAGACGGTATTTTTTTCTTCTTTTTTATTATAGCTTTTTTTACTCATACTCGTCGAAGTCTTCGTCGTTTTTTTTCTTCCTCATCTTCTTTTCTCTTTTTCCCTCTAATATTCGTTTCCTCAGTTTCTTACCTCCTCCCGAAATAGTGAGCAGGCATTGTGCCCCTCCAGGTAGCAGTTGCCAGATCGCTCTCTCCCTCTTTCCTCCATGTCCCCTTACGGAAACGCCATACATGGCCCATATATAAGTTATATCTGGCCATATATAAGCATATACGGCAGCATATGTGGCCACATATAGGCATATATGGCAGCATATGTGGCCAGATATAAGCATATATGGATGTATATCTGGCGGAGTCGGTTCATGTATGGGGTTATATACGGCCATATATGACGCGGTTGGCCCATATAAGGAGTCAAATCCGGCCAAATAAGGCACGGCCACACCATATATAACATATCAATTGGGTCCTTATATGTGGAAGTGCTCTCTTATTTGGCATGAACCACGTATATATTTAGCACCGTGATCACACTTTTATGCGAATTGTAATATATAACAATTTGTACACAAAGCTGACCTGCTTATTTTTCATAACAATAGGAGTATTAAATATATATGTTTTTTCTGCCATGCAAAAAAAAAAACGAAATTTCAGGTCAGCTTTGTGTTCGTGATAGTTGCAACTGAGTTGAATGCATATATGCATGCATTCGTGTAATTTAACTCGTACATTTTTCATGGCATTTAGGTTTGAAACAATAAGTTGCAATTAATACGACGTAAATAATGTATACAAGAGCAGACATGTTTTACGAGGAAAGAATCGTGTCAAGTCACAAAACGTATTGAAGCTTCCGAACCTCGCTATTATTATAGAGCAATCCTATATAGTATTAAGTAAAGACAAAATGCATGCAAGTTATATTGTTCACATTAATGCATTGTTTAAAGTGGCAGCAAGAAATAGTAATTTCAATGCACTTTTAGCTTCCACATCGGTGGACAAAATTTCTGATTATTTGAAAGTTTTGATGGCTATATGCTCCCTTCATATAACAAGATTTCTATTAATCCTGTTGACCCCTCATCTGCGATTGCTTTCAGCAGCCATTTACTATTATTGCATGCGCAGTTCAATGTTTAAGGGAGTATTTTGAAAAACAAAAAGAACTTACGTGAATGCAACTTGCAGGCACCATTATGATTACAATCAAGATGGAAGTTGTACTAATTTATTGCAAAATACATCTTGCGTTTCCTTTGGATACGTATAATGTTCCTGGCTGTGCCTATAGTAAATTTATCAAAAATTTTATGATTGCACAAGTGAACAAATAATTTATTGTAATGTTTTCAAGCGTCAAATAAATCTCGCGTCATAGACATGTACGTTAAGAAAGGTGCAACTGACTCACACGTGATACATATTTAATGGACCATGTAATGAAATGCTGAAGCTTTATAGCAACATTTAACGTAGGCTGCCGAATTCACATAACTTCTATTTTGTATTGGTGTGTCATTACTTGGTCGAGGTCACTAAAGCGCACGTGCCATCATCATGATTAGCCTAAACATTGCATTGTGAATACAATTAGTATGACACATTTTTTTGCGGGCTGGCGTGATACCTAAGCCAAACTCTACATTATGTAAACAGCCCTTTGCTGTGCAGGCGCGTAACGATTCAAACTGCTTGCGAACATATCCTTTCAACACCAACACGGTAGTGCACTTACTTATAAGATATGTATGCCGGTACATACTCACCAAACTGCGCAAGTGCACACTCGCGTATAGAGATTCATGGGCACCAGGACACTGGCATTTCATTCAATGTGGCTAGATATTTTCGGCCATGTCAGAATGATATGAGTGTATTATTATTATTATTATTATTATTATCATCATCATTATTATTAATGTTGTTGTTGTTGTTGTATTTCGCATAACGTTCAACAGCAAATCCATATGCTGTCATACTGTGTCGTTATGTAAGTTTTATGAGATCAGTTATCTTGGTGTTCTTTTTGATAGCATGCTGAATTTTTTTTACTTGCATTAAATGTGCTGCCATGCGAGGCCTTCATTCTCTTCCTGTTGGCTCAACATCTCGCGAGAATCCGGTTCTCCTACAGCCTTCTACAAGTTGTACACCGCGATATGTCGTCGTCAACTTGAGTACATATGCATATTTGATTTGGAATGGCCCTGCTAAATCCAGTAGTAGCGCCACTGAGTGAGTCCAGAAAAATTTTATAAGCATTTACCCCCATCGTTTCACTATAATCCTTTCAACACTGTTGGAATATTATATTTGCTACCAGTTAATGACCGGCAAAATCGCGCTGAGCTGTTATTTATTTACAAGCTAGTTCAGGGTGAGAGAGTCTGCCCTTCTCGGTTGTAATAATTTTCAAACTTTGCGCAAGTTATTGAGAGAGAATCGACAGTTGCATGTACCTACCAGCTTCTTTCAACACTCTATCCTTTACAGAATACCGAGTCTCTCTAACTTCAACTTTCTTGATTCGTTATGTTTTTCATAGTCTACAGTCATTTTGTTTTGTCAGTGAGGGCTGCCCTGTCCTAACGTAGATTTGCATATGCACAGATTCTTTCCTTTTCCGTCTTTCAGGAAGCCTTCGGCACGGTTGTGTATATTCCACATTATTTTTCAGCCCCATTCCATGAATATCTACTCTTTTGTTTGTTGTCCCATTGTGCATTGGTTTTTTTCGACAGCTCGTTTTTGCTCTCTTCATTGATTTGCTTTTCTGTGGACAGTCTGTAATGTGTTGTTTATTATTGTTTTATTTTCGCGCGCGCCAGCGTGAAAAACCCTGTGGTTGTTCTTGGATACGTTAAAAATGATTGATTGATTATTGGTTGATTGAATAATATTATTATCATTATAAGTCCTTGCGAAATAAGATGAAAATTTGGCTGAAACGCGTCTTCGTACCCAGCGTACACGAAGCAGTGATTTCAGCTCCACAGAATGCCTGTCTCAAAGGTCCTCCACGTGCAGCTTTTTCGGCTCGCGGGAGCAAGTTGAAATCCATTGTTCGAAAAAACTCGCCTGATTGCATTGGTTGCAAGGGGTGCGCACAGTAAAAAAAATACAAAAAAGGGCGCCCATCGGATGGGTGGACAATTCGGAGAACGTAGTTCGAAGAAGCGCACGTGCGCCCTGCAGCCCTGCCGTGGCTTACACCAGTCTGTCCACACAGCAGGAAAGAGAGTGCCGCGGCCCATTTCAAGTAACGACGAAGAAAATAGTTTGCACAAACATTCAGTCGTATGGTAATAACATTGCGTCAATAATTGTTAAAAAATGAAACGTCGTTCGCCAATAAGCTCAGGAAAATTTAGTTCTAGTGAAAAGTGCGTAAACTATTGATCTCAAGGAGTAATGTAATGTTCATTGTGATGTACATGGCATGCACTGTATCCATCCGCGCCATTGTTGCTTTTTTGCTCACCGGAGTCATGGGTGCCCTGCTGATCGAGTTTGTTAATTTTCATTCCTTCTGCTCTATATTTCGTGTTCAACTACTGCTCCAGTTTACACAAGATAATCGCGCAGCTCTCAGGAATCTACTTCGCTGTACGTGGCGAAATGGTGGACGGCCGTGGAAGTGCTTTTGTGTGCGTGTGCGTCTGTACGCTGCTGGATTGGCGATCGTCAACTTTTCGTGCGAGAAAAAAATGGATACCTATGCCTGCGGGCAAGCGTTCCTTCAAAACTTCTTCCTAAAGCAGTACGAATGGACGTGGTGGCTTTAAGGTGTGAATAGGTTATCAGGATTAACAGGCTCCTTGAAAGACAGGTCTCGGTTAAATGTTAAGGTGAGTTCATCATTTTCATTACCTTCGCACGTTGTTCATAAATATTATGATAACTCGAAAACTTACCACATTGCATGCCTGCTGAGTAAATAACTTTATGCTAATCGTGGTTACGTCATTAGGCTGTTTTGTTTAAGCGATACGACAACACTTTCTTTTTTTTCACTTGATCCAGACAGTGCTCTATTTAATCAAAAAATCTACGCCAGGAAATTGTTGGTTTCGTGCCATTGTGCTTTTCATAAATATATTGATGTAAATATACTTGTGTTGTATTTTTCTCATTTTAACGCTTGAGGAAAAACCAAGGATAAATTACAACTTGCGCAATTACAAATAAAAAAGAGTTGCATATCTCCAACTCCAAGGGTGTCATGAGATTTATGAGCCCACGTTTGAATTTGTCTTGCATTTGAATTTATCTTTCTTCGTCTACGTTCCACTTGTTTTTATATTTACGTGTGTTTTGATAAGGACACGCAGTTAAAATTTTGTTGCTAGTTTGATTCTTCAAAACAGGGTGCTATGTCACAGATCCAAATGAAAAAACTTAAGAATAGCCCGTAATTTTGTTTCCGCCATCTACAATAAGGGTGATATAAGTGTAAATTTGACTGGAATGCGTACATCACAGGCGACATTATCGTTACTGATGTCGCAAAATCGCGTGGTTATCTTGAGGAACTGCGCATACCCGCATCTATAGTTACACAAAATAATGCGATGTCACGTTTTAATCCGTGAGCACTGTAGATAGTTTTACGCAAGCCGACAAATAAACTGGTATGATGCATTAGGGCTTGCTACTGTGTGAAAAAATTGGGGGACCGTTAAGCTCCGTTTTTCACAGTTGAACGTGATAGCAGTATCGATCCTGTTTCTTGTGCGTAATTCAATCACTTAGTGTGTACTCTTTATTGCATGATGCTACTTGAACAAATTTAATTGTGGAATAGTACTGTGTAATTGAGAAGGTTGAAAGTGTCTCAATGAAGGTTTCGCACATGGCTGCATTTTGTGTAAAAAAGGGGTAACATAGTTTAAAGAACAAGAAATATTATGTAATTACCGAGTTGCGCGAAAAAATTGAAATACAAAAGGAAGACACCTAGACGCAGCACACACTGACAACCGAAACATTGTTGGAGAAAACAGACATACGTATATATGCGGTTACGAGAACACGTGCGGTGAAAGAAAAGGATTAGATGAGCAGACAGATTGTATAAATGATGCGCTTCCAGAAAAGCTATCTCAGTAGCAAGCAACATAAGTGAGAGTTACGTGACACATGAATCCCCAGCTTTGTTTATGAAATACGCCTCTCCGATTTCCCGCGCTATACCGTGTCACTGAATCTAGCTTTAACTACCGTATTCCAAACAAGGGCGTGCAGCCACACTCTCTACAATATGATGATTGGTTAGAGAATGGTTGTTAATTACTTTAGAGAAGCTTTGTGATCTACAATTATATAAATAACTTCTAAATAATACTTCCCACACGACAGCGCAGTGCCGTCCACCACACGATGTCCACACTGTGAAAGAAAATGATCAGATGTCTGCTCATCTAGTCATTTTTTTCCACCTCAAGTTTTGTCGTAACCACATACATATGTCTGTTTTCTCCAATGAAGTTTCAGTTGTTAGTGTGCGCTGTGTCCAGGTGTCTTCTTTTCGCACTTCAAATTTTTTCGCGCAACTAAGTTAAGATGAAGTACCAACTCGCCCAGCAGAACGTGCTTCTCAATATAATGTGTGTAAAATGTTTTAGAACTTTATGCACCCACTACGCAGTCGTGAGGGAATACGTGCGGTAACCAGTGTACCTTTTGTAATGGTTGGCTGTCTTTAGACCGCAAAGTCACGTTCGTAATAACGTGTTGTGATGCTTGATGACAATGCACACTTGTATCATGCAATATAGCTGCGATAATAAATGTTGTGTTGTGAAACCTGTATGCAGGATACATGTATTTGTTAAGCATGACAGCTATTTTCCTTGCATTTACAACAAGAGGAAGTTATTCATGCTTTATTTCCAAGCAGATGCATAGCTGTGTGGTAGAGCACTTGCATGCCATGCAAATTGCCTGCATGATTTCGATCATCACTCAAACCCGAAAATTTACAATATTTGTTTTATTTGCATTCTCTCAATTTTCGATCATTGACAAGACGATTTTTCATGGAGAGCCACCGATGCCTACACAATAATTTCTGCAGAATGAGCTCTTTACCACTGTTACGTTAATGATGCATTATTGGCAAAATGGAAAGCGTATTACGTTTACAAAGTACATTTTTAGTGTCCCGTTGGCATGAAATATCGTTAAATGCCTCCGTTCCCACGAGCACAGAGACCTATAGACACCAGTTTTAGCATTCGTTCTATAGGTCATTAGTCACAATACTTGTACATAACAAGCTTGCATACCAATCACTTTCGACCGAACTCCTTAAAAGTTGATTATCAACTCATTTAAGTTATTCAATGCACACGCAGTTCATACTGTCAATAGCAAGTCAATATTTCGTTTTGACTGACTATGGACGCTCCATTGACACGCGAGAAAAGTTTTAAACATAACACACTGTGAAAAATATCTTTACGAAACTCAAATTGGGTTCTTTTATGCTATTTATTTTTGTCAAGTCGGAATCGATACAGCGGAATATTTACTTGCACTGTACTATTTCTCAGACCGTGTTGACCATAGGTTCAAAATAAGAATAATCGCATGCAAGACTGACGTGTTTCAAAATGATTTTTACAAAAAAGATTACAAGATGAATCCAGCTGCCTTCTAGCATTGCCTCTACACTCCCAAATATTTGTTTTATTTCATGTTAGACTTGTTCCGATTTATATGTTAGAACATGTTCCGATTTATATATGAATTTCTCTTGCAGATTGTGATTCAGGTGACTTTGATTATTTGTTTGGCTGACTATGTATTTTTTGTATTCTACTTTTCGTAAATGCTCCCCCAATGTAATGCCAATTGGTGCTGTGGGTAATGAAATAAATAGATAAATAAAAAAGTGTCGATAAGTCAGCAATAAATTTAAGCACAAAGAATGTATCTCTTCAGGAAAAGTGGACTAACAGTGGCATGTGCCCACCACCAACTTTAAATATGATGCCAAGTTACATTCTAGCAAATAGTTGTTGAGAATAACTTGAGATATAATGAGGATAACTTAATTGGGTATGTACTGCCTTTATTTTGGAGATGATAGAGAGTGCATGCAGACCTTTCAACAAACAGGTATATTTCTAGCTGAAGAATGATTTGAGCAGCTATATTTTTTGCCGGTGACACAGGCTGAACTAATATAGATGAATCATTTGAATGGATTTATATAAAAGTATCCATATAAGACATTATATGGAAGCTTCTATATATAGCCATATATGGCCATATACAGCAACACCCATATATGGGGATATAAGGCCCATATATGGCTATATCAGGATTTGGACATATCAGGTTATATACGGCCCATATATGGGGATTCCATATATGGGCCAGATATGCCCAATTCCTGATGTAGCCATATATGGGGATTTTTATATAAGTCCATATATAGGATTTTTGTAAGGGTCCTTGCGGATTTCTCTTTGCAATCAAATAAATAAAAAATATTGTGTGCATAGAAGGTAATGAAATTAAAGTTACGCGGTCGATGGTGCGGTTGCGGAAGTAACTTGTTTTCTCAGTAGATGTAGAAATTTACTCCCATACTGACTTGAAGAAGTTCAGCAATGGATGTAAATGAAAACTCCCCTAAATCCAGCCGAAAACACCCTCCTGTTAGGGAGTAAAATTTTTACTCCTTCCGGATGGTGTTATAAACCTCCCATTGGGACATGCGCTAAAGGACAAGTTATTTATTACCATGTCGGCTTATTGCTGTTTACAGTGCACACACACAAAAATAACTTTCGTTGAATCGATCAGGGGCCAGCGGAGTACGCATTGCCTCTTCCCGACGTGCACCCGCGGAGAAGAGGGCAGAGAAACCTTCACATTGAAGTTGTTTCTCCCTGTAGTATTCGAGTCAGAACATTTTGTAACACCGACCGTCATTCTGTCACGTTCACGCCGATGGCTCAGGTGCGAATCATCTAAACACTCCTTGTTGAAGCATCGCGTCACTCGAAAAAGAGGAGCGGTCTCTCTTATGAATCGAGTGCATAGTGTTCCTTGCGGAGATGCCCGCGTATCAGACCGCAAAGCTGGATTGCGGTGTAAGAGGGTTTTTGCAGTGTTGCTGGTGCCGAAGTATCAATAACGCGATTACACCTTTGCCTTTGGGTCACGCACGTGTCTCGCACTTTCGATGTGTTTACTATGCGCCGTTGTTCTCGAAATCTTCTGCTCGGCTCACGCTCATTGTTACACGTGATCTCACCGTATAGAAATGAGTGCGTAAGTATAGATGACGTCACGCTTCATGTAAACATTGGGTGATAAAAGCAACAAGTCAACAAAAAAAATGTGGTGCGTGCACTCACCTGTGTTCAATATAGGGTTCCTGAAAGAAGGGTGATTGTCCCGACGGATTTCCTCGGTGGAGAAACCGAACGCCGGCTGCCTTATGAGTGTCCCTGAAGAGCAGTAGAAAAAAAAAAGGATTCCACAGGCTCGAGCCTTCTCCTCCGGCAACAAACTTGCTTAATGCTATAGCGGCAAATCATTACTGTTTTTCGCACACGTGCATGCAGTGCCTATGCACACTGTGGAGGATCGAACAGGAATAGGGTGAATATGAGTTTAGCAAAGAAGAAGAATTTTTACCGGCTAAAGTGGTTGCGATTCCACGGCATTTCGAGTATATCGGTCGCCTTATTTGATGGAATTGACAAAATTTCTAAAATTAGAATTGACTTCTTTGGTGTGCGCAAAAATTGAAAAGGACCAAAGGAATAAAGTACACAAACATTCGTCCTTGCCTTTTTTCCAAGAGGAATGACAGATAAAGAAGCTCGCATCGCTACCCTCGTTAATAATTTGTTTTTTTCAAGCAATACAGGAGATGCTCGATGAGAGTGAAGTTCCTGATCGCATCGCAACACTTCCTCTATCTATATTCCATCGCGAAAGCACCGGAGGTAAGCAGGATTGGCGCATTCATGCTATAGGCGTCGGCAGGCGGTATAAAAAGGGGCACTTGCCCCCTCAAGCCTCACTTGCACTTGCTCTCACCCAAGCTACACAAGTGCTATCTCCCTCCATTGGACATGATGCAACACTGTTTTGCACCCTGCGTGAGAAAATCCTGCCAACGACCATGATTCATGCTGCTTAACCTTCTTAGAAAGGCGTAAGTCCCACGACCAAGCATGAAGTGGTCAAACTCTTTTTCGATTAACTGCGCTGTCTGCACGACGGGCGATGTGACTAGACCAGGCATGTGTACTGAATGCCATTGCCGGAGCGCGGCGGCGCCACCTTTTTTAGTTACTTTTGTCCTTAAATGACTGTAGGGCAGAACTAGTTGTTCCAGGTGAATAGTAAGTGCGTGATGGTAGTGAAAATGCGAGGCTACGTGAGAGTTCCAAAACTGAGCATCGTTAATCTCTGGCATATAGATGCCTTGATTCAGGTGTTTTGGGGGAAAGGCCTCTTCTAAGGAAGCTTTTGACAGTATGCACGCTCATTTCAGATACATTTTTGGCGTCGAGACACTTTACCTTACCGAAGCAAATGCAGACGAATAAGAGGTTAAAAATCAATGCAGTAAATTATAGAATAAGTTATAATAAATTCAGAAAAAAGTGGACACCTCAGCTTGAGAGGTCCAGCCAAATATTTTGCTGGATAGTTACGTAGGAGCGAGATGAGGAAGTCTACGAGAACGAATCCAGCCTCTAAAAGTTCATGGCATATTCACGGAGTGATTGATGATGAGTGGGGCGAAGCGTCCGTCTGTACATTCTGTCTGCCTGCCTGTCTGTCTGCCTGTCTGTCTGTCTGTCTGTCTGTCTGTCTGTCTGTTCGTCCGTTGGTCTGTCTGTGTATCTGTCTGTCTGTCTTCCACCCACTGCTATCACACTCGAGCACGCATTGGACGGGTCAGCGCTTCGCCCCGCTCATCATCAATCACTCCGTGAATATGTTCTGATGATGATGATGATGACGTTTGTGGTCGTCCATTTTGTATCCGGTGGGCACCTTGCGGTATCCTGACTGGAACAATAAAAACATGAAAAAATTACACATTACATAGTTACAACAGGTTCATGAACATTACAATTCCTCTCCATCCCCCCTGACCACGACAAAAAATGGTTGCTCTTGTTTTATGTTGCTACCAGTGAAGCTCGTTGGTGGCTCGGCTACCGCTTCAATCTGGTGCGTCGCAGCCATCCACGAAGTCAAGCGCCTCAGGTAGTGTGGCAGCAACTGGTTCGTAAGGTGACAGATGTTTGCACTAGAGAACAATGCGTTTAACATTTTCATCACCCTTCCCACGTGCCCTGCACTGCACAGTACTGTCAAAGAATTACGGGTCAAAGTGGCTTCGATACACTTTAGTTCGGAGCGCTCCAGCACGCGCCTGAAACAGCAGGGCGCTGCCGACAGTGTTGTCACATATCCATTCGGCAGAGATGTTCATCTCGTGTGCTCTGTAGAGGCCCAGGCTTGGTTTTTTCTCCATAGCGACTGGACACATCGACGTCTCCACTTCCTGTAGTCGAGCTCGCACCACCTCTGACCATTTCTTCTCACTGTTCTCCCAGAAGGGGTGAGTAAAAACGGAGAACTTTCTGCACAGGTTGTGAAGATGCCTTCTCCATTGTTTACTGATGACTTTTATGGTAGCATACCTAAATACACGCCGGGCCCATCACTGATTGTTCATGAGGCGAAGACAACCTTCGTAGGTGGCCTTGTTCCTGGCCTCGCGTGCCTTATTTCTTGACCATCCGAGGTCACCCTGGACCGCCTCAACAGCTACACGTCCGTGAAACGACAGCGCCTGTTGCCCTGCCTCACGTTGACCTCTTTGGCAATAACTGGCGCGTTGCAGCGAAGAAGAAGATGATGGCGTTGGCGAATGTCAGCAGTGGAACATGTACTGCTTTCCACAGTTCGCGCACTAAAACAAGCCAGTTACACCCGCAGAAACTCCGACGCCGCAATACGTTGGCAACTCTCACAGACGCTTCACGAACATGCTTATCCTCTTTCTCAAAGAGATCTGCATGGATGTAAAGGTTTACACCGAGGCACCGGTATTCATCTAATACCGCAATGCTTCCACCATCGGGAGGCTACACATCACTGATCTCCTCCACGCCCGAAAACTGCAATATGGCCGAATATTTAGCGTTGAAGAGCAGAAACAACCGCTTCAGGTGTTCGGCCGCCAGAGTAACCAGACCTAGAAGATTACTGCTGCACTGTGCCAGTAATACAAGATCATCTGCGAACACCAAGCCGGACAGCATCCATGTCTCCGACACCCCATCAATCATGAGTCGGTACGTGAAGCCAACTCTTGATTCCATGAGTGCCTCATCGAGCCCCACCACATAGAGCATGTATAACAGTGGAGACATCGGGCAGGCCTGCCTGAGTACTTTTATCTGCGCTCTGGTGTCTCTGAAACATGCCACTACCGAGTTATCCGCATAGAGCCACCAGAGGAAGCCTGGGCAGACACTCATAATTTGTCGTTTTTCTAACTGGCCGAAGGACTCTGCGCGTAGCACACCATCGTAGGCCTTGGCCACATCCAGAAAGCATCAAGGCAGGCCTCTCGTTTTTTCTCCTTGACATCTCGATGGTCTTGGTTGAGCCCGAAAAGGTTGTCCTCCAATGGCCGGTTTCATTGAAAGCCATTCTGGAGTTCAGACAGTATGCGATTTTGCTCCGCCCGGCCACTCATCCATATATTGAAGACCTGAGCAAAGAGTCTAAAGACGACGCTCGTGACCGAGGTTGGTCTATGGTCACACAGTAGTCCAGCGTCGCCTCTTTTCTTGCACACTAGGCTTATTCGGCCGCATTTCCAGTCACATGGAGTATTTGGGCTGACCTTCAGAATAGCATTGAAGATTTCTACGAGTTGTTCAAAAGCAGACTTCCCCAGGTATTTCACGAGGCCCACCGGTATACCGTCTATGCCGGTAGCAGTGCTTGCACTGATACGCGGGAGTGCATGCTCAATAGCTATTCTCCTCAATTTCCAACGGCCCTCTTCACTTGGTTGGTGAGGTTCATCGTTGGGTTGCGCTTTAACGCTGGGGTCGATTTGCCATGTCTTGGACTTAATAGGTCTTGCATGTCGTCCGTGAGGTGTGCCGCGAGATGAGTGACTGGCTGGTTGCTAGAATGATGTAGAATTTTGGGTGCCGGGGTATTACCATGTAATGAGGACACATATTTCCAAAATTTGTTAGCGCTATTACGACCTGTCTCTGTAATGGATCGCAATTGTTCACTGTTTTGATGAGATATTTTACTTTGTACGAGGACCCGCACCTCTTTTTTGAGGGGGAGGTATCGCTCCTAGGTACGCATGCTCTCGTTGTCTGGGGATGTTCTAGCAGCCGCCTTGTGTTTCCGATTCACCATTCTTCTTGCAGCAAGGGCCTTCTGTACCTCTTCCTATTCACCCCACCAAGCTTCGCGCTGCAAGCCTCCGCAAAAATTCACGCAAATTTCGTGCCTCTTTATGGTGCGTTTTAGTTCTAGCACTAACTGATCGTAGGTTGGCGAATCTATTGGTTGAAAGATTTCTTCAAATCCCTTTGCGACTGGAGCATACGCTGGCTGTGGGGAGCGCATTTAAGCCGGGCTGCGACGTTTCTTCTCAGTGGTTTGGCACGAGAAGATCGAGAAAACGTCAACTTTATTCATTTGCGGCCGCTTCCTAGGCTGAAGTGACTATTCTCATCTATGCTCATGCGAGTGAGACGTCGTGCTAGAACAAGTGCCGAAAGTGCGTCGTCAATAGAGCTGCGACTGTTCCTGGCGCACAGGTGCACTGGCCTTCGGACTCTGGACGAAGATTTAGTACATCTAAGTTAAGCGAATGTGCCATTCTGAGCAGTAGTTCTCCATTGGCACCTTGGAAACCATTCAGAGCTTGCAGTTGGCCGTTCAAATCGCCAAGAAGGAAGACCTCTCGCTGGTTTGCCACACTTGCCATGTCTTCTCGGATGCATTGTCCCATGGTAGAGTTTCCGGCGTTTGCTTCAGCAGATACAGCAAAGCATACCACTCCTACAAGGACTAGTAGCCCCTGCAATTTGCCCTCCCTGCACATGTGCTCCGCACATGAGCTGTCCAGCTTCCTCCACGAAGATCCACTTTTCCACGGGAAACTAACTCTTCCCCCTTACCTCGATTCACTTGAGCAGTTCAGGCCAGCCCGATGCCAACGTTTAGGTAGCGGTGGCTTTTCCATTACTCGAAAGTGCTTTTCGTAAACACCTTATATCTATATGTTTTTGTCACCTATATTCCGATACAGTTCTTCCAATTTGCTCGTATTTCTTGCATCATGTTAGGTAAGGAAGCCCACCTGAATACCTTTATTCTTTTCGCGGAGGCGGCGATAACGGGCAGTTTTCTTTTTTAGGATATGTGCCAGCAGCACTTCTGCAGGCTCTGTGGATTTCCCTTTTGCAGGAATGCCTGTTCTAGGGCAGTCATCATAGAGGTCATTGGGTTCACACCCCAAACCTTGCGCTTGTGAGTGTCCGATAAGGGAGCCCTAAAAAGCACAAATGTTGCGTCTCAATTGTTGCCCTATATGTTCAGCGACGTACTCACTGTAGGAGGTTCCGCTAATGTGGTCCTGCAGGGCCTTTGTGACACCGACAAACTCCACACAAGTTTCAAGGTCCGAACAAATCTGACATAGGTTTTGTTCATTGACTCAAACTTGGTACACAGGGCATTGCCCTTGAGCCCTTGTTCTGGGAAACTGTAGAACACAAAAAGTGGCCTTTGCTATTGCAGTCCAGGAAGTAATTTGGGACTTGAGCTTCTCTGTCGAGTCATGAGATACGTCGTTGTCTTGCATCTCACCGTGGCCGGCATGCTTTACCACAATGGCCTCCGCTGATTTCCAGATGTCCGTTGCCGTCTCACTCACGTCCATTGTGTCCACCAGTATAGCATCTTTCTTCGGATGGCAGTGTCCACTGATGTGCCTCGCTGTGGCTTGGAGTATTGCATGTTTCATTCTACGCGCATTGCCATCCCCATAGACGAAAGTACTGGGAAGTCCAGTTGGCAGATCTGGAGGTCCTGTTTCTTGTGCGTAGATGCTGCGGAGGCCTGGCTGTCATCTGCCTTTTCTTTGCACAGTCACTTGCGCGCCTGATTGCCGAGTCTCGTTTTCCAGCCTACGTCGTCGTCGGAAAAGGAACCCCTAGCCCTTGATCGTTGTTGGGCTTGGTCTGTGATTGGTCTATCACACTGTTGGCATAAACGGCCGCCATTTTGACTACACCTATGTCATCTCACGCACCTTTAACTGTTTGCATTTCTTTTGGGGCAGAGGTGACGTCCCGTTGTCGGCCGTAGCAAGATACGACTCTTGAGGCTTTTGAATCTGGGATCCTCTCTTCTCGCTCTTAAGCTCATCCAACTGCCTCTGCAGCTGAGGAATCCGCGCCTTGCAGTTATTCGTGCATGTTAGTCTCCCAGACTAGCTGAGAAAGAGCGTGATTGAGTTTCGTGTCTGCATTCTGAAGCTGCAACAAACTATCTTCTTTAGGTCCTCAGCTACTGCGCTAACTGCTAACGCACGACGTTCAGCTGGACGCACTGTTTGCCTCCATTGTGTGCTGCCGCTTGTGCCTGCTTTACCGATTCAAAAGGCGTATGATCGATGCATATCCACACATGGTAGTTTGCACACGCTATGCAGCGTTGTATATTGCTTCTGGTGTCAGCGGACGAGCTTCATTTGGCTCGCACTCTGCCGATGTTTTGGTTCCTGGGCACTTGTGGTTGTGGTTCCTGAGCATTCAAATGTCCCGCCTCCGCGCACTGATATAGTTAGAGCCACTCACTACATCCGGCACCACCTATTGTCGACTGTCTTCCTCACTCACACAGGGTTGTACAAACTGGTGCCACCTCTCGTCCGTAAGTGGTGACACTACACGTCGATGTTGCTGTCAAAGCTCGAGACTGGCCTGTCAGCTCTCGTCCTCACAGAAAATCGTGCACCACGACGCTGCACTGTACTCGCATATGGATGATATCCCGAATATCCCCGAGACTCGATGAGACACTCCCCTGCACCCGGGGCATAGCAATGGTCAGCTTATACCACATGCAGTCGCGCTTTAAAAGAGCGCCATCTATCTTCTTTGATCGTCAACTATATATACATCTGCAATTATATATATCTGCAGACAATAATGCCAACGAATCTATAGGAATGTACATTACACTGGTTCTAATAACATTTCATATACACTCCTTGGCATTATTGTCTGTTAGATCTCATTAATATTGTGGGAAAACACGGAAAAACGAGCCGTTAGGTATTATACACTTCTTTCCTTTATTCATTACAGAGGGTCTCGTACTGGCAGACTTGGTGCCGTTAGGTTGTATACGAGGGACTATTGGTCAGCTGCCCGCTCGTAATAAGTTCACGTGCTACGTGACGCCACAGAGGCTCATAAAAGGGTGTTCCACACTCGCCGCCGTGGCTACAGATGACGCAGACTGACGCTCCCACGTTTAAATTCACATATAAAACCAATAAAGTGGCGGAGAAATAGCCGCCGTGGTAGCTGAGTGGTAAGAGCATCGAACGCGTTATTCGAAGGTCGTAGGTTCTATTCCTGCTCGCGGCAAGTTATTTTTTAACGCACATTTCTTTCTTGTCATTTACATTACATTGGTTTTCATAACTACCGCTATACATTCCTTGGCATTATTGTCTGTTAGATGTAATTATTATGGTGTCAGAACACGAAAAAACGAGCCCTTAGGTATTATACACTTCTTTTCCTTATGCAATAACGAGGGTCTAGTGCTGGTAGACTTGGTACCGTTAGGTTGTATACGAGGAACTCTTGGTCAGCTGCCCACTCGTAATAAGTTCACGTGCTACGTGACACCACACAGGCTCATAAAAGGGTGTTCCACACTCGCAGCCGTGGCTACAGATGGCGCTGACTAACACTCCCACGTTTAAATTCACATTTAAACCCAGTAACGTGGCTGGGGGGATAGCCGCCGTGATAGCTCAGTGGTTAGAGAATCAAACGCGTTATTCGAAGGTCGTAGGTTCAATTCCTGCTCATTGCAAGGTATTTTCTCACCCACTTCTCTTTCTTACTTACCTTACATTAGTTCTAATACCTTCCCCTATATACATTGCTTGGCATTACTGTCTGTTAGATCTCATATATATATATGCAACGAAGTTTGGAAGTTCATGTCAGTATAACTCATCCCCTGATGAAGGGAGGACCCCTCCCGAAACTGTTGGGAAATAAATATATTTATCCTCAATGACAACGCTCCTGTTGTGCCATATATATATATATATATATAGTTGTCAATTAAAGGGGATAGATGGCGCTCCTCTAATAAAGCGCCACTGCAGGTGGCGTAAACTAGTTATTACTGTGCTCCGGGTGCAGGGCAGTGTCTCATCGAGTCTCAGGGATCTTCGGGATATACTCCATATGCGGTAACAGTATAGTGTCGTGGTGTGCGAACTTCTGGGACGACGAGACCCAATAGGCCGGTCTGAAGCACCGACAGCAACATCGACATGCAGTGTTACCGCCTGCTGACGAGAGGTGGCACCAGTTTGTACAACCCTGTATGAGTAGTGTCGCACTTATTTACAAACCCTGACAAAAATGGGTCCACTGGTCAAAACCGTTAGAAATAAAACTAAGCCAACCGCTGAGTAGTTTCCCTTCTCTCTCTCTCTCTCTCTCTATATATATATATATATATATATATATATATATATATATATATAACTGTAACCTGTAGAAAATGGCACACAAGGACGTCACACTAATCCGAACAATGACAATACGACTTTATTGTTTTTCTCTGCACACGCATCTTCGTCCTCTTTTGAATAGCAGCACATACAAGCCTGCCAGCATCTATAGAAATAATACTTGCAGAACTTGTACAAGTGGCATTACCCTTCTTCCCAATGAACATCGTCCCGATGTCACAACATAATTACCAGATGAAAGGAAAACACATGCGATAAGCAGTACACAAGGGGGTGTTCACAATCACTGTAAGTCTACTGAAGTAAGTATGACGAATAGTCAGCGTTGGTAAAACGATTTCATCCTCGAAACATGGACGACGTGTGGCTGTTGTGAAGGACGGGATTGACGAGCCATGTCCTCGTCAAGAACCTTGTAGTTCACTTCGCTGAGACGACGGAGAACTCTATAGGGACCAAAATAGCGGTGTAACAACTTTCCTGACCGGTTCCGTTGTCGAATGGGAGTCCACAACCATACTCGTTCTCCGGGTTTGTAAAAGGCATCGCGATGACGAGCGTTGTACCGCAGCGAGTTGATGCATTGTTGCTTATAGATTCGTTCGACTGCAAGCTTACGAGCTGCGCCTGCCAGTCTGATGAATTCGTTCGTCCTGACACTTATCTGGTGTCTTTCTTGTAGAAGCATGGCGTCCAGCATTGTAGTGACCTCCCTGCCGTGAAGCAACCAGAATGGTGTGAATCCAGTTGTTTCTTGCACAGCGGTGTTGTAAGCGAACGTGACTTAAGGGAGGATGTCATCCCAGTTTTTGTGTTCTTAATCAACGTCGTGATAGCATGTCGCCGATCATCTTGTTTAGACGCTCTAGGCCGTTGCTTTGTGGGTGGTAGGCAGTAGTTTTTCGATGTACTGAGACGCTAAGCTACATGACGTCTTGTATCATCCGGGCGGTAAGAGCTGTGCCACGATCAGTTATGACAACTGCTGGTGCTCCATGTCAGAGGACGATCTTCTTCATAAGAGACCAGTGTGCGATTGCATTTAACACATTTTTTTCTTCTGTTTTCACACGGGAAGATCATTCTAGCATTCCTGAGTTTCCGGAACTTGATTACCTTTTCATGGCACCCGTAGATATTAACATTGAGAGCATCACTGAACTAATCAACAACCTCAAAGTTTGTACTTCTAGTGGTCTAGATAATATCAATTCAAAGATACTAAAAAATACAATTCCCATGTCCGCTCAAACATTATTTCACATTTTCAGACAGTCTTTGTCTACCGGTCAGCTTCCTAGGGACTAGAAAGTCGCAAAAGGTATTCCCATATTTAAAACAGGATGTAAAGATCAGGTTGAAAATTATCGTCCCATCTCGTTAACCTATATCAGCTGTAAATTTTTTGAACATATCATTGCTTCTCACATTTACAGTCATCTTGAATCAAACAATTTTTTTAGTTCCACCCAACATGGCTTTAGGAAAGGTTTCTCTTGCGATACACAACTACTTGAATTCACGACAGATCTACAGACTAACTTAGGCATGAACACACAGACAGATTGCGCTTTCCTCGATTTTTCGAAGGCCTTTGACCGTGTCGCCCATTGTCATCTGATTTCCAAACTGTCTTCTCTTAAATTGGACTGCTTAACGCTATCATGGCTTCGAAATTTTCTTTCATTTCGTGAACAGCTCACATTTGCAAATGATTCTCATTCAGATATCGCAGAAGTCACTTCAGGAGTGCCACAGGGTAGCGTCCTTGGTCCTCTACTCTTTTTAATCTTCATCAAAGATCTGCCGATTAACATTTCATCCCGTATACGCCTGTTTGCAGACGACTGTGTCATTTATCGAACCATAACATCTCCCTCTGATCATCAGGCCCTTCAAGGTACCTAGACCTCGTTTGCAGTTGGTGTAATAGGTGGTTAATGAGCTTGAACACTTCAAAATGTAAAATAACGTCGGTTTCCCGAAAAACCTCGATTTCCACTTTTTCATACAAAATTAAAAATAGTGAACTATCTCGAACCACATCATACAAATATCTAGGGGTTATTATTGACTCTAAACTTTCATGGTCTTCCCACATAACTTCCATTTGTTCCAAGGCATCCAAAACACTAGGTTATTTACGTCGAAATCTCCATTGCTCCACATCGAGCGTCCGCAAAATAGCCTATTTAACATTCGTACGTCCACAGTTAGAATATGCCTCACCAGTTTGGTCACCTTATCAAAACTATTTAATACAGATGATCGAAGCCATTCAAAACAGTGCAGCCCGCTTCATCACTCAGAACTACCAATGTCACAGCAGTGTATCTCAAATTAAACGCGAGATCGGTTTACAACCATTGGATATCCGCCGCAAGATAGCCCTCCTTGTGTTGTTTCACAAGTACATTAATAGCAAAAATCAATGCGCTTTCCCTCTACACACACCGGATCGCATGTCTGCACGCATGCGAAATCAGTGCAGCTTTAAGCGTATTTTTGGCAGAACACGCGCGTTCAACTTATCTGCTTTGCCACAGGCAATCTTACTGTGGAATGATCTTCCCGACGAGATAGTTTCAGTCACTAACAACAACGCGTTCCGCGAAAAACTACTCTCTCACTACATCTACCATCATTTCATAGACATTTGTATGGAGGTGCATATACTTGGTGACTATATTTTCATTGTTCTATTACTGTGATTAGTGTCGCTGTTATGTTGCATTTATTTGTATATTTGAACTGTATACGTTCTCAATTTTCTTTCTATTTTTTTTCTGTAAGCCCCCCTTACCCTATGCTCTAACGAGAGCCTGTAAGGTATGTTAAATAAATAAATAAATAAATAAATAAATAAATAAATAAATAAATAAATAAATAAAAAGTGGACAGTCTCATTGGTGGTGCCACGTTGTAATGCCTTCGTTTCGCAGTAGCGCGTCATGTAATCAGTAGAGACTACAGCCCAGCGGTTGCCGTCACGAGACTTGGGAAAATGTCCGAGTAGATCCATGCCAATTTGTTGTAACGGGTGTCGGAGGAGCGACGGGCTTCAAAAAGCCGGCTGGGCGCTGATGCGGTGCTTTACGGTGCTGGTACTCGTGATACGTTTTCACGTAACGCTTCAGGTCTCGATAGAGCTCAGGACAGTAGTAGTGTTGCGAATCTGGGCCAAGGTACGTGTGAATCCTAAGTGGCCTGAGGAAGGCTCATCGTGACAGGCGGACAAGACATCGGCTAGTAACGCTGGCAAGACGACGAGCAGGTACACAGTCACGTAAGGGTCGAAGTTTCTTTTATAGAGGATATTTCTGCGAACGCAGAACGATGATGGCGAGCGCGCGAATGCTGGCGGTGGATGCGGCGTACGGCCTTCGAGATATTCGATGAATTGTCGAGGCTCGGAATTGTTCTTTTGTTCTGCAAAGTCGGATACACTAACGGCGCAGAGAAAACGGCCGTCGAGATCGTGATCACCTGACGATGTCTCAAGAGGAGCTCGGGAAAGGCAGTCTGCGTCAGTATGCTTCCGGCCAGACTTGTACACGACTGTGAAATCGAACCCATGAAGGCGTAAGCTCCACCTGGCCAGATGTCCGGAAGGGTCTTTAAGGTTCGCTAATCAGCAGAGCGCATGATGATTGGTAACAACTCTGAACAGGTGACCATACAGGTACGGTCTGAATTTAGCTATTGCCCAGACAACAGCTAGGCACTTCTTTTCATTGTTTGTGTAATTCGCCTCCTCAGATGATAAAATTCGGCTCGCATAAGTAATAGGGTATTCGACGCCGCCTTGCCACTGGACGAAGACTGCACCAAGGCCGATGTTACTGGCGTCTGTGTGTAATTGAGTGTCGGAATAATCGTCGTCGTGACCGAGTGAGGGCTCAGACTGGAGACGCTGCTGGAGCTCGTAGAAAGCGCGTGTTTGCTCAGGGCCCCACACGAAGGAAACATCTTGTTTTGTCAGGCGAGTGAGGGGTTCGGAAATGTTAGCGAAATTTTGCACAAAGCGTTTGTAGTATGCGCAGAGGCCTAAATATCGACGCACATCACGTTTGTTGGCAGGTGGTGGAAAATCTGCGACAGCCAATGTTTTGTCTGGGTCCGGCCGAATACCATCATGGCTAACAAGGAGGCCGAGGAACTTTAATCTGTTGTAACCAAAATGGTATTTTTCTGGTTTCAGTGATAGGCCTGCCATGCGAATTGCATCAAACACAGATCTAAGTCGCTGCAAGCGCTGCTCAAACGTTTGGGAGAAGACAACGACGTCGTCTAAGTAAACAAGGCATGCTTCTCACTTGGACCGGAGAGCACTGTATCCATCATTCTCTGGAATGTCGCAGGAGCAAAACACAGACCGAAAGGCAGCACCTTGAATTCATACAGACCATCAGCCGTTATGAATGCTGTTTTCTCTTGGTCGCGTTCATCAACTTTGATCTGCCAGTAGCCACTGCGTAAATCAATAGAGGAGAAGTATCGGGCTCGTCGGAGGTGGTCTAGTGAGTCGTCGATGCGCGGAAGAGGATAAACGTCTTTCTTTGCGACATCGTTGAGTTTGCGGTAACCGACGCAAAATCGGAGAGTGCCGTCCTTATTCTTTTCTAGTACGACGGGGGACGACCATGGACTGTTCGAGGGTTAGATTACGCCATTTTCGAGCATCTGCTTCAATTGAGAACGTATTGCTTCTTGTTCCTTTTGTAATCGGTAGGCGTGCTGACGTATGGGTCGCTCAGCATGGTCACTGACAATGTGGTGCTTTATGGTTGGCGTTTGCTTTATCTCGGATGTAGATGCGAAACAGTCACTAAACATGCGGAGAATACAGCGGATTTGCTCTTTCTGCGTACATGACAGCTTCGTATTGACATCGACTGTATCGGCTCCCGTCATGTCACTTTCAACGGCTGCAGAAATTAGGGCTATCATCGTACACGCTTCATCGTCAATGGATTCGAAATGAACGATAGTTGTTTGCTTGGCCAAATGTTGGTATGCTCCACTAAAATTGGTGACCAACAACTCAGTGATCCCGCGTTTAAATTGAATTATGCCGCGGGCAATGCCGATTTCTGAGACAAGGGCACCGAAGGGTTGGCTTCAGCGATACCACTACTGTCATGATCTATGTCACCTTGTACAGTAACGAACATACTGGTGCGTGGTGGAAGTGTGACGGTGTCTTCGAAAATGCGAAGCGCAGTCTTCTGCGGATCATTATCTCTAGGCTTCGGGCCATAGTCGTCAGCCAACGTTACGAGTCAGTCTCGAATATTTATAACAGCGCCGTGCTCGCGAAGGAAATCCATGCTAAGGGTAACATTCCGGGAGCATTCGGCAAGCACAATGAAAGAAGGAACGAACGTCGACTTATAGATTTGCAGTCTTGCGGTGCATCTCCCAATTGGTGTCAAGGGATGACCACCTGCTGTCCAAAGGTTTGGTCCATGCCCCCTAGGAGTCATAACTTTCCTAAGTTCAGCCACAAGTTCAGCGCTGATAACGGAGTAGTCGGCGCCGGTGTCGACCAGAGCAGTCACTGGGTGGTTGTCGACAAGAACGGCAATGTCAGCAGAAACGGGTTCGTCAGCGATGTGAGGTGCCAGCTGAAAACAATCGTCGAAGGTCGGTGGATGGGTCGGAGGAGGCTGTTATGACGGTAGCTTAACAGCAGTCCCACTCCCGGAGGCCTCTGATTCTAGTTTCCCCGGCGTGGACTTGGGGACCTAGCGGATTGTCCCGCAACAACATCCGCGAAAGTAGAGTATTGATTCGTGGACGTAGAGCGTCGAAGAGACGGAGAGCGTGATTGGCGTCGCTGAAGATTCGGAGATGGTAGACTTGCCAAGTATTCTGCGATATCGCGGGGTCGTTCTCCGTCCTTGGGCCGAAGAGCGTCTAGCCGAAATCGAGGTAGGCCCATCTGTCTGTACGAGCAATCCCGGTACAAGTGACCTGCCTCATCGCAGTGGTAGCAAATTGGCTGATTGTCGGAAGCGCGCCACACGCTAGATTGCCGCAAATTAGGTCGTGGATTATCATAGTGTGGTGGACCCGAGAAGTACTGCGGCATCTGCAGGCAAGTCGGTCGTTGGTTTTCATAGTGCGGCAGGCCCGAGAAGTGCTGCGGCGTCTGCAGGCCGGTCGGTCATTGGTTTTCATAGTGCGGCAGGCCCGAGAAGTGCTGCAGCGTCTGCAGGCTGGTCGGTCGGGGGAAATAGGTGGCTACCGGTGCAGGAGTGCGTACAGCTTCCACATACGTTAGCAGAGGATCTTCGTTTGGAGGTAGCACTAATGGTCGTACCAGCTGCCGCACCTCTTCACGGACGACGTGTGTCAGAGCAGCCACTTGGGGCTGTGAAGGCACTGCGTGAAGCTTTTGCAGCTCGTCGCGTACAATGCTACGGACTAGCTCAGCAAGGTCTCTCACGCTCGTGACGTCGGGTGTTACCAAGGGTGCTGACAGACATGCAAGGTTGTCGGACTACTCACACTGCGAAGACCGCTGTCTTAGCATTCGCTCTATTGTCGTCGCTTCACGAAGAAATTCCGGCACAGTAGCTGGTGGGTTTCGTACAAGTCCTGCAAACAGCTGCTCCTTGACACCTCGCATCAGAATGCGTACCTTTTTGTCTTCCGTCATTGCAGAATCCGCTCGACGGAATAGACGAGACAACTTCTCAACGAACATGGCCATGCTTTCATTTGGTGTTTGATAGCGACAATGGAGGAGACGTTCGGCTTGTTCTTTCTGGTCGGCGCTACCATACGTGTTTTGCAGCTGAGTGCAAAACACCGGTCAGGCTGTCAAGGCGGCTTCGTGGTTCTCAAACCAAATACGCGCCGAATCCTCTAAGTAGAAATAGACATACCGCAGTTTCCGGTGCTCGTCCCACTCGTTGGCGACGGCTACTTAATTGTATTGGTCCCGCCAGTCTTCAACGTCTTCGTAGGGCTCCCCACTGAAGGTATTTGGTGTTCGAGAAGCTGGTGGCCATGGAGCTGACGGAGTCACAGTCTGTGCAGTCTGGCTTGCAGTTGTCGCATTTACCATGTTTCTGGAGCATTCCGGAAGAGGGTCGAATTGAGGTGGTAGGCCTAGTTGCCGCCAACTGCGTAGAAGGTTGGCTGTTTCTACCAAGGCATCGATGTTGGGGCCGAGATTTTCCTCGTGGTAACATTGCATAGACTATTACCCAGCACCTCCACCACCGTCACGTTACACGGTAACTGTAACTTGTAGATAATGGCACACAAGGACGTCAAATTGATCCAAACAACGGCAATGCGACTTTATCGTTTTTCTCTGCTGCACGCGTATCTTCGTCCTCTTTTGAAGAGCGGCACATACAAGCCTGCCAGCGTCTATGGAAATAATACTTGCAGAACGTGTACTAATATATATATATATATATATATATATATATATATATTGTGAGACGACGTCAGGTACGAAGGAGCGACCGTTTTATTGTCAACCCAGACGCGCGAGCCAGCAACCGAACAAGCAGCGAGCCGCTACGATGATGATGATCACGGTGCTTTGTATGCGCAGGTGAAAGTGAAAATGATGAGCAACACAATCAGCGCTCACACTATTTCCCCCCTACACGAAAGCGGTCTGCAAGACGTTCATTTAGTAAGTGTATGAGCGCTGGATATAAGGTTTCAGGCGAGACACATGGACGATCTCGGTCCCGCGACGACGGCGATCAGAAGCCGAAGTGACCGGCGCGACGCGATAATTTACGGCCGATGTTCGTTCAAGCACGGTGTAAGGACCCAGGTATCTGTGAATGAATTTTTCACAGAGGCCGGGTGTGCGAACAGGTGTCCAGAGGAGCACTTCGTCGCCTGGGTAGAATGACAAAACTCGACGTGTCGCATCACAACGAACTTTTCGCTGGGCCTGAATGGTAGAGGTGTTGGCGCGGGCGATTGTGCGGCAGTGGTTGACACGGGCAGCGAATTCTTCCGGAAGGGACGCAGATGGGACAGAAGGCGTGGACAAAAAGCTGGTGTCTAGAACAAAAGATGGTGCACGGCCATACACAAGAAAAAACGGGCTGTAAGTTGTAGTGCGTTGTATGGCAGTGTTATAGGCAAACGTGACGAAAGGTAGTATTGTGTCCCAGTTCTTGTGATCGGGTTGGACATACATAGAGATCATGTCTGACAAAGTTCTATGAAAACGCTCAGTAAGACCATTGGTTTGCGGATGATATGCCGAGGTGGTCTTATGGATTGTGTCAGAGGCCTGTAAAACTTCAGCGAGCACACGAGAAAGAAATGTCTTGCCACGGTCACTCAGGAGAACACGAGGGGCGCCGTGGCGCAGGATAATGGCACGCAGAACAAAGTCGGCTACTTCGCTGGCAGCTCCAGTAGGAAGAGCTGCCGTCTCAGCGTAGCGAGTAAGATGGTCTACGGCAGTAACAATCCAGCGGTGACCGGCGGCGGTAAGCGGAAGGGGTCCGTATAAGTCTATGCCGACGAACTCGAAGGGAGCGGATGGGCACGGGAGAGGCTGTAGAGGGCCGGCGGGAAGAGATGTCGAACGTTTTCGGTGCTGACATGATGAACAGGAAGTGACGTACCTGGAAACACTAGTGGAGAGGCCAGGCCAGAAGCAGCGAGTCTTAATGCGATCGTAGGTTTTATGAAAACCCAAGTGGCCAGCCGTCGGGTCGTCATGAAAGGCTTCTAAGACTCGGAGTCGAAGTGAGCGAGGTATGACCGGGACCCATCGGCTACCGAGAGGATGGTAAGTTTGTCGAAGTAGCGTTCCGTCATGAAGTTTGAAACGCGTGAGTTGTCGTCGCAAGCGGCTGTTGGGAGCACGAGATGAGCCGGTGAGCCGATCGATGATTGTACGGCAGTATGTGTCTGCACGTTGGAGCGAGGTGAGGTCTGCGGATTGAAGGAAGTCATCCGGTGCAGTGGGCTCGATGGGACTAAGACTGGTCATCTGCGTGGTCTCTTGGCTGGGAGGTGCTGCGCAGCAGGTAGATGCGTCATGATTTTGCAACAGCGGACAGCGTGACAAAGCGTCGGCATCTTGGTGTTTGCGGCCCGACCGGTATGTGACACTGTAGTCATACTCCTGCAGTCGGAGCACCCAACGACCGAGGCGTCCTGACAAGTTTTTTAATGATGACAACCAACAGAGCGCATGATGATCCGTGACGATCGTGAAGCGGCGGCCATACAAATAGGGGCGAAATTTTTGCACGGACCATACGATAGCGAGACATTCCTGTTCAGTGATGCTGTAATTGCGTTCCGCTGGGGAGAGAGTACGGCTCGCGTAAGCCACGACTTGCTCTTGTGAAGCCTGGTCACGCTGCAGCAGAACAGCGCCGATTCCGTGCCCACTTGCGTCAGTGTGTAATATAGTAGGGGCTGTGGGATCAAAATGGCGAAGAACTGGCCCTGACGTGAGGCATCGCTTCAGGGTCTGGAAAGCAGCTTCACAGTCATCTGTCCAAAGAAATGATGCACTTGTGGTCAGGAGTTTGTGAAGAGGAGCCGCGATAGTGGCAAAATCACGGACAAAACGGCGGAAGTAAGAGGCTAAGCCGAGGAAGCTGCGAAGGTCTTTGAGCGTGGTGGGCTTAGGAAAGTGCAGCACAGCGGCCACTTTGTCGGGATCAGGTTCGATGCCAAGCTTGCTGACAACGTGGCCTAACACTTTGATGCTGCGGCTCGCAAACCGACACTTCTTGGTATTTAGCTGGAGACCGGCTTTGGCTAGACATGTGAGCACCTCGTCTAGACGTTCTAGGTGTTGCGAGAAGCTGGATGAAAAGATGACGATGTCATCCAGGTAACAAAGACAGGTCTTCCATTTTAGGCCACGCAGCACCGTATCGATCATCCGCTCAAATGTGGCTGGGGCATTGCAGAGCCCAAAAGGCATCACATTGAATTCGAAGAGACCATCAGGAGTAGCAAACGCTGTCTTCTCTTTATCAGACTCATGCATCGGGATCTGCCAATACCCAGATCGTAGGTCGAGACTTGAGAAATATTCTGCACCCTGTAAGGTGTCAAGTGCATCGTCAATTCGAGGCATAGGATATACATCCTTGCGCGTAATTTTGTTTAGTGCCCTGTAATCAACGCAAAATCGCACTGATCCGTCCCTTTTCTTAACTAGGACAACAGGAGAAGACCAAGGGCTTGTGGAAGGTCTGATAACGTTGCGTGCGAGCATGTCATTGACTTGTTCCTCGATGACCTTGCGTTCTGAAGACGACACGCGGTAAGGGCGACGGCGGATAATACGAGAACCGTCTGTGGCGATGTGATGAGAGGTCACTGTAGTTTGACCTAAGCCTTCCGAACAAACGTCAAAACAAGTCTTGTGTTTTGTTAAAAGGGCCATTAAGTCATTAGTTTGCGTTGGAGTGAGATATGGACTCAAAGTGGCTTTAAGCGCATTAGATGAGCCTCCTGGTGGCGTACACTTAGCGACTGACGGCGGAGACGATACAGTGACGACACATACCGGTGCTATGTCGATAAGGCTGGCAACAGTGGACCCCTCTGGCAGTAGTTGTGGCTCTGTTGTCGTGTTGTAGGCGGTGAGACTGGCATGACCACGCGAAAACCGCACTAGACAACATGCGATGGCGATTCCTCGGAAAATGCAGCGCTGATCGGGGACAACCACTGCGTCACCGTCAATGGTATCGCTGGATCTAATGGTGAGGATACGTTCTTGGGCCGGGGGCAGTACAAAGTCTGCAGCTGCAACAAGGTGAGGCGACGAAAAATCGTAAGCACTAGAATTTTCAGTGTCCGTAATGCGAATAACGGGCGGACCACACGAAATGACAGCGGAAGCGGCTGACAGGAAGTCCCAGCCCAATATAATCGGATGAGCACATGAAGAAAGCACAGCCAATTGTATATGGTGACGAATTCCGTCGATCAGAACACGAACAGTGCATTGTCCAATAGGGTAAATTCTATTTTCATTAGCACCACATAACACCGGACCAACATATGGAGTTTGCACTTTTCGTAGACGATGACATAGTTCGCGATCAATGACCGAAATGGCTGCTCCAGTGTCCACGAGCGCGTCAACCGAAATGCCTTCTACACAAACAGTTAGTAAATTTGCAGGGCGCGCAGGAGGAATTGGGACACTTCGACGACAGGCAGTTTCTCCTCCAAAAACTGCAGCTGCTAGTTTTCCGAGTGGCTGTCGAGGGGCATCAGGGCAGAACGTAAAGGCGAAGTAGTACGGCGGAAGGGCGATGGTGAACGACGGCGGGGTGAGCGGGAAGAACGAGGTTCACCGTGGGACAAAGGAGGCGAAGGCGAACGTCGTGACGAGGGAATGTAGGTTCCTGGAACGTAGGGGTCAGACCTCGCAGCCCGGTCACTCTCGTACGAAGAATAACCTCGTCGTTCATCTTGCTGGCGCCGACGGCAAAAGCGGGAGATATGTCCTCTTATGCCACAGTAGTAACAGACGGGGCGCGTAGGGCGCCAGGCAGGGAAGTGTGGTTGTGGTGGTGCCTTGGCTGCCATCGCGGCCAAATGGTCGTATACGACGTCCGTAGTTACAGGTGGAGTAGGTGGAGGAGGCCGTGACACGACTTCGGCATACGTAGGCACATGTAAGGGCACAGGGGGCGGGGCACGTGCGACGCTCGTCATCGACGCCAATTCGTCCTTTATAATTTCCCGCAGGTTAGGAGGGGGTGAGCGGGCAGGTGAAGTCGGTGCGCTGGCAGGAACAAGGCTGTGAAGTTCCTCTCTCACTATGGTGCGAATTAGAGCTCGCAGCTCATGCTCGCCAGTAAGACGAGTGTCATAGGAGGCGTGTGGAAGGCGCATTGAGTAAAGTGCGTCCAGGCGCTGGCAGGTGGTAATAATGTCCTGAACTGTTGTCGGACTCTGCATGACAAGAGCATTAAAGGCGACGGAGTTGATGCCTTTCATTACTTGCCGAATACGATCGGCCTCCGGCATGTCCTTTTGGGCGCGGCGGCAGAGGGCCAGAACGTCTTCAATGTACGATGTGTACGATTCGTCAGGCCCCTGGATGCGGGTAGCGAGCTTCTGTTTAGCTACCTCAGAGCGTCCTGTAGAAGTGCCGAATATTTGACGCAGCTGCACCGTGAATGCTGACCAATCAGGAAAGTCGCGTTCGTGGTTATGATACCACGTCTTAGCAACCTCCTTCAGATAAAAGGGTACATAGCGCAGCTTATGTGCCTCATCCCAGTAATTGCAAGCACTGGTACGGTCGTAACTGTCCAGCCATTCTTCTACGTCCTCACCGCGAAGGCCAGAAAACACTGGAGGGTCTCGTTGCGAGGTACTCACGGTGTGGTGAGGCCCAGCAGGCTGAGCGGGTGGTGCGAAGAAGGCGGTAGGGGGTGGGTCGTTTTGCGCCATCACTGTTGGCAAGCACAGCCGTCGACCTGATCGGAGCTCCAGGGGTGACCGGTAGTGCACGAGGACTTGGGAATCACAGCACGCTCCACCACTTGTGAGACGACGTCAGGTACGAAGGAGCGACCGTTTTATTGTCAACCCAGACGCGCGAGCCAGCAACCGAACAAGCAGCGAGCCGCTACGATGATGATGATCACGGTGCTTTGTATGCGCAGGTGAAAGTGAAAATGATGAGCAACACAATCAGCGCTCACAATATATATATATATATTGTGGGCATTTAGTATACGCATCCTCTTCACCGGTACATTATCATCATTATCATGTGTGGCTCATGCATCCCCATCGTTGTCGCGTAGCATCATCATCTTGGCTCATTCATCGTAGCTGTCGGCTGCCGGTTCCTCGGGCCTAATAAAAGGTAATCCAAACCAAGACTTCATACGTGGTGGAGAGTGCTGTTAGATCCCTCGTCATCCTCTCGACCACTCTACCCCCTGGAGCTACGTTCAGGTCGCCGCTTGGCCCAGGTGTCCGGAAATATGTCGCACCAAGATGAGGCCGGTGCTGCAGCCGTTCCCACTCAACCACCGCGTGCCGCGCCTTCTCACGTCATCAACAGCCTCCAGCGTGAGCCCCATCCCTTCGCTGGTATGCGCGGAGAAGATGTGGAAGAATGGCTGGACGATTTCGAACGTGTCGGCGCTGCTAATCGTTGGGATAACGCCTACAAACTCGCTCACGTGTCATTCTACCTCACGGGTGTCGCGAAGACGTGGTTCCTCAACCACTTCATCGACATCTCCGACTGGTCAGCCTTCAAAGATCAGCTTCGGCATGTCTTTGGCACACCGGCTGTTCGTTCGGCTCTCGCAAAGAAAGCTCTCGCGACTCGGAAACAGCACATCGGGGAGTCGTACACATCCTACATCGAGGATGTTCTTTCACTTTGCCGCCGGGTTGGCACACCAATGACAGAATCAGACAAGGTGCGCCAGCTTCTTAAGGGGATTGCACCCGTCGCATTCAATGCCCTAGCGATCCAGAATCCGGCTACCGTTGCTGACGTTGCGACAACCTGTCAGCGCCTCGAAGAACTTGAGTCTATGCGCCTACAATCAGACAGTGACGCGGCCCGTATTACGACTGATCCAAACCTGCGGGATACGATAAGGGCGATTATACGTGAAGAATTGGAATCAATGGGATTCACACTACCTTCAGTGTGTCCCGTTCAGTCCTCTTCAACGTCATTGCGGGATGTCATCAGGGAAGAGCTCACGTCTATGACCCACATGGCCAACCTGCAGCCCATTGTCTCTCGTACTCAACCATCGTTCCCGCACACCGCCGCCGCACCACCAGGCACCGTCAGCTCGACGTCCCCGCCACGAACGTACGCGTCGGTTGCTGCCGCACCTCCCACAAGCTTTCCCACGAGCTTTTCATCACCACCGCGTGAGCCGTCACCTGTCCCTCTGATTTCTCTCTCTCCTGGTGCAGTTAGCGCAAGCTACTACCCTCATCATCGATCGACTCGGCCTACGTGCTATTATTGCGGCTATCGTGGTCACATTGCACGCTTTTGCCGCAAGCGCCAGCAAGACGAGCGCCGAGGGTACGACATACGCGAACGGGACTATACCGCAGGAGCCTTGTACCAGGGTCGCCGTTATTTGTCACCGCCGCGTCGATCTCCATCTCCGCCAGCATCGGGTGAACTGCGCAGTAGTCACCGATCAACCCGACGCCGTTCACCGTCGCCTTACCGTCGCTCTTCTTCCCCTCTTCAGCCCGCTTCCCTTACTTCTAATCGGCGTCCGGAAAACTAAGCGATGCAGTTTTTGGAGGACAAACTGCATTCCAACACAAGACTCCAATTCCTCCAGCGCGCCCCTACAATATGATTGCGGTCACAGTTGAGGGAGTGGACGTTGATGCTTTGGTGGACACTGGGGCTGCGTTTTCTGTTATTCGTGCTGATTTGTGTGCCCGTCTTCGAAAAGTCACGACGCCTTATGATGGACCGACACTGGTTACAGCCCAGGGAACAATGATTCGCCCTTCCGCTCTTTGTACTGCCCGTGTACTAATCGACGAAATTCTTCATCATATAGAATTTGCTGTGCTATCCCCGTGCTCCCATGAACTCATTTTAGGCTGGGACTTTCTTTCCTCTGCTTCTGCGGCTATTTACTGTGCACAACGTGTCGTCCATCTTACTGACACGGACCACTTGCTCAACGACGAAACCTACAGGCCACTTCGACTCATCGCTGCAGTAGACATCGAGTTACCGCCAAACGAACATCAATTAGTGACAGTTTTGTCCAACGACGTCGACTCTGGTGACATTTTGGTCACTCCGTCACCGTATTGCCTTAATAAAGGCATAGTTCTGGCATCGGGTGTGGCTCGCTTCAACAATGAATCAACTGTCCTCGCTGCTACCAACACCACACAAGATAAAATTTTACTACCACGGGGCACTACTGTCGCCTGCGTTGCCGATCTGCAGCCTGTTTGCGTTGTGCCTCTTACCCCTGTCTCCTCTAAAGGCCATCCTGCAGATCATGCTGCTTCCTCGGCCTTTACAGCAGCCATCAACAAAGACTTGAATGACTCACAGAAGCAGCAGCTGCTTGATTTGTTGGAAAAGCATGCAAACTCCTTTGACGTTCATTCATCCACCCTGGGCCAGACATCTGCTACAGCACATCGTATTCAGACCGACGGAACATCCATTGTGCACCGCCGTCCGTACCGCGTCTCTCTAGCTGAACGAAAAATCATTGAAGAAAACGTAGACGATATGCTCCAACGGGAGATAATCCGACCCTCAACCAGTCCTTGGTCGTCGCCCATCGTTTTGGTACGTAAAAAAGACGGTTCCGTACGATTTTGTGTCGATTACCGAGCACTCAATAAGATCACTAGAAAGGACGTATACCCCATGCCACGCATCGACGACGCCCTAGATTCCTTACAGGGTGCTGAATACTTTTCGAGCCTCGACTTGCGTTCAGGCTATTGGCAAATCCCCATGCACGAAGATGATAAAGAAAAAAACTGCGTTTGCAACCCCGGACGGCCTATACGAATTCAATGTTATGCCGTTCGGTCTATGCAATGCGCCCGCAACTTTTGAGCGCATGATTGACACCGTGCTGCGTGGCCTGAAATGGAAGACTTGCCTATGTTACCTCGATGACATTGTTGTCTTTTCATCGACGTTTTCTCAACATCTGCAACGCTTGGACGAGGTCCTGACTTGTCTTGCGGGCGCTGGTCTTCAAATTAACACCAAAAAGTGCCATTTCGCCAGCAGATCTATCAAGGTACTCGGTCATATTGTGAGCAAGGACGGAATTCGCCCAGACCCTGATAAAACTGCTGCAGTGCTCCGCTTCCCTCGCCCTGACAAACCAAAAGATTTGCGAAGTTTCCTTGGTCTCGCCTCTTACTTTCGGCGATTCATACAAAACTGCCTCCATAGCCGCACCACTTCATAAGCTACTTGCTTCCGGTATGTCCTTTCAGTGGTCTCAGGAATGTGAATCAGCTTTCGACAGGTTGAAGAGTGCCCTCACGACCGACCCTGTACTTGCTCATTTTCACGATGATGCACCGACCTTCCTGCACACAGACGCTAGCGGCCGCGGTTTAGGAGCCGTGCTCCTGCAACCCGACAACTCTTCGCGAGAGCGAGTCGTTGCATACGCCACCCGCGTCCTCTCCGCAGCCGAGAGGAACTACACGATCACCGAGCAGGAGTGCCTCGCCATCGTTTGGTCAGTACAGAAATTTCGTCCATACCTGCATGGCCGCCATTTCACCATTGTGACCGACCACCATGCTTTATGTTGGCTGTCGACACTCAAGAACTTGTCGGGACGCCTCGGACGCTGGATTCTACGCCTCCAAGAATATGATTTTGAGATCGTGTACAAGTGTGGCAGGAAGCATAGTGACGCCGATGCTCTTTCTCGCTGCCCACTACCAGCGACTCCACTCGGGGTTTCCGCCGTCAATTTGCACAACACGCCCTCGGAGTCCACGTCTACGGCGGTTTCCTCTCTCGCCTCTATGGACCAGCTGCCTTCGGACGACCCGCACGATTTTACTTCTCGACAGTTGGCTGACCCATACTGTCGACGTATTATAGACTACCTCACTGGCAGTTCCCGTCCACCTAATGCAAGGCTCCATCGCCAACTCTCGCAATTTAAGCTGGAGAACTCGGTGCTGTACCGCAAAATTTACCATCCTGACGGTCAGCGCTGGGTTCCCGTTCTACCCCGATCGCTTCGGTCCGAAGTCCTCAGGGCACTTCATGACCATCCGACTGCTGGTCACCTTGGTTACCATAAAACCTACGATCGCATTCGAAGTCGGTTTTATTGGCCAGGCATTACCACTAGCGTAGCTCGGTACGTCGGTTCCTGCACTACCTGCCAATGTAGAAAACTACCAACATCTGCTCCCGCCGGTAAACTACAGCCTCTTCCGTGCCCAGCCACACCATTCGAAGTTGTAGGCGTCGATCTTTATGGCCCCCTCCCAGTCAGTGCTGCTGGAAACCGGTGGATAGTAACAGCCATTGACCATTTGACGCGCTACGCCGAGACGGCATCCCTTACAACAGGTTCAGCTTCTGAGATTGCCGATTTCCTTCTCCGAGCCATTATACTGCGTCATGGTGCTCCACGTGTGTTGCTCAGTGACCGTGGAAGGGCCTTTCTTTCACAACTAGTGAACGAACTTCTTCAGGCCTCCGGCACAACTCACAAGACTGCCTCTAGTTATCATCCCCAGACTAACGGCCTCACTGAGCGATTCCACCGCACTCTTGCTGACATGATCGCCGCCTATATTCAACCAGACCACAAAAACTGGGACGTTGTTCTACCATTCGTCACTTTCGCCTACAATACGGCCATTCAGCGAACAACCGGCTACTCGCCATTTTACCTAGTTTATGGACGCTCCCCTACTTCTTTCCTGGACGTCTCCTTCTTTACCTGCCAAGCGAATTCGTCTCCATCCTCTTCAGAGGAATACGTTTCACGACTCGCACAGTGCCGCCAACGAGCTCGTATAAACACTGAAGCCCGCCAGGAAGACAGAAAGCTAGTTTATGATGAATCGCATCGTGATGTATCCTTCCAACCTGGAGACGAAGTGCTGCTTTTGACGCCTGTTCGCACACCTGGTTTGTGCGACAAATTTCAGCCTCGGTTTATTGGGCCGTACACAGTTCTTGAAGAGACTTCACCAGTGAATTATCGCGTGATGCCACTTGTAGCCCCAGCAGATCGCCGTTATCGAACTACAGAGGTCGTCCATGTCTCCCGTATGAAGCCCTTCACGCGACGTTCTTTGTCCCCATGACTTACTGCGGCCAGGCTGGCCGCTTTCACGTGGGGGGAATTGATGTGGGCATTTAGTATACGCATCCTCTTCACCGGTACATTACCATCATTATCATGTGTGGCTCATGCATCCCCATCGTTGTCGCGTAGCATCATCATCTTGGCTCATTCATCGTAGCTGTCGGCTGCCGGTTCCTCGGGCCTAATAAAAGGTAATCCAAACCAAGACTTCATAATATATATATATATAAAACTTATATATATAAATATAAGATCCCAGTTGATATATAACCGAAGACTGCAGCTTTGAGTGAAGCCCTCGCCGCTGGCGCAGCCGGCCAGCCAAAGTAGGCCGGCGCGATCTGACGTCATCGACGTACCAGCACGTGACGCGCAAGCCTGAGAAGTTTTCGGGCATGAAGAAAAAAAAAGCACATTGGCCCGGTATCTGCATGTTTCACTGTAAATGTCGTCGAAAGATGATAGTTTCGCGTCGGGAGAGATTGAACGAAACGTTTATTTGATGTTGTGCGGAAGAAAAGTGGTAAATGGTATTCTGGAGGCGCTGCGTTAGAGTGCTTCGATCTGTGCAGCAAAGGGGAACGAGCACATCGAGGCAAGTGAGACAAGAGTGCCATCTGGCAGTTATCTTCAAAAAAGAATGAAGGTGCACATGCCTGTCTCTGAGGCCACAAGGTGTAAAACGCAAAGCGACGGGCAGGTGCCACCACCGTGTCGTATTAGCAAAGCGTTAAAAACACTTGCTTTCTTGTGCATAATATTGCATTGTCAGCGCAGCGTGATAAACGCTATGATCCTTAGAATTACTTATAAATGCCTTCTATAGTATGAAGTCACACATATACAATAATGACGTGTTGTTATTGTGCCTCAGATATGCGTAATAAGTGCAAGTATGAACGCTGACGGATAAGCACTATAGGTGGGCGCTGCGGATAGGGTTGACTTTTGGTCGTTTGGGGTATCATTTCGGCAGACAAACACACCAAAAATTTTGCGTCGAAGTACCCCAAGAAAGACTATCGTCTTTACAAAATAGAAAGGAGTGAACCTGACGTCACGCGGGCAACATTGGCAAGCCGTGCCATTTTGAAGCCAGCATCGTCGGCCCAACAACTGAACTTTTGTGCAAAATAATGCCAGCAACGAGAATTACCGATAATTCTTAGCATGGCGCCTGGTAGCTTTTAATCAAAACGCACTTGTTTGGCGCAGACGAGCCGGCTCACGCAAGTGGTTCAAAGACGGAACACCACAAAGAGCACTAAAACCCACCGCACGCTCTGACGTTTTGATCACCTGTTGGGCCGACATGGTGTGCTTCACTCGTGTGACGTAATGTTCCCTCATTTTTTTTTCGTCCTCCATATTTCCGGGGGTGTCGCTCAACCTCGCCGCCGGGGCGTCGAGTCATCCGATTGGCGGGAGCTGCGGACACCGTGTGCGTCAATCGTGTGCTTTTCCATCACAGTACAAACGGCTTGAAAAACTTCATTGCAAAGACCTCGGAGTCGCTTTCGAAGCGCCAAAGATTGCAGCGAGCATAGTGGTGCTTCATGAAGCTTGTATTCCGCCGTTACGTCTTCTCGTCTCTCAACGATTGCTGACACAGCTTTGCCGACTTGGTGAATCGAGCCCAGGAGGAGCATTATTCAATCGCCTTCGGCGACGCACGGACTCCCGATCTTTCGTGGCCCTCAACGCCTTTCGCCGTTTTGGCATCGATTCCCCCTAACAAAGACAACTTCGACAAGACCCACCTTGGTCACATAGGGATGTCGACTATCAGGTGACAATTCTACGGATGTACAGCAACCGTTCCGCACCCACAGCAGAAGTACGTTCTTTTGTACTTGAATATATTGAAGAAAAATACCCCAATCATTTGAAAGTTTTCAGCGATGAGTAAGTCGACATAGTGCGCGAAAAAGCGCTGCAGCGTGTGTGATTACGTCTCTAAAGGCATCCTGGGCAGCGCGACTCGAGTGCGTTATTTCATCGACAGCATGTGAAAGCGTGGCACTTCAAGCAGCCTTGAACAAACTGAGGTTTTGTAGGCAGCAACAAGTCGTGCTGTTTTTGGTCAGTAAGCCTGCTTTGCAGCGGCTAAAACATGGATTGGCTTTGGATCAATGCGCTCAAAGATCACTGCGAATCCTTAAAACCTGCATGGTATTGGTATAAACATTAAGTTTCAATGGATTCCACCACTTGTGGGTATAGCAGGTATTGAGGCTGCTGAAAGACTTCGTTGGAGGGCTCTGGAGCTTACACCAACAAAGAAGGCTCCCAAAGACAATCAGCGTATTTTACGAGAAGCTGTCAATAAGCATTTTCACTCGTTATGGCTGACGCCTCACCAGCATGTGTGACAAAAGAGTTATCAAGAGAAGAGGCCTGCTTGCTTCATCGCATCCGAACGGGATCAGCGCGTACACCAGCATAGCTCCACAATATCAGACTATCCGCGATGCCCTTGTACCCGAAGTGCAAGGAAAACGGTGATATAGAACACTATTTGCTTACGTGTCGTGAACGTAAGAAGGAACGGTAAGGTTTATTTGAGGAACTGCAAAGATTAGGCTCGCCATGTGACAGCGTGACGTATATTGTGTTTCCGCGTGGTCCCTTGATCTTCAGGAAACAGGTGTCGCGACTTCTCTTGAAGGTTTTGAATGCTACACATCTCGCATGTGACTGGTGATCAAAGACAACTATTTTTCAGGTGTAGTGCAGCGAGCTAGAGTACCGGTACAATACTGCATGTGGGATAGAACAGAGGCCGCCGTCTTAATTATCCTTTCAGAGTTGTGTACACTACTCTGTTCTTCTCTATCCTCATGAGATGTAAAAGATGCTCCGTCTGTCCTGCACGAGTACATCTCCTCACTACAAAGAATGGGCCCGGTGACGATGGCCAGCTACCTGTCGAGACCGGCCGGACCGGGGGTCAACAAACTAGAGCGGCAGCGGTGAGATCCTCCTAACCCCCGAAGCCAAACACCGCGCAAGATCGGGAGAACTGGAACCATTGAAGTGGCACCGTATGATTCCACAAACGATACAGTGAAAAGGATGTAGCATTTTCCCCACACCTTTCGCTGTGCTATGCGTACATGAATCAAGCAGAAACTTCCCTGGCTTCCCGGCCCGGTCTCAATCGCGTGGCGACGTTTACGCAAGCAGGTTCAGTCACTGAGGCATCAGCTAGTGAAGTCTGTGGCACAAGAGATAGCGTGGTTCATATTATTTTTCTTTCGCGGCAGCACACTGACTCATCGCATGCTACTTGAAAGCTGCGAAGGGTGATACTCACTACCAATACTGAGAACGAAACCTAACAATGCACTTTGAGCCGCCCAATCCACGGACAGCTGATGCTTCCACACGATGCCTACGGGGAGCACGGATCACGTCAATACACGGTCAAAAGCGAGTGCAGATGCTACTGTTCCTTACCGGATTTGTATCCACGGTTGAACGTATTCATTGTATCAGTGTACTACAGTGAATATTGGCACTGACATACATCTTATACGAACCAGTCTAAGATATTGAAGTGCTTGTTTTCCCAAGAAAAGAGGCAAGCTATTATTAGATAAAATAAAAGACCTCTAAGATTTTTCTGCGATAAACAGTGCTGTGTCTCTCGGCAGTTAGAAGTTACATTAAACTGATTACGCCATAGAAATCCGTACTTGACACATCACTTACATAAACGTTGGCTCACGGCGTCTTCATCATGTTACTTTGTCAAAGAAATGCAAATTATGGACCCATTCATTTATTTCTGTCGCCAATTTTTTATTCAAAGAACAGGCACATTGTCAATCCAAATGGAAAGTCAAGATAACAACATAATGCTGAAGGGATTATCCTCTGAAGGGAATATTTTATGTTATAGTCACAGGAATGTCTGCTCAAATGTGTTTGCGTACCTGATAACCCCCGATTTGTTGAAACAAATATATGCAAAAACACGCTTTATCACAAGTTCATGAAAACTAAAGATCCAAGCGTATTGAAAGAACACAGAACGCTTAGAAACAAACTAAATGGAGCACTAAATTCACACAATAAATGTCATTTTTAGTCTGAGTTTGACAGCTGTTTAAATAAACCCGACATGCTGTAACAAAAGACTAATACCATCTTCAATCGCCGTAAGTCATCTCCACGTGTAGAAAAGCTACATATTGACGGCTGCGAAATACTGGATTATGAGTTGGCAAATAACGTTATGGATTACTTTGTGAGCAACACTAACGTTTTTCCATCTGCTGAATATTCTAAATTCATGCCAAACAGGATTCCATCCTCCTTTTTCTTCCCCCATTTACAGAGTCTGCAGTACTGTCTGTTTTTCATTCGCCTAAAAACAGCTCAAGTTGTGATGTCGACGGTATGCACGTTCGTCCAATCAAGCATGTGCTTAATATTCTTTGTTCATATGTAAACCATGCTTTTATTCTGTCTTTGGTGAGCGCTATTTCCCAAGGAGGGTGCTGATTACAGGAGTTTCCACACTTTGAAAGAAAGGTGACGTAAACGATATAAAGAAAGACAGAACTATTTAAATATTACTAATATGATTCAAAGGGTTAGAGAGGCTTATACATGTGTAAATGTCCAAGTTTTTCAATCGTATCTCTACAGCCCCATTTGTATTTAGGAAATGCTTGTCCACTGAATTATCCCTTCTTCGGCAAAAGAAATTCATTTTATGACGATTCGAAAGCAAGAATCTCATGATCTGGCTTTACATTTATTTCATTAATGTATTTGATTGCATCCATCATTTGATACTCGAATAGAATGAGAGAAAAAAAATTATGTGCGTAAAAGTTGCAAAGGCTGGTACTGAACGAATCGCACAGAGTGCGGGCTTTCTAGAATTTTCTTTCTCTCTTTATTTGTGGTATTTGCCCCGCCGCGGTGGTCTAGTGGATAAGATACTCAGCTGCTGACCCGCAGGTCGCGGGTTCAATCAAATAACGGCTGCGGCGGCTGCATTTCCGATGCAGGCGGAAATGTTGTAGGCCCGTGTGCTCAGATTTGGGTGCAGGTTAAAGAACCCCAGGTGGTCGAAATTTCCGAAGCCCTCCACTACGGCGTCTCTCATAATCATATGGTGGTTTTGGGACGTTAAATTCCGCAAATCAATTCAATCATTTTTTTGTGTTATTCAGATGACAAGTAAGTGAATGAGTAGTTCAGTCACGCTACAGCAGTGCATAACAGGTGTAACACAAGCTTAACACGTAGAAACAACGCAGCGAAGGCGTGGTTTAGTGTGAAAGTGGGAAGAGAGTCACCCAGGGGGAGCAGCCCTAAGAAAGGCGAAATTCTCTTTACTCGTGAGCCATGTTAACGTTGCTTAGGCGTTGCGCACTGATCCAGTAGAGAAGAGCGTAGATATAAACAGTAAACTGCAGTCAATGCACTTTATCCACCGGCAATCGGCTCAGAACGCACGCAACGAAGCACCGCTGCATGTATTTGTATGCAAGCCACCGATCGCCTATCCACAGTTTTGCTGGGACGGGACTGTGGCCTATAACCTGATCTCGCCGCGTACACTGGCCCCTCTGTCGCACATAGCACACATGCTGAACCAGTCAGTATCATCCAGCACAGATGCCCGTGAGAGTTTGCATTGAATAAACGGCTGGTTTCTATTCATAACAACATACGCTGACGCCGATCATGAGTGCTTAAAGGGCCCCCAAACCACACCGAGTTGAAACAGGGGGTGGAAACTCCCTATACCTCACATGTGTGCACGCTGATACGCAGCGGCAGCACCGCTTTTGCAACTGGCGGTGCCGGGCATTCAACTAGAAATAAATTGGAAACAGAACGTTTTTATGACGTCACTGATTAGGTCACCAAATAAAGAGAACGGATAAAAAACCTAAAGGAGGACAGTTACCGCGCAAACTCTCCTTTCCTACTTTGCATGCAAACAGAATGCACTTGTGCCTTCTTTCAGGTCCACTGGCTGCTTGGCGATGCGCTGCCATTCCTAAAATTTTATTAACCATTTTTAAATGCGAAGCAGCTCTTTGACTCGACTGTGCGACACTGTCCCTCAATGTGTCAGTATGAACGTGCCAACACACGCACTCCTTCCCGCAGGTGTTGGAGCGGTGCCCAGTAGGTCACATCACAGCAGCGTGTTGACGTCACGCTCTCCTCTCAGGGCCCGCTGACGTCATTTTTTCCCTTGCCTGTCTCCAGCTGGTTGCAGCATCCGCAGCAGCCTTTTCGTGAGTTTGCCCACAACACCTACCGCTACCACAGCTTGCTCCGGAACCGCGACCGGCGCTCATTACACCGCCGACTCGTCCGTTCACGTGCAATAAACCTCACGCGCGCCTAATGTATGCGTTGAAACATGTCTGTACGTGGCACCTCGCTGGCTTCTCCCTCTGCAACGCTCGTAACGCTCGAGTGCACATCGGGTGTTAGCAGTCTTCCGGCTTGTTTATCTCTGATGGAGAGGACGCCGGAAAAGGATGCTTCTTCGCCCGCTGCCTAATTGGCCGAAGCGATAAAGCTTAACCTGGCCATCGCTTCAAAGGAAACTTGGAGAGCTCGTCGAAGCACCCGCGTTAGCAGCGTTGAATCCGTGAAGCCGTCCATGCGCGACGCTGCTTCTTCGCATCCCAGCAGGGTTCCCTTTGGGAAGATGGTGTCAACTTTTGTTTTTAAAACTTTGTTCGTGTGTTTTCAAGCGGGGGGGAGGGAAATTCTGCTGACCATTTTCTCATTGAGACGAAACTTGATTTGCATAAATAAAAATGAACTGAGTAGTATTGAATACTGGCCAAGTTAGTAAAGATCGTCATATGTCGTCCTATTTCTCTGTCTACAATTTTCACACGGTTAACCTAAAAAAATGCACTCTTTTATTGAGCGTTTTGTAAAAAAGCAAGAACATTAATGCAGTGTTATCGTTTCAATCTATAAAAGCAGCTTTATTTTGCAACTGATATATGAATATATGGAGCAAACACTCGATCAAGAATACTCGAACCAAAGGAAAGATTATCAACAATCACGAGTAGATGAAGTCGATATTTGATACAGTTATGTTTGTTATGATGTGAACATAGTTTTATTACAGAAAGGAAGTATCAAATGACACTGTAGTTCAGTGGCACGAGGAATCTTCGAGGCACCAGAAATTTTTCTCGAGAGAACGTCACTAGAAACATTGTTTCGGAATGCTTACTTGTCCTCCTCAGGGCAACAACGTTGCTCAGAGAAAAAAAAGAGCACTTGTCAAAACGTTGGCTCCAGTGACATTTCTTGTAATGATTTCCAGAAGAATTAATTCATCAAATGCATTGAAGTGACCGTATTAGAAGTAAAGACTCACAAGTTTTGAAGAAACTGCGACTACACAAATTTCATGAACAGCAAGCAGCGTACAATCACGGGACAATATTTGAAGCCCATACCACAAACAAAAGAAGCGACAACTATGCAGCCGAGCCAACATAAATTCGTGCCTTCAATTATGTGCATATTCACAACAGCAGCTAGGCGGCCGTCTTGAATTTTTTATCTAGCGACACTGCACTTCTGTCAGTCCAGCCAGGCTTGTAGAAAACTTGTTTCAAGGTATCTGCTCCTGCAAACTCAAAACCCACGAAAGTAATGGGTCCAAACAGTTATGCTCAACCGTTGCCACTAGAAAACCTGAAAGACCTTCACGGTACTGAAAATCCCCAGGTTAACGCTTCGCAGAGCCGCAAAAAACATGTGTTCCTCGATTTCGCCATATTTGTCGAATGCATGGTTAACTTGGTTGGAATAGCTCGCTGTGGCTTCCGCTCTCTACCCGGCACAACTTGCTGTCTTTATCTTTCCTGTATTGAGTGGGCACGCCGACCGAGCGAGATAAATAAGCGCGATTGAACTTGTAATATCGCTGAGCGAGTGGCGATAAGGAGTGGAGGCAAAGTTCAGGATGGTGAGTCAACCAATTTCTGAGCTTGAGATGATTTAAAATTGACGAAACAAGAAAAGCACGCGAACAAAAGCAAAAGAAAAGTTCTTCACATCGGTAGCAATTTTCTTATTTTGTGAAAACTTGTGAAAGCCAATAAATGCGAACATTCACAAGAACCTCACTCTGTACCACCGGATGTTAAGATGCTTGAGAACCCTTACGAGCGTGCATGTTCCTGGAAACCGAAACTACCACTGAGTTTTCGAGGCGTGGTTGAAAGGCGAGGTAGAAGCTGTTTTTCCTTCTTCACCTCCTTTTTAGAGTGCTATTTTCTCCTCGTCATCTATTTCTGCAGAAAGCGAGTGGATTGTGAGCGCTAAGCGTTAAGATAGTAGGATTATGCGCTTTTTGACTAGAAGCATGTTATCTCTGCGCAAATGCAGAAAACAAATGGGAATGAGTTTATCACGCATGATAGTCACTCGTGACAGTGGGGAGTGGCCATGCGGCTGCATAACAGAGGGCGACAATTCAGAACAGATATCTCTCAGTATAACGGACAAATAGAGAGCCTGTTTATTCCTTACGTCACGTGAGAGAACTGCTCGCATCACAAATGATGTAGTGAAGATTGCAAAGGCGTGAAAGTGGGCGCTCTCATTCAAAGCAGCATTTGGCGTATTAGTGTGCTGATCTTGGAACCACTAGCCCACACAAAAAATAACTTTCATTCAATTGATTTGAAGCAAACGGAGTACGTATTGTCTCTTTCCGACGTGCATCCGCGGTGAAGAGGCTGAGAAAGCTTCACATTGAAGTTGCTTAGCCATGTTGCATTCGTGTCAGAACATTTTATAACACCGACCGTCATTTCGTCACGTTAACGCCGATGGCTCTGGTGCGAATCATCTAAGCTTTCCTTGTGGCAGCATCGCGTCACTCGAAAAAGAGAAGTGGTCTATGTTAAGAATCGAGCGCATAGTGTTCCTGGCGTATATGCCCGCGTATCAGACCGCAAGGCTGGATTGCGGTGTAAGAGTGTTTTTGCAGTGTTTCCGGTGCCGAAGTATCGATAACGCCATTACACTTTTGCCTTTGGGTCACACACGTGTCTCGCACTTTCGATGTGTTTACTATTCGCTGTTCTCAAAATCTCCTGCATGGATTACGCTCAATGTTAAACGTGATCTCACCGTGTAGCAATGAGTCTGTAAGTGTAGATCACGCGGCGCTTCGTGTAAAGATTGGGTGATAACAGCAATAATTCAACAAAAATATCGTGGTACGTGCACTCACCTGCAGTAAACGTAAGGTCCCTGGAAGAAGGGTGAGTGCCCCGACGGATTTCCTCGACGGGGAAGCTGAACGCCGGCTGCATTATGGGTGCCCCTGAAAAGCAGTAAAAAAGAATGCCACAGGCTTGAGCTTACTCCCCGGAAATGAACTTGTTTACTGCTTTAGCAGAACGTCATTACTGTTTTTCGCACATGTGCATGCAGTAACGTGCACATGTGTACCACTGTGGGGGATCTAACAGGAATAGGTTGATATGCATTATGAGTTTAGCAATGAAGAAGAATTTTCACCGGCCAAAGTGGTCGTGCTTCCGCGGCAGTTCGAGTGTATCCGTTGCCTTAATAGAGGGCATCGACATAACAACCAAAATACTATTTATTTCTTCAATGTAAGCGCGAAAAAATAAACAGCACGAAGCGAAGAAAATACAGTGAAGAAAGCACACAAACATTCGTCCTTGCCCTTTTTGCCACTCGTATACAAGAAGAAGGACAGATAAACGTGCCTGCATCACTACACTCGTTAATAATTTGCTTTTTCAAGGATTACAGGAGGTGCTAAACGAGGGCGAAATCCCTCAAAGCATCCTAACATTTCGTGATGAAGTATTCCATCACGGAAGCACCAGAGGTAAGCAGTATGGGCGCAGTCATACCATAGGTGTCGGCAGGGGGTTGCAAAAGAGCCACGGCCGAAAACTGGAATGTGGCCAAATTTTCAGTGTTGAAGTGCAGACTCAGCCGCTTCAGGTGTGCGGCAACCAGAGTCACCAGACTTCGAAGATCGGTGCTGTACTCTGCCAGTAATACAAGATCATCTGCGAACACCAAGCAGGGCAGCGTCCATGTCTCCGATGCCCCATCAATCTTGAGTCGGCACGCGAAGCCAACTCTTGATTCCACGAGTGCCTCCTTGAGCCCCGCCACACAGAGCATGTACAGCAGCGGAGACATCGGGCAGCTCTGCCTGAGTACTCTTGTCATTTTCACAGGCTGCGCTCTGGTGTCCCTGAAACATGCCACCACCGAGTTATCCGCATAGAGCCACCAGAGGAAGCCTGTGCAGACACTCAGAATTTGTCGTTTTTTTAACTGGCCGAAGAACTCTGCGCGTAGCACACTATCGTAGGCCTTGGCCACATCCAGAAAGCATCAAAGCAGGCCTCTCGTTTTTCTCCGTGACATTTCGATGGTCTTGGTTGAGCCCAAAAAGGTTGTCCTTCAATGGCCGGTTTCATTGGAAGCCATTCTGGAGTTTAGACAGTATGCCATTTTGTTCCGCCCGGCCACTCATCCACATATTGAAGACCTGAGCAAAGAGTCTAAAGAAGACGCTCGTGACCGAGTTTGGTCTATGGTCACACAGCAGTCCAGCGTCGCCTCCTCTCTTGTACACTTGGTTTACTCGGTCACATTTCCAGTCACATGGAGTATTTGGGCCGACCTTGAGAATAGTATTGAAGATTTCCACGAGTTGTTCAAAAGCAGACTTCCCCAGGTATTTCACGAGGCCCACTGGTATACCGTCTATGCCGGTAGCAGTGCTTGCGCTGATACGCGGGAGGGCATGCTCAATAGCTATCCTCCTCAATTTCCAACGGCCCTCTTCACTTTGTTGGTGAGGTTCATCGTTGGGTTGCGGTTTAACGCTGGGGTCGATTTGCCATGTCTTGGACTTAATAGGTCTTGCATGTGGTCCGTGAGGTGTGCCGCGAGATGAGTGACTGGCTGGTTGCTAGAGTGATGTAGAGTTTTGGGTGTCGGGGTTTTAACATGTAATGAAGACACATATTTCCAAAATTCGTTAGCGCTATTACGCCCTGCTTTTGTAATTGCTCGCAATTGTTCACTGTTTTGCTAACCTATTTCACTTTGTACGAGTACCCGCATATTTTTTTTTGAGGCGGGGGTATTGCTCCCAGGTACGCATTCATGGACTTCTCTATCAGGGAGGTTATAGCAGCCGCCCTGTGTTTGCGATTCATCATTATTCTTGGAGCATACCTGTTTACCTCGTTGTCTTTGTCCTGCCAGTCTTTGCACTGCAAGCCGCCGCTAGAATTCATGCAAATTTCGTGCCTCTTCACGATGCGTTTCAGTTCTAGCACAAACTGATCGTAGGTTGGCAATTCCATCGGTTGAAAGTTCTCTTCGAAAATGTTTGCGACTGAAACATATGCTGACTGTGAGAAGCTCTTCTGAGGCACGTTGTGACGTTCGCTCTCAGTGGTTCGCCACAAAGATTGAGGAAAGGTCAACTTTATTCAAGTGTGGTAGCTTCCTAGGCTGAATTGACTATTCTCATCTATGTTTATGTGAGTGAGACGTCGTGCTAGAAGAGATGTCACAAGTGTGTAGTCAATACAGCTGCGACTGTTCGTGGCGCACAGATGTACTGGCCTTCGAACTCTGGACGAAGATTTAGTACATCTAAGTTAAGTGAATGTGCCAGTGTCAGCAATTGTTCCCCATTAGTATGTTGGAAACCACCCACAGCTTGCAGTTGTCCATTTAAATCACCCACTATGAAGACCTCTCACTGGTTTGCCCTTGCCACGTCTTTTCGGATGCATTGCACCATTGTAGAGTTTCCGGCGTCTATTCCAGCGGATACAGCAAAGTATACCACTCCTAAAGGCCAAGTAACCCCTGCAAACCGCTCTCCATCCACATGTTCTCAGCACACGAGATGTCCAGCGTCCTTCACGGTGATCCAATTTTCCACTGGAAACCGACTCCTTCCCTTTGCTCAATTCACCTGAGTGGGTCAGGCCAGCCCATTGCCAACATATATGTACTGGTGGCTCTTCCATTACTCGAAGGTGTGTTTCAGTCGCAGCATATATCTATATGTCTTCGTCACCTATCTTCCCCTACATTTCTTCACGTTTGCTCGTACTTCTGGCACCTTGCAAGTTAAGGAGGCCTACCTGGATGTTTTTATTCTTTTTGCGAATGCGGCGACGGTGGGCAGTCCTCTTTTTTAGGATCTGTTTCAGAAGCGCTTCTGCCGACTCTGTGGATTGGCCATTTGCAGGATTGCCTGTTCTGGGGTAGTCATGATGGAGATCATTGGGTTCACACCCCATGCCCTGCGCTTGTGAGGGTCTGATGGGCGCAGCCCCTAAAAGCACGAATTCTGCGTCCCAATTGTTGCCCTAGTTGTTCAGCGATGTACTCACTGTAGGAGGTTCCGTTCATCTTGTTCCGCAGGGCTTTTGTAATACCGATGAACTCCACATGTGTTCCAAGGTCCGAACAAATCTGACGTAGCTTTTTTTATCCATGACTCACACTTGGTCCGCATGGTCCGCATGGTATGCAGTGGTTTGAAGTACTGCATGTTTCATTCTACGCGCATTGCCATCCCTATAGGCGAAAGTACTGGGAAATCCAGCAGACAGATTTGGAGGGCCTGTCTTTTGTGCGTAGACGCTGCGGAGGCGTGGATATCATCTGCCCTTTCCTTGCGCAGTCACTTCCGTGCCTGAATGCCGAGTTTGGTTTTCCAGCCCACGTCGTCGTCGGAAGAGCATCCCCCTTGCCCTTGATTGTTGTAGGGCTTGTTTTGTGATTGATCTATCATACTGTCGGCATCAACGGCCGCAGTTTTGACTACACACGTGTCATCTCGTGCTACATTTACTTCTTTACATTCCTTTTTGGGGCAGAAGTGACGTCCTGTTATCGGCCGTAGCATTATCCGACTCTTCTGGCTTTTCGATCTGGGATCCTCTCTTCTCACTCTTCAGCTCATCTAACTGTCTCTGCAGGTGACAATTACGTGCCTGGAGTTTTTCGTGCAAGTGAGTTTCCTAGCCTCGCTGAGAAAAAGCGTCATTCAATCTTGTCTCTGTGTTCTGAAGCTGCAACGTACTATAATTTTTATGTTCCCGCAGCGACTGCGCCAACTCCTCACGCACGACGTTCAGCCGAACGCACTGTTTGCATTCATTGTCTGGTGCCGCTTCTGCCCGCTTTACCGATTGAAAAGTCGTGTGGTCGTTGCCTATCCAAACATCACAGCTTTTACAAGCGACCCAGCTTTCTTTATTGCCTCTGGTTTCCGTGGACGAGCTTCGCTTGGCTCGCGTTCCCACCATGCTGCTGTTCCTGGGCACTTGTGGTTGTGGTTCCTAGGCATCGCAATGTCCCGCCCCCACGCACTGCTAAAGTTTGAGCCACTCAGTACCTCCGGTACCATCTATTGCCAACTGTCCTACTCATTCACACAGTGTTGTACAAACTGACGCCACCTCTCGTCTGCAGGCGGTAACGCTGCATCTCGATATTGCTGTCGATGCTCCAGACCAGCCTGTTGGGCCTCGTCCTCACAGAAGCTCGTACACCACTACGCTGCACCGTCGCCGCACACAGATGGTATTCTTAAGATCCCTGAAGGTCGATGAGACACTCCCCCGCACGCGTAGCATAGCACTAGCTAGTTTACACCTGCATTTGCGCTAGGATTCCTCAATGCGCGCCCCCTCCACCGGTACTAAGGAAGGTGGAGACAACCGCGTCTTCTGCTACGGAGTCCACCAATACGAAGCCCTTCCGGAAGCCGTCTATAGCCGCGACGGCCAGCCAACGAGTGTTGTGCGGCTGCATAGAGAGTTTGTTGTGTCAAAATGTGTGGTACTCGAGCAACATGAGAAAAATGCTGTTTTTTCATCGAGATTAGATACATAGTCTCTAGCCTTCATTTTTAAAGTGACATTAGCAACTGGAGTTACTCGCAGCAGAAAGATACCGTTGAGGCAAGCCGCGTTAACACCTTCAATTAGCGTCGTTTTGGACTAGTCGCTAAGTATTTATATAGGTTCAAGATGTGAAACACCCGTACCCAAGTCACATCACCTTTCAATGTGTGTGTGTGTGTTGTGTGCATTCTACAAAAGTGTAAAAACAGTTTGCCATTTGCCAGCTGGCTGAAAAAAATTATATATATATATATATATATATATATATATATATATATATATATATATATATATATATATATATATATATATATGGAAGAAGATGCACGTACGAAGTGATTTTATTGACGTTTCGGCAGCGGGTCCGGCCTTCATAAGCAAGCGCGGCCGAAACGTCAGTAAAATCACTTCGTACGTGCGTCTTCTTCCCTATACGGCTAATCTTACCTGGACCCAGCATCGCTTTTGTTTTATATATATATATATATATATATATATATATATATATATATATATATATATATATATATATATATATATATATATATATATAGAAAAATCGCAGTATATGCACGGAGTTGATGCCGTGCTTACGAAGCGTTTATCCGTGCTTCTGTCCATGCGTCCTTGCATCTGTCTGTCTGTCTGTGTTGATTGATTGATTTGTGGGGTTTAACGTCCCAAAACCACCATATGGTTATAAGAAACGCCGCAGTGGGGGGCTCCGGAAATTTCGACCACCTGGGGTTCTTTAATGTGCGCCCAAATCTGAGCACACGGGCCTACATTTCCGCTTCCATCGGAAATGCAGCCGCCACAGCTGGGATTCGAACCCGCGCCCTGCGGGTCAGCAGCCGAGTACCTTAGCCACTAGACTACCGCGGCGGGGCGTCTGTCTGTCTGAGTGTCTGTCTGTCTGTCTGTCCATCTGTTTGTCTGTTTGTCTGTCTGTCTGTCTGTCTGTCACCCACACAAGTGCTACATGCTGAGTGACTCATCCAACTAGGTGGTTACAAACCGGTCACAGACAGGCACAGACAAACCCACGGCTTTAAAAGCTTCGCCCCTAATACTGTGGTTGCGTACCGTATGTTTAAAAAATTATTTGAATCATTCAATAGCTACCTCATTTACAGACCACACTCTGCAACGCAGAGTATAGTACGTTGTTTTCATCACTTATACCTTACTGCAAACAGCAGATTGGCAAAAAATTGTTGGAAATATAATATACTATTTGATGACCTACATGTGGCTTTAATGGCATTATATCACGGCTCGCACGCAGGCATTGACTGTCAAACCAGGTTTAGCGTGTTTTCTATAGGAATATAGTGCAAATTAGCAATTTTTAAAGCACTGAATAATATCGGTAAAATGAAGTGACCACACAGTTTTACAACAATGAGTAAGCAAATTGCATTTAGGAGACAGTAATTTCAGATGCAACAGCTTTGTTTAGACGATAACTTTATTATACTTCAAAAAACCAGCGTTATAATTCACCGCAAGTTAACCACAGCGAATGTCTTGCTTCCTCTTTCACTGGTTCTCGTTGTTTCGAGCTGGCGCAGGTGAATGCGCAGCTTTACGCACTCGTGCGTAACTTGATATGAACATTTTTTTTTCAGAGAACCCTTTTTTTGCTGCACATAACTGCACATAACTGCAGCCTCGCACTACCCACAATCCGTTTTCTTCAACATTCCTCACCCAAGAAATCCACCTATATGGTGCTGCACACGATGCAGCATTCTATTGAAGTCAACACTTCATTGAAAATATTTTCCCCATCACCAATTTCCTCTTCAGTGTCTCCATGACACTCTATTGCTCCTTGGGAAATCATGTTACCAGGTACTTTGAGTCATATTTTCATAAGTAGAGTTCACCGGCATGTGCAAAAACTGGCTGACGCATACAAGCTTTAAAGTGCATTTCATGTCGCAGGCGTTAGGAATCAGCGCACAGTCAGACCGACGCGCAGACGAACGCAGGAATAGACAAATAACAGACGCACAGACGCGTGGATGGACGCATAGGCGGACAGACGCACGGATGGATGGAAGGACGCACAAAGTAACCAAGAGATGGAAGAACGGACGAATGCATGTCAGCACGGTTCGGACTGACGAATGCTTCGCCCAACTTATCACCATTCACTCCACGGATGTGCTGTGACGCATATTTTCATTGACGTACAATGCAATGCAACTGCCTATTACGACTACGATGACTACCACGACACGTGACATACGACCCACGGCGTGAAGGGCTTTGCCCCTAAAAGAAATAGTTGAAGGTGCCTGCAGCAACAAGCACACACCATAGTCGCACATCTCCGCGCAATTGCAGCTTGCGTACAAGAAGCAATTGAGAACAACACACTTTGTGCGATACAATCTGAAGAAGTTAAATACGCATGTACACATCATGCAAATTACCGTGTATTGCACCGGGTGCACTGGTGACAGCATATAAGCCCGATCTCAATTGAATTTCTCAGCAGTGATTCGGGGCGTTCTGCAGCTGGTGCAAGAGAGTCAATCACATCAAGCTTTCTCGCGACTGAAAGTGCCCATGTGAGAGCGCTTTAAGTTATAACTCTCAAAATGCAGAAATGGCATAAATTACGCTGCACAAATAGGAATGGTCCGTGGGTTGCCACTTCTCGCGCTTCATCTTTAGAAGCCACAAGAGTCACCTTTTCGGATCTTTCGAGAATCTGAAAATCTTGCAGCCATTTCGCGAATGGCTTGTGCAATGTGGCACGCAACACCCACGCATTTTGCCCGAGAAAACGCCACGCACGTGCCTCACTCATCCAGCCGTGAAGAGATGGGGGGGGGGGGAGCCGAATGGCGGCAACCAATCGGAGGGCGGCACTCACTCCTTAAAAAAGTGGCTCTACCCTCTAAGGGGGCGTGCGCATCGAGAAACCACGAGTAGCGCTTTATAACTGCGCCATCTATCCTATTTATTATCAACTATAAATTACACACACACACACACACACACACACACACACACACACACACACACACACACACACACACATATATATATATATATATATATATATATATATATATATATATATATATATAGAGAGAGAGAGAGAGAGAGAGAGAGAAAGAGAGAAGAAACACAACACTTGTTCGCAAACCCTGACGAAGACCGGTCCACTGGTCGAAACCGCTGGTAATAAAATTAAGACAACCGCTAAGTTGTGTTTCTTCTCTTCCCAAATACGTTTAGCCCATTGGAAAAATTGTACAGTATATATATACATATCTACATATATATATATATATATATATATATATATATATATATATATATATATATATATATATATATATATATATATATATATATATATATATATATATATATATATATATATATATATATATATATATATATATATATATATATATATATATATATATATATATATATATATATATATATATATATATATATATATCAACGTGCTTGATGAATTTAGCTACCTTTGTTGCACAGTACTCAGGAATACCAGGATGCAGGATGATCATTCAGTCTGTCTAACAATAACATGGAACATCTATCGCAATCGATGCTTGCTGCGAATTGGCCACGATGTCGTATGAGAAACCTTAATTTGAAAAATAATGTAAAGAGGACTCAGCATATCTCATGCATTCAGGAAAGCGTGGACGCCATATTAGGCAGTTTTCGAATAGGTCCCGAAAAGTTCTGGTGCTCCCGAAATATAGTGTCGAGGCCACTGCGTATGCGCGAAACACAAACAGGGTTAGGGCTTTGCGTTGTTGACGCTATTCTTCGAATTTAGTGGGAAGCTCGAAGCTTTGCCCAAAAGATTTGCGTTGAACAAACATCACAGGACCCAAAGACTAGAGTGACCTAAAACAGGGGGAGTGTGCAATGTGCCACAGACTATATTAGAAACATTTGACCTCCTGCTTGACCAAAAAAGCTCATACAAAAGGCCTTGAGGTCCCATATTATTGCAGTCCCTGTTCAAAAAGTCTACTTTCGTCTACCTGCCTGATGAAGCTTCAAGTTGACTCCTTTTGGGTAGTTCATATGAATGGAGCTTCCAATACAAAGCATATATACTTGTGCAAAAAATTGTACAAAAATATTTATGATTCAGTATACTGTCATTCAGAATAGAATATTGTATTTCATGCATCTGAAATTCTGCGCATCGTAAATCTCTGAAATTCAGCTAAATTATGGCATAGCAATGCTTTGCTGCCAGAGTACATCCGAGATACCTAAATACCCTGAAGATATATTAAATGGGACAACTTCTGGAGTGAATTTACAATACGTGCTAGTCTGATAAACGCAACTGCCACCGCCGAAGTGCAGCCCCACTTCACATGGAAATAATGGTTCTCGCGGCCTTCCACAAGGAGGTGGTGAAGCTAAGCAAAGAAGATAGTCTCCATATACCAGCATTTTCAAGCTATTATACGGGGACATTAACCAAGACCATCGTCTCCGTTGAAGCAAGTTGTTTTCCATGCTGTCATACTGCTACAACCTAAAGCAGTGGCAACTTTTGGGGCGTCTTTTTGCCTCATATACATATACATCATTCGGCTTCATTTCTCCCATAACTTGGCGCTCGCCGCTTTCCTATCAACATTGCTATCTAAAAAACGCTTATGTGCGTTGCTTGGGGTATAAAAACAGCTAAAATATATAGAAAAGCACTGAAGAAGAGACTACAGGGTGCTAATTTGTGTGTGGCTTCTTTTAGAAAGTCCGCACTTCAAACGTAGAATGTGGGTCATGCGATGACCAGAAGGGAATATAGTGACCCCCCAATTAGAGTTGATGTAATTCTTCACAAATAGTCAAATACAAGACAAGCTAGAATTCTCAAAAAGGAGTCAGAACACTCTCTTTTTTTTCTTTTAAGCTGTAGGCGCGTCGTTCGGGACATCGAATTATAAAGCACCGTGACAATGTACTGGAAAAGCACGCAAAATAGGTGACAATCGTGCTCTGAAGCCACATGGAGACCACTCTGTTTCTTTTTAGGGTGATGCGACAGTGGAAATAAGTGAGCCTTCTGAATTTCTGTGCCAAGACGTAATATAAGCTTAAATCTCGAAACACCTGGCTAAGCACTCTACCATGCTCACGTCACCAAACGGCTGAGCAGGATCAGCGGACGAAGGACTAGTTGAAGACGCACGTTAATTGATGTTGTTGTCCCTTCCCATATCACTCACATATCACACTGGGATATTCGTTAAGTTTTGTTTGTCTTGTTTTGTCGCCTAAAAGAAGTTGGCTCATACCCCTGACCACACTGCACCTCAGAAATAAAATTCAAATGCTATGACATGAAGTTCGTTTGCACCAAAACATCGTCGTCGCACTTGCATCACCAGACGACGGTACGCTATATGAATTCACGACAATATCCGCACAAATAACTGCGTTTATAGAAATAGCAAAGAAATAAAATAGAGGAAAAGGAGAGAGAGTGTGAGACCACACAAACGTCGTTGTTTTCAGAATTTCATTTCGAATAAGCGTCGTAATTCAGAAAGCCCTACGTGCTCTCGAGCAGCGTTCTGGGCCCTCGCCACCAGCCTGAGCTGGTCTTTAGCTGATCCTATCATAAGCAACCAGTGGCTGCTGCCCGAGAAGCAGTATTGTGCGACCAGGGGCACGGCGTGAAAATCCCCCGCCTCCCGTTGACTTACCAATGAATACCTGCACGACGTTTCGCGTCTGTCGGAAAGAGACCTTGAAGTATATATTGGCAAGTCGTCACCGGAATTCACATTGAAAGAGGTTTTCTTGTAACCAATGTTTAAATGCGGCAAAGTTGCGACATGCGTGCAAAAAAGTAGGGCGTTCTCTTTGCAGTTTTTTAAGTCATTATTGCCGATTCACCAAATTTTTCTTCATTGGCTGCAAATTTGCCCTCTCCAAATGAGTTTTATCCAACTCAGCCGTTCACGATAGAGTAGCCGACCCGCAACACTACAAAGGCAGACACCTGGTACGCGCTCGCACGATCCTTGATCGTACAACTTTGAATCGCAACTCTACCATATTCATCAATGCGGCGCTATATGGTAACCCCTGCACCTTCGCAGTCGTGGTAGTAGATGGCAACGGAGCCCTACGTTCAGCCGTTTCGGCTACGCTAGCAACAAACGCCATAGCCAAGCAGGTTGCTATAGGTTTAGCGATGATCGCCGCCTCACACCCCAATGTTTTCACAGACTCTCGTGCCGCCATTGGGGCTTACGAAATGGTGAACATGAGTCTGGAAGCAGACGATAGTTATAGCGCAAGAACAAAATGACGAAACAAAGACATTTGTTCTCGCGCTATAACTATCGTCATGCCATACCAACTAGCCCAAGCTGCCACACTTCTGAAAGCAGGCCAGATTTTACAAACCCATTAATAGCCGGGTTTCCACTGTCTCTCTTGGTTCCCTACCCTCATGGGCAAAGACGTCTACCCACATGCAGCCACCAAACCTAAACGAAATGGCTCATGATTGAGCACGAAAACTGACCCGCCACGACGATCAATCAGCCACCGAAGAGCTGGGCCCAGACGTACAGTTTAATGACCCTTTACTCACCTTCCATAAAATTATCTCTCAATAATCAAACGACAGAAGCTAATACTTTTTACTACATGGTAAGCTCAAACTCACCAACAGGCAGCATTTCGCATGCTACAAACAAGTCGTGCTCATCACGGGGCCGACTCAGCCGTTTCAACTCGGACATAAATTAACAATGCTCATACTGTACAGAAATGTACTGTTAACTCAAAAACATGCTATGGCAATGTCCCACGGTAACCTCAGTGACCTCTAACCAACGAGTCCCACTGGGAAGTGGCACCCAAAAGCCCCAAGCTCCAACACCAACTAAAGGTAGTCCTGAGGGCCCAAGAACTGGTGAACGAAACCACGCTCCCGCCCCGACTCGGGCGTCGCCTACAGTAGAGATTGCTATGGATGTCTGTCGTGGACACCCAGGTGGCTTAAACTCCCCAGAACCTTTTAATAAAGTTCGTGACTGACTGACTGACAGACAGACAGACAGACAGACAGACAGACAGACAGACAGACAGACAGACAGACAGACAGACAGACAGACTGACTGACTGACTGACTGACTGACTGACTGACTGACTGACTGACTGACTGACTGACTGACTGACTGACTGACTGACTGACTGACTGACTAGCTCGCTGGCTGGCTGGCTGGCTGGCTGGCTGAATGACTGACTGGCTGGCTGGCTGACTGGCTGACTGACTGACTGACTGACTGAATGACAGACTGACTGACTGACTAACTGACTGACTGACTGACTGACTTGCTGTATATGTTAGGACCAGCCGAGCTCGTTTTTTCGGCTAAGGAATGTTTGTCGGAATGGTCTGTATCCTCCTACTATCTGAAGAAGTGACCCGTGGTCTCCGCAGAAACAGCTTTAGAGAGAAACTGGTAGCGAGGCTCTGAGATGATTCTAAGTAGGGTCGGGGAATGAAGTGACTTTTGTAACGCTGCGTGAAATGCCGCTTCGTACACGAAGCAAGCGTCCGGGTTGTCGACCTGACGTTCCAACTGTCAATTTCTATTGTGAATTTACGTGCGACCTTCATGTGTTCGTTGAGGAACTATAGATTGTGTGCAGAACAACCACGGCTCTCTTGCGGTGGCATGATAAGAAAAGTTGGCACTGCGAGTTACGTCTTTATCTCTCTAAAATGTAAACTCGGATGTTCTACCCGTTCCAGCATTCAAGCCAACTAAATACTGAACAATTCAAACAACGTTATCTTCAAGTGAACAGGAAACTAATAGCCAGAAAACGTTATATTCATGTTCAAAATTTCTAATGTTCGTACATCTCACTTTATTGACTTGCATATTGCTTTCTTTGTTAATGAACATGGCATTTAGCCATGACGCTGAGAGTATTGTCCGAAAATCAAATGCATTTAGTAGGTGCGCTGACGCTGCTGACAATCAACCTATGCAACGACAACGTTTTTCTTGTTTACTGCGATCGCAGTTTACGGGACAATGAAGCAGTTTTGTATTCGCAAATTTATTGCGAATTCGGTATCGGCGACCTCTCACAACAGGGCTACGGCGTTTTGTTTTCGCAATTTTCGAATAAACAACGGTGGTATGAGCGAGCAAACTTTGACCCAGGGAACATTCATCGGAGCACACGGACTGCAGGGGAGCAAGGGAGAAAGCGGTGACGTCAGTGGCGGGATCGAGCTTGGCCACCGTGGTCGCTCAGCTTGTTAGCTTAGAGATTGGGCCTCGTTTTTTCTGCGATATGCTGCCGAACGAACATTCAGTTCTGTCAGGTATCTCTTGCCACTATACCTTTTTGTTTTTCTGATCAGAGATTTTGCTACCCGACATTCCCTTGTTGTGCTCGTCGGGGTCGAAATTAACTCGCCATGCCGCATTACGGCGTGGCATAAGTCTACTGCAGCATTTTCGGTCGTGCTCAGGTCGCTTTTCACACGTTTGAACTGGATCAGAAGATGGCTGCGTAATGAGTCACTGCAGCTAAAAGACTTCAAACCTAGGAAAAAGTCACTGGGATCGTTGATAAAGTGTGTGCGACTGAACAGCGACGCGGTTCCATCTGTATTACCGCGCTGGAAGGCCTCGTCACCACCACGAGTTGCCTGTGTCGAATGAAAAGCGTATTTTCCGCTAACCTACTACATTAATCAGAGATTTTCATGTTCCAAAGTTATGGTATGATCTGGATGTTCAATATTTTTTGTTTAATTTCATTCATTTGAGACCCAAACAGTACCGGCGTTGACAATAGAACAATTATTTCTCTGATATGACGCACAGTGTCACCTCTTACTAATGCAATAAGTGATGCTTTTCAGCATCAAATCCATGATCTTTAGCTGGCTGTCGTCCGTCTCGGTCGAGAACAGTGTCTGTGGTATAATTATGTTACGCTATTCATAGTATTCGTGATTCTTTTTACCCTAACAAATCATGTGGACCTGGTGATCGAGCAACTTAAGGCTGCAGCTTGAGAGTGGAGCACGCGCGAAAAGCACTCGCCACTGGCGCTACCGCCCAGCCAAAATTGGCTGGAGCGATCTGACGTCGTTGACGTCAGATCACGTGATACGCAAGCCAGAGAAGTTTTCCGGGCACGAAGAGAAAAACATTGGCCCCGTATCTGCGTTTCACTGTAAATGTCGTAGAAAGACGATAGTCTTGCGTCCGGAGAGAGTGAAAAAAAAACGTTCATTTGATATTGTGCGCGAGAAAACTGGTGAATGGTATCCTAGAGGCGCTCCGTTAGAGCGCTTCGATCCGTGCAGCAAAGGCGAATGAGCGAATCGAGGCACGTGAGACACGAGCGCTATCTGGCAGTTATCTTCAAAAGATGAGGAAAGCGTTAGCGCCTGTCTCGGAGGCCATAAGGTGTAGAACGCCAAACGACGGGCAGGTGCCACCACCACGTCGTCTTAGCAAAGCCTGGGAAACTCTTATCATCTTGTGCATAGCCTTGAATTGTCAGCGCAGCGTGATAAACACTACGGTCTTTTGAATTACTCATGTACGCCTTCATAGTATAAAGACACACATAGAATATTGACGTGTTGCTATTGTGCCTCAAATATGCGCAATGATTGCTTTTTATTGGACAATTGCACAAGTATGAACGCTGAAGATTAAGCAACATAGGTGAGTGCTGCGAATAGAGTTGGCCGTTTGGCCGTTTGGGGTATCGTTTTGACGGACAATTACACCAAAAGTTTTGTGCGAAGTACCTCAAGAAAAACTATCGTCTTTGAAAAAAGAAAGGAGGGAGCTATACGTCACGCGGGCAACCTTACACACGCCGTGCCATTTGAAGACAGCATTTACGGCACAACACGTCACATTTTGTGCCAAATCACGACAGCAACGAGACTAGCAATAATTCTGAGCATGGCTCCTGGTAGCTTTTAATCAAAACGCACTTGTTGGGCGCAGACGAGCCGGCTCACGCAGGTGGTTCAAAGACAGAACACCACAAAGAGCACTAAAACCCACCGCACGCTCTGACGTTTTGGTCACGTGTTGGGCCGACATGGTGGGCTTCACTCGTGCGACGTAATGTTCCCTCCTTTTTTTCCGTCCTCCATGTTTCCGGGGGTGTCGCTCATCCTCGCCGCCGGGTCGTCGATTCATCCAATTGGCGGGAGCTGCGGACAGAGTGTGCGTCAATCGTATGCTTTTCAATCACAGTACAAACGGCTGGAAAAAACTTCATTGCAATGGCCTCAGAGTTGCTTTGGAAGTGCCAAAGATTTCAGCGAGCATAATGGTGCTTCATGAAGCTTGTCTTCCGCCGTTACGTCTTCTCGTCTCTCAACGATTGCTGACACAGCTTTGCCGACTTGGTGAATCGAGCCCAGGAGGAGCAGTATTCAGTCGCCTTCGGCGACGCACGGACTCCCGAACTTTCGTGGCCCTCAACACCTTTCGCCGTTTTGGCATCGATTCCCCCTAACAAAGACAACTTCGACAAGACCCATCTTGGTCACATAGGGATGTCGACTATCAGGTGACAATTCCACGGATGTACAGCAAGCGTTCCACACCCACAGCAAAAGCACGTTCTTTTGTACTTGAATATATTGAAGAAAAATACCCCAATCATTTGAAAGCTTTCACCGATGAGTCAGTCGACATAGTGCGCGCAACAAGCACTGCAGCGTTCGTGATTCCGTCTCTAAAGGCATCCTGGGCAGCGCGACTCGAGTGCGTTGTTTCATCAACAGCATGTGAAAGCGTGGCAATTCAAGCAGCCTTGAACAAACTGAAGTTTTGTAGGCAGCAACAAGTCGTGCTGTTTTTGGTCAGTAAGCCTGTTAGCAGCGGCTAAAACATGGATTGGTTTTTGATCAATGCACTCAAAGATCACGGCGAATCCTTAAAACCTGCATGGTATTGGTATAAACATCAAGTTTTAATAGATTCCACCACTTTTGGGTATAGCGGGTAATGAGGAGGCTGAAAGACTTCGTTGGAGGGCTCTGGAGCTTACACCAACAAAGAAGCCTCCCAAAGACAATCAGCGTAATTTACGAGAAGCTGTCAATAAGCATTTTCACTCGTTATGGCTGACGCCTCACCAGGATGTGTGACAAAAGGGCTATCAAGAGAAGAGGCCTGCTTGCTTCATCGCATTCGAACGGGATCAGCACGTACACCAGCATAGCTCCACAAGATCAGACTCTCCGCGATGCCTTTGTGCCCGAAGTGCAAGGAAAACGGTAATATAGAACACTATTTGCTTACGTGTCATGAACGTAAGAAGGAACAGCAAGGTTTATTTGAGGAACTGCAAAGATTAGGCTCGCCATGTGACAGCGTGACTGATAGTGTGTTTCCGCGTGGTCCCTCGATCTTCAGGAAACAGGTGTCGTGACGTCTCTTGAAATTCTTGAATGCTACATATCTCGCATGTGACTGGTGACAAAAGACAATTATGTTTCAGGTATAGTGCAGCGAGCTAGAGTACCGGTACAATACTGCATGTGGGATAGAACAGAGGCCGCCGTCCTCATTATCCTTTCAGGGTTGCATACACTACTCTCTTCTTCTCTATCCTCATGAGATGTAAAAGATGCTCCGTCTGCCCTGCACGAGTAGATCTCCTCACTACAAAGAATGGGCCCGGTGACGATGGCCAGCTACCTGTCGAGACCGGCCGGACCGGGGGTCAACAAACTAGAGCGGCAGCGGTGAGATCCTCCTAACCCCCGAAGCCAAACACCGTGCAAGATCGGGAGAACTCGAACCATCAAAGTGGCACCGTATGATTCCACAAACGATACAGTGAAAAGGATGTAGCATTTTCTCCACACCTTTCGCTGTGCTATGCGTACATAAATCAAGCAGAAACTTCCATGGCTTCCCGGCCCGGTCCGAAACGCGTGGCGACGTTTACGCAAGCAGGTTCAGTCACTGAGGCATCAGCTAGTGAAGTCTGTGGCACAAGAGATAGCGTAGTTCGTATTATTTTTCTTTCGCGGCAGCACACTGACTCATCGCATGCTACTTGCCAGCTGCGAAGGGTGATACTGACTACCAATACTGATAATGAAACCTAAGAATGCACTTTGAGCCGCAAAATCCACGGACAGCAGATGCTTCCACACGATGCCTACGCGGAGCACGGACCACGTCAATACACGGTCAAAAGCGAGTGCAGATGCTACTCTTCCTTATCGGATTAGTATCCACGGTTGAACGTGTTCATTGTATCAGTGTACTTCAGTGAATATTGGTACTGACATACATCTTATGCGAACCAGTCTAAGATATAGAAGTGCTTGTTTTAACAAGGATTGAGGCAGATTATTATTGTATATAATAAAAGCATCTAATATTTTCCTGCGATAAACAGTGGTGTGTCTCTCGGCAGTTAGAAGTTTCAGTCAACTGATTATGCCATAGAAATCCGTACTTGAAACAATACTTACATAAACATGGGCTCACGGCCTCTTCATTAGGTTACTTTCTCAAAGAAATGCAAATTATAAACAAATTCATTTATTCGGTCGCCAATGTTTTATTCAAAGGAAATATACGTTGTCGATACAAGTGCAAAGTCAAGATAAAAACATCATGTTGAACTAAGCTTATCCTGTGAAGGGAATATTTTAGGTTATAGTCGCAGGGACGTCTGCTCAAATGTGTTTGCTTTCCCGATGACTCCCGATTTGTTGAAACAAATAATTGCAGAAACTTGCTTTATCACAAGATCATCAAGACTAAAGATCAAAGCGTATTGCGAGAATCCAGAACGCTTAGAAACAAACTAAATGGAACACGAAAATCACACAAGAAATGTCATTTTCAGTCTGAGTTTGACAGCTGTTTGAATAAACCCGACATGCTGTAACAAAAGACTAATACCATCTTCAATCGCCATCTACATGTGTAGAAGTCATCTCCACGTGTAGAAAAGCTACATAATGATGGCTGTGAAATACTGGGTAATGATTCGGCAAATAAATTTATTGATTCTTTTGTGAACAACACTAACGCATTTCCATCTGCTGATTATTCAAAATTCATCCTAGACAGTATTCCATCCTTCTTTTTTTTCCCCCTTTACAGAGTCTGCAGTACTGTCTGTTTTTCATTCGCCTAAAAATAGCTCAATTTGTGATGTCAACGGTATGCATGTTCGTCCAATCAAGCATGTGCTCAATATTCTTTGTTCCTATGTAAACCATCTTTTTATTCTGTCTTTGGCGAGCGCTATTTCCCAAGGAGGGCGCTCATTACAGGAGTTTCCACGCTTTGGAAGAAAGGTGACGTAAACGATATAAAAATTTACACACCTATTTCAATGGATACCATTATGATTCTAAGGGCTGGAGATGCTTATACATGTGCAAGCGTCTAAGTTGTTCGATCTTATCTCTACAGCCCCATTTGGATTTAGGAAACGCTTGTCAACCGAATTATTCCTACTTTAGCAAAGGAAATTCATTTTGGACAATTGGAACAGAAAAATCTTGTGCTCATGCTTTTCATATCAATTTCGCTAAAGCATTTGATTGCATTCATTTCGATACTAGAACAGAATGAGAGAAAACAATCATGTGCGTATAAGGTGCAAAGGGTGGTACTGGACGAATTCCACAAATATTCGGGCTTTCTAGGATCTTTCTTTATCTCCTTCTTTGTAGTATGCAGATGACAAAGTTGTGAATATATATTTCAATCGCGCTACAGCAGTGCATAACAGATGGAACACAGGCTAAGCACGTATACAAACAGCACAGCAAAGGCGTGATTAAGTGCGAAATGGAGAAGACAGTCATGCAGGGAGAGGATTTCTATGAAGTGCAGACTGCGCTTTAGACGCGGGTAATGTTAACGTTGCATAGGCGTGGCTCAGCGATTCAGTAAAGATGAGCGTAGATATTAACAGTAAACTGCAGTCAATGCACTTTATCCACCGGAAATCGGCTCAGAACGCACGCAACGAAGCGCCGCTGCGTGTATTTGTATGCGCGCCGCCGACCGCCTATCCACACTTTCGCTGGGACGGTTTTGCCGCCTATAGCCCAATCTCGCCACGAATACCGGCCCATCCTTCGCACATAGAACACACGCGGAACCAGTCAGTATCATCCTGCAGAGTTGCCTGTAAGAGTTTGCATTAAATAAAATGCCTGGTTTGTAATCTTCACCGTATACGCTGACGCCAACCATGAGCGGTCAAAAGCCCCTATCACACTGAGTTAAAACGTCAGGTGCGAACTCCCCATACCTTCCATGCACGTACGATGATACGCAGCGGCAGCACCGCTTTTGCCACTGGCGGCTACCGGAATTGCAACTAGAAATAAATCATAAACAGAACACTTCTTTATGACGTCACTCACGAGGAAACCAAATACAAAGAAAACATGAAAAACCGAATGGAGGACAGTTACCGCGCAAGTTCTCGTTTCCCAATTTGCATGAACACGGAATGCATTTGTGCCTTCTTTCAGGTCCGCTTGATTGATATGTGGGGTTTAACGTCCTGAAACCACCATATGATTATGAGGGATGTCGTATTAGAGAGCTCCGGAAATTTCAACCACCTGGGATTCTTTAACGTGCACCCAAATCTGAGCATATGGGGCTACAACATTTCCGCCTCCATCGAAAATGCAGCCGCTGCAGCAAGGATTCGATCCCGTGACCTGAGGTTCAGCAGACGAGTACTTTAGCCACTATACCAATGCGGCGGTTATTTTGAGGTCCGCTGGTCGCTCGGTGATGCGCTGCTATTCCTAAAATTTTATGAAGCATTTTAAAAGCGAAGCAGCTCTTTGACTAGCCTGTGCAATGCTGTCCCTCCGTGTGTCCGTAAAAACGCGCCGCAACACGCTTTCCTTGCTGCAAGTGTTGAAGCGAAGCCCAGTAGGTCACACTGCCGCAGCTTGTTGATGTCACGCTCCACTCACAGTGCCCGATGATGGCACTTTTCCCCTCACGTGCCTCCCACTCGTCGCAGCATCCGCAGCAGCCTTCTCGCCAGTTCGCCCGTAAAATCTACCGCTACCGCCGCTCGCTTCGCAATCGCGACCGGCACTCACAACACTGCCGCGTCCTCGGTTCTTGTGCAATAAACCTCACACGCGCCTAACGTACGCGTGGAAACATGTCTGAACTTGTCACCTCACTCGTTTCACCCTCTGCACCACTCGTAACGTTCGAGCGCACATCGAGCGTCAACACTCTTCCGGCTTGTTTATCTGGGGTGGAGAGAACGCCGAAAGACGATACTCCTTCGTCTGTTGCAGAATCGGCCGAAGCGATAAAGCTTAACCTGGCCCCGCTTCAAACTGAACTTGCAGAGCTCACCGAAGAACCTGCGTTAGCACCATTGATTCCGTGAAGCGGTCCGTGCGCAACGCTGCTGCTTCGCATTATTTCATCAGGGTTCCTTTTGGGAAGATGGTGTCAATTTTTGTTTTTAAAATTTTATTCCTGTGTTTTCGAAGAGAGAAAATTGAGCTGACGACTTTTTCCGTAACACGAAAGTTTATCTGAAGAAATAACAATGAACTAGGTAGTATTGAAACTTTGCCAAGTGGGTAACGATCCTGTCTCGTCCTATTTCTCCGTCTTCAATTTTCGCGCAGTTAACATAAAAAACTGAAATATTTTATTGAGCGTTTTGTACAAAAAACGAGGACATGAAGGAAGTATTAAAGTGTCAATCTATAAAAGCAGCTCTACTTTACAACTGATGTATGACTATAATGAGAAAACACTGGATCCAGAATGTCCGAACCAATAGAAAGATTATCATAAATCACGAGTACAGCACGTCGTATTTGACTCAATCGTGTTTGTTACGACGGCGCACATAACTTACTAACAAAAATTGAGTATCAAATTATGCGGCAGTTCAGTGGCACGGGAGCCTTAGAGCCACAAGAATTTTTTTCTTGAGAGAACGTCACTAGAAACAGAGTTTTGGCAAGATTTGCTTGTTCTCGTCAGGGCAACAGCGTTGGCTAGAGAAAGAAAAGTTTACTTGTCAAAACGTTGGCACCAGTGACAGTCCTTATATTGATTTCTAGAAGCATTCAGTTCATCACATGTATTTGAGTGAAAGTAATAGAAGTAAAGACTCACAAATTTTCAAGAAACTGTGGCTTCATGAATTTCACGACCAGGAAGAAGCGTATATTTCCTTACATCATTTGAAGCACATACAAAGTAAAAGAAGCGAAAACTATGTACCCAGCCAACATGAATCTGAGCCTTTAAATATACGCACTTTCGCGACAGCACCCAGGCTGCCATCTTGTATATTTATTTTAGCGATACTGCACTTTTCTTAGCCCAGCCAGGGTTGTAGAAAATTGGGTTTAATCATATGCACTTATGCAAACTCAAAACCTGCCCAAATAATGGGTACAAACAGTTGTGCTAACCCGTTGCCACTAGGAAACCTGAAAAACTTTCATTGTACTGGAAATCTTCACGTTAGCATACCGCAAAGCCGCGAAAAACACATGTTCTCCGATTTAGCCATATTCGTCGAAGGTATGGTTGACTTGCATGCCACCCTACCACAGTGGTCTAGTGGCTAAAGTAATGCACTGCGGACCCGCCGGTCACGGGATCGATTCATGGTAGCGCCGGCTGCATTTCCGATAGAGACGGAAACGTTGTAGGCCCATGTGGTCAGATGTGGTTGCACTTATTGAACCCCAAGTGGTCGAAATTTCTAGGGCTCACCCCTACGACGTCTCTCATATTTATATCGTGGTTTTGGGACGTTACACCCCACAAATTTTTAAATGATGTTTGCCTTGTTCGAAGTAGCTCGCTGTGTTCAGTTCAGTGGCCTTGTTCGGACCACCTCGCTCCATTCCACCGGATCTTAGGATGCGTGGCAACCCCTACGAGCGTGCATGTTCCTGGAAACCGAAACTACCACTGAGTGTCTGGGGCCTGGTTGAAAGGCTAAATAGAAGTTTGCTTCCCTTCTTCACCACCATTCTCAGAGCGCTATTTCCTCTTCGCCATCTATTTCTGCAGAAAACAAGTGGAATGCGAGCACTAAGCGTTAAGCTAGTCAGGATTTCACGCTTTTCGACTACACGCTTGCTATCTCCGCGCAAATGCTGAAAACAAAATGAAATGAGTTTATCTCACATAATAGCCGCGCGCGACAAGGACAGTGGCTTCGCATTTGCATAGAGTGGGGTAGGTTACAATTAAGAACAGATATCTGTCAGTATATCGACCAACTAGAGAGCTCAATTCATCTTTACGTCACGTGAAGGAAGTGCTGGCGTCACAAATGGCGCAGTGAAGACTGAAAAGGGCGTGAGAAAATAACGCGCACGTTTTTCGTCATTTCGTGGATAGTTGAGGGATCCTTTAAGCGTGTAAGTGCGCGCTCGCATTTAAAGCAGCATTTCGCGTAATATTGCGCTGGTCCTGGAAACACTAGCGCACACAAAAAATAAACTTCGCTGAATCGATCTGACACCAGCAGAATACGCATTGCCTCTTCCCGACGTGTACCAGCGAAGAAGAGGCTGATAAAGCTTCATATTGAAGTTGTTACTCCCGGTAGCATTCGTGTCAGAACACTTTGTAACACCGACCTTCATTCTGTCACGTTCAAGCCAATTGATCAGGTTCGAATCATCTAAACACTCCTTGTGAAAGCATCGCGTCAATCGAAAAAAAGTGCCGCCACATCCACGAAGTGAATGATGATGAGTGGGCGAAGCTCCGGAGGTAAACCTGGTAAACCATGAATCTTCCGTACATTTTGCCCACTCGATTTTATTGCAACGCTCCCCCTAGCGTACGTCGCCGCACTATATCGAGCGATGACACGCGCCATATGTGGCATCATTCCTATTTTATAACACCTCGCATCTTTCATAATCAACTACACGTACCGCCGTCTAGTTTATAAAATCTTGCATCTTTTGGATGGATGGATGGATGGATGGATGGACGGACGGGCGGACGGACGGACGGATGAACGGACGGACGGACGGATAGACGGATGGATGGATGAATGGATGGATGGACGGACGGACGGACGGACGGACGGACGGACGGATGGACGGATGGACGGACGGACGGACGGATGGATGGATGGATGGATGGATGGATGGATGGATGGATGGATATGACTGTACCCTTTAGATTGGGCGGTGGCTAGCGTAATACTTAATGCCGGATGGATGGATGGATGGATGAATAGATATGACTGTACCCTTTAGATCGGGCGGTGGCTAGCGCCACCAAGCCGTAATACCTAATGAACCAAAAACTATATTTATTTTTTTTCCTTAAAAAGTGAGTTTGAGGATTCGTACTTTGCAGTGAAGAGTTTAATTTTCACTCGTGTCTTGACTCTAGCCACCAATCAGATAACCTCCTTCTGGTTAAATCCACCCGCTTAAAGTTTATTTTGCCCTCCCGGTCCCTAAACCCCAGTGCCTTGAAAAACTCTGCGCCTTCATCCTGAACTATAGGGAGAAGCCCTTTACAGAACATTATCAAGTGTTCGGCAGTTTCTTCTTCCTCTCCACACGCACTGCATACTGTGTCTACCCCTTCGTATTTGGCCCGATATGCCGTCAGCTACAAGTACCGCCATCTACTGAACCCTGCAAGAACTGAACAAGAGGTGGCTACATACAGGGGACGCACAGCCCACGCCTTAAGGAGCTTCGCTCCTAAAAGAGAACTCGTCTCTGTTAAGAATCGAGTGCATACTGTTCCTTGTGGAGATGCCCGCGTATCAGACCGCAAAGCTGGATTGCGGTATAAGAGTGTTTTTGAAGTATTGCTGGTGCCGAAGTATCGATAACGCGATCGCACTTTTGCCTTTGGGTGACACACGTGTCTCACTTTCGATGTGTTTACTATGCGCCATGGTTCTCAAACCCTCCTGCTCGAATCACGCTTAATGTAACACGTGATCTCACCGTATAGCAATGAGTCTGTAAGTGTAGATCACCCGACGCTTCCAATAAGATTGGGTGATAAGAGCAATGATTCAACAAAAATATCGTGGTACGTGCACTCACCTGCGTTAAACATAGGGTCCCTGGAAGAAGGGTGAGTACCCCGACGGATTTCCTCGACGGGGATGCCGACCGCCGGCTGCATAATGGGTGCCCCTGAAAAGCAGTAAAAAAAATGCCACAGGCTTGAGCCTACTCCTCCAGCAATGAACTTGTCACTCTTCCATTACTCGAAGGTGTGTTTCGGCAACAGAATATATCTCTATGACTTTGTCACTCAATATCCGACAGAGTTCTTCCCGCTTGCTCGTAGTTCTGGCACCATTTAGGTTAAAGAGGCCGATCTGGATCTCTTTGTTTTTCTTCCGAAAGCGGCGGCGGCGGGCAGTTCTATTTTTTAGTATTCTGCCCCCTATGGGGATTGGCCATTTGCAGGATTTCCTGTCCTAGGGCAGTCATTATAGAGGTCGTTGGGTTCACACCCCACGCCATGTGCTTCTGAATGTCTGATGAGGTGAAGCCCTAAAAAGCACAAACATGTTCCCTAATCGCTGCCCTAGTTGTTCAGCGACGTACTCACTGTAGGAAGTTCCGCTCATTTTATCCTGCAGGGACATTGTGACACTGACAAACTCCACACGTGTTCCAAGGTCCAAAGAAATCTGACGTATGTTTTTGTTCCAAGACTCACACTTGGTCCGCGTGGAATTGCCTTCGGGTCCTTGTGTTAGGACACCGTAGAACACCAAGAAGTGGCCTTTGCTGTTCTGTTCAGGAAGGTATTTGTGACTTGAGCTTAGCTGTCGAGTCCTGAGATGCGTCGTTGTCTTGGATGTCACCGAGGCTGGCGTGCAGTACCACAATGGCCTCCATTGATTTCCATATGTCCTCCACTGCCCCATCAACTCCATTGTTTCCACCATTTTAGCAACTTTTTTTGTACGGCAGTGTGCACTGCTGTGGCATACGGTAACTTGGAGTACTGTATGTTTCATTCTACGTGCATTGCCATCCCCATAGACGAAAGCAGTGACAAATCCAATCGTCAAATCTGAAGGGCCTGCTTCTTGTGCGTAGATGCTGCGAAGGCCAGGCTATCGTCTGCCTTTTCCTTTCGCAGTCACTTCCGCGCCTGCTTGACGAATTCGGTTTGCCAGCCTACGTCGTCGCCGGAAGAGCAACCCCTTAGTCCTTGGTCGTTGTTAAGATTGTTCTGTGATTGGTCTGTATATACACTGCCGGTATCAATGGCTGCAGTTTTTACAACCTCTGTATCCTATCATGCTCTTTTTACCTCTTTGCATTCCTTCTGGGGCATAGGTGACGCCCCGTTGTCAGCCGTAACATGATGCGACTCTTCTGTATTTTTGTCTGGGATCCTCCCTTCTCTCTCTTCAGCTCGTCCAGCTGCCCCTGACGCTGATAAATCCACGCCTGGAGTTCTTTGTACATGTAAGTCTCGTTTCTGCTAAGAGAGAGCGTCATTCAGTCTTGCCTCTGGGTTCTGAAGCTGGAACGCACAACCTTCTTTATGTTCTGCAGTGAATGCGCCAACTCCTCACGCACGACGTTCAGCCGAACGCACTGTTTGCATTCCTTATGTGGTACCGCTTCTGCCTGCTTTACCAATTGAAAAGTCGTATGCTCGATGTCTATTCACACATCGCAGATTTTACACGCCACCCAGCATTCTCTCTTGTTTCTGGTTTCATCGTACGAGCTTCGTTTGGCTCGCGTTACACCCATTTTGCGGTTCCTGGGCCTATTCGCTTCTGGTTCCTGCGCATCGAAACGTCCCGCCGCCGCGTACTGCTAAAGTTGGAGCCACTCAGTACCTCCGGCGCCACCTATTGCCGACTGTTTTACCCACTCACTCAGGGTTGTACAAGCGCGCGCCACCTCTTGTGCTCGGGCGGTAACACTGCATGTCGATGTTTCTATCGCTGCTCCAGACCGGCCAGTTGGTCATCGTCCTCACATAAGCTTCTAGACCACGACGCTGCACCTTCACCGCACAGCACAAGCTAGCTTATACCTGTATTGGCGCTTTAGAACAGCTCCATCTATCCTTTTTAATTGTGAGCTATATATATATATATATATATAAATATATATATATATATATATATATATATATATATATATATATATATATATATATAAATAGAACGCTAACATCAAGAACGCTAACATCATCTTAATACATAGCACTGTCAAATTATGATAGGTAGAGTGCCACTATCCCTCAAGAGGAAGGTATATAACAGCTGTATCTTGCCGGTGCTTAGCTACGGAGCAGAAACCTGGAGACTTACAAAGAAGGTTCACCTTAAATTGAGGATGATGCAGCGAGCAATGGAAAGAAAAATGGTAGGTGTAACCTTAAGAGACAAGAAGAGAGCAGAGTGTATTAGGGGACAAACGGGGGTTAAGGATATCATAGTTGAAATAAAGAAGAGGAAATGGACATGGGCCGGGCATGTAGCGCGTAGACAGGATAACCGCTGGTCATTAAGGGTAATTGACTGGATTCCCAGAGAAGGGAAGCGGGTTAGGGGGAGACAGAAGGTTAGGTGGGAAGATGAGATTAAGAAGTTTGCGGGTATAAATTGGCAGCAGCAAGCACAGGACCGGGTTAACTGGCGGAAAATGGGAGAGGCCTTTGTCCTGCAGTGGACGTAGTCAGGCTGAAGATGATGATGATGATGATGATATATATGGGAAAGAAGTGTATACTCAAGGGCTTGCTTTTCCGTGTTTTGACACATTGTTAATGAGATCTACCAGACAAAGATGCCAAGGAAAGTATAGGGGTAGTTATTAGACCAAATTGTAATTTAAATGGGATGAAAGGAAAGTGGGTAAAAAGATAACTTGCCAGGGCAGGAACTGAACCTGCGACCTTCTAATAACGCGATCGATGCTCTACCACTGAGCTACCACGGCGCCTATCCTCCCAGCCACTTCATTGGGTATATATGTGAATTTAACATGGGAGTGTGAGTCAGTGCCAACAGTAGCCATGGCGGCGAATGTGGCCCACTCTTGATGAGCCTTTTCGTTAAGCAACTTGAGCTTGATGAGCAACTTGAGCATAAGTTGGCAAGGGCACAGGATATGAGTTCAGAACTGGTGTGAATGTCATCGAGGCCAGGCTTTGCTTGGGCGCAGGTGTTGTTGCAGCAACGTGAGCATAACTTGGAATATTCACGGGATGTTAACTCAAGACTGGTGTTCCTGTGATCAAGGCCAGTTCCTCCCTCAAGACATCACGTAAAGTAGTAGCAGGTCGCGTCGTTTGGATATCTAGGGGGCGACGTGAAGCCTTTGCATGAAGTTCTTCGCGAATGATAGAGCAGATCAATGCATGCGGGTCTCTTGTATCATGACTTGAGCTCAGATCAGACATATCAGGTTGCGCCCGAGTGGTCTGAAGCTCCTCAAGGCGCTGACAGGTAGCGACAACATCGGCTACGGTCTGGGAATTCTGCACCACAAGCGCATTAAATGCGACAGTCGCAATGCCTTTTAGCAGGCGGCAGACACGGTAGTTTTCCGTCATATAGTTGTTGATGCGGCGGCAAATTGCGAGAACATCTTCAATGTAAGAAGTGTAAGACTCGCCGGGGCGTTGAACACGTGCACCAAGCCTCTTCTTGGCGATATCTGAGAGCACTGACGGGTTGGCGAAAATATGGCGGAGCTGGCATGTAAAGGCGGGCCATGTCGGAAAATCTAAATAAACAAATGTCGGAAAATAAAATAAAATATTTTATTTTCAAATTTCGACCATTAGTAGCCGGCATCAACGAGGACCCCGGAAAACTCAACTGCCTCCGAGAAGTAAGCCAGGAGAAAATTGGTGACAAAGATTGATAGCTGGAGACCATGCTTTTTTCTGACTGACTCGTACGTGTACACTGTCCTTTCTTGTTTTTTGGTTTTCTTATTTTTCTTCTTTTTTTCTTCCTTTTTGTCTTTTTTCTACATGCACATACAAAGTGTTTACGTTCGCCTACCACTTGATGACCATTGAAGGGAAACGGACGAAGATTAAAGGTAAATAGCTGACCGACCCATTAACGTGAAACCCGTCCTTTACGCACGCCGCACGCCGAGCGACCCAATACGGGGAAACCCTTTCTTTACGCTCGCCGTCACGGACCCTCCCGGCACCGCGGCGACAATCTTGGGTGGCCCGACACACGTCGAGAACTGAACAGCACGTGATATGAACCGTATGTGGACGTACACTGACAGTTGCTTTCGTTCTCAGTGTTGACAGTGGTTCTTCCTCTTTTTTACTTTCTTTTTTTCTTTTCCGTCTTTTTTCTTTCCCTTTTTTGTTTTTTCTTTCCTTTTTTAGTTCCCTCTCACTCTCGCAAACATCTTTCAAGGCGAGAGTGACGCGGCAGCAGCGAAGTTTGGAAGCTCATGTCAGTATAACTCATCCCCTGATGAAGGGAGGACCCCTCCCGAAACTGTTGGGAAATAAATATATTTATCCTTGTTGACAACGCTCCCGTTGTGCCATATCCCATACCTTATATATATATATATATATATATATATATATATATATATATATATATATATATATATATATATATATATATATATATATATATATATATATATATATATATATATATATATATATATATATATATATATATATATATATATATATATATATATATATATATATATATGGTAAAGAAGTGTATAACTAAGGGCTCGTTTTGCTGTGTTTTGACACAATATTATTGAGATCTAACAGACAGCAATGCCAAGGAATGTACAGGGGAAGTTATTAGAACCAATGGAATGTAAATAAGAAGAAAGAAAAGTGGGTGAAAAAATAACCAGTCGTAGGCAGAAAACGAACCTACGACCTTCTAATAACGCGTTCGATGCTCTAACCAATGAGCTATCACAGCGGCCTTCTTCCATCCACGCTTTGGGTTTTATAAGTGAATTTAGAAGTAGGAGTGTCAGTAAGCGCCTGCTCGCGGCTGGTTATTTGTTCACCTACTTTACTTTCTTCTTATTTACATTCCATTGGTTCTAATACCTTCCCCTGTACATTCCTTGGTATTACTGTCTGTTAGATCTCATATATCAACGTTGTTGATAATATAAGTTTAGCTACCTCTGTTGCACAGTACACAGGAATACCAGGATGACCATTCATTCTTTCTAACAATAACATGCAACATCTATCCCAATCGATGCTGTGAATTGGCCATGGTGTCGTGTGAGAAACCTTAATTTGAAAAATAATGCGGAGAGGACTCAGCATCCCTCTTTAATGCAGGAAATGCTAGCGCAGACGCCATTTTAGGCAGTTTCTGAATAGGGGCCCGAAAAGTTCTGGTCCTCCCTGAATACAGAGTCGAGGCCACTGCGTATGCGCACAACCCAGAAAGGGTTTGGGCTTTGCGTTGGGGACGCTATTTCTCGAATTTAGCGGGAGGCTCAAAGCTTTGCACAAAGGTTTGCGTCGAACAAATATCACAGGACCCAGAGATGCGGCAGTGCTCGACCAAGACTAGAGTGAGTTAAAACAGGGGAAAGATACAATGTGCCACCGACTATATTTGAAAAGATTTAGCTCCTGCTTGACCAGAAGAAAGCACACGCAATGCGCTTTGAGGTCCCGAAATTTCGGAGTCCCTCATCGAAAAATTCCCTATCTTCTACCTGCTTAACGAAGCTTCACATTGACTCATTGTGGGTAGATTATATGAATGGAGCTTCCAATACAAAGAATATATACTTGTGCAAAAAATTGTACACAATTATTTACGATTCGGCGAGTATTGTCTTAAGGAAAGTATTTTACTCGAGTGTGAACTTCCGAATTCAACGCACTATCCGAGGGAAGTACAGATAACCAGATAAAAGAAATCCATTGAATTGGCGATGTTCCATTGAACAAATTTCTAGCCATGTTTGCAGACCACAGTAGAAAGGCCATCTATATCGAAGGTGTGTTGCTCGCTCCATGAGTTGGAATCGCAACTTCTCGTAGAAGGCTGGTTCGACTGGCTCTGTTTTTCTTGAAAACATATATTCTAACACGAAAATCTCCCTCCGCAAGTGTTCTGGAATGGACAGCTACGATATGTCGGAGAAGTGCTTGAAACCCAGGCTTTTTAAAAATGAGACGTGATAATCGTTATCTTGTTTTCGAAAAACATGAGCATCGCAAAATATACATACTTGGCTGTTTATGATTATGCGAAAATGTTCGTAGCCTGCATGATAATAAAAATCCAACATAGGTATCCTTGATAAAATGGAGAATTACTGTAGCATCTTTTCATTGCTACCAAAAGAGAAGCGTTATTAAGACATCGTGCATGCGGTGTGGTTCGCGTTTTATTACAATCTTCCGGTATACTGCAAACATGAGCATTTGAACGCCTTTTACCTTGAAATGCGCTAGTTTGCGAAGGGAAAAACTGTTTTGCTCGGCTACATAGCGTTGTTCCCAAAGACGAAGGGATTTGAGTGCACAGCCTTACATTGAACAGATGAACTACGTTTTTTCTGAAGAGGTAGGTTGCTCTCGCGCTCTTTTTCTCTGGAATCGCATGGTGTTTTTCATGTATCAGAAATTCTGCGCATCATAAATCTCCAAAATTCAGCTAAATAAATGCATATCAATGCTCTGATATCAGAGTACATCCGAGTCACGTAAATACACTGAAAAGTACGTCAGATGGAACAACTTATGTAGAGCATTTAAAATACGCGCCAATGTGATAAACGATGTGCTACCGCTGAAGCGCAGCCCCACTCCATATGGAAATAATGCTTCTCAGGGCATACCACCAGGAGGTGGTGAACCTAACCAAGACAGTGGGTATCTGTATAAAACATTTTTGAGCTTTTATAATGGGACATTAAACAAGAGCACCGTATCCGTTGAAGCAAGCTGTTCGCCTTACTGTCAGACGGCTACACCTCAATACAGTTGCAACGTTTGGGGCGTATATTTGCCTCACATACATAATCATCATTAGCCTTTACTTCTCCCAAAACTTGGCGCTCGGTGCTTGCTTATCAAGAATGCTATATTCTAAAAAAAACTTAAGTGCGTTGCTTGGGGTATAAAAACAACAGAAAAATAGAGACAAAAAGACCTGAAGAACAGACGACAGGGCGCTGATTTCTGTGTGCCGTCTTTTGAAAAGTCTGCACTTCGAACGTATAACGTGGGTCATGTGATGGCCTGAAAGGAACATAATGACCTCTTAAAGAGAGTTGACGTGGCTCTTTCAAAATAGTCATATACGTGGCAAGCCAGAATTCTCAAAAAAGGAGTCAAAAGACTCTCTTTTTTTTTCTCTTAAACTGACGGGGCGTCATTCCGGATATCGAATATAAAGCACCATGAGAATGCAATAAAAAAGCACGCGAGATAGGTGACAACTACCGCTCTGAAGCCACATGATCAAAGCTCTCTTTCTTTTTAGGGTGATACGTCAGTCAAAATAGGTGAGCCTTCTGAACTTAAGTGCCAAGACTTAATATAAGCTTACATCTTGAAACACCTGGCTAAGCACTCTACCATGCTCACGTCACCAAACGGCAGAGCAGGATCAGCGAACGAAGGACCAGTTGAGGACGCACGCCAATTGATGTTGATTTGCCCTCCCATATCACTAACAAATTACACTAGGAAATTGGCCAAGTTTTGTTTGTTTTGTTTTGTCGCCTAAAGGAACTTGGCTTATACACCAGACAACACTCCACTTTAGAAATAAAATTTCAAATCTGTGACCTGATGTGCTTTTGCAGCAACAAATCGTCGTGGTCGTTGCGGCACCAGAAGATGGTACTTGGTATGGAGTGACTGCAATATCCGCATGAATTACTGTGCTTGTAAAAATAAGAAAACAATAAAAAACAATCAAGGGGAGAGACAGTGGGCAACGGGCCAAGCGTCATTGTTTTCGGAATTTAATTTCAAATAAACCTCGTTAATTCAAAAAGCCCTACTTGAAGTCGCGAAGCGTCCTACTCCATCGTCACCAGCCTGAGTTGGTTGTACAAATCTTTAGCTGAGTCTTAGCTGATCCTATGAACAGCAACCTCTGGCTGCGGCCCATGAAGCAGTCTTATGCGACGCCGGGCTCGGCGTCAAAATAATACCCCCCTCCTCCCGCAACTTTCCAGTGAATACCTGCACGACTTTTCGCGTCTGTTGAAGAGCGACCTTGAAGTATATTGTCACGCACCAAGAGCGATATATATGCAATATATTGGCAACTCGTCAGAAAAATTTACATTGGAAAAGGTTTTCTTGTAGACGATGTGTAAAAGCATCAAAATGGAGACATGGGTGCAAAAATTGAACGCGTTCTTTATGTCAGCTTTTTACGTCATTATTGCCGATTCACCCCCCAGGTGGTCTAAATTTCCGGAGCCCTCCACTACGGTGCCTCTCATAATCATATGGTGGTTTTGGGACGTTAAACGCCACATATGAATGAATCGCCGATCCACCAAAATTTTCTTCATTTGCTGTAAGTTTGCTTCCTCCACACGAGTTTCATCCAACACAGTCATCCACAAAAAAGTAGCTGAACCGTAACACAACAAAGGCACACGCCTGGTCTGCACTCGCACGATCCTTGAACGTACCACTTTGAGTCACAACTCTACCGTATTCATCAATGCGGTGCTATACGGTAGCCCCTACACCTTCCCAGTAGCGGCAGTAGATGGTGACAAAGCCCTCCGCTCAGCCGTCTCGGTTACGCTAGCAACAAGCGCCATAGCCAAGAAGGTTGCTACAGCTTTAGCGATGATTGTCCCCTCACACCAATGGTTTCACAAACTCTCGTGCCGCTATTTGTGCTTAAAGATGGTCAACATTAGTCTTGAAGCACGCCGGATTTTACAAACACATGAATACACGGGTTCGGACTACCTGTCTTGGTTCCCTGCCCATATGTTCAACGACATCTACCCACAGCAACCCAACCTCAAAGAAATGGCTCATGATCGAACGCGAGAACTGATCCGCCACGACGATCACTCAGCCACCGAAGAGCTGGGACTAGACGTACGGTTTAAGGACCTTTTACTCATTTTGCACAAAATTATCTCTCACTACTGAAACGAGAAGCTAATACCTTTAAGCAAATGCAAAGCTCAATTGCGCCAAGAGGTAGCCTTTCGCATACTACAAACAACATCGTACCCAACACGAAGGTGACTCAGCCGTTACAAATCAAAAATGAATTCACAATGCCCAGACTGAGCATAAATGTACTCTTTACTCAAAAACATGCTCTGGCAATGTCAAATGTAACCTCAGGGGCCTCTCATAAGAGAGTCCTACTGGGAAGAGACACTCAGGAGCCCCAAGCTCCCTACACCAACTAAAGGTGGTCTAGAGGGCCCATCAACTGGAGAACGTAACCACGTTCCCGCCGTGACTCGGGCGTCACCTAGAGTAGAGGCTGCTATGCAAGTCTGTCGTGGACACCCTGGTGGCTTACACCCCCAAGGACCTTTCAATAAAGTTCGTGACTGACTTACTGACGGACCGTAGACTGACTGACTTGCTGTAGATGTTGGGACCAGCCTAGCTCGTTTGTTTGGTCAAGGAATTTTCGTCGGCATGGTCTCTATCCTCCTTCTATCTGGCGAAGTGACCCGTCGTCTCCGCAGAAACAGCTTTAGAGAGAAACTGGTGGCGAGGCTCTGAGATGATTCTAGGTACGGTCGAAGAATGAAGTGACTTTTGTAATGCTGCGTGAAATGCCGCTTCGTACACGAAGCAAGCATCCGCGTTGTCGACCCGACGTTCCAACTGTCAATTTCTATTGTGAATTTACGTGCGACCTTCAAGTGTTCGTCGAGGAACTATAGACTGTCTGCACAAAAACCACGGCTCTCTTACTGTGACATGGTAAGGAAAACTTGCACCGCGAGTTACGTATTTATATCTGTAAAATGTAAAGACTAATCTTCACCACGTTCTAGTATTCCAACCAGCGAAATACTGGACAATTCAAAACGTAAATATCTCAAGGTGAACAAGAAACTAATATTCAAAAACGTTTTATTCATGTTCAAAATTCTGAATGTTCGTACATCTCACTTTATTGACTTGCATATTGCTTCCTTTGTTAATGAAGATGATGTTTAGCCATGGCATTGAGAGCATTGTCCAGAACAAAATGTGTTAGTAGATGTGCTGACGCTGCTGACCATAAACCTATGCAATCAAACAGTTTTTTTCGTTTACTGCGATCGCAATTGAAGGGACAATGAAGCCGTTTTGTATTCGCAAATTTATTGCGAATTCTGTTTCTGCGACCTCTCTTAACATGATTACGGCGGTTTGTTTTCGCGATTTTCGTAATAAAAATGGCGGTATATTTTAATCAAAACGCGCTGTTGCAGCGCAGTCCGGTCAGCTCACGCAGGTGGTTCCAAGACGGAACACCGCAAAGAGCACTAAAATCCAGCGCACGCTCTCACGTTTTGGTCACGCATTTGCCGACATGGTGGGCTTCACTCGTGTGACGTAATGTTCGCACATTTATTTTTCTTCTTCCATGTTTCCGGGGATGTCGCTCATCCTCACCACCGGGTTTTCAAGTTATCCAATTGTCGGGAGCTGCGGACACACATTGCCTCAGGGTTGTGTAAACTACTCTCTTCTTATCTCTTCTCATTAGATTTAAATGATGCTCCGTCTGTCCTACACGAGTACATCCCAACACAAAAAATAGCCCGGTGACGATGGCCAGCTACCAGTCGAAACGGCCAGACATGGGGCCAACAAACTGGATCGGCAGCGGTGAGATCCTTCTAACCTCCGAGGCCAAACACCACGCAAGATCGGGAGAGCTCCAACCGTCAAAGTGACACCATCTGATTCCACAAACGAATCTGCGAAGAGGATGTTGCCCTTTCCCCACAGAGTTCGCTGTGCTACGCGTACAAGGATCAAGCAGAAGTTTCCCTGGCTTCCCGGCCCGGGCCCAACCACGTGACGACGTATACGCACGCCAGTTTGGTCACTGAGGCGTCAGCTAGTGAAGTCTGTGGCACAAGAGATAGCGCGGTTCGTGTACTTTTTCTTTCGCGGAAGCACACTGACTCATCGCATGCTACTTGCCAACTGCGAAGGGTGATACTGACTACCAATACTGATAATGAAACCTAAGAATGCACTTTGAGCCACAAAATCCACGGACAGCTGATGCTTCCACACGATGCCCACGCGGAGCACGGACCACGTCAATACGCGGTCAATAGCGAGTGCAGATGCTACTGTTCTGCATCGGATTTATTATCTACGGTTGAACGTATTCCTTGTATCAGTGTACTACAGTGAATATTGGCACTGACATACATCTTATGCGCACAAGTCTAAGATATAGAAGTGCTTGTTTTAACAAGGAATGAGGCAGATTTATATTGTATATAATAAAAGACATCTAAGATTTTCCTGCGATAAACAGTGTTGTGTCTCTCGGCAGTTAGAAGCTACAGTCAACTAATTACGCCGTAGAAATCCGTACTTGAAACACTACTTATATAAAGCTGGGCTCATGGCGTCTTCATTATGTTATTTTGTCAAAGAAATGCATATTATAGACCGACTCATTTATTCGGTCGGCAATATTTTATTAAAAGGTAAGATACATTATTGATCCAAATGGAAACTCATTATAAGAACATCATTTTGAACTAAGTTTATCCTCTGAAGGAATTATTTTAGGTTATAGTCACAAGGATGTCTGCTGAAATGTGTTTGCTTTCCCGATGATTCCCGATTTGTTGAAACAAATAATTGCAGAAACGCGCTTTATCACAAGTTCATGAAGACTACAGATCAAAGCGTATTGAAAGAACACAGAACGCTTAGAAACAAACTAAATGGAACACCAAAATCACACAAGAAATGTCATTCTCAGTCTGAGTTTGACAGCTGTTTGAATAAACCCGACATGCTGTAACTAAAATCTAATACCATCTTCAATCGCCATCTCCACGTGTAGAAGTCATCTATCTCCACGTGTAGAAAAGCTAAATAATGACGGCTGCTAAATACTGGGTAATGATTTGGCAAATAAGTTTATTGATTATTTTGTGAACAACACTAACGCATTTCCATCTGCTGATTATTCAAAATTCATGCTAGACAGTATTCGATCCTCGTTTTTCTTTCCCTCTTTTACAGAGTCTTCAGTAATGTCTGTTTTTCATTCGCTTAAAAATTGCTCAAGCTGTGATGTCGACGGAATGCAGGTTCGTACAATGAAGTAGGTGCTTGATATTCTTTGTTCATATGTAAACCATGTTTTTATTCTGTCTTTGGCGAGCACTATCTTCCCAAGGAGGGTGCTGATTACAAGAGTGTCACACACTTTGAAAGAAAGATGACGTAAACGATATAAAAATTTACACACCTATTTAAATATTACCATTATGATTCAAAGGGTTGGAGGGTCTTATACATGTGCAAATGTCTAAGTTTTTCGATCTTATCTTTACAGCCTCATTTGGATTTAGGAAATGCTTGTCAACTGAATTATTCCTACTTCAGCAAAAGAAATTAATTTTGGACAATTTTAAAAGAAAAATCTTGTGCTCATGCTTTACATATTGATTTCACTAAAGCATTTGATTGCATTTATAATTCGATACTCAAACAACATGAGAAAAAAAATCATGTGCGCATAAGGTGCAAAGGCTGGTACTTAACGAATTCCACAAATACTCGGGCTTTCTACGGTCTTTCTATCTCTCTTTCTTTGAGTATGCAGATGACAATGTTGTGAATATGTAATTCATTAACGCTACAGCAGCGCATAACAGGTGGAACATAGGCCTAACGCCTATACAAACAGCACAGCAAAGGCGTGATTGGGTGCGAAAGGGTGAAGACAGTCACGCAGGGCGAGAATGCACTTTACCCGCGGGTAATGTTAACGTTGCATAGGCGTGGCGCAGTGATTTAGTAAAGATGAGAGTAGATAGTAACAGTAAACGGTAGTCAACGCACTTTTTCAGCCAAAAATTGGCTCAGACCTAGCGCAACGAAGCGCCGCTGCGTGTATTTGTATGCGCGCCACTGACCGCCTATCCACACTTTCGCTGGGACGGTTTTGCCGCCTATAGCCCAATCTCGCCACGAATACTGGCCCATACTTCGCACATAGCACACACGCGGAACCAGTCAGTATCATTCAGCACAATTGCCCATGAGAGTTTGCATTCAATAAAATGCCTGGTTTGTATTCATCACCGTATACGCTGACGCCAATCATGAGCGGTCAAAAGCCCCGATCACACTGAGTTGAAACGGAAGGTGCAAACTCCCCATATTTTCCATGCACGCACGCTGATACGCAGCGGCAGCACCGCTTTTGCCACTGGCGGCTACCGGAATTGCAACTAGAAATAAATCATAAACAGAATACTTCTTTATGACGTCACTGACGAGGACACCAAATACAAAGAAAACATGAAAAACCGAATGGAGGACAGTTACCGCGCAAGTTCTCGTTTCCCAATTTGCATGAACACGGAATGCATTTGTGCCTTCTTTCAGGTCCGCTTGATTGATATGTGGGGTTTAACGTCCCAAACCCACCATTCGATTATGATGGACGTCATAGTAGAGAGCTTCGGAAATTTCGACCAGCTGGGGTTCTTTACCGTGCACCCAAATCTCAGCACACGGGCCTACAACATTTTCACCTCCATCGGAAGTGCAGCCGCCGCAGCTAGAATTCGATCCCGTGACCTGCGGGTCAGCAGCTGAGTACCTTAGCCACTAGACCACTGCGGCGGAATTTTCGAGGTCCACTGGTCGCTTGGTGATTCGCTGCTATTTCTAAAATTTCATGAAGCACTTTAAATGCGAAGCAGCTTTTTGACTAGCCTGTGCAACGCTGTCCCTCGTGTGTCCGTATAAACGCGACGCAACACGCTTTCCTTCTGCAAGTGTTGAAGCGGTGCCCAGTAGGTCACACTGCAGCGGCTTGTTGATGTCACGCTCCACTCGCAGTGCCCGATGACGTCACTTTTTCTCTCGTGTGCCTCCCACTCGTCGCAGCATTCGCAGCAGCCTTCTCGCCAGTTCGCCCGTAAAACCTACCGCTACCACCGCTCGCTCCGCAACCGCGACCGGCACTCACAACACCGCCGACTCCTTGGTTCTTGTGCAGTAAACAACACACGCGCCTAACGTACGCGTGGAAACATGTCTGAACGTGTCACCTCGCTCGTTTCACCCTCTCCACCACTCGTATTGTTCGACCGCACATCGAGCGTTAACAGTCTTCCGGCTTGTTTATCTGGGATGGAGAGGACGCCGGAAGACGATGCTCCTTCGCCTGTTGCAAAATCGGCCGAAGCGATAAAGCTTAACTTGACCCCGCTTCAAACTGAACTTACAGAGCTCACCGAAGAATCCGCGTTAGCACCATTGAATCTATGAAGCCGTCCGTGCGCAACGTAGCTGCTTCGCATTCTATCAGGGTTCCTTTTGGGGAGATGGTGTCAATTTTTGTTTTTAAATTTTGTTCGTGTGTTTTCAAGGGGAGAAAATTCAGCTGACCACTTTTTCCGTAACACGAAAGTTTATCTGAAAAAATAACAATGAACTAGGTAATATTGAAACTTTGCCAAGTGGGTAACAATCCTGTCTCGTCCTATTTCTTTGTTTTCAATTTTCGCGCAGTTAACATAGAAAACTGAAATATTTTATTGAGCGTTTTGTACAAAAAAACGAGTACATGAAGGCAGTATTAAAGTGTCAATCTACAAAAGCAGCTCTACTTTTCAACTGATGTATGAGTATATTGAGAAAACACTAGATCCAGAATGTTCGAACCAATACAAAGATGACGATAAATCACGAGTACGGCACGTCGTATTTGACTCAATCATGTTTGTTACGATGGCGCACATAACTTACTAACAAAAATTGAGTATCAAACTATGCGGCAGTTCAGTGGGACGGGGGGATTAGAGCCACCAGAAATTTTTTCTTGAGAGAACGTCGCTAGAAACATAGTTTCGGCAAGATTTGCTTGTTTTTGTCAGGGCAACAGCGCTGGCTAGAGAAAGAAAAGTTCACTTGTAAAAACGTTGGCTCCAGTGACATTCTTAATGTAATGATTTCTAGAAGCATTCAGTTCATCAAAGGTATTTGAGTGAAAGTATTAGTAGTAAAGACTCACAAGTTTTGAAGAAACTGTGGCTACACGAATTTCACGACCAGGAAGAAGCCTATAATTACTTGAGATCACTTGAAGCACATACAAAGTAAAAGAAGCGAAAACTATGTAGCCCAGCCAACATGAATTTGAGCCTTGAATTATACGCATTTTCTCAACAGCAGCCATGCTGCTGTCTTGTATATTTATTTAGCGAAACTGCACTTCTCTTTGTCCAGCCAGGGTTGCAGAAAATTGGTTTTAATGATATGTACTCATGCAAACTCAAAACCTGCCCAAATAATGGGTACAAACAGTTGTGCTAACCCGTTGCCACTAGGAAACCTTAAAAACTTTCATTGTACTGGAAATCTTCAGGTTAGCATACCGTAAAGCCGCGAAAAACACGTGTTCTCCGATTTAACCATATTCGTCGAATGCAAGGTTGACTCACTTGCCACCCCACCGCGGTGGTCTAGTGGCTAAGGTAATCCGCTGCGGAGCCGCCGGTCACGGGATCAATTCATGGCAGCGCCGGCTGCATTTCCGATGGAGAAGGAAACGTTGTAGGCCCACGTAATCAGATTTGGTTGCACTTAATGAACCCCAAGTGGTCGAAATTTCCAGGGCCCACCACTACGACACCTCTTATAATCATATCGTGGTTTTGGGACGTTACACCCCACAAATTAATAAATCATGGTTGCCCTCGGAGTAGCCCTTGCGGCTTCCGTTCTCTACCCGGCACAGCTTGCGGTCTTTATCTCTCCTGTAGGGGGCACGCTAACCGAGTGAGATAGATGAGCGCGATCGAACTTGTAATATCGCTGAGCCAGTGGCGAGAACGAGCGGAGGCAAGATCCAGGAAGTCAAGTCAATCACTTTCCACACTTCAGCTGATTTAAAATTGAAGGAATTAAAAAAGTACGCAAACAAAAAAGCTCTTCACACTGGTATCAAATTTATTAATTTGTTAAAACGGTTGAAAGCCAATAAATGCGAACATTCAATTCCACCTAGCTCCATTCCACCGGATCTTAGGATGCATGGCAACCCCTACGAGCGTGCATGTTCCTGGAAACCGAAACTAACGCTGAGTTTTTGGGGCCTGGTGGACAGGCCAAATAGAAGTTTGTTTCACTTCTTTACCACCATTCTCAGAGCGCAATTTCCTCTTCACCATTTATTTATGCAGAAAACAAGTGGAATGCGAGCACTAAGCGTTAAGCTAGTCAGGATTTCACGCTTTTCGACTACACGCATGTTATCTCCGCGAAAATGCTGAAAACAAAATGAAATGAGTTTATCTCACACAATAGTCACGCGCAACAACGGACAGTGGCTTCGCATTTGCATAGAGTGGGGTAGGTTACAATTCAGAACAGATATCTGTCAGTATATCGACCAACTAGAGAGCTGATTTCGTCCTTACGTCACGTGAAGGAACTGCTTGCATCACAAATAGCGCAGTGAAGACTGAAAAGGGCGTGAGAAAATAACGCGCACGTTTTTCGTCATTTCGTGGATAGTTGAGGGATTCTTTAAGCGTGTAAGTGCGCGCTTGCATTTAAAGCAGCATTTCGCGTAATGTTGCGCTGGTCCTGGAAAGACTAGCGCACACAAAAAATAAACTTCGCTAAATCGATCTGATGCCAGCAGAATACGCATTGCCTCTTCCCGACGTGAACCAGCGAAAAAGAGGCTGATAAAGCTTCATATTGAAGTTCTTTCTGCCTGTAGCATTTGTGTCAGAACATTTTATAACACCGACCCTCATTCTGTCACGTTCAAGCCAATTGCTCAGGTTCGAATCATCTAAACACTCCTTGTGGAAGCATCGCGTCAATCGAAAAAATTCCGCCATATCCACGAAGTGAATGATGATGAGTGGGCGAAGCTCCGGAGGTAAACCTGGTAAACCATGAATCCTCTGTACATTTTGCCCACTCGAGTTTATTACATCGCTCCCCCTAGCGTACGTCGCCGCACTAAATCGAACGATTGCCTTCAACCAATGACACGCGCCATATGAGACATCATTCCTATTTTATAAGATCTCGCGTCTTTCATCTACTACAAGTACCGCTTTCTAGTTTATAACATCTTGCATCTTTTCATCATCAGCTACAAGTACCACCATCTAGTAAACACTACAAGAACTAAACGAGAGGTGGCTACATACAGGAGACAGTACCGCCATCTAGTGAACACTGCAAGAACTAAACTAGAGGTGGCTACATACTGGGGACGGTACCGCCATTTAGTAAACACTGCAAGAACTAAACTAGAGGTGGCTACATACAGGCTACAGGGGACGCACAGCCCACGCCCTAAGGAGCTTCGCCCCTAAAAAGTGCCGCCACATCCACGAAGTGAATGATGATGAGTGGGCGATGCTCCGGAGGTAAACCTGGTAAACCATGAATCCTCCGTACATTTTGCCCACTCGATTTTATTGCAACGCTCCCCCTAGCGTACGTCGCCGCACTATATCGAACGATGACACGTGCCATATGTGGCATCATTCCTATTTTATAACACCTCGCATCTTTCATAATCAACTACACGTACCGCCGTCTAGTTTATAACATATTGCATCTTTTGGATGGATGGATGGATGGATGGATGGATGGACGGATGGACGGACGGACGGACGGACGGACGGATGGATGGACGGACAGACGGTCGGACGGATGGATGGATGGATGGACGGACGGACGGACGGGCGGACGGACGGATGAATGGATGGATGGATGGACGGACGGACGGATGGATGGATGGACGGACGGATGGATGGATAGACGGACGGATGGATGGATGGACGGACGGATGGACGGATGGATATGGCTCTACCCTTTAGATCGGGCGGTGGCTAGCGTAATACTTAATGCCGTCAGCTACAAGTACCGCCATCTAGTGAACACTGCAAGAACTGAACGAGACTTGGCTACATACAGGGGACGCACAGCCCACGCCTTAAGGAGCTTCGCTCCTAAAAGAAAACTCGTCTCTGTTAAGAATCGAGTGCATACTGTTCCTTGTGGAGATGCCCGCGTATCAGACCGCAAAGCTGGATTGCGGTATAAGAGTGTTTTTGAAGTATTGCTGGTGCCGAAGTATCGATAACGCGATTACACTTTTCCCTTTGGGTGTCACACGTGTCTCGCACTTTCGATGTGTTTACTATGCGCCGTTGTTCTCAAAACCTTTTGCTCAAATCACGCTCAATGTTACAGTTGATCTGACCGTATAGCAATGGGTGTGTAAGTGTAGATCACGCGACGCTTCGTGTAAAGATTGGGTGATAAGAGCAATGATTCAACAAAAATATCGTGGCGCGTGCACTCACCTGAGTTAAACATAAGGTCCCTGGAAGAAGGGTGAGTGCCTTGACGGATTTCCTCGACGGGAATGCCGAACACCGGCTGCATTATGGGTGCGCCTGAAAAGCAGTAAAAAAAAGAATGCCACAGGCTTCAGCCTACTCCTCCGGCAATGAACTTGTTTACTGCGATAGCGAAACGTCATTACTGTTTTCGCACATGTGCATGCAGTGCCCATGACCACTGTGCTGGATCGAACAGGAATAGGTTGATATGCATTATTATGAGTTTAGCAATGAAGAAGAATTTTCACCGGCTAAAGTGTGGTGCTTTTGCGGCATTTCGAATCTATCGGTCGTTCTAATAGGAGACACCGACAGAATATCTAAAATACTAATTTTTTTCTTCAATGTAAGATAAAAATATGAAAATGACGAAGGGAAAAAGTACAAAGACAAAAGTACACTAACATTTGTCTTTGCCTTTTTTTGTTACTCAAATCCAAGAAGAATGACAGATAAACAAGCCCTCCGGAATACAGGAGGTGCTAGACAAGGGTGAAGTTCCTCAACGCATCGCAACACTTCTTCCTGCAGTATTTCGTCACGGAAGCACCAGAGTTAAGCAAGATGGGCGCATTAATACCATAAGCGTCGGCAGAGGGTGGCAAAAGGGCCACGCCCGAAAACTGGATTATGGGCGAAATTTTGGCAATGAAGTGCAGGTACAGCCACTTCAGGTGTTCAGCTGCCAGAGGTGTCAGACTTTGAAGATCTGCGCTTTACTCTGCCAGTAATACAAGATCATCTGCGAACACCAAGCTAGGCAACGTCCATGTCTCCTAGGCCCCAGAAATCATGAGTCCCTACGAAAAGCCAACTCTTGATTATACGAGTGCCTTCGCGAGCCCCGCCACATAATCATCTTGTCATCTTGACAGGCTGCGCTCTGGTGTCCCTGAAGCATGCTAAAACAGAGTTGTCGGCTTAGAGCCAGCAAAGGAACATGCAGACCATAATAATTTGTCATTTTTCTAACTTGAAAAAGAACTCTGCGTTTGGCACACTATAGGAAGCCTTAACTACATCCAGAAAGAACCCGAGAAGGCCTCTTGTTTCTCTCCGTGCCATCTCGATGGCCTGAGTGAGCCCGAAAAAGTTGTAATGATATCGCCGGTACAATCGGAAGCCATTCTAGAGTTCAGACAATACGCCACTTTGAACCGCCCAGCCACTGAACCAGACATTCAAGACCTGAGCGAAAAGTCTGAAGAAGACGCTCGTCACCGAGATTGGTCTATAGTCACACAGCAGTCCAGAGTCGCCTCCTCGCTTGCACCTCATTGTTACTCGGCCGCATTTCCAGTCAGATGAGAATGGACCGTCCTTCAGAATGGTAGGCCAGATTTTCGCGAGGTGTTCAAGAGCAGACTTCGCCAGGCATTTCACGAGGCCCACCGGTATACCATCCATGCCGGTAGCAGTGATGGCTTTGATAGGCGGGAGTGCATGCTCAGTTGCTATCGTGGTCACTTTCCAACGGCCCTCTTCACTTAGTTGCTGAGGTTCATCGTTGTGGTCGAAGTTTATAGCTGGGATCCATTTGTCATGTGTGGGACTTAAGAGGTCTCGCACGTGGTCCGTGATCTGTGCCGCGAGATCAGTGACTTGGTGGTTGCTATAGTGATGTCAAATTTTGGGTGCCGGCGTATTACCATCTTATCAGGACACATATTTCTAAAATTTGTTAGCATTATTATGCCCTGCCTCTGTAATGGCTCGCAAATGTTCACTGTTTTGCTGAGATATTTTACTATGTACGAGGACCCGCATCATTTTGTGAGGCGGATGTATTGCTCCCAGGTACACTTGCACTCCTCTCTTGGAATGTTCTAGCAGCCACTCTTGGTTTGCGATTCGCCATTCGTCTTGCAGTAAGGGCCCTCTGTACGTCTTTGTCTTCGTCCTTCCAACTTTGCGCCGCAAACCACCGCGAGAATTCACGTGAATTTCGTGCCTCTTCAAGGCGCATTCCTGTTCTAGCACAAATTGATTGTAGGTTGGTGATTCCATCGATTCGAAGTTCTCTTCGAATAAGCTTGCGACTGAAGCATACGCTCACAGTGAGAGGCTTTTCTAAGCCAGGCTGCGACGTTCCTTTTCAATGGTTCACAACGTAGATCTAGAAAAAGGCAACTTTATTCTATCGCGGTAGCTTCCTAGGCTGAATTTACCCTTCTCATCTATGTTTATGCGAGGGAGACATCATGCCAGAACAGTTGTCACAAGTGTGTAGTCAATATAGCTGCGACAGTTTCTCGTGCACCAGGTGATCTGGCCTTTGCATCCTGGACGAAGATTAGGTACATCTGAGGTATGCGAATATGCCAGTGTCAGCAGTCGTTCCCCATTGGCATGTTGGAAACCATTCAGAGCTTGCAGTTTGGCGTTGAAATCGCCCACTACGAGGACCTGTCGCTGGTTTGCCCATTTTGCCACAACTTCTCGCATGCATTGAACCATTGTAGAGTTTCCGGCGTCTGCTTCAGCGGATACAGCAAAGTATAGCAATCCTAGAAGGACTACTAGCCCCTGCAATTTGCCCTCCATGCACATGTGCTCAACACACGAGCGTTCCAGCTTCCTTCACGAAGATCCAGTTTTCCACTGGAAACCGACTCCTCCCCCTTATCTCGATTCACCTGAGTGGTTCAGGCCAGCCGAATGTAAACCTTTACGTAGTGGTAGCTCGTCCATTACTTGAAGGTGTGTTTCGGCAACAGAATATATCTCTATGACATTGTCACTCATCATCCGACTCAGTTCTTCGCGCTTGCTCATAGTTCTGGCATCACGTAAGTTAAAGCGGCCGATCTGGATCTCTTTATTCTTTTTGCGAAAGCGGCGACGGCGGGTAGTTCTCTTCTTTAGGATCGGTGCCAGAAGCGATTCTGCCACCTAAGTGGATTGGCCGTTTGCAGGATTTCCTGTCCTAGGGCAGTCGTTATAGAGGTTGTTGGGTTCACACCCCACGCCATGCGCTTGTGAAGGTCTGATGAGGTGAAGCCCTAAAAAGCACAAACATGCACCCGAATCGCTGCCCTAGTTGTTCAGTGACGTACTCCCGGTAGGACGTTCCGCTCATCTTATCTTGCTGGGCTTTTGTGACACCGACAAACTCCAGACGTCTTCCAAGGTCCGAACAAATCTGACGTATGTTTTTGTTTCACGACTCACACTTGGTGCGCATGGCAATGCCCTTGGGCCCTTGTTTTAGGACACCGTAGAACACAAAGAAGTGGCCTTTGCTGTTGCAGTCCAGGAAGGTATTTGTGACTTGAGCTCATCTGTCGAGTCCTGAGATGCGTCGTTATCTTGGGTATCACCGAGGCGTGCGTGCAGTTCCACAATGACCTCCGTTCATTTCCAGATGTTCTCCACTGTCCCATAAACTCAATTGTTTCCACCAGTGTAGCAATTTTTTTCGTACGGCACTGTGCACTGATGTGCCATACGGTAGCTTGGAGTGCTGTATGTTTCATTCTACGTGCATTGCCATCCCCATAGACGAAAGCAGTGACAAATCCAATCGGCAAATCTGAAGGGCCTGCTTCTTGTGCGTAGATGCTGTGGAGGCCTGGCTATCGTCTGCCCTTTCCTTTCGCAGTCACTTCCGCGCGTGCTTGAAGAATTCAGTTTGCCAGCCTACGTCGTCGCCGGAAGAGCAACACCCTAGTCCTTGATCATTGTTAAGATTGTTCTATGATTGGTCTGTATATACACTGCCGGTATTAATGGCTGCAGTTTTTACAACCTGCGTATCTTATCATGCTCCTTTTACCTCTTTGCATTCCTTCTGGGCCATAGGTGACGTCCCGTTGTCGGCCGTAACATGATGCGACTCTTCTGTATTTTCGTCTGGGATCCTCCCTTCTCTCTCTTCAGCTCGTGCAGCTGACCCTGACGCTGATAAATCCGCGCCTGTAGTTTTTTGTGCATATAAGTCTTGTTCCTGCTAAGAGAGAGCGTCATTCAGTCTTGCCTCTCGATTCTGAAGCTGTAACGCACTACCTTCTTTATGTTCGGCAGCGACTGCGCAACTGCTCACGCACAACGTTCAGTCGAATGCACTGTTTGGATTCATTGTCTGGTGTCGCTTCTTCCTGCTATACCGATTGAAAAGTCGTATGCTCGATGTCTATTCACACATCGCAGATTTTACACGCCACCCAGCATCATCTCTTTCTTCTGGTTTCATCGGACGAGCTTCGTTTGGCTCGCGTTCCACCCATTTTGCGGTTCCTGGGCCCATTCGGTTGTGGTTCCTGCACATCAAAACGTCCCGCCTCCACACACTGGTAAAGTTCGAGCCATTCAGTACCTCCAGCACCACCAATTGCCGACTGTCTTACCCACTCACACAGGCTAGTACAAGCGTGCGCCACCTCTTGTCATCAGGCAGTAACACTGCATGTCGATGTTTCTGTCGCTGCTCCAGACCGGCCAGTTGGGCCTCGTCTTCACATAGGCTTCTACACCATGACGGTGCACCGTCACCGCACATAGATGTTATCCCTAAAATCTATTAAACTCGATGAGACACTCGCCCGCACCCAGAGCACAGCACTAGCTAGCTCATACCTGCATTGCGCTTTAGAACAGCGCCATCTATCTTTTTTAATCGTCAACTATACAAATATAAATAAATAAATATATATATATATATATATATATATATATATATATATATATATATATATATATATATATATATATATATATATATATATATATATATATATATGGGAAAGATGTCTATACTCAAAGGCTCGCTTTTCCGTGTTTTGACAAAATATTAATGAGATCTAACAGACAATGATGCCAAGAAAATATACTGGTAGTTAATAGATCAAATTATAGTATAAATGGTACGAAAAAAAAGTGGGTGAAAAGATAACTTGCCTGGGCAGGAAGTGAACCGGCGACTTTAAATGACGCGCTCGATGCTCTGTCACTGAGCTACCACGGCGCCTATCCTCCCAGCCACTTTATTGGGTATTAATGTGAATTCAAACTTGTGAGTGTGAGTCAGCGCCATCAGTAGCCATGGCGGCAAATGTGGCGATGAGCCTGTTTGGCGTCACGCAGCACGTGAACTTATTACGAGCTGCCAGATGACCAATAGGCCCTCGTATACCAGAGGCTATTGGTCAACTGCCAGCTTCTGATATATATATATATTGTAATGATGACAAAGCGGCGATCGTGCTCGGCGCATACCTGGGAGAGACGGAAGACGACGAGGAGGAAGCAGAATAAGAACAGCCGGCCTGCAGCAAAGGCGTTGTCTCTTATTTCTCGTCGTTACAATATATATATATATATATATATATATATACCCAGATGACACCCCACCAGTAATGATAGAAGAAGTCAGAAAAGCTTTGGAGAGCATGCAAAGAGGCTAAACTGCTGGCGAGGATCAGGTAACATCAGATCTGCTGAAAGATGGAGGACAGATTGTGTTAGAAAAACTAGCCACACTGTTTACGAGGTGTCTCCTGACGGGAAGGGTACCAGAGTCTTGGAAGAACGCTAACATCATCTTAATACATAAGAAAGGAGATGACAAGGACTTGAAGAATTACAGGCCGATCAGCTTGCTCTCTGTAGTATACAAGCTATTTACAAAGGTAATTGCTAACAGAGTAAAGAAAACATTAGAATTCAATCAACTAAAGGAACAAGCAGGATTTCGAACAGGCTACTCAACAATTGACCACATTCATACTATCAATCAGGTAATAGAGAAATGCTCAGAGTATAACCAACCACTATACATAGCCTTCATAGATTACGAGAAGGCGTTTGATTCAGCAGAAATATCAGCCGTCATGCAGACACTGCGGAATCAGGGCGTAGATGAAGTATATATAAACATTCTGGAATAAATCTACAGGGGATCAACTGCTACCATAGTGCTTCATAAAGAAAGCAACAGAATACCAATCAAGAAGGGTGTAAGGCAGAGGGACACAATCTCCCCAATGCTATTTACCGCGTGCTTAAAGGAGGTTTTCAGAAGCGTAGAATGGGAACAGTTAGGGATAAGAGTTAATGGAGAATACCTTAGTAACCTGCGCTTCGCCGACGACATTGCATTGCTGAGTAACTCAGGGGACGAATCGCACCTCATGATTACGGAGTTAGACAAGGAGAGCAGAAAGGTGGGTCTTAAAATTAATCTGCAGAAAACGAATGTAATGTACAACAACCTCGGAAAGGAGCAGCGCTTCGAGATAGGTAACAGTGCACTTGAAGTTGCAAAAGACTATGTCTACCTAGGGCAGGTAATAAGCGCAGAGCCTAACCACGAGATTGAAGTAACTAGAAGAATAAGAATGGGGTAGAGCACATAACGGCAAGCACTCTCAAATTATGACAGGTAAATTGCCACTATCCCTCAAAAGGAAGGTATATAACAGCTGTATCTTGCCAGTACTTAGCTACGGAGCAGAAACCTGGAGACTTACAAAGAGGCTTCAGCTTAAATTGAGGACGACGCAGCGAGCAATGGAAAGAAAAATGGTAGGTGTAACCTTAAGAGACAAGAAGAGAGCAGAGTGGATTAGGGGACAAACGGGGGCTAAAGATATCATAGTTGAAATAAAGAAGAGGAAATGGACATGGGCCGGGCATGTAGCGCGTAGACAGGATAACCGCTGGTCATTGAGGGTAACTAACTGGATTGCCAGAGAAGGGAAGCGGGTTAGGGGGAGACAGAAGGTTAGGTGGGCAGATGAGATTAAGAAGTTTGTGGGTATAAATTGGCAGCAGCAAGCACATGACCGGGTTAACTGGCGGATCGTGGGGGAGGCCTTTGTCCTGCAGTGGACGTAGTCAGGTGGATGATGATAATGATGATGAAGATGATGATATTTGGTAAGAAGCGACATAGTTAGCCACAAGGTTAGAAAGACCAGGCCAGAAGAAACGGCTCCTAACGCGGTTGTAGGTCTTTTGAAATCCTAAGTGTCTAGCTGATGGGTCATCGTGCAATGCTTCGAGAACTAGTTTTCGCAAACGCGGAAGTAGTGGCACCCACCGATGCCCATCCGCATTGTAAGTTTAGCGCTGCAAGACATTGTTGTCTAGCTTGAACTGCCGTAGCTGACGACGTAGTCTGGCATTAGGTGGAGAAGACGAGCCATTAAAGTATCTGATGATGCGGTTACAGTAGGGGTCGTCATGTTGGCACGCGGCAAACTGGGCGCCGCCGTTTAAAGATAGTGACCCAGCAACTGCCAGGGGTGATAACGTGAGTGAAGAGGAAGCCGCTTGATCGCCTGAGGGCCATTGAGGATGCTTGGTTGGAGATGAAAGTGGCAGAGGGCAGCGAGAGAGAGCGTCAGCATCCTGATGGTTTTTTTCCAGACCTGTACACAACGTCAAAAGTGTACTCTTGCGAACACAGTATCCAGCGACCAAGGCGCCCAGACAAATTCTTCAGCGAGGACAACCAGCATTGGGAATGATGGGCGGTAATCACAGTGAAGTGGCGTCCATACAGATCGATATACAGGTCCAAATTTCTGGATGGCACAAACGACCGCGAAACATTCCTGCTCTGTTATCGAATAGTTCTGCTCCGCAGGTGTTAGTTCGCGGCTGGCATACGGAACTACTCGCTCACGTGATGTATTGTAGCGCGGGAGCGCAGCACTGATTCCGTGGTCACTGGCATCTGTGTGCAGGAAAGTAGGTGCACTCTCATCGAATTGACGGAGGATGGGGTCTGATGTCAGAGCACGCTTAAGTGCTTGGAGAGCGCACTCGCACTCGTCAGTCCAAGTCAAAGCCGTTTCTGATGTCGGAAGGTTGTGTGACGGCCCCGCATTGGCAGCAAATGGATAGATGAAGCGGCGGAAGTAAGATAGCAGGCTCACGAAACTTCGCTATTGTTTTCGATTGCCCGGACGTGGAAAACTAATTACGGCAGCAACCTTGTCGAGGTCGGGTCGAACACCATGATTGCTGAGAAGGTGACTCAGTACTTTGATGCCCTTGCTGGCGAATTGGAACTTCTTTATATTGAACTGTAGACTAACTTTTGAAATGCATAATAGAACTTCTTCCAAACGCTTTACGTCCTGGGGAAAAGTAGAAGAATGAATTACGATGTCGTCTCAAGGAAATAAACAGGTTTTCCTTTTGAGGCCAAGTAAGACACTATTTATCATGCGCTCGAATGTTTCTGGAGTGTTGCATGAGCCAAAAGGCATGACGTTAAACTCGTGAAGCCCATCAAGCGTCGCAAAAGCTGTTTTCTTCTTGTCTGCTTCACGCCTAGGTATTTGCCAATACCCGGATGGGAGGTCGAGGCAGGAGAAATACTCTGCTGCTTGTAGGGAGTCCAGGGCATAATATATGCGTGGCAACGGATATACGTCTTTTTTCGTGATCTTATTGAGCACTCTGTAATCAACACAAAAGCGAACAGTGGCATCCTTTTTCCGGACCAACACCACAGGAGACCACCACGAGCTGGATGAAGGTCGATTAACATCCCGTTTGAGCATGTCGGCGACGTTTTCCTCAATGATTTGCCGTTCCACCGAAGACAGACGGTATGGGCGGCGTACAATGGGGCTGCCTTCGGTTTCGACGCTGTGCTCTGCAACGAAGGTGCCGCCCAGAACTTTGGAATATACGTAAACGAAAGGCTGTGCTTTTGGAGAAGGTCTAAGAGGTCTCTCTTTTGCTCTGCAGTGAAATTTATGGTGTCATTTAAAGCAACAGTGGTAGCCTTTATATCATTTGTAGCAGACAAAGGCCTGGATTCTGCGTGAAAGGGAACAAGTGAAAAAGGCCCGCTGTTAGCGAATCAGCTCACAGCGGTGCCCTGGAGCAGCATCACTGGCGAAGAAGTTGGGTTCAAGACGGTGACCAATGCTTTACTGTCGTTAAACCGCACAAGGCCGGGTGCTATAGTAAGCCGCGCAGGTTCGAAGCGAACTGGTGGAGCAATGAAGACGTCCCCGTTAACTGTAGTATCCGAAACGATCGTGAGAATTTGTTCATCTCGTGTCGAATTTAAACAATCTGCGGCAGCAACGAAACGGAAGCTGTATGGATCGACAACGGATGAACTCTCTGTAGCTAGCTTTTGAATTACTCGCTGAAGACACGATATGAAAGCTGATGCCGAAGAAAAGAAGTCCCATCCTAAAATTACTGTGTGAGTGCACCAAGGAAGTACAAGAAACTCAATGTGGTGAAGGATGCCATCTATGAAAACGTAGACTGTTCAAGCACTTGAAGGCTGAATAGGGACTCCATCCGCGCAACGAAAGGGAGGGCCATCGTGTGGCGTCTTAACGTTTTTCAAGCGGGCACAAAAGCCTGCAATAATTACGGAAAGTGATGCGCCTGTGTCTGCCAGTGCCCCTTTTTGTATACCTTCAACATACACAAATAAAACATTCAATGGGCGGTCCAGGGGAGTTTGACGCCGTTTGAAAGATGCAGCTTTCCCTCCCGATGCTGCACTGTTTAGTTTTCCAGTTGGCGGTCGGGAATCGAAGTAGAAGGTCGGAAAGGAGAAGAGGAACGCCGCATCGGTGAAGGTGAGCAACGACGTGAGAAACGGGAACTGCCAACTGAGCCAAAGTTCTGCGGAGACGGCGACGGACGTGTGCAGTTCTGATACAGTCGGCAATAGGGTGGTCTAGTGGGGTAGAAGTCGTCCTGTTCAAAGTTATCGTAGCTTCGTCTTTCTTGTCGCTGACGGCGTCGGCAAAACCTTGTAATGTGACCACGGATGCCGCAATAGAAGCAAGTCGGCCGCGAAGTGCGCCAGTCGTTCTAAGGCTGGGATGATGGTCGCGGTGCGAGTGAGTTCAGCAAACCATGCGATTTGGGCGCTGGTAGCGGCATAGGGCTTTGCTGGGGTGCAAGTGTCCTAGCAGCAACTCGAGCATAAGTTGGCAAGGGCACAGGATATGAGCTCAGAACTGGTGTGACTGTCATCGAGGCCAGGCTTTGCTGGGGTGCAGGTGTCGTTGCAGCAACGTGAGCACAACTTGGAATGGGCATGGCATGTTAACTCGGAACTGGTGTACCTGTGATCAAGGCCAGTTCCTCCATCAAGACGTCACGCAAACTAGTACCAGGTGGCGTCGTTGGGATATATAGGGGGTGAGGTGAAGCCTGTGCATGAAGTTCCTCGCGAATGATAGAGCGGGTCAAAGCACGCGGGTCTCTTGTATTTTGACTTGAGCTCAGATCAGACATATCAGGTTGCACCCGAGTGGCCTGAAGCTCCTCAAGGCGCTGACAGGTAGCGACAACATCGGCTACGGTCTTGGGATTATGGACCAGGGGCGCATTAAAAGCGACAGTCGCAGTGACTTTTAGCAGGTGGCACACACGGTCGTGTTTCACCGTATAGTTGTCGATGTGGCGGCAAAGGGCGAGAACATCTTCGATGTAAGAAGTGTAAGACTCGCCGGGACGCTGAACACATGCACCAAGCCTCTTCTTGGCGATATCTGAGCGCACTGACGGGTTGGCGAAAATCTGGCGGAGCTGGCGTGTAAAGGCGGGCCATGTCGGAAAATCTGTGGCGTGGTTGAAAAACCACGGTTTCGCGACACTGCTCAAGTAGAATGAAACGTGGGTGAGTTTCCCAGGCTCATCCCAGTTGTTGATGGCCCTCACGCGGTCATACTCCTCGAGCCAGTCTTCCACGTTCTCACCCGGAAGCCCTGCGAACAGCGGAGGATCCTTTTGAGGGCTGGTGACTAGGTGAGAAGGGTTTCTTGGCGGTGGGAACAGTAGCGAAGCTGGAGCGCTGGACTGGTCGGCTTACGACATTACCGAACCCAGGTTGTTGAGGCAGTGGTCTCAACGGAGTTCCATGGATGTGTTCTAGAAGAGGCTGGGTTGTTCCGAGATCGCGAGAAGACGCAGGAACTGGGCAGCACTCTCCACCACTTGTGAGACGGCTTCGAGTACCCCTCAAGACTCTTCATTATTGTCTCGAGTATGTGCCCCACAACCTAAACTTGACTGGTGATGATGAGTATGCACAGATGAAAAGATCGGACGCACAAATAATGCTCACAATATATATATATATATATATATATATATATATATTGTAATGACGAAAACCGAAACTGGAACTCTCTCTGGCACAGACTCGCATGCTAGGACGGAAGCGGAGGAAGACGAAGCAGAATAAGAACAGCCGGCCTGCAGCAAAGGCGTTGTGTCTTATTTCTCGTCCTTACAATGGCGCAGTCGACGAAGAAAACGGCTTACGTCTCGGTTTCGTCATCCAGAACGCCCGCCGACGTGCAGCCGCGGTAAGCGTCGCTTGAGGACGGCGTCAAGCCCTCCTCGGCAGCTGTTTACTGACACCACCGTTCGGGGACGGCGTCAAGGCCTCCTCGCCGTCACGCTTCTTCGCTGATGGGACCCGCAAGGCGTCCGTCGCGGCCAGCATCGATCCCAGCACCGACGGATGGCGTCCAGGCCTCCGTTGTGGTTCCGGGAAACTTGTCCTGGGACGCGACACGTCGCGGCAACCATGCGCACGGGCCTCTCTCACCTAGGGATGGCGTACATGCCTCCTCCATACCTGGCAACCTGTCGGCGCTTCAAGCACCCACCGTGTACGGCGTCGAGGCCTACCCGGCGGCGCAAGACCGCTTCATCTACGCCACAGTACCAGGTCACAACTCATCACACGGGTTCCGCTTGCCTGGGAACGTCGTTGACGCTTCCAGCGCCCTGGAACCCATGTCCACGAATCCGACCACAGCTGGATTTCCAAGGGACGCCGTCCACGCGTCCTTGGTCAAGAATTGTACCACCTCGAATACCGCAGTCACTGTATCCTCCGCAGAGGCGGGCCTTGGCTCTTCGTGCGGATCACACGACAGCGCAGCGGAGCTGCAGCATACCATCGCGCAACTCCGTGTCACGACCAACGCCCTCATAGCGTCGAGTTCCAAGCTATGTCCTGCCATCTTGCCAACATTGTGCGCACTCAATGCCATGTTGGCTGCGGCCGCCGCACAAAACTTCGAGGTAAGCTCGCCCGAGAACCGTCGCAATCTCCGGCGTTCTCTCGCGGAGGTATCGGAGCAAGTGAACTGCTTGGCGGGGGCACATTTCGGAGTTCTGCCCGCCGTCCCGCCATCGCCGATTTCCTTCGCGCTACCGGAATTTCGCGGCTTCCAGGACGACGCCGAGGAATGGGTGGCAACCGTCAACGCTCTCGGAACGACTGAAGAGCAGAAGTGGGACATGGCCATAGATCGCCTGCGGGATGCTGCCGCAGCATGGCACAGGTACGAAGGCGTCAGGCAGCAGTCCTGGGCAGAATGGAGTGCAGCCCTGATTGCCGCTTTCGGACGGATTTCCTGTGACTCCAGCAAGTCCAGCTCGATCTTCCCCGAGGCCGAGGATGGAGCCCAGGCAGCGCCCCGCCTCGAGGCTGCAATCGTTCGTTGCAGCTCGTCAACGGAATGCTGCCAGGAGTTCCCTGCTGCTGACCCTGACCGAAGTGGCTGGAATCCTACACTACAGGTCCCGGACTCTGCATCGGTATTCGACCTGAAAATACCCCCACCAGACCTTCGTCCGGAGATACGGCCCTCGCGCTCGTCGTCTGAGGACATCGAGGCACTCAATCCTATTGTATTAGACACAACTGAACCCTACCAGACCACGATCATGCTCAGCCACGCAGACACTCGGCTACCAAGGAACGTTTCCTTCGAGAAAGCCCAGATACCTAGCTACGCTGAGGCCACTGCCATCGAGAACTTGCCGAGGACCAGCCCTCCTGCTGTTTCCTCCCAGCATACGATGTTTGCACATGACAGTTCGCCAGAAGCCACCGGCTCGACTACGTCTGGGAGTTCTGCTGTGGTATTTATGCCCAACCATGAGCTGCGTCCCATCTCATTTCAAGAAATGGCCCAAACGTCATCATGGCTGCCTCGCAGGGCATCCCGCTGCAGTTCAGTCCACCAGCGACGGTGGGACAAACACCAGCGTTTCCAGGTTACTCTGCGACCTTGCCGGAACAGTCAGGGCCGTCCACCTGAACTGCATTCTACGAGTTGTCAGGAAACGTTGCATCATGGTCGAGACCGACCACGACGATGTAGCCAACCTCGCCCACCTGAAGCACTGTCAACTGCTGCAGCTAGCCTTACCTACCAGAACATTGTCGTTTGGCCCAACGACAATGCTAGCAGTCATGGCCGAGTGTAATGACGAAAACCGAAACTGGAACTCTCTCTGGCACAGACTCGCATGCTAGGACGGAAGCGGAGGAAGACGAAGCAGAATAAGAACAGCCGGCCTGCAGCAAAGGCGTTGTGTCTTATTTCTCGTCCTTACAATATATATATATATATATATATATATATATATATATATATATATATAATGTCCAGCGTTTTTTCGATGTTGGTCGCCTCGGATACAAATTCTTGGACGGTGTTCGGTGGATTCCTCATTAGTCCCGCGAAGAGCTCCTGTTTGACCCCTCGCATGAGGAAACGAACTTTCTTTTCCTCAGGCATGTCTGGGTCAGCGTGACGGAATAGGTGGGTCATCTCCTCTGTGAAAATTCCAACCTTTTCATTTGGTAGCTGAACCCAGGTCTCGAGTAGAGCAGCGGCCCTCTCTTTGCGAGCGACGCTCGCGAACGTTTGCAGAAATGCGCTGCAGAAGACATCCCACGTTCGGAGCGTGGACTCCCGATTCTCTAGCCAGGTCCTTGCGGTGTCTTCCAGGTAGAAGTACACACGACGGAGCTTTTCTTCGTTGTCCCAGTGGTTGAGGGCGGCCACACGGTTGTATGTTTCTAGCCAGGTTTCCGGGTCTTCAAACGATGAGCCATGGAACGTTGGTGGTTTCCTGGGTTGATGAATGAGGATCGCGGGCTGGGACGCTCCGGTTGCCATTGTCGCTGCAGTCGAGGTCATGGTCTTGGTCTTCCGCGCCTTGTCTTGTAGAAGGCCGTACTCCGGGGGGAGACCTTGCTGTCGGCGGCTCGTTCGCTGCTCTTGGATGGCGTCGGTGTCTTCCCCGCTACGGGGGCTGGGTTCACGGCTTGACGGGGGCGTCCGGTACATGAACGAAGCAGCACCTCCACCAGATGTCACGGGGTCGTGACGTGGCCGAAGATAGGAAACTTCGTGTTGGGATTTAACAACACGAAGTTGATTGATTGTAGGTTGGTGATTCCATCGATTCGAAGTTCTCTTCGAATAAGCTTGCGACTGAAGCATACGCTCACAGTGAGAGGCTTTTCTAAGCCAGGCTGCGACGTTCCTTTTCAATGGTTCACAACGTAGATCTAGAAAAAGGCAACTTTATTCTATCGCGGTAGCTTCCTAGGCTGAATTTACCCTTCTCATCTATGTTTATGCGAGGGAGACATCATGCCAGAACAGTTGTCACAAGTGTGTAGTCAATATAGCTGCGACAGTTTCTCGTGCACCAGGTGATCTGGCCTTTGCATCCTGGACGAAGATTAGGTACATCTGAGGTATGCGAATATGCCAGTGTCAGCAGTCGTTCCCCATTGGCATGTTGGAAACCATTCAGAGCTTGCAGTTTGGCGTTGAAATCGCCCACTACGAGGACCTGTCGCTGGTTTGCCCATTTTGCCACAACTTCTCACATGCATTGAACCATTGTAGAGTTTCCGGCGTCTGCTTCAGCGGATACAGCAAAGTATAGCAATCCTAGAAGGACTACTAGCCCCTGCAATTTGCCCTCCATGCACATGTGCTCAACACACGAGCGTTCCAGCTTCCTTCACGAAGATCCAGTTTTCCACTGGAAACCGACTCCTCCCCCTTATCTCGATTCACCTGAGTGGTTGAGGCCAGCCGAATGTAAACCTTTACGTAGTGGTAGCTCGTCCATTACTTGAAGGTGTGTTTCGGCAACAGAATATATCTCTATGACATTGTCACTCATCATCCGACACAGTTCTTCGCGCTTGCTCATAGTTCTGGCATCACGTAAGTTAAAGCGGCCGATCTGGATCTCTTTATTCTTTTTGCGAAAGCGGCGACGGCGGGTAGTTCTCTTCTTTAGGATCTGTGCCAGAAGCGATTCTGCCACCTAAGTGGATTGGCCGTTTGCAGGATTTCCTGTCCTAGGGCAGTCGTTATAGAGGTTGTTGGGTTCACACCCCACGCCATGCGCTTGTGAATGTCTGATGAGGTGAAGCCCTAAAAAGCACAAACATGCACCCGAATCGCTGCCCTAGTTGTTCAGTGACGTACTCCCGGTAGGACGTTCCGCTCATCTTATCTTGCTGGGCTTTTGTGACACCGACAAACTCCAGACGTCTTCCAAGGTCCGAACAAATCTGACGTATGTTTTTGTTTCACGACTCACACTTGGTGCGCATGGCAATGCCCTTGGGCCCTTGTTTTAGGACACCGTAGAACACAAAGAAGTGGCCTTTGCTGTTGCAGTCCAGGAAGGTATTTATGACTTGAGCTCATCTGTCGAGTCCTGAGATGCGTCGTTATCTTGGGTATCACCGAGGCGTGCGTGCAGTTCCACAATGACCTCCGTTCATTTCCAGATGTTCTCCACTGTCCCATAAACTCAATTGTTTCCACCAGTGTAGCAATTTTTTTCGTACGGCACTGTGCACTGATGTGCCATACGGTAGCTTGGAGTGCTGTATGTTTCATTCTACGTGCAATGCCATCCCCATAGACGAAAGCAGTGACAAATCCAATCGGCAAATCTGAAGGGCCTGCTTCTTGTGCGTAGATGCTGTGGAGGCCTGGCTATCGTCTGCCCTTTCTTTTCGCAGTCACTTCCGCGCGTGCTTGAAGAATTCAGTTTGCCAGCCTACGTCGTCGCCGGAAGAGCAACCCCCTAGTCCTTGATCATTGTTAAGATTGTTCTATGATTGGTCTGTATATACACTGCCGGTATTAATGGCTGAAGTTTTTACAACCTGCGTATCTTATCATGCTCCTTTTACCTCTTTGCATTCCTTCTGGGCCATAGGTGACGTCCCGTTGTCGGCCGTAACATGATGCGACTCTTCTGTATTTTCGTCTGGGATCCTCCCTTCTCTCTCTTCAGCTCGTCCAGCTGACCCTGACGCTGATAAATCCGCGCCTGGAGTTTTTTGTGCATATAAGTCTTGTTCCTGCTAAGAGAGAGCGTCATTCAGTCTTGCCTCTCGATTCTGAAGCTGTAACGCACTACCTTCTTTATGTTCGGCAGCGACTGCGCAACTGCTCACGCACAACGTTCAGTCGAATGCACTGTTTGGATTCATTGTCTGGTGTCGCTTCTTCCTGCTATACCGATTGAAAAGTCGTATGCTCGATGTCTATTCACACATCGCAGATTTTACACGCCACCCAGCATTATCTCTTTCTTCTGGTTTCATCGGACGAGCTTCGTTTGGCTCGCGTTCCACCCATTTTGCGGTTCCTGGGCCCATTCGGTTGTGGTTCCTGCACATCAAAACGTCCCGCCTCCACACACTGGTAAAGTTCGAGCCATTCAGTACCTCCAGCGCCACCAATTGCCGACTGTCTTACCCACTCACACAGGCTAGTACAAGCGTGCGCCACCTCTTGTCATCAGGCAGTAACACTGCATGTCGATGTTTCTGTCGCTGCTCCAGACCGGCCAGTTGGGCCTCGTCTTCACATAGGCTTCTACACCATGACGGTGCACCGTCACCGCACATAGATGTTATCCCTAAAATCTATTAAACTCGATGAGACACTCGCCCGCACCCAGAGCACAGCACTAGCTAGCTCATACCTGCATGGATGGATGGATGCTATGAGCGTCCCCTTTATAACGGGGTGGTGACAAGTATGCCACCAGGCTCGACAAAAAAAACAAAAAAAAAACTTTTTTCTTTTTATGTTGGCCTAATGCCTCTACTTCGATAAATTCTATCTTAATGGAAAAAAAGGTAAATTTTCAGCTTAAGTTCTCTGCCATTTACGGCACACTGTCCATATTTTATTTTTCCAATATTTATTTTTGTCCTTTCTCTCTAATTTTCTGCCACCAATACTCTAACCGTCTCTTACTTATTTCAATCGCGGGTGTGTTCAGCTTTCCATTGTTGTCCCTAAAACCCAAGGCTTCCTGTAGGCTCGTGCCCAAACGTACACCTGGGTGGATCTCTCCACATTCAATCAGAACATGCTCCGCCGTTTCCTTATCTTTCCCGCAGCATGTGCATTGTTCTTCTTCTTTACTGAATCTTGCTTTATAACTACGCGTTCTAAGGCAACGCGATCTCGCTTCAAACAGTAAAGCGCTTCCCCTTGAATTATCGTAAAATGCCTCCCTCCTTATTTCATTTTTGCCCTTTCGGTAGTTACTCAAAGCCGGTTTTTTCTCCATAGCTGCCATCCAGTAAATCCTCTCCGCCTCCCTGACTTTTCCCTTAACGCTCTTTGTTGACATATGGCTCACAATACCAGCCGTATATTTACTAGTGAGTCTTCTAGTTCTTTTTCTCCACTGTGTGTCCACGCTCTTCCTATACAAATAACGGAACACCTTCTCTGCCCATCTACTCTCCTTCATATTTCTTAGCCTTTCTTCGAACCTTATTTTGCTCTGCGCTTCCCTCGCCTCAAAACCTGCCCACCCCATATCGCCCTTTACAGCCTCGTTTGTCGTCTTCCCGTGAGCACCCAACGCGAGGCGTCCCACAGTCCTTTGATTTACATCCATTCCCGCTTGCACCTCTGCCCTCATGCACACCACTGAGTTCCCAAAAGTAAGCCCTGGAACCATTACACCCTTCCACAGACCTCGAAGCACCTCATTCCTATTGTATCCCCACAACGCTCTGTGCTTCATTATTGCCGCATTCCTCTTTCCTTTTGCTGCCGAGGCTTTTTCCTGTACCTCCATGTATCTATCACTCTCATTTACCCATACTCCAAGGTACTTGTATTCACTTACCCTCGGTATTTCTTGGCCTTGTATGGACACCGTCTGATCACAGGGATCATTGAATACCATCAATCCACACTTCGTTACACTGAATCCTAGTCCAAGAGCTTCACCTTCCCTTCCGCATATATTCGCCAGCTGCTGTATATCATCTCGACTGTCCGCAAATAAGACGATATCGTCCGCATAAAATAAACCTGGAAGCTTCTGCTCAATCATCATGCCGCCCTGTTTGTGTGACAGATTAAAACCAATGTTGCTACCTTCTAGCGCTTTTTCCATACTCACCATGTACAGCATGAATAACAGCGGGGACAAAGGACATCCCTGTCTCAGACCCCTGCTAACCTCAACGTTCTCTTTGCTACGCATTCATTCCCACTCTATGCAAACTGTATTTTCTCGGTATATCTCCCTCAAAAGCTGTATACAGTCGTCGCCCATGCCCATTCCTTTCAATATATCCCACAAAATTTCCTGATTAACGTTGTCGTATGCCCCAGTGATGTCTAGAAAAGCCACGTACAAGGGCCTATTCTCTATTTTGGATATTTCTATACACTGAGTGAGAACAAACAGGTTATCGTCTAACCGCCTGTCGACTCGAAATCCGTTCTGAAGTTCTACCAAAATATCGTTATGTTCGGCCCATGTTCTATTTTCATTTTTACTGCTTGCATCGCCATCCTGTATAGTACCGATGTAATGGTTAGTGGTCTATACGAGCGAATCTTGTCCTTTTCTCCCTTGCCTTTATAGATTAAGTTCATTCTACTTTGTCGCCAACTGTCCGGTATTTGTCCGTCCTTTAAGCTTTTTTCTACTGCTTTTAACAATGCTTCTTTAGTGTTATGTCCTAGTTCGTTAATGAGGCTAACGGGAATCCCATCTAAACCCGCGGCAGTGCGCTTTGGAATTTTTCCTTCGGCCTTTTTCCAGTTGAAATTATCAAGTACTAGCTCTTCCTCTGTTGCTTTCTCCGCCACACTTTTACTCACCGGGGAGATCCCCTGGACGCTCTTTTGAAACGAATCGGCTGTTACCTTTTAGATGTAACCTAGCGCTTCGTACCCTTCCAATTGATTTCCTCCTTCATCTAGAATATGTTGTTGCGTTGTGACAGACTTCCTACCTAGCGCCTTTATGTGGCTCCAAAAAATCCTAGGCGCGGCCTCCTTTTTTCGTGTATCTCTGTCATCCAGCGTTCACTTTCACCTTTAATTTTTGCCTCTACCAATTTCTGTACAAGGGATTTTTTCTCTAAATATATTTCCCATATTTTTTTTACTTCGTCCTGCAGCCGCTTCTCCTTTTTTGCCTTTCTATGCTCCCGTGAGGCTTCGCGTCGCTTCTCGATCGCCTCCCGGATTTCCTTGTTCCACCAACTTTTTGGCTTCCTTTTTCCTTTCCAGCAAACAGTTTTCTTCTCTTTCCCTATCTCCTTCGTCATTAGATGTAACAGCTCACTATACTCCCAGTCCTTGCCTGGTATTTCGCCTACTTCTTCCTCGACTCTTGCGGCTATATTTATTATTTGTTTGTCATTTAAATACGAGCTGCCAGACTTTGATTCCATGCTCATATTTTCAGTTTCGTATCCCATTTGTAATGTTATTCGTTTATGATCACTACCCAAGCTGTTAATGCTTTCCTCGTCTATCCTCATTTCTGTCAGTTTGTGGTAAATTCCTTCAGTCATGAGACAATAATCAATACTTGATTGCTTGTTTCCGACTTCCCATGTGATCTGGCCGTCACATTTAGGCCCCGTGTTAACTATCTCCAGACTATGTTGCTCGCAAAGATCTAGTAATAACTTCCCATTGGTGTCTGAATATCCGTCAAGGTCATGTATGTGGGCATTCATGTCCCCTAGAAGGATGATTTCGGCCCCATTACCAAATTCCTTAATATCCGCACTCATGCAATCCGCTATCTCCTGATTCTTTTCTCTGCAGTTATTCCCCGTCCACAAGTAGGCTACCCCTAGCCACGTTTCCTTTCCACCTACTGTGCCCCGAACCCAGAGGTGCTCTGAACACGTCTGTTTCACTCTAACCCATTTGGCTCCGCGGTGAATTAGCATTCCTACACCCCCCCTTTCCTTTCCGATATGGTCCTGTTACACCCTTCCCAAACATAATTTTTAATATGTGGTGGCTCTTCCAAGTCTCTAAGGTGTGTTTCTGTAACCGCATACACGCCTATCTGTTCTTTGTTTAACTGCTCCTCAATCTCTAACCATTTTGCCTTCTTTCTGCCACCCTGCATGTTTATGTAACTAATTGCAACACGCGCCTTTTTCCTTTTTCTTTTACCTTTTTTCTGGTTTTTCGCAATTCTACCTGTCAAAGCGTCCTCCTGGTTGCTTTCCCTGTTACGAGCTACCCCGGACTCCGAAGGGCCCGTGAGCCCCCCAAAAAAGCTACTGCGCGTCCTGCCAGTCGCCAGCCCACCTCGTGTCCAAGCCTCTTATCGAAATGAATCCTGTCTCTTTGGAATCCACCCCACCTGTGCACTTCCCTGTTTAAATCCACTACCTCGAAACCCTTCTCTCGACTAATCCGCCATATCTCCTTGTTTGCGTCGACAACCGCTCTTCGCAGGTTGACGTTGCGCACCGGTACTTCCGGTACTGTGCATACTACAATTTGCACCTGGGGGGACACGGTGCGCATGTCATCCACCCCTCTCGCCAAGGCCGTCGCTAGTCCTGACGATTCTTTTTTCAGGACGTCATTTAACCCTCCCGCAATTACAACGAGGTTACGATTGCCAGCCTTAGCTGCGAGTTGTTCACCCGCTTGACTCATTACTGTCCCCAGCGTATGTCCTGGGAACGTCCCTATCGCAACTCTCTTGTCGCCTTTCACCCTTTCTTTGATTGCCGCTGCGCATCGGACCAAATTTGAGTCACCGGCGATGATGACCTGTTCAGACATTCCTTCTGAAACCTGCACCTGGCTGCTGACTAGGTGACTAGCGTGAGTCACGGCTGCTGGTTTGCTCCCTCCCTCCCTCAAAACTACTTACCGGTAGCTGGGCCCTGTGGCCAATGTATCTGCCTTTGTCATGCCTGTTTCCTTCATCTCTCCCGCACGGGGGGTCGTCGCCATAATGCTTCCGCCGTCACCTGCGTCTTCGTTCCCTTTCACGACCTTCGATAGGCCCTTCTCGGCTGCCCGGAGCCTTTCTTCCATGGCTGACGTTTTCTCTCGCTCCTTCGCCAATGCATTCTCCAGCACTGCGATTTTCTCCATGAGCCCACTCTGGACCGCCATCATATTTTTCATTTTCTCCTCGAACTCGCACTGTCTACACTTCGCGTCATCTTCTGCTTTCTCCTCCGCACTAATTTCCACCTTCCGCCCTACCCCGCACTCGGAACACTTTACGGTCTTTTTGACCATGGCTAGCTCAGTTTACCGATGCCCACGTGTTAGAAAACTGTACTAAAATACACTGGTCTAAGCCAAAAAGAACCACAATAATAAATAAATACGCTACACTTCACAGCACCTGCGCATGCACGTGGTCGGTCTACGCGCAGGCTTCAGCCACGTGGTGGCTGGAGAAAAAAAGACACAGTACAAAATACTAATAAAAAAAAACCGTACACCGTACTAGACCTAATCAAGCCTTACGCTAGCGCCTTACGTTCTCATAACGCTACATATAGAGGCAAGCTGGAAACATGCAAAAACACTTATCTGTAGCTGTCATTCCGGAGCTCTCCAAAAACACGTCCGACCTCTACCACTCAGCTCTGGGAACGCTCTGGGAAGCATTGCGCTTTAGAACAGCGCCATCTATCTTTTTTAATCGTCAACTATACAAATATAAATAAATAAATAAATATATATATATATATGGGAAAGACGTCTATACTCAAAGGCTCGCTTTTCCGTGTTTTGACAAAATATTAATGAGATCTAACAGACAATGATGCCAAGAAAATATACTGGTAGTTAATAGATCAAATTATAGTATAAATGGTACGAAAAAAAAGTGGGTGAAAAGATAACTTGCCTGGGCAGGAAGTGAACCGGCGACTTTAAATGACGCGCTCGATGCTCTGTCACTGAGCTACCACGGCGCCTATCCTCCCAGCCACTTTATTGGGTATTTATGTGAATTCAAACTTGTGAGTGTGAGTCAGCGCCATCAGTAGCCATGGCGGCAAATGTGGCGATGAGCCTGTTTGGCGTCACGCAGCACGTGAACTTATTCCGAGCTGCCAGATGACCAATAGGCCCTCGTATACCAGAGGCTATTGGTCAACTGCCAGCTTCTGATATATATATATATATATATATATACCCAGATGACACCCCACCAGTAATGATAGAAGAAGTCAGAAAAGCTTTGGAGAGCATGCAAAGAGGCTAAACTGCTGGCGAGGATTAGGTAACATCAGATCTGCTGAAAGATGGAGGACAGATTGTGTTAGAAAAACTAGCCACACTGTTTACGAGGTGTCTCCTGACGGGAAGGGTACCAGAGTCTTGGAAGAACGCTAACATCATCTTAATACATAAGAAAGGAGATGACAAGGACTTGAAGAATTATAGGCCGATCAACTTGCTCTCTGTAGTATACAAGCTATTTACAAAGGTAATTGCTAACAGAGTAAAGAAAACATTAGAATTCAATCAACTAAAGGAACAAGCAGGATTTCGAACAGGCTACTCAACAATTGACCACATTCATACTATCAATCAGGTAATAGAGAAATGCTCAGAGTATAACCAACCACTATACATAGCCTTCATAGATTACGAGAAGGCGTTTGATTCAGCAGAAATACCAGCCGTCATACAGACACTGTGGAATCAGGGCGTAGATGAAGTATATATAAACATTCTGGAATAAATCTACAGGGGATCAACTGCTACCATAGTGCTTCATAAAGAAAGCAACAGAATACCAATCAAGAAGGGTGTAAGGCAGAGGGACACAATCTCCCCAATGCTATTTACCGCGTGCTTAAAGGAGGTTTTCAGAAGCGTAGAATGGGAACAGTTAGGGATAAGAGTTAATGGAGAATACCTTAGTAACCTGCGCTTCGCCGACGACATTGCATTGCTGAGTAACTCAGGGGACGAATCGCACCTCATGATTACGGAGTTAGACAAGGAGAGCAGAAAGGTGGGTCTTAAAATTAATCTGCAGAAAACGAATGTAATGTACAACAACCTCGGAAAGGAGCAGCGCTTCGAGATAGGTAACAGTGCACTTGAAGTTGCAAAAGACTATGTCTACCTAGGGCAGGTAATAAGCGCAGAGCCTAACCACGAGATTGAAGTAACTAGAAGAATAAGAATGGGGTAGAGCACATTCGGCAAGCACTCTCAAATTATGACAGGTAAATTGCCACTATCCCTCAAAAGGAAGGTATATAACAGCTGTATCTTGCCAGTACTTAGCTACGGAGCAGAAACCTGGAGACTTACAAAGAGGCTTCAGCTTAAACTGAGGACGACGCAGCGAGCAATGGAAAGAAAAATGGTAGGTGTAACCTTAAGAGACAAGAAGAGAGCAGAGTGGACTAGGGGACAAACGGGGGCTAAAGATATCATAGTTGAAATAAAGAAGAGGAAATGGACATGGGCCGGGCATGTAGCGCGTAGACAGGATAACCGCTGGTCATTAAGGGTAACTAACTGTATTGCCAGAGAAGGGAAGCGGGTTAGGGGGAGACAGAAGGTTAGGTGAGCAGATGAGATTAAGAAGTTTGTGGGTATAAATTGGCAGCAGCAAGCACATGACCGGGTTAACTGGCGGATCATGGGGGAGGCCTTTGTCCTGCAGTGGACGTAGTCAGGTGGATGATGATAATGATGATGAAGATGATGATATTTGGTAAGAAGCGACATAGTTAGCCACAAGGTTAGAAAGACCAGGCCAGAAGAAACGGCTCCTAACGCGGTTGTAGGTCGTTTGAAATCCTAAGTGTCTAGCTGATGGGTCATCGTGCAATGCTTCGAGAACTAGTTTTCGCAAACGCGGAAGTAGTGGCACCCACCGATGCCCATCCGCATTGTAAGTTTAGCGCTGCAGGACATTGTTGTCTAGCTTGAACTGCCGTAGCTGACGACGTAGTCTGGCATTAGGCGGAGAAGACGAGCCATTAAAGTATCTGATGATGCGGTTAGAGTAGGGGTCGTCATGTTGGCACGCGGCAAACTGGGCGCCGCCGTTTAAAGATAGTGACCCAGCAACTGCCAGGGGTGATAACGTGAGTGAAGAGGAAGCCGCTTGATCGCCTGAGGGCCATTGAGGATGCTTGGTTGGAGATGAAAGTGGCAGAGGGCAGCGAGAGAGAGCGTCAGCATCCTGATGGTTTTTTTCCAGACCTGTACACAACGTCAAAAGTGTACTCTTGCGAACACAGTATCCAGCGACCAAGGCGCCCAGACAAATTCTTCAGCGAGGACAACCAGCATTGGGAATGATGGGCGGTAATCACAGTGAAGTGGCGTCCATACAGATCGATATACAGGTCCAAATTTCTGGATGGCACAAACGACCGCGAAACATTCCTGCTCTGTTATCGAATAGTTCTGCTCCGCAGGTGTTAGTTCGCGGCTGGCATACGGAACTACTCGCTCACGTGATGTATTGTAGCGCGGGAGCGCAGCACTGATTCCGTGGTCACTGGCATCTGTGTGCAGGAAAGTAGGTGCACTCTCATCGAATTGACGGAGGATGGGGTCTGATGTCAGAGCACGCTTAAGTGCTTGGAGAGCGCACTCGCACTCGTCAGTCCAAGTCAAAGCCGTTTCTGATGTCGGAAGGTTGTGTGACGGCCCCGCATTGGCAGCAAATGGATAGTGAAGCGGCGGAAGTAAGATAGCAGGCTCACGAAACTTCGCTATTGTTTTCGATTGCCCGGACGTGGAAAACTAATTACGGCAGCAACCTTGTCGAGGTCGGGTCGAACACCATGATTGCTGAGAAGGTGACTCAGTACTTTGATGCCCTTGCTGGCGAATTGGAACTTCTTTATATTGAACTGTAGACTAACTTTTGAAATGCACGATAGAACTTCTTCCAAACGCTTTACGTCTTGAGGAAAAGTAGAAGAATGAATTACGATGTCGTCTCAAGGAAATAAACAGGTTTTCCTTTTGAGGCCAAGTAAGACACTATTTATCATGCGCTCGAATGTTTCTGGAGTGTTGCATGAGCCAAAAGGCATGACGTTAAACTCGTGAAGCCCATCAAGCGTCGCAAAAGCTGTTTTCTTCTTGTCTGCTTCACGCCTAGGTATTTGCCAATACCCGGATGGGAGGTCGAGGCAGGAGAAATACTCTGCTGCTTGTAGGGAGTCCAGGGCATAATATATGCGTGGCAACGGATATACGTCTTTTTTCGTGATCTTATTGAGCACTCTGTAATCAACACAAAAGCGAACAGTGGCATCCTTTTTCCGGACCAACACCACAGGAGACGACCACGAGCTGGATGAAGGTCGATTAACATCCCGTTTGAGCATGTCGGCGACGTTTTCCTCAATGATTTGCCGTTCCACCGAAGACAGACGGTATGGGCGGCGTACAATGGGGCTGCCTTCGGTTTCGACGCTGTGCTCTGCAACGAAGGTGCCGCCCAGAACTTTGGAATATACGTAAACGAAAGGCTGTGCTTTTGGAGAAGGTCTAAGAGGTCTCTCTTTTGCTCTGCAGTGAAATTTATGGTGTCATTTAAAGCAACAGTGGTAGCCTTTATATCATTTGTAGCAGACAAAGGCCTGGATTCTGCGTGAAAGGGAACAAGTGAAAAAGGCCCGCTGTTAGCGAATCAGCTCACAGCGGTGCCCTGGAGCAGCATCACTGGCGAAGAAGTTGGGTTCAAGACGGTGACCAATGCTTTACTGTCGTTAAACCGCACAAGGCCGGGTGCTATAGTAAGCCGCGAAGGTTCGAAGCGAACTGGTGGAGCAATGAAGACGTCCCCGTTAACTGTAGTATCCGAAACGATCGTGAGAATTTGTTCATCTCGTGTCGAATTTAAACAATCTGCGGCAGCAACGAAACGGAAGCTGTATGGATCGACAACGGATGAACTCTCTGTAGCTAGCTTTTGAATTACTCGCTGAAGACACGATAAGAAAGCTGATGCCGAAGAAAAGAAGTCCCATCCTAAAATTACTGTGTGAGTGCACCAAGGAAGTACAAGAAACTCAATGTGGTGAAGGATGCCATCTATGAAAACGTAGACTGTTCAAGCACTTGAAGGCTGAATAGGGACTCCATCCGCGCAACGAAGGGGAGGGCCATCGTGTGGCGTCTTAACGTTTTTCAAGCGGGCACAAAAGCCTGCAATAATTACGGAAAGTGATGCGCCTGTGTCTGCCAGTGCCCCTTTTTGTATACCTTCAACATACACAAATAAAACATTCAATGGGCGGTCCAGGGGAGTTTGACGCCGTTTGAAAGATGCAGCTTTCCCTCCCGATGCTGCACTGTTTAGTTTTCCAGTTGGCGGTCGGGAATCGAAGTAGAAGGTCGGAAAGGAGAAGAGGAACGCCGCATCGGTGAAGGTGAGCAACGACGTGAGAAACGGGAACTGCCAACTGAGCCAAAGTTCTGCGGAGACGGCGACGGACGTGTGCAGTTCTGATACAGTCGGCAATAGGGTGGTCTAGTGGGGTAGAAGTCGTCCTGTTCAAAGTTATCGTAGCTTCGTCTTTCTTGTCGCTGACGGCGTCGGCAAAACCTTGTAATGTGACCACGGATGCCGCAATAGAAGCAAGTCGGCCGCGAAGTGCGCCAGTCGTTCTAAGGCTGGGATGATGGTCGCGGTGCGAGTGAGTTCAGCAAACCATGCGATTTGGGCGCTGGTAGCGGCATAGGGCTTTGCTGGGGTGCAAGTGTCCTAGCAGCAACTCGAGCATAAGTTGGCAAGGGCACAGGATATGAGCTCAGAACTGGTGTGACTGTCATCGAGGCCAGGCTTTGCTGGGGTGCAGGTGTCGTTGCAGCAACGTGAGCACAACTTGGAATGGGCATGGCATGTTAACTCGGAACTGGTGTACCTGTGATCAAGGCCAGTTCCTCCATCAAGACGTCACGCAAACTAGTACCAGGTGGCGTCGTTGGGATATATAGGGGGTGAGGTGAAGCCTGTGCATGAAGTTCCTCGCGAATGATAGAGCGGGTCAAAGCACGCGGGTCTCTTGTATTATGACTTGAGCTCAGATCAGACATATCAGGCTGCACCCGAGTGGCCTGAAGCTCCTCAAGGCGCTGACAGGTAGCGACAACATCGGCTACGGTCTTGGGATTATGGACCAGGGGCGCATTAAAAGCGACAGCCGCAGTGACTTTTAGCAGGTGGCACACACGGTCGTGTTTCACCGTATAGTTGTCGATGTGGCGGCAAAGGGCGAGAACATCTTCGATGTAAGAAGTGTAAGACTCGCCGGGACGCTGAACACATGCACCAAGCCTCTTCTTGGCGATATCTGAGCGCACTGACGGGTTGGCGAAAATCTGGCGGAGCTGGCGTGTAAAGGCGGGCCATGTCGGAAAATCTGTGGCGTGGTTGAAAAACCACGGTTTCGCGACACTGCTCAAGTAGAATGAAACGTGGGTGAGTTTCCCAGGCTCATCCCAGTTGTTGATGGCCCTCACGCGGTCATACTCCTCGAGCCAGTCTTCCACGTTCTCACCCGGAAGCCCTGCGAACAGCGGAGGATCCTTTTGAGGGCTGGTGACTAGGTGAGAAGGGTTTCTTGGCGGTGGGAACAGTAGCGAAGCTGGAGCGCTGGACTGGTCGGCTTACGACATTACCGAACCCAGGTTGTTTAGGCAGTGGTCTCAACGGAGTTCCATGGATGTGTTCTAGAAGAGGCTGGGTTGTTCCGAGATCGCGAGAAGACGCAGGAACTGGGCAGCACTCTCCACCACTTGTGAGACGGCGTCGAGTACCCCTCAAGACTCTTCATTATTGTCTCGAGTATGTGCCCCACAACCTAAACTTGACTGGTGATGATGAGTATGCACAGATGAAAAGATCGGACGCACAAATAATGCTCACAATATATATATATATATATATATATATATATATAATGTCCAGCGTTTTTTCGATGTTGGTCGCCTCGGATACAAATTCTTGGACGGTGTTCGGTGGATTCCTCATTAGTCCCGCGAAGAGCTCCTGTTTGACCCCTCGCATGAGGAAACGAACTTTCTTTTCCTCAGGCATGTCTGGGTCAGCGTGACGGAATAGGTGGGTCATCTTCTCTGTGAAAATTCCAACCTTTTCATTTGGTAGCTAAACCCAGGTCTCGAGTAGAGCAGCGGCCCTCTCTTTGCGAGCGACGCTCGCGAACGTTTGCAGAAATGCGCTGCAGAAGACATCCCACGTTCGGAGCGTGGACTCCCGATTCTCTAGCCAGGTCCTTGCGGTGTCTTCCAGGTAGAAGTACACACGACGGAGCTTTTCTTCGTTGTCCCAGTGGTTGAGGGCGGCCACACGGTTGTATGTTTCTAGCCAGGTTTCCGGGTCTTCAAACGATGAGCCATGGAACGTTGGTGGTTTCCTGGGTTGATGAATGAGGATCGCGGGCTGGGACGCTCCGGTTGTCATTGTCGCTGCAGTTGAGGTCATGGTCTTGGTCTTCCGCGCCTTGTCTTGTAGAAGGCCGTACTCCGGGGGGAGACCTTGCTGTCGGCGGCTCGTTCGCTGCTCTTGGTTGGCGTCAGTGTCTTCCCCGCTACGGGGGCTGGGTTCACGGCTTGACGGGGGCGTCCGGTACATGAACGAAGCAGCACCTCCACCAGATGTCACGGGGTCGTGACGTGGCCGAAGATAGGAAACTTCGTGTTGGGATTTAACTGTTTATTTGGGTGAACCTGTGCCCGGTAAAGGGAAAGTCTAATTACAGCAGCAGTCTTGCACAGATAGCAGTCTCGGACTGATAGCGGCGAACGCAGCGTCGGCCTTCGATCAACTACTCACAAGCGGCGAAGCGCGTCGGCATTTATACCCTTGCCGTCGAATGTTCTGGCGTTATCGCTGGCGGTGGCGTAGGTTCCAGAGCAATCTGTACCGTTAGCACAGTCGGCGTGATCTTATCGAAATGATCTACTACAGTCCGGAACCTTCTCGAAACCTGCAGGCGCGGTTTGCGCCGAGAATCATGTGGTGTTTCGGAACGATAACAAAACTTGGGGAATGGAACGTGGCAATATAAAGTGTATAACTAAGGGCTCGTTTTTCCGTGTTTTGACACAATATTAATGAGATATAACAGACAGTAATACCAAGGAATGTACAGGGGAAGTTATTAGAAACAATGGAATGTAAATGAGAAGAAAGAAAAGTGGGTGAAAGAATAACCAGTCGTAGGCAGGAAACGAACCTACGACCTTCGAATAACGCTTTCGATGCTCTAACCACTGAACTATCACAGCGGCCTTCCCTCCATCCACGTTTTGGTGTTTATAAGTGAATTTAGAAGTAGGAGGGTCAGTCAGTGCCTGCTCACGGCTGGTTATTTTTTCACCTACTTTTCTTTCTTCTTATTTACATTCCATTGGTTCTAATACCTTCCCCTGTACATTCCTTGGCATTACTGTCTGTTAGATCTCATATATTGGTCATAATTGGTCATAATTTGAATATTGGTGAACTGCCAGCTTTTACTATATATATATATATATATATATATATATATATATATATATATATATATATATATATATATATATATATATATATATATATATATATATGTATATATATACATATATATATATATATATATATATATATATATATATATAAATATAGGATATGGTACAACGGGAGCGTTGTCAACAAAGATAAATATATTTATTTCCCAGCAGTTTCTGGAGGGGTCTTCCCTTTATCAGGGGATGAGTTATACTGACATGAACTTCCAAACTTCGTTGCTGCCGCGTACCTCTCGCCTTGAAAGATGTTTGCGAGAGTGGGAGGGAACTAAAAAAAGGAAAGAAAGAAAAAAAGGGGGGAAGAAAAAAGACGAAAAGAAAAAAAAAGAAAGAAAGTAAGAGAAAGGAAGATCCACTGTCAACACTGAGAATATATATATATATATATATATATATATATATATATATATATATATATATATATATATATATATATATATATATATATATATGTATCAATGTTGTTGATAATACAAATTTATCTACCTCTGTTGTACAGTACTTAGGAATACCAGTAAGATCATTCATTCTGTCTAACAATAACATCCAACATCTGTCGCAATCGATGCAGCGAATTGGCCAAGCGTCGTATGAGAAACCTTAATTTGAAAAATACTGTGGAGAGGACTCAGCATTCCTGTTTAATGCAGGAAATGCTAGCGCAGACGCCATTTTAGGCAGTTTCTGAATAGGGGCCCGAAAAGTTCTGGTGCTCCCTAAATACAGAGTCGAGGCCACTGCGTATGCGCACAACCCAGAAAGGGTTTGGGCTTTGCGTTGGGGACGCTATTTCTCGAATTTAGCGGGAGGCTCAAAGCTTTGCACAAAAGTTTGCGTCGATTAAACATCACAGGAGCCAGAGAAGCGGCAGTGCTCGACCAAGACTAGAGTGACTTCAAACTGGGGAAAGATACAATGTGCCACAGACTATATTTGAAAAGATTTAGCTCCTGCTTGACCAGAAGAAAGCACACGCAATGCGCTTTGAGGTCCCGAAATTTCGGAGTCCCTTATCGAAAAATCCCCTATCTTCTACCTGCTTAACGAAGCTTCACATTGACTCCTTGTGGGTAGATTATATGAATGGAGCTTCCAATACAAAGAATATATACTTGTGCAAGAAATTGAACACAAATATTTACGATTAAGCAAGTATTGTCTTAAGGAAAGTATTTGACTCGAGTGGGAACTTCAGAATTCAACGCACTATCCGAGTGAAATACAGATAACCAGGATAAAGAAATCCATTGAATTGGAGATGTTCAATTCAACAAATTTCTAGCCATGTTTGCAGACCACAGTGGAAAGGCCATCTATATCGAAGGTGTGTTGCTCGCTTCATGAGTTGGAATCGCAACTTCTCGTAGAAGGCTGGTTCGACTGGCTCTGTTTTTCTTGAAAACATATATGATAACACGAAAATCTCCCTCCACAAGTGTTCTGGAATGGACAGCTACGATAAGTCGAAGAAAGGCCTGAAACTCAGGCTTTTTTAAAATGAGACGTGATAATCGGTATTTTGTTTTCGAAAAACACGAGCATCGCAAAATATACATGCTTGACTGTTTATGATTATGTGAATATGTTCGTAGCCTGCATGATAATAAAAATCCAACATAGGTATCCTTGATAAAATGGAGAATTACTGTAGCATCTTTTCATTGCTACCAAAAATAGGAGCGTTATTAAGACATCGTGCATGCGGTGTGGTTCACGTTTTATTACCATCTTCACGTATACTGAAAAAATGAGCAATTGAACGCCTTTCATTCCCGAAATGCGCTGACTTTGCGAAGAAGAAAAATTGTTTTGTTCGGCTACATAGCATTGTTCCCAAAGACGAACGGGTTTGAGTGCACAGCCCTAATTAAACAAATGAACTACGTTTTTACTGGCCAGATAGGTTGCTCTCGCGCTCTCTTTCTCTGGAATTGCATTTTTTTTCATGTATCAGAAATTCTGCGCATCATAAATCTCCGAAATTCAGCTAAATAATTGCATATCAATGCTCTGCTATCAGAGTACATCCTAGTTACGTAAATACATTGAAAATAACCTCAGATGGAACAACCTATGTAGAGAATTTAAAATACGCGCCAGTCTGATAAACGATGTGCTACCACCGAAGCGCAGCCCCACTCCATATGGAAATAATGGATCTCAGGGCATTCCACCAGGAGGTCGGGAAGCTAACCAAGGCAGTGGGTATCTGTATAAAACATTTTCGAGCTTTTATACGGGGACATTAAACAAGAGTATCGTCTCCGTTGAAGCAAGCTGTTTGCCTTACTGTGAGACTGCTACACCTCAAAGCAGTTGCAACGTTTGGGGCGTATTTTTTCCTCACATACATAATCATCATTGGCCTTTACTTCTAACAAAACTTGGCGCTCGCTGCTTCCTTATAAAGAATGCTATATTTAAAAAAAACTTAAGTGCGTTGCTTGGGGTATAAAAACAACAGAAAAATAGAGACAAAAAGACTTGAAGAAGAGACGACAGGGCGCTGATTTCTGTGTGGCTTCTCTGAAAAGTCTGCACTTCAAACGTACAACGTGGGTCGTGTGATGGCCAGAAAGGAATATAATGACCCCTCAAAGAGAGTTGACGGGGCTCTTTCAAAATAGTCGTATAATACGTGGCAGGCCGGAATTCTCAAAAAGGAGTCAAAAGACTCTTTTTTTGTCTTAAACTGTGAGGGCGTCATTCGGGGCATCGAATATGAAGAACCTCGAGAGTGCAATAAAAAAGCACGCGAGATAGGTGACAACTACTGCTCTGAAGCCACATGATCAAAGCTCTCTTTCTTTTTAGGGTGATACGTCAGTCAAAATAGGTGAGCCTTCTGAACTTGAGGGCCAAGCCTTAATGTAAGCTTACATCTTGAAACACCTGGCCAAGCACTCTACCATGCTCACGTCACCAAACGGCAGAGCAGGATCAGCGAACGAAGGACCAGTTGAGGACGCACGCCAATTGATGTTGATTTGCCCTCCCATATCACTAACAAATTACACTAGGAAATTGGCCAAGTTTTGTTTGTTTTGTTTTGCAGCCTAAAAGAACTTTGCTCATACACCAGACCACACTCCGCTTTAGAAATAAAATTTAAAATCTGTGACCTGATGTTCTTTTGCACTAACACATCGTCGTGGTCGTTGCGGCACAAGAAGATGGTACACTCTATGGAGTCACTGCGACATCCGAATGAATGACTGTGTTTATAAAAATAACAAAAAATGAAAAACAATCAAGGGGAGAGACAGTCGGAGACGGGCCAAGCGTCGTTGTTTTTAGAAATTTATTTCGAATAAACGTCGTTAATTCAGAAAGCCCTCCGTGAAGTCGCGAAGCGTCCTAGGCCATCGTCACCAGCCTGAGTTGCTTGTACGAATCTTTAGCTGAGCCTTAGCTGATCCTATGAACAGCAACCTCTGGCTGCGGCCAATGAAGCATTCTTATGCGATCACGGGCTCAGCGTCAAAATAATACCCCCCCTCCTCCCGCAACTTTCCAGTGAATACTTGCACGACTTTTCGCGCCTGTCGAAGAGCGACCTTGAAGTATATAGTGGCAACTCATCACAAAAATTTACATTGAAAAAGATTTTCTTGTAACCAATGTGTAAAAGTAGCAAAAGTGCGACATGCGTGCAAAAAATGAACGCATTTTTTATGTGAGCTTTCTACGTCATTATTGCCGATTCACAAAATTTTTCTTCATTTGCTGCAAATTTGCGTTCTCCACATGAGTTTCATCCAACGCAGCTATCCACGAAAAAGTAGCCGACCCACAACACAACAAAGGCAGACGCCTGGTCAGCCTTCGCACGATTCTAGAACTTACCACTGGAGTTGCATCTCTACCGTATTCATAATTGCTGTGCTATACGGTAGCCCCTACACCTTCCCAGTAGCGGCAGTAGATGGTGACAGAGCCCTACGCTGAGCCGTCTCGGTTACGCTAGCAACAAGCGCCATAGCCAAGAAGATTGCTACAGCTTTAGCGATGATTGTCCCCTCACACACCAATGGTTTCACAAACTCTCGTGCCGCTATTTGTGCTTAAAGATGGTCAACATTAATCTTGAAGCACGCCGGATTTTACAAACACATGAATACACGGGTTCGGACTGCCTGTCTTGGTTTCCTGCCCATATGGGCAACGACATCTACCCACAGCAACTCAACCTCAAAGAAATGGCTCATGATCGAACGCGAGAACTGATCCGCCACGACGATCACTCAGCCACCGAAGAGCTGGGACTAGACATACGGTTTAAGGACCTTTTACTCATTTTGCACAAAATTATCTCTCACTACTGAAACGAGAAGCTAATACCTTTAAGCAAATGCAAAGCTCAAATGCGCCAAGAGGTAGCCTTTCGCATACTACAAACAACATCGTACCCAACACGAAGGTGACTCAGCTGTTACAAATCGAAAATGAATTCACAATGCCCAGACTGAGCATAAATGTACTCTTTACTCAAAAACATGCTCTGGCAATGTCCAATGTAACCTCAGGGGCCTCTCATAAGAGAGTCCTACTGGAAAGAGGCATTCAGGAGCCCCAAGCTCCCTACACCAACTAAAGGTGGTCTAGAGGGCCCATCAACTGGAGAACGTAACCACGTTCCCGCCGCGACTCGGGCGTCGCCTAGAGTAGAGGCTGCTATGCATGTCTGTCTGTCGTGGACACCCTGGAGGCTTACACTCCCCAGGACCTTTCAATAAAGTTCGTGACTGACTGACTGACTGACTGACAGACCGTAGACTGATTGACTTGCTGTAGATGTAAGGACCTGCTGAACTCGTTTGTTTGGCCAAGGAATTTTCGTCGGCATGGTCTCTATCCTCCTACTATCTGGAGAAGTGACCTGTGGTCTATGCAGAAACAACTTTAGAGAGATACTGGTAGCGAGGCTCTGAGATGATTCTAAGTATGGTCGGGGAATGAAGGGACTTTTGTAATGCTGCGTGAAATGCCGCTGCGTACACGAAGCAAGCGTCAGGGTTGTCGACCCGACGTTTCAATTGTCAATTTGTATTGTAAATTTACGTGCGACTTGCATGTGTTTGTCGAGGAACTATAGATTGTCTGCACAAGAACCACGGTTCTCTTGCTGTGGCATGGTAACGAAAAATTTGCACTTCGAGGTACGTCTTTATATCTGTAAATTGTCAAGACTAATCTTCTCCCTGTTCTAGTATTCCAACCAGCGAAATACTGGACAATTCAAAATGTCGTTATCTCCAGGTGAACAAGAAACTAAAATACAAAAACATTTTATTCATGTTAAAACTGTGAATGTTCGTACATCTCACTTTATTGACTTGCATATTGCTTCCTTTGTTATTGAAGATGATCTTTAGCCATGGCATTGAGAGCATTGTCCAAAACAAAATGTTTTAGTAGATGTGCTGACGCTGCTGACCATAAACCTATGCAATCAAACTGTTTTTCTCGTTTACTGCGATCGCACTTGAAGGGACAATGAAGCCGTTTTGTATTCGCAAATTTATTGCGAATTCTGTATCTGCGACTTCTCCTAACATGAGTACGGCGATTTGTTTTCGCGATTTTCGTAATAAAAATGGCGGTATAATCTTTTAATCAAAACGCCCTGTTGCAGCGCAGACCGGCTAGCTCATGCAGGTTGTTGAATGAGGCAACATCGCAAAGAGCAATAAAATCCACCGCACGCTCTCACATTTTGATCACGTGTTGGGCCAACATGGTGGGCGTCACTCGTGTGACGTAATGTTTCCACATTTCTTTTTTTTTGTTCCATGTTTCCGGGGTGTCGCTCATCCTCGCCGCCGGTTTGTCGAGTCATCCGATTGGCGGGAGCTGCGGACAGAGTGTGCCTCAGGGTTGCGTTCACTACTCTCTTCTTTTCTCTTGAGATGTAAATGATGCTCCGTCTGTACTGCGCGAGTACATATCACCACAAAGAATGGGTCCTGTGACGAGGGCCAGTAAACAGTCGAGACCGGCCGGACCGGGGGTCAACAAACTAGAGCGGCAGCGGTGAGATCCTCCTAAACCCCGCTGCCAAACACCGCGAAAGATCGGGTGAACTCGAACCATCAAAGTGGCACCATCTGATTCCACAAACGAATCTGTGAAAAGGATGTCGCCCTTTCCCCACAGATTTCGCTGTGCTACGCGTTCAAAAATAAAGCAGAAGTTTCCCTATCTTCCCGGCCTGGGCCCAACCACGTGATGACGTATACGCACGCCAGATCGGTCACTGAGGCATCAGCTAGTGAAGTCTGTGGCACAAGAGATAGCGCGGTTCGTGTAATTTTTCTTTCGCGGAAGCACACTGACTCATCGCATGCTATTTGCCAGCTGCGAAGGGTGGTACTGACTACCAATACTGATAATGAAACCTAAGATTGCACTTTGAGCCGCAAAATCCACGGACAGCTGATGCTTCCACACGATGCCCACGCGGAGCGCGGACCACGTCAATACGTGGTCAAAAGCGAGTGCAGATGCTACTGTTCTGCATCGGATTTATTATCTACGGTTGAACGTATTCCTTGTATCAGTGTACTACAGTGAATATTGGCACTAATATACATCTTATGCGCCCAAGTCTAAGATATAGAAGTGCTTGTTTTAACAAGGATTGATTGATATGTGGGGTTTAACGTCCCCAAACCCCCATATGATTATGAGAGACGCCGTTGTGGAGGGCTCCGGAAATTTAGACCACCTGGGGTTCTTTAACGTGCACCCAAATCTGAGCACACCTCCTTCATTTCCGCCTCCATCGGAAATGCAGCCGCCGCAGCCGGGATTTGAACCCGCGACCTGCGGGTCAGCAGCCGAGTACCTTAGCCACTAGACCACCGCGGCGGGGCTGTTTTAACAAGGAATGAGGCAGATTATTATTGTATATAATAAAGACATCTAAGATTTTCCTGCGATAAACAGTGGTGTGTCTCTCGCCAGTTAGAAGTTACAGTCAACTGACTACGCCGTAGAAATCCGTACTTGAAACACTACTTATATAAAGCATGGCTCATGGCGTCTTCATTATGTTACTTTGTCAAAGAAATGCAAATCATAGACCATTTCATTTATTCGGTTGCCAATATTTTATTCAAAGGAAAGATACGTTGTCGATCCAAGTAGAAACTCATGGTAAGAACATCATGTTGAACTAATTTTATCCTCTGAAGGGATTCTTTTAGGTTATAGTCACAAGGATGTCTGCTGAAATGTGTTTGCTTTCCCGATGATTCCCGATTTGTTGAAACAAATAATTGCAGAAACGCGCTTTATCACAAGTTCATGAAGACTACAGATCAAAGCGTATTGAAAGAACACAGAACGCTTAGAAACAAACTAAATGGAACACCAAAATCAAACAAGAAATGTCATTCTCAGTCTGAGTTTGACAGCTGTTTGAATAAACCCGACATGCCGTAAAAAAAGCCTAAAACCATCTTCAATTACCATCTCCACGTGTAGAAGTCATCTATCTCCACGTGTAGAAAAGCTACATAATGACGGCTGCCAAATACTGGGTAATGATTTGGCAAAAAAGTTTATTTATTATTTTGTGAACAACACTAACGCATTTTCATCTGCTGATTATTCAAAATTCATGCTAGACAATATTCCCTCCTCCTTTTTCTTTCCCTATTTTACAGTCTGCAGTACTGTCTATTTTTCATTCGCCTAAAAATAGCTCAAGCTGTGATGTCGACGGAATGCAGGTTCGTCCAATCAAGTATGCGCTTGATATTCTTTGTTTATATGTAAACCATGTTTTATTCTGTCTTTGGCGAGCTCTATCTCCCTAAGGAGGGCGCTGATTGCAAGAGTTTCCACGCTTTGAAAGAAAGATGACGTAACTGATATAAAAATTTACACACCTATTTAAATATCATTATGATTCAAAGGGCTGGAGGGCCTTAAATATGTGCATATGTCTAAGTTTTTCGATATTATCTCTACAGCACCATATGGACTTGGGAAACGCTTGTCAGCTGAATTATCCCTCTTTCAGGAGAATAAATTCGTTTTGGACAATTGGAAAACAAAATCTTGTGCTAATGCTTTACATATTGATTTCACTAAAGCATTTGATTGCATCCTTCATTCGATACTCGAAAATAATAAAAAAAGAATCATGTTCGTATAAGGTGCAAATTCTACAAATTACAATGCCACAAATTCCACAAATATTCAGGCTTTCTACGATCTTTCTTTCTCTCTTTCTTATAGTATGCAGATGACAAAGTTGTGAATATGTAATTCAGTCAAGGTACAGCAGTGCATAACAGGTGGAACATAGGCTAAACACGTATACAAACAGCACAACAAAGGCGTGATTTAGTGCGAAAGAATGAAGACAGTCACGCAGCGTGAGAATCCCTATGAAACGCAGAATGCGCTTTACTCGCGGGTAATAATAACGTTGCATAGGGGTGGCGCAGTGATTCACTAAAGATGAGCCTAAATAGTACCAGTAAACGGTAGTTAACGCACTTTATCCGTCGAAAATTGGCTCAGACCGAGCGCAACGAAGCGCCGCTCCGTGTATTTGTATGCTCGCCACCGACGGCCTATCCACACTTTTGCTGGGACGGTTTTGCCGCCTATAGAACAATCTCACCACGAATACAGGCCCATCCTTCGCACATAGCCAACACGCGGAATAAGTCAGTATCATGCAGCATAATTTCCCGTGACAGTTTGCATCCAATAAAATGCCTGGTTTGTATTCATCACCGTATACGCTGACGCCAATCATGAGCGGTCAAAAGCCCCGATCACACTGAGTTGAAACGAAATGTGCAAACTCCCCATATTTTCCATGCACGCACGCTGATACGCAGCGGCAGCACCGCTTTGGTCACTGGCGGCTACAGGACATCCAACTATGAATAAATCATAAACAGAACATTTCTTTTATGACTTCACTGACGAGGTCACCAAATACAAAAAAAAATATGAAAAACCGAATGGAGAACAGTTACCGCGCATGCTCTCGTTTCCCAATTCGCACGCAAACAAAATGCATTTGTGCCTTCTTTCAGGTCCGCTTGTTTGATATGTGGGTATTAACGTCCCAAAACCACCATATGATTATGAGCGACGTCGTAGTAGAAGGCTTCGGATAGTTCGACCACCTTGGGTTCTTTAGCATGCGCCCAAATCTAAGCACATGGGCCTACAACAATTCCGCCTCCATCGGAAATACAGCCGCCGACGCCGGGATTTGATCACGCGACCTGCGGGTCAGCAGCCGACTACCTTAGCCACCAGACCACTGCGCCGGGATTTTTGAGGTCCGCTGGTCGCTTGGTGATGCACTGCTATTTCTAAAATTTTATGAAGCATCTTAAATGCGAAGCAGCTCTTTGACTAGCCTGTGCAACGCTGTCCCTCCGTGTGTCCGTATAAACGCGCCACAACACGCAGTCCTTGCAGCAAGTGTTCAAGCGGTGCCCAGTAGGTCAGACCGCAGCAGCCGTCGTCCCGCTCCACTCGCAGTGCCCAATGACGTCACTTTTTCCATCGCGTGCCTGCCACTCGTCGCAGCATCCGTTGTAGCCTTCTCGTCAGTTCGCCCGTAAAACCTACCGCTACCACCGCTCGCTGCGCAACCGCGACCGGCACTCACAACACCGCCGACTCCTTGGTTCTTGTGCAATAAACCTCACACGCACCTAACGTACGTGTGGAAACATGTCTGAACTTGTCACCTCGCTCGTTTCACCCTCTCCACCACTCGTAACGTTCAAGCGCACATCGAGCGTTAACAGTTTTCCGGCTTGTTTATCCGGGATGGAGAGGACGCCGGAAGACGATCCTCCTTCGTCTGTTGCAAAATCGGCCGAAGCGATAAAGCTTAATCTGGCCCCGCTTCAAACTGAACTTGCAAAGCTCACCGAAGAGCCCGCGTTAGCACCATTGAATCCGTGAAGCGGTCCGTGCGCAACGCTGCTGCTTCGCATTTCATCAGGGTTCCTTTTGGGAAGATGGTGTCAATTTTTGCTTTTAAACTTTTATTCCTGTGTTTTCAAAGAGAGAAAATTCAGCTGACGATTTTTTCAATAACACGTAAGTTGATCTGAAGAAATAACAATGAACTGGGTAGTATTAAAATTTTTCCAAGTGGGTAACGATCGCCCTGTCTCGTCCTATTTCTCCGTCGTCAATTTTCGCGCAGTTAACATAGAAAAATGAACTATTTTATTGAGCGTTTTGCACAAAATAACAAGGACATGAAAGCAGTATTAAAGTGTCAATCTATAGAAGCAGCTCTACTTCACAACTGATGTATGAGTGTATTGAGAAAAACTGGATCCAGAATGTCCGAACCAATAGAAAGAAGATCATAAATCACTTGTGCGGCACGTCGTATTTGACTCAATCATGTTTGTTACGCTGCGCACATAACTTACTAACAAAAATTGAGTATCAAATTATGCGGCATTTCAGTAGCACGGGAGGCTTGGAGCCATCAGAAATTTTTTCTTGAGAGAACGCCACTAGAAACAGAGTTTGGGCAACATTTGCTTGTTCTCGTCAGGGCAACAGCGTTGGCTAGAGAAAGAAATGTTCACTTGTGAAAATGTTGGCTCCAGTGACATTTCTTAAAATGATTTCAGAAGCATTCAGTTCATCACATGTATTTGAGTGAAAGTATTAGAAGTAAAGACTCACAAGTTTTGAAGAAACAGAGGCCACACGAATTTCACGACCAGGAAGAAGCGTATAATTCCTTGACATCATTTGAAGCACATACATAGTAAAAGAAGCGAAAACAATGTAGCCCAGCCAACATGAATTTGAGCCTTTAAATATACGCATTTTCGTAACAGCAGCCAGGCTGCCGTCTTGTATATTTATTTTAGCAATACTGCCCTTCTCTTAGTCCAGCCAGGCTTGTAGAAAACTGGGTTTAATCATATGTACTCATGCAAACTCAAAACCTGCCCAAATAATGGGTACAAACAGTTTTGCTAACCCGTTGCCACTAGGGAGCCTGAAAAACCTTCAAGGTACTGGAAATCTCCGGGTTAGCATACCAAAAAGTTACAAAAAACATGTGTTCTCCGATTTAGCCATATTCGTCGAATGCAAGGTTGACTCGCTTGCCACCCCACCGCGGTAGTCTAGTGGCTAAGGTAATCCGCTGCGGAGCCGCCGGTCACGGGCTCGAATCATGGCAGCGCCGGCTGCATTTCCAATGGAGACGGAAATGTTGTAGGCCCATGTGGTCAGATTTGGTTGAACCTAGTAAACTCTATGTTTGTCGAAATTTCCAGGGCCCACCACTACAACGTCTCTCATAATCCTATCGTGGTTTTTGGACGTTACACCCCACAAATTAATAAATTATGTTTGCCTTGCTCGGAGTAGCTCTTGCGACTTCCGTTCTCTACATGACAACACTTGCTGTCTTTATCTCTCCTGTAGGGGGCACGCTAACCGAGTGAGACAGATGAGCGCGATCGAACTTGTAATATAGCTGAGCCAGTGGGGAGAACAAGCGGAAGCAACAGCAAGAAAATCGAGTAAACCACTTTCTGAACATCAGCTGATTTAAAGCTGAAGGAATTCAAAAAATACGCGAACAAAAAACAAAAAAGTTCTTCACATTGGTATCAAGTTTATTCATTTGTCAAAACGGTTGAAAGTCAATAAATTCGAACATTCACATCCCCCTCACTCCATTCCACCGGATCTTAGGATGCATGGCAACCCCTACGAGCGTGCATGTTCCTGGAAACCGAAACTACCACTGAGTGTCCGGGGCCTGGTTGAAAGGGTAAATAGAAGTTTGTTTCCCTTCTTCACCACCGTTTCCAGAGCGCTATTTTCTCTTCGCCATCTATTTTTGCAGAAAACAAGTGGAATGCGAGCACTAAGCGTTACGCTAGTCAGGATTTCGCGCTTTTCGACTACACGCATGCTCTCTCCACGCAAATGCAGAAAACTAAATATATGAGTTTATATCACACGATAGTCACGCGTGACAACGAACAGTGGCTTTAGGTTTGCATAAAATGGGGTAGGTGACAATTCAGAACAGATATCTGTCAGTATATTGACCAACTAGAGAGCTCATTTCATCTTTACGTCATGTGAAAGAACTGCTGGCGTCACAAATGGCGCAGTGAAGACTGCAAAGGGCGTGAGAAAATAACGCGCACGTTCTTCGTTTTTTCGCGGATAGTTGAGGGATCCTTTAAGCGTGGAAGTGTGCGCTCACGTTTGAAGCAACATTTCGCGTAATATTGCACTGGTCATGGAAACACTAGCGTACACAAAAAATGAACTTCGCTGAATCGATCTGACGCCAGCAGAATACGCATTGCCTCTTACCGACGTGTACCAGCGAAGAAGAGGCTGATAAAGCTTCATATTGAAGTTGTTACTCCTGGTAGCATTCGTGTCAGAACACTTTGTAACACCGACTGTCATTCTGTCACGTTCACGCTGATGGCTCAGGTGCGAATTATCTAAACACTCCTTGTGGAAGCATCGCGTCACTCGAAAAAGAGAAGTGGTCTCTCTTAAGAATGGAGCGCATAGTGTTCCTTGCGGAGATGCCCGCGTATCAGACCGCAAAGCTGGATTGCGGTGTAAGAGGGTTTTTTCAGTGTTGCTGGTGCCGAAGTATCAATAACGCGATTACACTTTTGCCTTAGAGTGTCACACGTGTATCGCACTTCCGATGTGTTTACTATGCGCCGTTGTTCTCAAAATCTCTTGCTCGGATCATGCTCAATGTTACAGGTGATCTCACCGTATAGCAATGAGTGTGTAAGTGTAGATCACGCGACGCTTTGTGTAAAGATTGGGTGATAAGAGCAATAATTCTACAAACATATCGTGGTGCGTGCACTTACCTGCGTTAAACATAGGGTCTCTGGAAGAAGGGTGAGTGCCCTGACGGATTTCCTCGACGGGGATGCCAAACACCGGCTGCATTATGGGTGCACCTGAAACCCAGTAAAAAAAGAATGCCACAGGCTTCAGCCTACTCCTCCGGCAATGAACTATTTACTGCGATAGCGGAACGTTATACTGTTTTTCGCACAAGTGCATGCAGTGCCGATGACCACTGTGCTGGATCGAACAGCAATAGGTTGATATGCATCATTATGAGTTTAGAAATGAAGAATTTTCACCGGCTAAAGTGTCGTGCCTCCGCGGCTTTTCGGTTGTATCAGTCACCTTAATAGAAGGCATCGAGAAAAAATCTAAAATACCAATATATTCCTTCAATGTAAGATCGAAAAAAATGAAAAGGACGAAGACAAAAAAAGTACAGCGAAAAAAGTACAGAAGCATTCGTCTTTGCCTGTTTTTGCCACTCACATCCAAGAAGAATGACAGATAAACAAGCCCGTATTGCTACTTTCGGTAATTATGAGCTTTTTTCAAAGAATACAGGAGGTGCTAGACCAGGGTGGAGTCCCTCACCGCATCGCATTACTTCCTCCTCCGGTGTTCCATCACGGAAGCACCAGAGGTAAGCAAGATGGGCGCATTCATACTATAGGCGTCGGCAGGGGGTTGCAAAAGGGCCACGCCCGAAAACTGGATTATGCCCAAAATTTTGGGGTTGAAGTGCAGGTACAGCCACTTCAGGTGTTCAGCCGCCTGAGTCATCAGACTTTGAAGATCAGCGCTTTACTCTGCCAGTTATACAAGATAATCTGCGAACACAGAGCCAGGGAACGTCCATGTCTCCTAGACCCCAGAAATCATGAGTCAGTACGCTAAGCTTACTCATGATTATACGAGTGCTTCCGCGAGCCCCACTACATATTGTACTCTTTCCATCTTTACAGGCTGCGCTCTTGTGTCCCTGAAACATGCTACCAAAGAGTTGTCTGCCTAGAGCCGACAGAGGAATCCAGTGCAGACACTAAGTATTTGTCGTTTTTCGAACTAGAAAAAGCAGTCTGCGTTTAGCACACTATAGGAAGCCTTGGCTACATCCAGAAAGCATCCGAGCAGGCGTCTCGTTTCTCTCCGTGCCATCTCGATGGCCTGCGTGAGCCCGAAAAAGTTGTCCTGCAATCGGCGGTTCTATCGGAAGCCAGTCTGGAGTTCAGACAGTATGCCACTTTCCACCACCCAGCCACTCAACCAGACATTGAAGACCTGAGCGAAGAGTATAAAGAAGACACTCGTCAACAAGATTGGTCTATGGTCACACAGCTGTCCAGCGTCGCCTCCTCGCTTGCACCTCATTCTTACTCGGCCGCATTTCCAGTAAGATGGGAATGGACCGTCCTTCAAAATGGTAAGGCAGATTTCCGCGAGGTGTTCAAGAGCAGACTTTGCCAGGTATTTCACGAAGCCCACTGGTATACCGTCCATGCCGGTAGCATTGCTGGCACTGATAGGCGGGAGTGCACGCTCAGTAGTTATCGTCGTCACTTTCCAATGACCCTCTTAACTTGGTGTCTGAGGTTCATCGTTGGGGTCGAAGTTTACAGCTGGGGTCTATTTGTAATGTTGGGACTTGAGAGGTCTCGCACGTGGTCAATGGTGTGTGTCGCGAGATCAGTGACTGGCTGGTTGCTAGAGTGATGTCGAATTTTGGGTGCGGGGTATCACCATGTAATGAGGACACATATTTCTAAAATTTTTTAGCACTATTATGCCCTGCCTCGTAATATCTCGCAATTGTTCACTGTTTTGCTGAGATATTTTACTATGTACGAGGACCCGCATCTCTTTTTTGAGGCGGATGTATTGCTCCCAGGTACACATGCACTCCTCTCCTCGGGTGTTCTAGCAGCCGCCCTGGGTTTGCAATTCGCCACTCGTCTTGCAGTAGGGGCCCTCCGTACGTCTTTGTCTTCGTCCCGCCAACCTTTGCGCCGCAAACCGCCACGAGAATTCACGCGAATTTCGTGCCTATTCGTGGCGCATTCCATTTGTAGCACAAATTGATCATAATTTGGTGATTCCATCGATTGGAAGTTCTCTTCGAATAAGTTTGCGACTGAAGCATGCGCTTACAGTGAGAGGCTCTTCTAAGTCAGGCTGTACGTTCCTTTTCAATAGTTCACAACGTAAATCTAGAAAAAGGCAACTTCATTCAATGGCGGTTGCTTCCTAGGCTGAATTTATCCTTCTCATCTATGTTTATGTGAGGGAGACATCGTGCTAGAACAGGTGTCACAAGCGTGTAGTCAATTCAGGTACGACTGTTCCTGGTGCACCAGGTGTACTGGCCTTCTCACTCTGGACGAAGATTAGGTACATTCAAGGTAAGTGAATATGCCAATGTCAGCAGTCATTCCCCAATGGCATGTTGGAAACCATCCAGAGCTTGCAGTTGGCCGTTGAAATCGCCCACTACGAGGACCTATCGCTGGTTTGCCCATCTTGCCACGTCTTCTCAATGAACCATCGTAGAGTCTCCGGAATCTGCTTCATTGGATACAGGAAAGTATAGCACTCCTAGAAGGACTAGTAGCCCCTCAGATTCGCCCTCCATGCACATGTGCTCAACACACGAGCTGTCCAGCTTCCTTAACGATGATCCAGTTTTCTACTAGAAACCAACTCCTCCCCCTTACCTCGATTCATCTGAGTGGTTCAGACCAGCCCAATGCCAACCTTTAGGTAGTGGTAGCTCTTTCATAACTCGAAGGTGTGTTTCGGCAACAGAATATATCTCTATGACTTTGTCCCTCATCATCCGACACAGTTCTTCCCGCTTGCTCATAGTTCTGGCAGCATGTCAGTTAAAGGGGACGATCTGGATCTCTGTATTTTTTTTGCGAAAGCGGTGACGTTGGGCAGTTCTCTTCTTTAGTATCTGTGCCAGAAGCGATTCTGCCACCTATGTGGATTGGCCATTTGCAAGATTTCCTGTCCTAGGGCAATCATTACAGAGTTTGTTGGGCTCACACCGCACGCCATGCGCTTGTGAATGTCTGATGAGGTGAAGCGCTAAAAAGCACAAACATCGCCCCAATCGGTGCCCTAGTTATTCAGCGACCTACTCACTGTACGACGTTCCGCTAATCTTATCCTGCAGGGCCTTTGTGACACCTACAAACTCCACACGTGTTCCAAGGTCCGAACAAATCTGACGTATGTTTTTGTTCCAAGACTCACTCTTGGGCCGCATGGCATGGCCCATGGGCCCTTGTTTTAGGACACTATAGAACACAAAGTAGTGGCCTTTGCTGTTGCAGTCCAGGAACGTATTTGTGACTTGAGCTTATCGGTCGAGTCCTGAGATGCGTCGTTGTGTTGGATGTCACCGAGGCTGGCGTGCAGTACCACGACGGCCTCCGTTCATTTTCAGATTTCCTCCACTGTCCCATCAACTCAATTGTTTCCACAAGTGTAGCAACTTTTTTCGTTCGGCAGTGTGCACTGCTGTGCCATACGGTAGCTTGGAGTACTGTATGTTTCATTCTACGTGCATTGACATTCCCATAGACGAAAGCAGTGACAAATGCAATCGGCAAATATGAAGGGCATGCTTCTTGTGCGTAGATGCTGCGGAGGCCAAGCTATCGTCTGCCCTTTCCTTTCGCAGTCACTTCCGCGCGTGCTTGACGAATTTGGTTTGGCAGCCTACGTCACCGCCGGAAGAGAAACCCCCTAGTTCTTGATCGTTGTTAAGATTGTTCTGTGATTGGTCTTTATATACACTGCCGGTATTTGTGGCCGCAGTTTTTAACCCCTCCGGATATATCATGCTCCTTTTACCTCTTTGCATTCCTTCTGGGGCATAGGTGACGTCCCTTTGTCGGCCGTAACATGATGTGACTCTTCTGTACTTCCGTCTGGGATCCTCCCTTCTCTCTCTTCAGTTCGTCCAGCTGCCGCTGACGCTGATAAATCCGCGCCTGGAGTTCTTTGTGCATGTAAGTCTCGTTCCTGCTAAGAGAGAGCGTCATTCAGCCTTGCCTCTCGATTCTGAAGCTGGAACGCACAACCTTCTTTATGTTCTGCAGCGAATGCACCAACTCCTCACGCACGATGTTCAGCCGAACGCACTGTTTGGATTCATTGTGTGGTGCCGCTTCTGCATGCTTTATCGATTTAAAAGTCGTATGGTCAATGTCTATTCACACATCGCAGATTTTGCATGCCACCCAGCATTCTCTCTTGCTTCTGGTTTCATCGGACGAGCTTTGTTTGGCTCGCGTTCCATCCATTTTGCGTTTCCTGGGGCCATTCGGTTGTGGTTCCAGCGAGTCGAAACGTCCCGCCTCCACGCACTGCTAAAGTTAGAGCCACTCAGTACCTCCGGCGCCACCTATTGCCGACTGTTTTACCCACTTACACAGGGTTGTACAAGCGGGCGCCACCTTTGTCTTCAGGCGGTAACACTGCATATCGATGTTTCTGTCGCTGCTCCAGACCCGCCAGTTGGGCCTCGTCCTCACATAAGCTTGTACACCACGACGCTGCACCGTCAGCGCACATAGATGTTATCCCTTCATTTCCTTAGACTCGATGAGACAATCCCCCGAACACAGAGCACAGCACTAGCTAGCTTATACCTGCATATGCGCTGTCGAACAGCGCCATCTATCTTTTTAAATTGTTAACTATACAAACATATATACGTTTAACTATACAAACATATATAACTATACAAACATAAAGACTACGTCGTCAAATACGTCCGTATCTGACGACGTAGTCTGGCATCAGGTGAAGAAGACGAACCATTAAAGTATCCGATAATGCAGTCACAGTAGGGTTCGTCACCTTGGCACGCGGAAACTGGGCGCTGCCGTTTAAATATAGTGACCCAGCAACTGCCAGGGGTGGTAACGTGAGTGAAGAGGAAGCCACTTGATCACCTGAGGGGCATTGAGGATGCGTGGTTGGAGATGAAAGTGGCAGAGGGCAGCGAGAGAGAGCGTCAGCATCCTGATGATGTTTGCCAGACCTGTACACAACGTCAAAAGTGTATTCTTGCAAACGCAGTATCCACCGTCCAAGGCGGCCAGACAAATTTACAGCGAGGACAACCAGCATTGGGAATGATGGTCGGTAATCACAGTGAAGTGGCGTCCATACAGATCGATATACAGGTCGAAATTTCTGGATGGCCCAAACGACAGCGAAACATTCTTGCTCTGTTATCGAGTAGTTCTGCTGCGCAGGTGTCAGTGCGCGGCTGGCATACGTAACTACTCGTTCACGTGATGTATCGTTGCGCTGGAGGGCAGCACCGATTCCGTGGCCGATGGCATCTGTGTGCAAGAAAGCCTCTAATCGAATTAACGGAGGACGGGGTCTGATGTCAGAGCACGCTTAAGGGCTTGGAAAGCGCACTCGCACTCGTCAGTCCATGTCAAAGCCGTTTCTGACGTCGGAAGCTTGTGTAACGGCCCCGCAATGGCAGTAAAGGGATAGATGAAGCGGCGGAAGTAAGATGCCAGGCTCACGAAACTTGGCAATTGTTTTTGATTGCCCGGACGTCGAAAACTAATTACGCCAGCAACCTTGTCGGGGTTGGATCGAACGCCATCGTTTCTGACAAGGTGACCCAATACTTTGATGCTTGTACTGGCGAAGTGGCACTTCACCAGCACAAGCATCAGGTTTCCATTTGAGACCACGTCAGACGGTATCTATCATGCGCTCCAATGTTGCTGGAGCATTGCATAAGCCAAAAGGCATGGCGTTAAACTCGTAAAGCCCATCAGGCGTCGCAAATGCTGTTTTCTCCTTGTCTGCTTCGCGCATAGGTATTTGCCAATACCAGGATCGGTGGTCGAGGCTGGAGAAATATTCTGCGGCTTGTAGGGAGTCCAGGGCATCATCTTGCGTGGCAACGGATATACGTCTTTTTCGTGATCTTATTGAGCACTGTGTAATCAACACAAAGGTGGACAGTAACATCCTTTTTTCGGACCAACACCTCAGGAGACGACCACGAACTGGATAAAAGTCGAATAACATCCCGTTTGAGCACGTCGGCGACCTTTTCCTCAATGATTTGCCGTTCCGCTGAAGACAGACGTTATGGGTGGATGCATACCATGGAGCTGCCTTCAGTTTCGATGCTGTGCTCTGAAACGGACGTGTGGCCCAGAAATTTTGAATGTACGTCAAATGAAAGGCTGTGCTTTTGGAGAAGGTCTAAAAGGTCTCTCTTTTGCTCGGCAGTGAGACTTATGGTGTCATTAAAGCAACAGTGGTAGGCTTTATATCAGTTGTAGCATACAAAGGCGTCAATTCTGCCTGAAAGAGAACCAGCGAAAAAGGCCCGCTGTCAGCGAAGCAGCTCACAACAGTGCCCTGGGGCAGCATGACTGGCGAAGAAGTTGGGTTCAAGGCGGTGACCAATGCTTTACTGTTGTGAAACCGCACAAGGCTGGGTGCTATAGTAAGCACCACAGGGTTTAAGCGAGGTGGTGGAGCTATGAACACGTGTAGGTTAACTGTAGTTTTTAAGCGATCGTGAGAATTTGTTTATCTCCTGGCAAAATTAAACAATCAGCGGCAGCAATGAAACAGAAGCTGTATGGATAGACAACGGATAAACTCTCAGTAGCTGACTTTTGAATAACTCGCTGACGACACGATATGAAAGCTGATGCTGAAGAAAAGAAGTCCCATCGTAAAATTACTGTGTGATTGCACCAAAGAAGTACAAGAAACTGAATATGGTGAAGGATGCCCTCTATGAAAACGTTGACTGTTCAAACAATTGAAGGCTGAATAGGGACTCCATCTGCGCAACGAAGGGAAGGGCCATCGTATGGCGTCCTAACTTTCTTCAAGCGGGCACAAAAGTCTGCACGAATTCCGGAAAGTGATGCGCCTGTGTCTAACAGTGCCTCTGTCTGAATATTTTCAACATAAACCAATGAAACATTCGATGGGCGGTCCGGAGGAGTTTGACGCAGTTTGAAAGATGCGGCTTTCCCTCCCGATGCTGCACTGTTTAGTTTTACAGTTGGCAGCCGAGAATTGAAGTAGAAGGTCGGAGAGGAGAAGAGGAACGCCGCATCGTTGAAGGTGAGCAATGACGTGAGAAACGGGAACTGCCAACTGAGCCAAAGTTCTGCGGAGACGGCGACGGATGTGTGCAGTTCTGATACAGTCGGCAATAGGGTGGTCCAGTGGGGTAGAAGTCGTCCTGTTCAATGTTATCGTAGCTTCGTCTTTCGTCTCGCTGACGGCATTGGCAAAACCTTGAATTGTGACCACGGATGCCGCAATAGAAGCAAGTCGGCCACGAAGTGTGCCAGTTGTTGTAAGGCTGGGAAGATGGTCGCGGTGCGAGTGAGTTGAGCGAACCATGCAATTTGGGCACTGGTAGCTGCGTTGGGCTTTGCTGGGGTGCAAGTGTTCTACCAGCAACTTGAGCATAAGTTGGCATGGGCATAGGATATTTGCTCAGAACTGCTGTGACTGTCATCGAGGCCAGGCTTAGCTGGGGCGCAGGTGTTGTTGCAGCAACGTGAGCATAACTTGAAATGGGCACGGGATGTGAACTCAGAACCGGTGTACCTGTAATCAAGGCCAGTTCCTCCCTCAAGACGTCACGTAAATTAGTAGCAGGTGGCGTCGTTCGAATTTCTAGGGGGCGAGGTGAAAGCTGTGCATGAAGTTCCTCGCGGATAATAGAGCGGATCAATGCACGTAGGTCTGTTGTATCATGACTTGAGCTCGCATCAGACATATCAGGTTGCACCCGAGTGGTCTGAAGCTCCTCAAGGCGCTGACAGGCAGCGGCAGCATCGGCTATGGTCTCAATGCCTTTTAGCAGGTGGCGCACACGGCCGTTTTCCGCCACATAGTTGTCGATGCGGCTGCAAAGGGAGAGAACATCTTCGATGTAAGAAGTGTAAGACTCACCGGGGCGTTGGACACGTGCACCAAGCCTCTTCTTGGCGATATCCGAGCACACTGAAGGGTTGGCGAAAATCTGGCTGAGCTGGCGTGTAAAGGCAGGCCATGTCGAAAAAATCTGTGGCATGGTTTAAAAACAACGGTTTTGAGACGCCGCTCAAGTAGAATGCAACGTGGGTGAGTTTCGCAGGCTCATCCCAGTTGTTGATAACAGTCACGCAGTCATACTCCTCGAGCCAGTCTTCAACGTCTTCACTCGGAAGCCGTGCGAACAGCGGAGGATCATTTTGAGGGCTGGTGATGAGGTGAGAAGGGCTTCTTTGCGGTGGGAGTGGTGGCGAAGCTGGCGCGCTGGGCTGGTCGGCTTGCGACATTCCCGAACCCAAGTCGCTTAAGCGGCTGCCTGAACGGAGATCCAGGGATGTGTTCTAGGAGAAGCTGGGGTGTTCCGAGTTCGCGAGAAGACGCAGGAACCGGGCAGCATTCTCCACTACTTGTAGAATGGCGTCGAGTACCCCTCAAGACTCTTCATTATTGTCTCGAGTATGTGCCCCACAACCTAAACTTGACTGGTGATGATGGGTATGCACAGATGAAAAAATGGGACGCATAAATAATGCTCTTTCTCTACACACACACACACACACACACACACACACACACACACATATATATATATATATATATATATATATATATATATATATATATATATATATATATGGTAAAGAAGTCTATAACTAAGGGCTCATTTTTCTGTGTTTTGACACAATATTAATGAGATATAACAGACAGTAATGCCAAGGAATGTACAGAAGTTATTACAACCAATGGAATGTAAATAAGAAGAAAGAAAAGTGGGTGAAAAAATAACGAGTCGTAGGCAGGGAACGAACCTATGACCTTCGAATAACGCGTTCGATGCTCTAACCACTGAGCTATCACAGCGGCCTTCCCTCCATTTACGTTTTGGGGTTTATAAGTGCATTTAGAAGTAGAAGTGTCAGTCGGCGCCTGCTCACGGTTGGTTATTTTTTCACCTACTTTACTTTCTTCTTATTTACACTCCATTGGTTATAATACCTTCCCCTGTACATTCCTTGGCATTACTGTCTGTTAGATCTCATATATCAACGTTGTTGATAATAATTTTAGCTACCTCTGTTGCACAGAACTCAGGAATACCAGGATGATCATTCATTCTGTCTAACAATAACATGCAACATCTATCGCAATCGATGCTGTGAATTGGCCACGGTGTCGTATGAGAAACCTTAATTTGAAAAATAATGTGGAGAGGACTCAGCATCCCTCTTTAATGCAGGAAATGCTAGCGCAGACGCCATTTTAGGCAGTTTCTTAATAGGTGCCCGAAAAGTTCTGGTGCTCCCTAAATACAAAATCGAGGCCACTGCGTGTGCGCACAACCCAGAAAGGGCTCGGGCTTTGCGTTGGGGACGCTATTTCTCGAATTTAGCGGGAGGCTCAAAGCTTTGCACAAAGGTTTGCGTCGAACAAACATCACAGGAGCCAGAGAAGCGGCAGTGCTCGAGCAAGACTAGAGTGACTTAAAACAGGGGAAAGATACAATGTGCCACATACTAAATTTGAAAAGATTTAGCTCCTGCTTGACCAAAAGAGAGCACACGCAATGCGCTTTGAAGTTCCAAATTTTTGCAATCCCTGATCGAAAAATCCACTATCTTCTACCTGCCTAACGAAGCTTCACATTGACTCCTTGGGGGTAGTTTATATCAATGGTGCTTCCAATACAAAGCATGGGATGAAAAAACATATACTTGTGCAAGAAATTGTACACAAATATTTACGATTAAGCAAGTATTGTCTTAAGGAAAGTATTTTACTCGAGTGTGAACTTCCGAATTCAACGCACTATTCGAGGGAAGTACAGATAACCAGGATAAAGAAATCCATTGAATTGGCGATGTTCAATTGACCAAATTTCTATCCAAGTTTGCAGACCACAGTGGAAAGGCCATCTATATCGAAGGTGTGTTGCTCGCTCCATGAGTTGGAATCGAAACTTCTCGCAGAAGCGTGGTTCGACTGGCGCTGTTTTTCTTGAAAACATATATTCTAACATGAAAATCTCCCTCCGCAAGTGCTCTGGAATGGACAGCTACGATATGTCGGAGAAGTGCTTGAAACCTAGGCTTTTTTAAAATGAGACGTGACAATCGTTATCTTGTTTTCGAAAAACATGAGCATCGCAAATTATACATACTTGGCTGTTTATGAATATGCGAAAAGCTTCGTAGCCTGCATGATAATAAAAATCCAACATATGTATCTTTGATAAAATGGAGAGTTACTGTAGCATCTTTTCATGCTACCAAAAAAGGAGCGCTACTAAGACATCGTGCATGCGGTGTGGTTCGCGTTTCATTACCAAGTTCACGTATACTGCAAACATGAGCAATGAAACGCCTTTTATTCCCGAAATGCGCTGACATTGCGAAAAGAAAAATTGTTTTGCTCGGCTACATAGCATTGTTCCCAAAGACGAACGGGTTTGAGTGCACAGCCTTACAATAAACCAATGAACTACGTTTTTACTGGCCAGAAAGGTTGCTCTCGCACTCCCTTTCTCTGGAATCGCCAATTTTTTTTCATGTATCAGAAATTCTGCGCATCATCAATCTCCGAAATTCAGCTAAATAACTTCATATCAATGCTCTGCTATCAGAGTACATCCGATTTACGCAATTACACTGAAAAATACGTCAGATGGAACAACTTATGTAGAGGATTTAAAATACGCGCCAGTGTGATAAACGATGTGCTACCGCTGAAGCGCAGCCCCACTCCATATGAAAATAATGGTTCTCAGGGCATTCCACCAGCAGGTGGTGAAGCTAACCAAGGCAGTGAGTATCTGTATAAAACATTTTCGAGCATTTATACGGGGACTGCAAACAAGAGCATCGTCTCCGTTGAAGCAAGCTGTTTGCTTTACTGTCAGACTGCTACACCTCAAAGCAGTTGCAACGTTTGGGGCGTATTTTTGCTCACATACATAACCTTAATTAACCTTGACTTCTCCCAAAACTTGGCGCTCGGTGCTTCCTTATCAAGAATGCTATACTCTAAAGAACTTAAGTGCGTTGCTTGGGGTATAAAAACAACAGAAAAATAGAGACAAAATGACCTGAAGAAGAGACGACAGGGCGCTGATTTCTGTGTGCCGTCTTTTGAAAAGTTTGCACTTCGAACGTATAACGTGGGTCATGTGATGGCCTGAAAGGAGCATAATAACCTCTCAAAGAGAGTACGTGGCTCTTTAAAATTAGTCATATACGTGGCAAGCCAGAATTCTCAAAAAGGAGTCAAAAGACTCTCTTTTTTTTCTCTTAAACTGACGGGGCGTCATTCGGGACATCGAAAAGAAAGCACCACGAGAATACAATAAAAAAAGCACGCGAGATAGGTGACAAGTACCGCTCTGAAGCCATATGATCAAAGCTCTCTTTCTCTTTAGGGTGATACGTCAGTCAAAATAGGTGAGCCTTCTGAACTTCAGTGCCAAGACGTAATATAAGCCTAAACATCGAAACACCTAGCCAAGCGCTCTGCCATGCTCACGTCACCAAACGGCAGAGCAGGATCAGCGAACGAAGGACCAGTTGAGGACGCACGCCAATTGATGTTGATTTGCCCTCCCATATCACTAACATATTACACTAGGAAAATGGCCAAGTTTTCTTTGTTTTGTTTTGTTGCCTAAAAGAACTCTGCTCATACACCAGACCACAATCCACTTTAGAAATAAAATTTAACATCGGTGCCCTGATTTTCTTTTTCCCCAACACATCTTCGTGGTCATTGCTGCACCAGAAGATGGTACACGATATGGAGTGACTGCAATAACCACAAAAACTACTGTGTTTATAAAAATGACAAAATAATGAAAATCTAGGGGAGAGACAGTGGGAGACGGGCCAAGCGTCACTGTTCTGAGAATTAAGTTTCGTATAAACGTCGTTAATTCAGAAAGCCCCACATGCAATCGGGCAGCGCCCTAGGTCATCGTCACCAGCCTGAGTTGATTGTCCAAATTTTTAGCTGAGCCTTAGCGGATCCTATGAACAGCAACCTCCGGCTTCGACTCATGAAGCAGTCATACACTATCCTGGGCATGGCGTCAAAATATTACCCCCCTTCCTCCTCCCGCAACGTTCCAGTGAATACCTGCACGACTTTTCGCGTCTGTCGAAGAGCGACCTTGAAGTATATATTGGCCACTATTCACAAAAATTTACATTGAAAAACGTTTTCTTGTAACCGATGTTTAAAAACAGCAAAGTCGCGACGTGCGTTCAAAAAATGAACGCGTCCTTTATGTCTGCTTTCTACGTCATTATTGCCGATTCACCAAATTTTTCTTCATATGCTGCAAATTTGCGTTCTCCACATGAGTTTCATCCAACACAGCCATCGACGAAAAAAAATTACGGCATATTCACGGGGTGAATGATGATGAATGGGCGAAGCTCCAGAAGGATTCATTGGTAAGCTGTGAATCTTCCGTGTGATTCGCCCAGTCGATCATCATGTAAAGACGTGAGAAACGCTGTGTGTGTACATACACAAATCAACTTTTATTTGCTCTTAGACGATGGATGGCTTGCGATGTCCCTTGCCTCGCGCGCTCGCACATCGGGATTCTGTCTGCGAGCGCGCGCTGCTGCCGCCTTGCGCTCTCTCCGCTGTGCAGCCTTATCCATCCGGCGACTCCGAGTGCGCGCCAACAGCGAACGGATTTTATTACAACGCTCCCCCTAGCGTACGTCGCCGCACTAAATCGAACGATTGCCTTCAACCAATGACACGCGCCATATGTGACATCATTCCTATTTTATAAGATCTCGCGTCTTTCATCAACTACAAGTACCGCTTTCTAGTTTATAACATCTTGCATCTTTTCATCATCAGCTAGGAGTACCACCATCTAGTAAACACCACAAGAACTAAACGAGAGGTGGCTACATACAGGAGACGGTACCGCCATCTAGTGAACACTGCAAGAACTAAACTAGAGGTGGCTACATACAGGGGACGGTACCGCCATCTAGTGAACACTGCAAGAACTAAACTAGAGGTGGCTACATACAGGCTACAGGGGACGCACAGCCCACGCCCTAAGGAGCTTCGCCCCTAAAAGTAGCTGATACACAACACAACAAAGGCAGACTCCTGGTCAGCACTCGCACGATTCTAGGACGTACCACTTGAGTCGCAACTCTACCGTATTCATAATTGCGGTGCTATACGGTAGCCCCTACACCTTCCAAGTCACGGTAGTAGATAGTGACAGAGCCCTACGTTCAGCCATCTCGCTTACGCTAGCAACAAGCGACATATTTAAGCAGGTTGCTATAGCTTTAGCGATGATCGTCCCCTCACACACCAATGCTTTCACAAACTCTCTTGCCGTCATTTGTGCTTAAAAAATGGGCAACATTAGTCTTGAAGAACGCCGGAGTTTACAAACACGTGAATACACGGGTTCGGACTGCCTGTCTTGGTTCCCTGCCCATATGGGCAAAGACATCTACCCACAGCAACCCAACCTCAAAGAAATGGCTCATGATTGAACGCGAGAACTGATCCGCCACGACGATCACTCAGCCACCGAAGAGCTGAGACCAGACGTACGGTTTAAGGACTTTTTACTCACTTTTCGCAAAATTATCTCTCACTACTGAAACGAGAAGCTAATACCTTTTAGCAGATCCATAGCTCAAATGCGCCAAGAGGTAGCCTTTCGGATACTACAAACAACATCGTACCCAACACGGGGGTGACTCAGCCGTTATAATCGAAAATAAATTCACAATGCTCAGACTGAGCAGAAATGTACTCTTTACTCGAAATCATGCTCTGGCAATGTCCAACGTAACCTCAGGGGCCTCTCATCAGAGAGTCCTACTGGGAAGAGGCACTCAGGAGCCCCAAGCTCCCTCTACCAACTAAAGGTGGTCCAGAAGGCCCATCAACTGGAGAACGTAACCACGTTCCCGCCGCGACTCGGGCGTCGCCTAAAGCAGAGACTGCTATGCATGTCTGTCGTGGACACCCTGGTGGCTTACACTCCCCAGGACCTTTGAATAAAGTTCGTGACTGACTGACTGAGGAACCACAGACTGATTGGCTAGCTGTAGATGTTAGGACCTGCTGAACCCGTTTGTTTTGTCAAGGAACTTTCGTCGGCATGGTCTCTATCCTCCTACTATCTGAGGAAGTGACCCGTGGTCTCCGCAGAAACAGGTTTAGAAAGAAACTGGTAGCGAGGCTCTGAGATGATTCTAAGTACGGTCGGGTAATGAAGTGACGTTTGTAACGCTGCGTGAAATGCCACTTCGTGCACGAAGCAAGCGTCAGGGTTGTCGACCCGACGTTTCAATTGTCAATTTGTATTGTAAATTTACGTGCGACTTACATGTGTTTGTCGAGGAACTATAGATTGTCTGCACAAGAACCACGGTTCTCTTGCTGTGGCATGGTAACGAAAAATTTGCACTTCGAGGTACGTCTTTATATCTGTAAATTGTCAAGACTAATCTTCTCCCCCTTCTAGTATTCCAACCAGTGAAATACTGGACAATTCAAAACGTCGTTATCTCCAGGTGAACAAGAAACTAATATATCAAAACGTTTTATTCATGTCCAAAACTTTGAATGTTCATATACCTCACTTTATTGATTTGCACATTGCTTGCTTTGTTAATGAAGATGACTTTTAGCCATGGCACTGAGAGCATTGTCCAAAACTAATGGCGTTAGTAGGTGTGCTGGCGCCGGTGACCATAAACCTATGCAATCAAACTGTTTTTCTCATTTACTGCAACCGCAATTGAAGGGACGATGAAGCCGTTTTGTATTCACAAATTTATTGTGAATTCTGTATCTGCGACCTCTATTAACATAACTATGGTGGTTTGTTTTCGCGATTTTCGTAATAAAACTGGCGGTATAATCTTTTAATCAAAACACGCTGTTGCAGCGCAGACCGGCCAGCTCACGCAGGTGGTTCAAAGACGCAACACCGCAAAGAGCACTAAAATCCACCGCATGCTTTCATGTTTTGGTCACGTGTTGGGCCGACATGGTGTGCTTCACTCGTGTGACGTAATGTTTCCACCTTTATTTTTCTTCTTCCTTGTTTCCGGGATGTCGCTCATCCTCACCGCCGGGTTTTCGAGTCATCCGATTGGCGGGAGCTGCGGACACAGAGTGCCTCAGGGTTGTGTACACTACTCTCTTCTTATCTATTCTCATGAGATTTAAATGATGCTCCGTCTGTCCTGCGCGAGTACATCTCACCACAAAGAATAGGCCTGGTGACGATGGCCAGCTACCAGTAGAAACGGCCAGACATGGGCCAACAAACTAGATTGGCAGCGGTGAGATCCTTCTAACTTCCGAGGCCAAACACCACGCAAGATCGGGAGAGCTCGAACCGTCAAAGTGGCACCATCTGATTCCACAAACGAATCTGTGAAGAGGATGTTGCCCTTTCCCCACAGATTTCGCTGTGCTACGCGTACAAAAATCAAGCAAAAGTTTCCCTATCTTCCCGGCCCGGGCCCAACCACGTGACGACGTATACGCACGCCAGGCCGGTAACTGAGGCATCAGCTAGTGAAGTCTGTGGCACAAGAGATAGCGCGGTTCGTGTAATTTTTCTTTCGCGGAAGCACACTGACTCATCGCATGCTACTTGCCAGCTGCGAAGGGTGACACTGGCTACCAATACTGATAATGAAACCTAAGAATGCACTTTGAGCTGCAAAATCCACGGACAGCTGATACTTTCGCACGATGCCCACGCGGAGCGCGGACCACGTCAATACGCGGTCAAAAGCGAGTGCGGATGCTACTGTTCCTTATCGGATTTATTATCTACGGTTTAACGTATTCCTTGTATCAGTGTACTACAGTGAATATTGGCACTGACATACATCTTATGTGCACAAGTCTAAGATATAGAAGTGCTTGTTTTAACAAGGAATGAGGCAGATTAATATTGTATATAATAAAAGCCATCTAAGATTTTCCTGCGATAAACAGTGGTGTGTCTCTCGGCAGTTACAAGTTACAGTCAACTAATTACGCCGTAGAAATCCGCACTTGAAACACTACTTATATAAAGCTGGGCTCATGGCGTCTTCATTATGTTATTTTGTCAAAGAAATGCATATTATAGACCGATTGATTTATTCGGTCGCCAATATTTTATTCAAAGGAAAGATACATTGTTGATCCAAATGAAAACTCATGATAAGAACATCATGTTGAACCAAGTTTATCCTCTGAAGGAATTATTTTAGGTTATAGTCACAAGGATGTCTGCTGAAATGTGTTTGCTTTCCCGATGACTCCCGATTTGTTGAAACAAATAATTGCAGAAACGCGCTTTATCACAAGTTCATGGAGACTAAAGATCGAAGCGTATTGAAAGAACACAGAACGCTTAGAAACAAACTAAATGGAACACCAAAATCACACAAGAAATGTCATTTTCAGTCTGAGTTTGACAGCTGTTTGAATAAACCCGACATGCTGTAAGAAAAGCCTAATACCATCTTCAATTGCCATCTCCACGTGTAGAAGTCATCTATCTCCACGTGTAGAAAAGTTATATAATGACGGCTGCGCAGTACTGGGTAATGATTTGGCAAATAAGTTTATTGATTATTTTGTGAACAACACTAACGCATTTCCATCTGCTGATTATGCAAAATTCATGCTAGACAGTATTTCCTCCTCCTTTTTCTTTCTCCCTTTTACAGAGTCTGCAGTACTGTCTGTTTTTCATTCGCCTAAAGATAGCTCAAGCTGTGATGTAGACGGAATGCAGGTTTGTCCAATCAAGTATGTGCTTGATATTCTGTGTTCATATGTGAATTATGTTTTTATTCTGTCTTTGGCGAGCACTATCTTCCCAAGAAGGGTGCTGATTACAAGAGTTGCACACACTTCGAAAGAAAGATGACGTAAACGATATAAAAATTTACACATCAATTTAAATATTACCATTATGATTCAAAGGGCTGGAGGGTCCTATACACGTGCAAATGTCTAAGTTTTTCGATCTTATCTCTACAGCCTCATTTGGAAATAGGAAACGCTTGTCAACTGAATTATCCCTACTTCAGCAAAAGAAATTAATTTTGGACAATTTTAAAAGAACAATCTTGTGCTCATGCTTTACATATTGATTTCACTAAAGCATTTGATTGCACTCTGCTTCAATACTCGAAAATAATGAGAAAAAATCATGTTCGTATAAGGTGCAAAGAGTGGTACTTAACGAATTCCACTAATATTCTAGCTTTCTACGATCTTTCTCTCTCTCTTTCTTTGTAGTTGCAGATGACAAAGTTGTGAATATGTAATTCACTTACGCTACAGCAGTCCATAACAGGTGAAACATAGGCTAAACACGTATACAAATAGAACACCAAAGCCGTGATTTAGTGCGAAAGGGTGTAGAGAGTCACGCAGGGCGAGAATTCCTATGAAGTGCAGAATGCGCTGTACTCGTGGGCAATAATAACGTTGCATAGGCGTGGCGCAGTGATTCAGTAAAGATGAGAGTAGATAGTAACAGTAAATGGTAGTCAACGCACTTTATCAGTGAAAAATTGGCTCAGACCGAGCGCAACGAAGCGCCGCTGCGTGTATTTGTATGCGCGCCGCCGACCGCCTATCCACACTTTCGCTGGGACGGTTTTGCCGCCTATAGCCCGATTTCGCCACGAATACCGGCCCATCCTTCGCACATAGCACACACGCGGAACCAGTCAGTATCATCCACCACAATTGCCCGTGAGAGTTTGCATTCAATAAAATGCCTGGTTTGTATTCATCACCGTATACGCTGACGCCAATCATGAGCGGTCAAAGAGCCCCTAAATCACACCGAGTTGAAACAGCAGGTGCAAACTCCCCATACCTTCCATGCACGCACGCTGATACGCAGCCGGAGCACGGCTTTTGTCACTGGCGGCTACAGGATATCCAACTATGAATAAATCATAAACAGAACATTCCTTTTATGACGTCACTGACGAGGACACCAAATACAAAGAAAATATGAAAAACCAAATGGAGAACAGTTACCGTAAAAGCTCTCGTTTCCCAATTTGCATGCAAACGGAATGCATATGTGCCTTCTTTCGGGTCCGCTTGATTGATATGTGGGGTTTAACGTCCCAAACCCACCATATGATCATGCGAAACGCTGTAGTCTAGGGCTCCGGAAGTTTCGACCACCTGGGGTTCTTTAGCGCGCGCCCAAATCTGAGTACATGGGCCTAAAACATTTCCGACTCCATCAGAAATGCAGCCGCCGCAGCCAGGATTTCATTCCGTGACCTGCGGGTCAGCAGCTGAGTACCTTAGCCACTAGACCACTGCGGCGGAATTTTCGAGGTCCACTGGTCGCTTGGTGATTCGCTGCTATTCCTAAAATTTCATGAAGCACTTTAAATGCGAAGCAGCTCTTTGACTAGCCTGTGCAACGCTGTCCCTCCGTGTGTCCGTATAAACGCGCCGCAACACGCTTTCCTTGCTGCAAGTGTGGAAGCGGTGCCCAGTAGGTGACACCGCAGCAGCGTGTTGATGTCACGCTCCACTCACAGTGCCCGATGACGTCACTGTTTCTCTCGCGTGCCTCCCACTCATCGCAGCATCCGCAGCAGCCTTCTCGCCAGTTCGCCCGTAAAACCTACCGCTATTGCCGCTCGCTTCGCAATCGCGACCGGCACTCACTACACCGCCGACTCCTCGGTTCTTGTGCAATAAACCTCACATGCGCCTAATGTACGCGTGGAAACATGTCTGAACTTGTCACCTCGCTCGTTTCACCCTCTCCACCACTCGTAACGTTCGAGCGCACATCGAGCGTTAACACTCTTCCGGCTTGTTTGTCTGGGATGGAGAGGACGCCGGAAGACGATGCTCCTTCACCCATTGCAAAATCGGCCGAAGCGATAAAGCTTAATCTGGCCCCGCTTCAAACTGAACTTGCAGAGCTCACCGAAGAACCCGCGTTAGCACCATTGAATCCGTGAAGCGGTCCGCGCGCAACGCTGATGCTTCGCATTTCATCAGGGTTCCTTTTGCGAAGATGGTGTCAATTTTTGCTTTTAAACGTTTATTCCTGTGTTTTCATAGAGAGAAAATTCAGCTGACCATTCTTTCAATAACGCGCAAGTTGATCTGAAGAAATAACCATGAACTGGGTAGTAATACCATTTTTCCAAGTGGGTAACGATCGCCCTATCTCGTCCTATTTCTCTGTTTTCAATTTTCGCGCAGTTAACATAGAAAAATGAACTACTTTATTGAGCGTTTTGTACAAAATAACAAGGACATGAAAGCAGTATTAAAGTGTCAATCTATAGAAGCAGCTCTACTTTACAACTGATGTATGAGTATATTGAGAAAACACTAGATCCAGAATGTCCGAACCAATAAAAAGATGATCATAAATCACGAGTACGGCACGTCGTATTTGACTCAATCAAGTTTGTTACGCTGCGCACATAACTTACTAACAAAAATTGAGTATCAAATTATGCGGCAGTTCAATGGCACGGGAGGCTTGGAGCCACCAGAAATTTTTTCTTGAGAGAACGCCGATATAGAAACAGAGTTTCGGCAAGATTTGCTTGTTCTCGTCAGGGCAACAGCGTTAGCTAGAGAAAGAAATGTTCACTTGTGAAAATGTTGGCTCCAGTGACATTCCATATAATGATTTCTAGAAACATTCAGTTCATCACATGTATTCAAGTGAAAGTATTAGAAGTAAAAACTCACAAGTTTTGAAGAAACTGTGACTACACAGATTTCACGACCAATAAGAAGCGTATATTTCCTTGACATCATTTGAAGCACACACAAAGTAAAAGAAGTGAAAACTATGTAGCCTAGCCAACATGAATTTGAGTCTTTAAATATACGCATTTTGGCAACAGCAGCCAGGCTGCCGTCTTGAATAAATATTTTAGCGACGCCGCACTTCTCTTAGTCCAGCGAGGGTTGTAGAGAACTGGGTTTATTCATATGTACTCATGCAAACTCAAAACCTGCCTAAATAATGGGTACAAATAGTTTTGCTAACTCGTTCCCGCTAGGAAACCTGAAAAACCTTCGTGGTACTGAAAATCTCCGGGTTAGCATACCGTAGAGCTGCGAAAAACATGTGTTCTCTTATTTAGCCATATTCGTCGAATACATGGTTGGCTTGCTTGCCACCCCACCGTGGTGGTCTAGTGGCTAAGGTAATCCACTGCAGAGCGCCGGTCACGGGATCGAATCATGGCAGCGCCGGCTGCATTTCCGATAGAGACGGAAACGTTGTAGGCCCATGTGGTCAGATTTGGTTGCACTTAATGAACCCCTTATGGTAGAAATTTGCAGGGCCCACCACTACGACGTCTCTCATAATCATATCGTGGTTTTGGGACGTTACACCCCACAAATTAATAAATCATGGTTGCCTTGCTCGGAGTAGCTCGCTGCGGCTTCCGTTCTCTAACCGGCACAACTTACTGTACTTATCTCTCCTGTAGGGGGCACGCTAACCGAGTGAGATAGATGAGCGTGATCGAACTTGTAATATAGCTGAGCCAGTGGGGAGAACGAGCGGAGGCAAGAGCAAGGAAGTCAATTCAACCACTTTCCGAACATCAGCTGATTTACAACTGAAGAAATTAAAAAAAATTACGCTAACAAAAACAAAAAAAATTTCTTCACATTAGTATCAAATTTATTAATTTGTGAAAACGGTTGAAAGCCAATAAATGCGAACATTCACATCCCCTTCGCTCCATTCCACCGGATCTTAGGATGCATGGCGACCCCTACGAGCGTGCATGTTCCTGGAAACCGAAACTACCACTAAGTGTCCGGGGCCTGGTTGAAAGTCTAAATAGAAGTTTGTTTCCCTTCTTCACCACCATTCTCAGAGCGCTATTTCCTCTTCGCCATCTACTTTTGCAGAAAACAAGTGGAATGCGAGCACTAAGCGTTACCCTGGTCAGGATTTTGCGCTTTTCGACTACACGTATGCTCTCTCCGTGCAAATGCAGAAAACATTTTAAATGAGTTTATCGCACACGATAGTAACGCGTGACAACGAACAGTGGCTTTAGGTTTGCGTAGATTGGGGTAGGTGACAATTCAGAACAGATATCTGTCAGTGTATCGACCAACTAGAGAGCTCATTTCATCTTTAAACCACGTGAAGGAGCTGCTGGCGTCACAAATGGCGCAGTGAAGACTGAAAAGGGCGTGAGAAAATAACGCGCACGTTTTTCGTTTTTTCGCGGATAGTTGAGCGATCCTTTAAGCGTGTAAGTGCGTGCTTGCACTTAAAGCAGCAGTTCGCGAAATTATGCGCTGGTTCTGGAAACTCTAGCGCACACGAAAAAAGAAATTTCGCTGAATCGATCTGATGCAAGGAGAATACGCATTGCCTCTTCTCGACGTGTACAAGTGAAGAAGAGGCTGATAAAGCTTCATATTGAAGTTGTTTCACACTGTAGCATTTGTGTCAGAACATTTTTTAACACCGACCGTCATTCTGTCACGTTCACGCCGATGGCTCAGGTGCGAATCATCTAAACACTCCTTGTTGAAGCATCGCGTCACCCGAAGAAAAGAAATGGTCTCTCTTAAGAATGGAGCACATAGTGTTCCTTGCGGAGATGCCCGCGTATCAGACCGCAAAGCTGGATTGCGGTGTAAGAGGGTTTTTTCAGTGTTGCTGGTGCCGAAATATCGATAACGCGAGAACTCTTTTGCCTTTGGGTGTCACACGTGTCTGGCACTTTCGATGCGTTTACTATGCGCCGTTGTTCTCAAAACCTTTTGCTCGGATCATGCTCAATGTTACAGGGGATCTCACCGTATTGCAATGAGTGTGTAAGTGTAGATCACGCGACGCTTCGTGTAAAGTTTGGGTGATAAGAGCAATGATTCAACAAAAATATCGTGGTGCGTGCACTTACCTGCGTTAAACATAGGGTCTCTGGAAGAAGGGTGAGTGCCCTGACGGATTTCCTCGACGGGGATGCCAAACACCGGCTGCATTATGGGTGCACCTGAAAAGCAGTAAAAAAAGAATGCCACAGGCTTCAGCCTACTCCTCCGGCAATGAACTTGTTTACTGAGATAGCGGAACGTCTATACTGTTTTTCGCATATGTGCATGCAGTGCCCATGACCACTGTGCTGGATCGAACAGGAATAGGTTGATATGCAATATTATGAGTTTAGCAACGAAGAAGAATTTTCACCGGCTAAAGTGGTCGTGCTTTCGCGGCATTTCGAGTGTATCGGCCGCCTTTATGGAAGGTATAGAGAGAAAATCTAAATTACCAATTTATTTCTTCAATGTAAGATCGAAAAAAAAACGAAAAGGACGAAGGGTAAAAAGCACAGCAAAAAAAGTACACAAACATTCGTCTTTGCCTTTTTTGCTACTCAAAACAAAGAACATTGACAGATAAACAAGCCCGTATTGCTACCCTCGGTAATAATGAGCATTTTAAAGGAATACAGGAGGTGCTAAACCAGGGTGGAGTCCCTCAACGCATCGCAACACTTCCTCCTCCGGTGTCCCATCACGGAAGCACCAGAGGTAGTTAAGATGGGCGCATTCATACCATGGTCGTCGGCAGAGGGTTGCAAAAGGGCCACGCCCAAAAACTTGAATATGGCCGAAATTTCGAGGGTGAAGTGCAGGTCCAGCCACTTCAGGTGTTCAGCCGCCAGGGTCGTCAGACTTTGAAGATCAGCGCTTTACTCTGCCAGTAAAACAAGATCATCTGCAAACAGCAAGCCAGGCACGTCCATGCCTCCTAGACCCCAGAATTCATGAGTCAGTACGCGAAGCCAACTCTTGATAATTCGAGTGCCTCCGCGAGCCCCGCAAATAGAGTACTCTTGTCATCATCACAGGATGCGCTCTGTTGTCCATAAAACATGCCACCACAGAGTTGTCTGCCTAGAGCCGCCAGAGGAATCCAGTGCAGACACTAAGAATTTGTCGTTTTTCTAACTTGAAAAAGCACTCTGCGTTTAGCACACTATAGGAAGCCTTGGCTACATCCAGAAAGCATCTGAGCAGGCATCTTGTTTCTCTTCATGCCGTCTCGATGGCCTGGGCGAGCCCGAAAACGTTGTGTTAATATCGCCGGTTACATCAGAAGCCATTCTGGATTTCAGACAGTATGCCACTTTGAACCGTTCAGCCACTGAACCAGATATTCAAGACCTGAGTGAAGAGTCTAAACAAGACGCTCGTCACTGAGATTGGTCTATGGTCACACAGCAGTCCAGCTTCGCCTCCTCGCTATGCACCTCATTCTTACTCGGCCGCATCCTGTAAGATGGGAATGGACCGTCCTTCAGAATGGTAGGCCATATTTCCGCGAGGTGTTCAAGCGCAGACTTTTCCAGGCATTTCACGAGGCCCACTGGTATACCGTCCATGCCGGTAGCAGTGCTTGCACTGATATGCGGGAGTGCATGCTCAGTACCTATCGTCGTCACTTTCCAATGGCCCTCTTAACTTGGTTGCTGAGGTCCATCGTTGGGGTTGAAGTTCACAGCTGGGGTCTATTTGTGATGTGTGGGACTTGAGAGGTCTCGCACGTGGTCAATGGTGTGTGTCGCGAGATCAGTGACTGGCTGGTTGCTAGAGTGATGTCGAATTTTGGGTGCGGGGTAATACCATGTAAAGAGGACACATATTTCTAAAATTTGTTAGCACTATTACGCCCTCCCTCTGTAATAGCTCGCAATTGTTCACTGTTTTGCTGAGATATTTCACTATGTACGAGGACCCGCATTTCTTTTTTGAGGCGGATGTATGGCTCCCAGGTACACATGCACTCCTCTCCTGGGATAGTCTAGCAGCCGCCCTGGGTTTGCAATTCGCCATTCGTCTTGCAGTAAGGGCCCTCTGTACGTCTTTGGCTTCGTGCCGCCAACCTTTGCGCCGCAAACCGCCACGAGAATTCACGCGAATTTCGTTCCTATTCGTGGCGCATTCCAGTTCTAGCAAAAATTTATCATAATTTGGTGATTCCATCGATTGGAAGTTCTCTTCGAATAAGTTTGCGACTGAAGAATGCACTTACAGTGAGAGGCTCTTCTAAGCCAGGCTGTGACGTTCCTTTTCAATGGTTCACAACGTAGATCTAGAAAAAGGCAACTTTATTCAATCGCGGTAGCTTCCTATAGGCTGAATTTACCCTTCTAATCTATGTTTATGTGAGGGAGACATCGTGCTAGAACAGGTGTCACAAGCGTGTAGTCAATTTAGCTGCGACTGTTCCTGGTGCACCAGGTGTACTGGCCTTCTCACCCTGGACGAAGATTAGGTATATCTAAGGTAAGCGAATATGCCAGTGTCAGCAGTCGTTCCCCATTGGCATGTTAAAAACCACCCAGAGCTTGCACTTGGCCGTTGAAATCGCTCACTACGAGGACCTATCGCTGGTTTTCCCATCTTGCCACGTCTTCTCGGATGCATTGAACCATCGTAGAGTCTCCGGCGTCTGCTTCAGCGGATACAGCAAACTTTAGCACTCCTAGAAGGACTAGTAGCCTCTGCAATTTGCCCTCCTTGCACTTATGCTGAACACACGAGCTGTGCAGCTTCCTCCACGAAGATCCAGTTTTCCACTAGAAAGCAACTCCTCCCCCTTAGCTCAATACACCTGAGTGGTTCAGGCCAGCCCCATGCCAAGGTTTAGGTAGTGGTAGCTGTTCCATTACTCGAAGGTGTGTTTCGACAACAGAATATATCTCTATGACTTTGTCACTCAACATCCGACACAGTTCTTCCCGCTTGCTCGTAGTTCTGCAACACGTAAGTTAAAGAAGCCAATCTGTATCTCTTTATTTTTTTTCCGAAATCGGTGGCGGCGGGCAGTTCTCTTCTTTAGGGTCTGTGCCAGAAGTGATTCTGCCACCTATGTGAATTGGCCATTTGGAGGATTTCCTAGCCTAGGGCAGTCATTACAGAGGTGTTTGGGTTCACACTCCACGCCATGCGCTTGTGAATGTCTGATGAGGTGAAGCCATAAAAAGCACAAACATGCCCCCCGATTGCTGCCCTAGTTGTTCAGCGACGTACTCACTATAAAACGTGCCGCTCATCTTATCTTGCAGGGACATTGTGACACTGACAAACTGCACACGTGTTCCAATGTCCGAAGAAATTCGACGTATGTTTTTGTTCCAAGACTTACACTTGGTCCGCATGGCATTGCCGTTGGGCCCTTGTTTTAGGACACCGTAGAACACAAAGAAGTGGCCTTTGCTGTTGCATTTCAGGAAGGTATTTGTGACTTGAGCTTATCGGTCGAGTCCTGAGATGCGTCGTTGTGTTGGATGTCACCGAGGCTGGCGTGCAGTACCACGACGGCCTCCGTTCATTTCCAGATGTCCTCCACTGTTCCATCAACTCAATTGTTTCCACAAGTGTAGCAACTTTTTTCGTTCGGCAGTGTGCACTGCTGTGCCATACGGTAGCTTGGAGTACTGTATGTTTCATTTACGTGCATTGTTATCCCCATAGACGAAAGCAGTGACAAATGCAATCGGCAAATGTGAAGGGCATGCTTCTTGTGCGTAGATGCTGCGGAGGCCTAGCTATCGTCTGCCCTTTCCTTTCACCGTCACTTCCGCGCGTGCTTGACGAATTTCGTTTGGCAGCCTACGTCGCCGCCGGAAGAGCAACCCCCTAGTTCTTGATCGTTGTTAAGATTGTTCTGTGATTGGTGTGTATATACACTGCCGGTATCAATGGCCGCAGTTTTCACAGCCTCCGTATCATATCATGCTTTTTTTACCTCTTTGCATTCCTTCTGGGGCATAGGTTACGTCCCGTTGTCAGCCGTAACATGATGCGACCCTTCTGTATTTGCGTCTGGGATCCTCCCTTCTCTCTCTTCAGTTCGTCCAGCTGCCCCGGACGCTGATAAACTCGCGCCTGGAGTTCTTTGTGCATGTAAGTCTCGTTCCTGCTAAAAGAGAGCGTCATTCAGTCTTGCCTCTGGATTCTGTAGCTGGAACGCACTACCTTCTTCATGTTCTGCAGCGACTGCGCCAACTGCTCACGCACGACGTTCAGCCGAACGCACTGTTTGGATTCATTGTCTGGTGCCGGCTCTGCCTGCTTTCGCGATTAAAAAAGTCGTATGCTCGATGTCTATTCACACATGGCAGATTTTACACGCCACCCAGCATTCTCTCCTGCTTCTGGTTTCATTGGACCATCTTCGTTTGGCTCGCGTTCCACCCATTTTGCGGTTCCTGGGCCTATTCGGTTCTGCTTCCTGCGCATCGAAACGTCCCGCCTCCGTGCACTGCTAAAGTTCGAGCCACTCAGTACCTCCAGCGCCACCTATTTCCGAATGTCTTACCCACTCACACAAGCTTGTACAAGCGCGCGCCACCTCTTGTCCTCAGGTGGTACCACAGCATGTCAATGTTTCTGTCGCTGCTCTAGACCGGCCAGTGTGGCCTCGTCCTCACATAAGCTTGAACACCACGAGGCAGCACCGTCACCGCACATAGATGTTATCCCTAAAATTCCTTAAACTCGATGAGACACTCCCCCGCACCCAGAGCACAGCACTAGCAAGCTTATACCTGCATTGGCGCTTTAGAACAGCGCCATCTATCCTTTTTATTGTCAACTATACAAATTAGTATATATATATATATATATATATATATATATATATATATATATATATATATATAAGAATAAAGGAGCACACATACAAAAATTTGATAATTGTTTACTGTGCGTTTCGGCCGTGGCACGGCCTTCGTCAGGATTTCCCTACAGAATTCCACTGCCTGTTTACTCTACGTTTCGGTAATTATATTTTCACCGGACCCACACAATTTCTTTTTTGAATCATATATATATATATATATATATATATATATATATATATATATATATATATAAATATATATAGTCTAGTAGATCCTCCGTGAGCGGTCACAACGTGGTTTATTTCGACGTTTCGGCCTAGAGTCTGGCCTTCATCATATATATATATATATATATATATATATATATATATATATATATATATATATATATATATATATATATATATATATATGTTAAGCGGCGATGGCGTAGTGGTTAGAGCATCCGCCTCGTATGCAAGAGGTCAGAGTTCCAATCCCGGTGCCGCGCAGTTCCCAACCGGTTAAAAAAAATCCGCGTGTTGATGGAACTGCATTAAGAGGCCTGGGGTGGGGCCTCGCCGGTAACCACTGCCGGAAACGCACTCCCTCACCAAAGAAAGATTGGCCACCCTGGTGAAGTACCTGGCCACTACCTTCCACATGCATACGTCAAATAACTCATGGCCCTCAGTCCCCAGGAGCTGCGAAGCAACTGACCACGGCGGCGGTCAGATCTGCAACGCAGCAGAGGGTGCTAAGAATCTCTGGATCCGGACAGGCCGCCATTGGAACCTGAACTTGGCAACGTTTAACGCTAGAACATTTTCTAGTGAGGGAAGTCTAGCTGTACTATTCGAGGAGCTAGAGGGTGTTAAATGGGATATAATAGGGCTCAGTGAGGTTAGGAGGTCAGATGAGGCCGATACGGGGCTACAGAATGAGCACGTCCTTTGCTATCGGGGCTTGGGAGACAGAAGAGAACTGGGAGTGGGGTTCCTAATTCACAGAAACATAGCTGGCAACATAGAGGAATACTATAGCAATAATGAAAGGGCGGTAGGTATTGTAATTAAACTGAATAAAAGATACAAGACGAAGGTAGTACAGGTTTCCGCGCCTACATCCAGCCACGATGACGCTTCAGTTGAAAGCTTCTATGAAGACGTGGATTCGGCAATGAGTAAGGTAAAAACACAGTATACTATAGTGATGGGCGACTTTAATGCAAAGGTAGGAAAAAAGTAGGCTGGAGACCAAGCAGTAGGAGATTATGGCATTGGTACTAGAAACGCCAAAGGAGAGGTACTAGTAGAATTCACAGAACGGAATAATTTACGGATTTTGAATACCTTCTACCGAAAACGAGAAAACTGCAAGTGGACATGGAGGAGCCCTAATGCGAAAATAAGAACGAAATAGACTTTATAACGAGTGCACACCCAGGAATCGTGCAGGATGTGGAAGTGGTTGGCAAGGTACGATGCAGTGACCATAGAATGGTACGGTCTCGAATTCGCCTAGACTTGAAGAAGGAACGACAGAAACTGATACGCAAGAAACCAATGAAGGAGCTAGCCCTGAGAGGGGAAGTACAGGAATTCGGAGTGTCGCTGCAGAACAGGTACTCCGCTCTTAGTGAGAAAACCAACCTTAGCGTAGATACAATGAAGGATAATCTGACGAGTATCATTACGGAGTGTGCAGAGGAAGTTGGAGGCAGGGTAGTTAGACAGGACACTGGCAAGCTTTCCCAGGAAACGAAAAACCTAATCAAGAAGCGTCAAATCATGAAAGTGTCAAGTACAACAGACAAAATAGAACTGGCAGAGCTTTCGAAGTTGATTAATAGACGTAAGGTATGCGATGCAAGAATGTATAACAAGGAGAGAATTGAACACGCTCTGAAAAACGGAGGAAGCATCAAAGCGGTGAAGAGAAACTTGGGATAGGCCGAAGTCGGATGTATGCACTAAGGGACAAAGCAGGCAAAATAACTACCAATATGGATAGGATAGTTAAAATAGCGGAGGAGTTTTACAGAGATCTGTACAGTAGCTGAGACAACCACGACCTTATTACTATAAGAACTAGCAGTAACCCAGATGACACCCCACCTGTAATGATAGACAAAGTCAGAAAACCTTTGGAGAGAATGAAAAGAGGCAAATCTGCTGGTGAAGATCAGGTAACATCAGATCTGCTGAAAGATGGAGGACAGATTGTGTTATAAAAACTAGCCACCCTGTTTACGTGGTATCTCCTGACGAGAAGAGTACCAGAGTCTTGGAAGAATGCTAACATCATCCTAATACATAAGAAAGGAGATGACAAGGACTTGAAGAATTACAGGCCGATCAGGTGGCTCTCTGTAGTATACAAGCTATTTACAAAGGTAATTGCTAACAGAGTAAAGAAAACATTAGAATTCAATCAACCAAAGAAACAAGCATGATTTCGAACAGGCTACTCAACAATTGACCAGATCCATACTATCAATCAGGTAATAGAAAAATGCTCAGAGTATAACCAAACACTATACATAGCATTCATAGATTACGAGAAGGCATTTGATTCAGTAGAAATATCAGCCGTCATGCAGACACTGCGGAATCAGGGCGTAGATGAAGTATATATAAACATTCTAGAAGAAATCTACAGGGGATCAACTGCTACCATAGTGCTTCATAAAGAAAGCAACAGAATACCAATCAAGAAGGGTGTAAGGCAGGAGGACACAATCTCCCCATTGCTATTTACCGCGCGCTTACAGGAAGTTTTCAGAAGCCTAGAATGGGAACAGTTAGGGATAAGAGTTAATGGAGAATACCTTGGTAACCTGCGCTTCGCCGATGACATTGCATTGCTGAGTAACTCAGGGGACGAACTGCAACTCATGATTAAGGAGTTAGAGAAGGAGAGCAGAAAGGTGGGTCTTAAAATTAATCTGCAGAAAACGAAAGTAATGTACAACAACCTCGGCAAAGAGCAGCGCTTCGAGATAGGTAATAGTGCACTTGAAGTTGTAAAAGACTATGTCTACTTAGGACAGGTAATAAACACAGAGCCGAACCACGAGATTGAAGTAACTAGAAGAATAAGAATGGGGTGGAGCACATTTGGCAAGCACTCTCAAATTATGACAGGTAGATTGCCACTATCCCTCAAGAGGAAGGTATATAACAGCTGTATCTTGCCGGTACTTAGCTACGGAGCAGAAACCTGGAGACTTACAAAGAGGGTTCAGCTTAAATTGAGGACGACGCAGCGAGCAATGGAAAAAAATGGTAGGTGTAACCTTAAGAGACAAGAAGAGAGCAGAGTGGATTAGGGAACAAACGGGGATTAAGGACATCACAGCTGAAATCAAGAAGAAGAAATGGACATGGGCAGGGCATGTAGCGCGTAGACAGGATAACCGCTGGTCATTAAGGGTAACTGACTGGATTCCCAGAGAAGGGAAGCGGGTTAGGGGGAGACAGAAGGTTAGGTGGGCAGATGAGATTAAGAAGTTTGTGGGTATAGGCAGCAGAGAGCACAGGACCGGGTTAACTGGCGGAACATAGGAGAGGCCTTTGTCCTGCAGTGGACGTAGTCAGGCTGATGTTGATGATATATATATTGATTGATATGTGGGGTTTAACGTCCCAAAACCACCATATGATTATGAGAGACGCCGTAGTGGAGGGCTCCGGAAATTTAGACCACCTGGGGTTCTTTAACGTGCGCCCAAATCTGAGCACACGGGCCTACAACATTCCCGCTTCCAGCGAAAATGCAGCGGCCGCAGCCGGGATTTGATCCCGCGACCTGCGGGTCAGCACAGCCGAGTACCTTAGCCACTAGACCACCACGGCGGGGCTATATATATATATATATATATATATATATATATATATATATATATATATATATATATATATATATATATATATATATATATATATATATATATATATATATATTTATATATATGGGATATGGCACAACGGGAGCGTTGTCAACAAGGATAAATATATTTATTTCCCAACAGTTTCGGGAGGGGACCTCCCTTCATCAGGGGATGAGTGATACTGACATGAACTTCCTTGCTGCCACGTCCCTCTCGCCTTGAAAGACGTTTGCGAGAGTGAGAGGGAACTGGAAGAAGGAAAAAAAAGAGAGAAAAAAGACGAAAAAAGAAAGAAAAGAAAGAAAGTAAAGAGAAAGAACCACTGTCAACACTGAGAACGAAGCCAACTGTCCGTCTACATCCACCTACGGTTCATATCACGTGCTGTTCTCTTTTTTTTTCCACATGCACATACAAAGTGTTTACGTTCGCCTACCACTTCATGACCGTTGAAGGGAAATGGACGGAGATTAAAGGTAAATAGCCGACCGACCCATTAACGAGAAACCTTTCCTTTACACACACCGCACGCCGCCCGCCGAACGACCAAACGACCAATTACGGGGAAACCCCTTTCTTTAGGCACGCCGTCCCGGACCCTCCCGGCACCGCGGCGACAATCTTGGGTGGCCCGACACACGCCAAGAACTGAACAGCACGTGATATGAACCGTAGGTGGATGTAGACGGACAGTTGGCTTCGTTCTCAGTGTTGAGAGTGGTTCTTCCTCTTTTTTACTTTCTTTCTTTTCTTTCTTTTTTCGTCTTTTTTCTCTCTTTTTTTCCTTCTTCCAGTTCCCTCTCACTCTCGCAAACGTCTTTCAAGGCGAGAGGGACGCGGCAGCAAGGTAGTTCATGTCAGTATAACTCATCCCCTGATGAAGGGAGGTCCCCTCCCGAAACTGTTGGGAAATAAATATATTTATCCTTGTTGACAACGCTCCCGTTGTGCCATATCCCATACCTTCACGAAGACTAACTGGCCCATTGAATTATTACTCCCACTATATATATATATATATATATATATATATATATATATATATATATATATTGTTACGCCACGTATGTGCCGGACGAAGAAGGAAAAAGAAGCAAGGGGTGTGGAAGGAGAAGATCATCATCATCTGCCTGCGCCGATACGGCTCGTCCCTCGAACCGTGTATCAATAAACCCCCAGACGCCTACTGAGGTCGTAACAGAGTGGTGGAGGTGCTGGGTATAGGAACCAACGACGGGACCGCTACCCCTCGGATTTCGCCGGAGTCGTCGCCTCGCCGGCCTGCCTCCTTCTTTGGCCATCATGCCTGACGAAACAGAAGCTCGGGAACCAGTCCCCAGCAGTTCTTGGCCGTATCACAGAGAGCCACGAACCTTCTCCGGGAGGGCCAATGACGACGTGGACTCATGGCTCAAACATTTCAAGCGAGTAAGCAACTGCAACAAATGGGATGCTGCCTCCCAACTGTCACGCGTTGTTTTCTACCTCACTGATGTTGCCCTCGTTTGGTATGAGAACCATGAAGATATTCTGACAACATGGGAACGCTTTGTTGAAGAAATCAAGAAGTGTTTCGGCAACTCAGCTGCAAAAAAGAAGCTTGCCGAGCAGAGTCTTGCACAGAGGGCCCAGCTATCCGGTGAGACCTGCACCGTGTATACTGAAGAGATTTTGAGGCTGTGTAGGGAAGTCGATTCCAGCATGTCGGAAGAGGACAAGGTGGGGCATTTGCTGAAGGGAATTGCAGAAGATGTTTACAACTTCCTTATTAGCAGGGAAAGCCTGACTTCAGTGTCTGACGTTGTACGGCACTGCCGCACGTTTGAAACCCTGAAGCAGCGCAGAATAGCGCCTAAGTTTGGTCGTCTGGCAAATGTCACCTCAGTAGCCAGCATAGAAGCGGCCTCAACTGGTGACCTTTCGGCAACCATCCGCCAAATTGTTCGGGAAGAGTTACTCAGACATGGCGAAATGACACGTGAACGGGCAGCTGCCACGTCTCCATCCTATTTCCCGCAGGACACCACTGCCCCACAGCTTACAGTTTATGAACATCCATCCGTCAACGCAACGGAGGTTGCAGGGCCTCGGCGTATTCAGCAGTCAAGTCCGGTTTTTTACGAGCGATCACAGTACCCTCAACGTTTCCGTTCCGTACGCCCATACCACCCACCGACAACTGATTTCATTGAATCTCGGGCTTACGCGAACGCTCGCAGACGTGAACACTTCGAAGAACGGCGACGACCTCGTCCTGCGCCTGTGTGCTACAACTGTGGTCTGACTGGTCACATATCGAGGTATTGCGATCGTTCGCGCATACCACGCTATGATCAGTGGACAAGCTTGACCGATAAACCTGCTGTCCCACCTTTTCAAGGACACTGGCCCACCGACTCAAGACCCGGCAGCAGCTTCTGGCACGGACACTGGCGCAACAACTCCCCTGCCTCTGATCGAAGTGTGACGCCACCTCCTGCGCCTCGATCCCACCGGTCTCCATCGCCACGGCGCCGCCCATCGTCACCACATCAGGAAAACTAAACAGTGCGGCCGATGGGGGTGAGGTCGCTGGTGACTTGCTGCAAAACGAAATACCCCCGTCTGTGTTGATGTTCAAGAACAAGGTAGAAGTTTTTGTTGATGGTGTGTGTACGATGGCTTTGGTGGACACTGGTGCTACAGTTTCGATTATGAGTGCTGCTTTTAAACACCGTTTAGGACAAAAGGTGATGTTTTTGTGGGAGAAGGCAACAACATTCTGTGGCGTTGGTGGTAACTCGCTGTGTCCCATTGGTGTCTGTACCGCAGAAGTGTGCTTGGGTGATCAAGTGTTTGTCACAGAGTTTACGATTCTTCCAAGGAGCACACACGACATAATCCTGGGGATTGACTTCCTTCGAATGTGTGGCGCCACTGTTGATTGTAGAAATGGAGAGGTGTACATATGTGATGCTGCCCCTGGAGAACTATTAGAGAATTCAGACAGGGAGCACGGTGCGCTCCGGGTCAGTGAAGATAGCATTGTGCCGGCATTCTCTGCAGTCTGTGTTCCTGTATACTCTTCACGCATTGAAAACAGTGACAGTGCGTTCGACGCATTAGTGGAGCCCTTTCATCTCAGTTGCATTAAGAAGAACACATTGGTGCCGCATTGCATAGTGTCACTCGTTCAAGGACGCACAGGACTATGGGCGGTAAACTGTTCAGCTGAGTCGGTGGTTCTACCAGGAGGACTGAAGCTTGCCAAGTTCAAAACATACTCACCGATGGCAGTGGCTGCCCTCAGTGATGCTCCAGGTGGGGCCTCAGCCAATACTTCTACGGCCGATTCAAAACTTTTACCTATGATCGACAAGTCACTTACTACTGACAAACGCCGCATGCTTCTGGACGTTTTGTCAAAATACGTGGCGATTTTCGATTTTTCCCATGACCATGCGCCCTCGATTCCCGCGTCTCGGATTCTCCACAGGATAAACACGGGAACAGCACAGCCCATCCGCCAGAAACCCTACCGAGTGTCGCCGTCTGAGCGCAAGATAATTGATGAACAAGTGCGTGATATGCTGCAGAAGGGTGTCATTCGAGAATCATCGAGTCCTTGGGCGGCTCCCGTGATTCTAGTCAAAAAGAAGGATGGTACCTGGAGATTCTGTGTGGACTATCGCCGTCTAAACTCCGTCACAAAGAGAGATGTCTACCCTCTCCCACGCATTGATGACGCTCTAGACTGCCTCCATTCAGCATCCTACTTTTCGTCCATAGACTTACGCTCAGGCTATTGGCAAATACCTGTGCATTCAATGGACAAAGAAAAGACGGCTTTCGTTACTCCGGATGGACTATATGAATTTAACGTGATGCCTTTTGGTCTATGTAACGCGCCCGCTACATTTGAAAGATTCATGGACACCATTCTGCGCGGCCTGAAGTGGAACATCTGTATGTGTTATCTTGACGACGTTGTTATCTTCGGGCGTACATTCAGTGAACATAACGAAAGGGTAGAGCTGGTTTTGAAATGTATTCGAAATGCTGGCTTGGTTCTTAATGCAAAGAAGTGTCATTTCGGAGCTCGACAAACACTGGTGCTGGGACATCTCGTCAACAAGGATGGCATCAGGCCCGACCCGAATAAGACGGCGGCTGTTAGAGCTTTTAGACCACCTGGCTCAGTGAAGGAGCTTCGGAGCTTCTTGGGCCTCTGCTCTTACTTTCGCCGATTTATTCCCGCCTTTGCAGAAGTTGCCTTTCCACTGACCTGTCTTCTCCGCCAAGGTGCTAGTTTTGAATGGACTCCTGATTGTGAAACTTCTTTCAACCAACTGAAGTTCTTGCTCACGTCGCAGCCTATCCTGCGGCACTTCGATCCTTCTGCGGCGACTGAAGTTCACACCGACGCAAGCGGCATTGGCATAGGTGCAGTCCTGATACAGCGATGTAATCAAGTGGAACACGTAATCGCATATGCCAGTCGCACTTTAAGTAAGCCGGAACGCAATTACACTGTGACCGAACAAGAATGCCTTGCACTCGTCTTCGCTGTGCAGCGATTCCGCTCATACCTATACGGTCGTCCTTTCCAAGTAGTTACGGACCATCATTCTTTGTGCTGGCTTATCAACCTTCGGGATCCGTCAGGCCGTCTAGCACGCTGGGCCCTCCGGCTGCAAGAGTACAACTTCACGGTATCGTACAAGAGCGGCAGGAAACACGCGGACGCGGACTGCCTTTCAAGGATGCCAGTTGATGCTACAGTTTGCGACGCTGACGATTTCGATCATCTGATTGCGTCCGTAGCACCAGCGTTCCCGGATAAGGCCACCTTTGAAACTGAGCAGCGGAAGGACGTGAGTTTGAATCCGTTATTCGTGATCGCACAAGCATCCACTCCGGAAAGCCGCTTTTGCGTCCGTGATGGTCTACTGTACAAGAAATCCATCTCCGGCACCGGTTCCCGCTTCCTGCTGGTGGTTCCAGAGGCACTACGGTCATCTGTTTTGTACGCCATGCATGATGACGCCACTTCAGGTCACCTCGGAACGACGCGCACTCTTCATCGTACCCAGGAACGCTTCTACTGGCCACGTATGCGCCAGTCAGTTGAGTTGTACGTGGCCAGTTGTGCGCAATGCCAGGCGCACAAATCTCTCTCAGCAGCTCCGGCCGGACATCTACAACCTGTGACGCCTCCCAGTTCTCCGTTCGAACAAATTGGCATTGACCTGGTGGGCCCTTTTCCGCGTTCATCGAAAGGCAACAGATGGATTGTGGTATGTGCTGACCATCTTACTCGGTACTGCGAGACTGCTGCCCTGCCATCCGCGACTGCTGGTCAAGTGTCGTCCTTCCTTCTCCATTCTATCATACTGCGTCATGGGCCCCCTCGCGTCATCATAAGTGACCGTGGACGTCAATTCACGGCAGACGTTGTCGAACAACTTCTCCGTATGTGTGGCTCAGAGCTCAGACACTCGACGCCTTATCACCCGCAGACGAATGGTCTCGTCGAGCGAACAATTCGAACACTGGTGAATATGCTTTCTATGTACGTTGCCTCGAACCACAAGAACTGGGACGATGTCTTGCCGTTCGTCACATACGCGTTTAATACTTCCCAACATGAGACCACCGGCTACAGCCCGTTCTTCCTCCTCTATGTTCGACCCCCCCGTTATACTCTGGATACAATATTTTCCTTCTCTGATCGGGACCAATCAGAAATCTCCCTAGCAGAAACTCTTTGTCTCGCCGAAGAAGCTCGTCGTCTTGCTCGTTTACGTACAATAGCCTCGCAAGACAGATCGAAAGTTCGTTATGACAGCAAGCACCGGCAGGCCACATATATTCCGGGAGATCTCGTGTTGGTGTGGAAGCCTTTACGCAAACGTGGCTTGTGCCAAAAACTGCTCGCGCACTACATCGGACCTTTTGTTATCCTTGACCGCCTGAGCGCAGTCGACTACCGCATCGCACGTCTTACAGCTAGCGGGAGACGTTCCAGAAAGACAGAGGTCACGCATGTCGCTCGCCTGAAGCCTTTCAGTCAACGCGACACTGCATGAAACGCGCGGCGCGCTTTGTCTGCGAGGGGGGAAATGTTACGCCACGTATGTGCCGGACGAAGAAGGAAAAAGAAGCAAGGGGTGTGGAAGGAGAAGATCATCATCATCTGCCTGCGCCGATACGGCTCGTCCCTCGAACCGTGTATCAATAAACCCCCAGACGCCTACTGAGGTCGTAACAATATATATATATATATATATATATATATATATATATATATATATATGTATATATATATATATATATATATATATACATGGAGTACGGGCCGAACGAAACGAAAACTTTTTATTTTTCCTACGTTTCAGCCGGGGAGCGGCCTTCATCAGGGAAAACACGATACAAAAATGTGCTTTTCTTAAGTAGGCTTGGTATACCAAGGGCGCCTGACACGTGAACTATCACTATCATACTCTATATACTGTGACGTGGCGAGTAATGAATAGCAGAGAATGTCAAAGCAATGTCAAAGAATGATTATGAGAATGCATGAACGGTGTTTACATCAAGTAGATCGCATGAATATCAGTTTTAAAAGCACAGTAATATCTACACACAAAACTATCAAACCCATTCAGCAAATCACACGCACAAAAAAGACAAAAAAGTATAGCAGAAAACGTTCAAGTGGAACAAGATGTGTAACTAAGAATTTCATGGGGCACAAACAGAATTCATAAGACAAAGTCAAGAAAATCACTGCACCGAAAAAGGTGTAGTAAAAATCTGCGTGTACAGTGATTATGAACAGATTGTGATGAAACTGAAACTTAGTTCTGCGCCAAAAGAAACGCCAGTTTGCCTGGATCTTCATTTATACCGGATAAGATTGCGTTGAACTTGTGTATCAGAAATGACTCGCACATTTCCCTATCATAGTGTGAAGGGAAACCTGACTCCAGTATAGTAGCTCTTAGTTTATTGAATGAGTGACCAGGAATGTTAACGTGCTTAGACAAAGGGCGATTGGGTAGGCTTATGGCATGTGACTTAAGGTTATTAAAGCGCAGTCCAAAAGGCGTTTCAGTTTGTCCGATGTATTGGAGTTCGCACACAGAGCATTCAAGCATATACACAATGTTTTGTGTCAAAATTCATATATATATATATATATATATATATATATATATATATATATATATATATATATATATATATATATATATATATATATATAGTGGGAGTAATAATTCAATGGGCCAGTTAGTCTTCATGAAGGTATGGGATATGGCACAACGGGAGCGTTGTCAACAAGGATAAATATATTTATTTCCCAACAGTTTCGGGAGGGGTCCTCCTTTCGTCAGGGGATGAGTTATACTCATCCCGTGATGAAGGGAGGACCCCTCCCGAAACTGTTGGGAAATAAATATATTTATCCTTGTTGACAACGCTCCCGTTGTGCCATATCCCATACCTATTATATATATATATATATATATATATATATATATATATATATATATATATATATTTATATATATATATATATATATATATATATATATATATTGTTACGCAAGGCAAGGTAACTTAAGGGGGGTTTCTAATGGGCCCTGAGTCCAAGATCACAGTATAATGATGATGATCTCCACCGCCATGGCTCATACCCACTCAGGGGAATCGCAGTGGAGGCAACGTCGTCTTCCTTCTCTATCCGCGCTTCCCTTGTTTTTCCTGGTAGTGATACCCCGTACCATTCCTCCCGTCTCAGACGAAGCCCTCTGGGCGAGTCATTTTTGCATCCTTCGAGTAAACGGCTTCAGGCGGGCAACATACGTCACCTCTGTCTTGCATGAACGTCGGCCACTAGTGGTGACACGTGCAATTTCATGGTTGACCTCACTGAGATGACAGAGTATCACAAAAGGACCGGCATAGTGTGCCAGTAGTTTTCGGCTCAAGCCACGTCAGCGTATTGGGGTCCACACCCACACTAGATCACCGGGGGCATAGGTTACATGCCTGTGTTGACTGTCGTAGCAAGTTTTGGAGGACTCTTGCGCTGCCAGTGTACGTAAGCAGACAAGTCGACGTGTATCTTCCGTACGACACAAAGTTTCCGCAATCGTTAAATTGTCATGGACGACAAAAGGAAAGATAGAGTTCAACGTATGTCGAGGTGAGCGAGCGTAGAGCAGATAGAAAGGGGCTGTAGCCTGTCGTTTCGTGTTTCGACGTGTTGAAGGCGTACGTGACGAATGGTAGTACTTCATCCCAGTTTTTGTGGTCGAAGGCGACGTACATTGACAACATGTTGATCAACGTTTGGTTTGTGCGCTCAGTGAGGCCGTTAGTTTGTGGATGATACGCAGTTGAGTGTCGGAACTTGGAAGCACACAAACGAAGTACTGATTCGACAATATCAGCGGTAAATTGTCGTCCACGGTCAATTATTATCACGCGAGGAGGTCCGTGTCGGAGGATGACTGAATGAAACAGGAACTCCGAAACCTGGACTGCCGTGGCGGAGCATAAGGCAGCCGTCTCTCAGTACCGCGTCAGGTAGTCGGCGCATACAATTATCCACCGGTTACCTTTTGAGGAGCGTGGAAATGGTCCCATCAGATCAATGCCGACCTTTCAAAAGGGGAACCGGGAGGCTTTACAGGTAGCAGGTGACCAACTGGACCCGAGAAGGGCCGCTTGTGGCTCTGGCACTACGTACAGCTGGCCACGTAGTTCTAAATTGTTTTGCTCATTTTCGGTAAAAAGAACCAGTCTTTCGTGCGACTAAGTGTTCGTGTGGTGCCTAGATGACCAGAGGTGGGGTCATCATGCGTGAGATGCAGAACAGACGTTTGTAGGGACGCAGGAACAACCAGCAGAAAGCGGGCGCCCGCCGTGGACAAGTTTCTCTGGTAAAGAGGACCATTTCGGACGCAGAATCGGCCTTCGCTTAATGAATTTCTCGCTCCAGGGAACAGAGCTTTTAAGCTTGGGTCATTACGCCGCTCAGCGGCGAAGGTCACGGCATCAGGAAAGCAAGACGACAGAGAAGTGATAAGGTGGTCAAAGTTATCGGCTTCACAATCTGTCGATGGTAGCGGCATTCTGGAGAGGCAATCCGCATCAGCGTGTAGACGGCCAGTCTTGTATGAGATGGTGAAGACATGTTCTTGCAAACGAACGAACGGCCCATCGTGCGAGGTGGCCGGATGGGTCACGAAGGTTGACCAGCCAACACAGGGAATGGTGATCTGTGACGATAGTGAACGGGCGACCATAGATGTATGAGTGAAACCGTTGCACGGTAAAGACTACCGCTAGGCATTCCTGTTCGGTCACTGTCTAGTTGCGCTCAGGCTTGCTTAAAGAACGACTTGCGTACGCCATAACGTGTTCCTTCTTGCCAGAACGCTGAACGAGAGTGGCACCGATACCGATGCCACTTGCGTCTGTGTGAATTTCCGTGGGTGACGAAGGATTGAAGTGCCGAAGTATTGGCTGCGTAGTTGACAAACACGTCAGCTTGTGAAAAGCGGCATCACACTCGGAGGTCCACTGAAACAGGCTGTTCTTGCGTAGATGGCTCGTCAGGGGGTGAACAACATCCGCAAACTTGGGTACGAACCGGCGGAAATACGAGCATAGCCCCATAAAGCTACGCGGTTGTTTCACAGATTTAGGACGCTCGAATGATTCAACGACCGCTGTCTTTTGTGGGTCAGGTCTAATGCAATCTTTGTCGACGAGATGTCCTAACACCAATATTTGTCGCTCGCCAAAGTGGCACTTTTTTGATTTCAATACAAGGCCAGCTTTTTCAATGCAGCTGAGCACGAGGTCTACGCGAGTGTTGTGCTCCTCAAACGTTAAGTCCAAAAATTACGACATCATCAAGGTAACACATGCATATATGTCATTTTAAACCACGCAATATAGAGTCCATAAATCTTTCGAATGTCGCAGGAGCATTACATAATCCTAATGGCATAACGTTGAGCTCGTAAAGTCCGTCGGTCGTAACAAATGCCGTTTTTGCTTTGTCAGCTGCGTGCATCGGAATTTGCCAGTAACCTGATCTCAGGTCGACAGATGAAAAGTAGGACGCGGAATGCAGGCAGTCTAGAACGTCATCGATGCGCTGCAGTGGATAGACGTCTTTCTTGGTAACAGAATTCAGTCGGCGGTAGTGAACGTAAAATCTCCACGTACCATCCTTCTTCCTTACTAGAATGACGGGAGCAGCCCACGGACTTGCCGATTCCTGTATTATTCCCTTTTCCAGCATTTCTTGGACTTCCTTGTTGATGATCTTGTGCTCCGATGGTGCCACTCAGTAAGGTTTCTGCCTAATTGCCTAATAGAATGCGCCAACTCGGTGTGGATCTGATGACGTATCCGGGACGCTGGGATTAAGGGCTTTTGGCTATGTTTAGAAAAATCGGACACTTTCACTCACACAAGAAGTCAATACTCAAGATAACGTTTTGTGTAGACCGCGGAATAACCACAAACTCTGTGCAAAACACATTGCCACACAGCGAGACGTCCACAGTACAATATCCCACCGGACACAACACGTCACCACTTACACCACGAAATGTCACCTCACGGTTCAGGCAAAACATCACTTTTGGCCCTAGCAGGTTTTTAAAATTTACACTCATCACCGAGACTGTCGCTTTTGTATCCACAAGTGCCATAGTAGCCACTCCATCGACAACTACATGAACTTTGTTCTTCAACATAAACGCTGACGGGGGTATATCTGTAGATAGCACCTGTGATCTCACGGCCTCACCCCCACTGGGCGCACCGACTAGTTTTCCAGCGGCGGTGTACGTGCGCGTCGCCGTGGCGACGGCGATCGTGGAGCACGGGGAGCTGGTGGCGGCGTCAAACTTCGATCAGAGGCCGGCGAGGGGTAGCGTGACGCGGTAGGTGCGCGTCGTTTCCGTGACGTGGAGAGCGGATGGTCGAAAGGTTGGTGAGACATGTGCCAAGACTGTCGCTGATATGGGCGATGGTCACAAAAACGTGCAATGTGACCTGGGACGCCACAGTTGTAGCCTACCGGAATTGGTCGAGGGGCACGTGGCTGCTTAGAGTAACGACTCCTCTCGGAAGGCATGGGATAGTGGTGCCGCCCTTCGGGGGCACTGTAGACAGGCGATGTTGGGTAAACAGGCGGGTGAAAACTTCGTTCGTAGTCGGGAGGTGGTTGACGGGGAAATCTAGCCTGCCGTGTGCCTTGATGTGCATAAGCGTCTGCTGCGTTGATCGATGGTTGCCATGGTGGAAGAGAAGCAGGAGTCCGCGCACGTTCTGGTTTGCTTACGTACACATCCTGAAAATCGCTGGGGCGATCATAGGTCTGCTGACATCGAAGCAGCTTTTCTCTGACAATCTGCCGCATGGTCAAAGCAAGGTCGTTAGGCGGCACTGTTTCAACACTAGTCACAGTGGGGACGTTGGACTGGCGGCCGAATTTTGGAGAAATTCATCGCATCTTGAGGGATTCAAAGGTACGACAGTGCTTCATCACATCGGACACGGAGTACAAGCAGCCTTTGCCAATTAAGAAATTGTACACGTCTTCGGCTATACACTTGAGAACGTGCCCAACCTTGTCTTCTTCAGACATCCTCCCATTCACGATCTTGCTCAGCTTCAATATTTCTTCAATGTATGTCGTACATGTTTCTGCTGGAAGCTGTGCCCTCTGAGACAATGTCTGCTCTGCGCATTTCTTCTTTGCGTCTGAATCACCGAAGCACTTTTGCACATCTTCAACAAAACGTTCCCAAGTCGTGAACATGTCCTCGTGGTTCTCGTACCACATGAGGGCAGTGTCAGTTAATGAGAATACGACATGATTGAGCTGTTCGTTCGAGTCCCAGCCATTGCTTCTGCTCACCCGCTTGTAGTTCTTGAGCAACACGTCGACGTCTTCTCCTGAGGTCTCGCCGAAGTTTGGTGGCAGCCTGTAGTACGGCACGGAACCCATCAGAGTTGGCCTCGAAGCGTTGGATGGCTGCTCTTGGGCCATTACGACAGGCGAAGGTGGAAGTCCGGCAAGGCGGTGGCTGCGAAGAAGTCCTGGTAGTGAAGCTTCTGTCTTTGGGTTTGTCCTACCCAGCACCTTTTACCAAATTGTTACGCAAGGCAAGGTAACTTAAGGGGGGATTTTAATGGGCCCTGAGTCCACGATCACAATATAATGATGACGATCTCAACCGCCATGGCTCGTAACCACTCAGGGGAATCGCAGTGGAGGCAACGTCGTCTTCCTTCTCTATCCGCGCTTGCCTTGTTTTTCCTGGTAGTGATACCCCGTATCAATATATATATATATATATATATATATATATATTTTAAAAGCGACATAATCAGCCACAAAGGTAGAAAGACCAGGCCAGAAGAAACGGCTTATAACACGGTTGTAGGTCTTTTGAACTACTAATTGTCCAGCTGATGGGTCGTCGTGCAATGCTTCGAAAACTAGTTTTCGCAGCGAACGGGGAAGTACTGGCACCCACCGATGCCCATCCGCATTGTAAGTATAGCGCTGCCGAACATTGTTCTCTAGCTTGAACTGCCGTAGCTGATGACGTAGTCTGGCATTAGGTGAAGAAGACGAGCCATTCAAGTATCCAAAGATGCGGTTACAGTAGGGGTTGTCACGTTGGCACGCGGCAAACTGGACGCTGCTGTTTAAAGATAGTGACCCAGCAACTGCCATGGGTGATAACGTGAGTGAAGAGCGAGCCGCTTGATCACCTGAGGGCCATTGAGGATGCGTGGTTGGAGATGAAAGTGGCAGAGGGCAGCGAGAGAGAGCGTCAGCATCCTGACGGTGTTTGCCACACCTGTACACAACGTCAAAAATGCACTCTTGCAAACGCAGTATTGAGTGACCAAGGCGCCCAGACAAATTCTTCAGCGAGGACAACCAGCACAGGCTATGATGGTCGGTAATCACAGTGAAGTGGCGTCCATACAGATCGAAATACAGATCGAAATTTCTGGATTGCCCAAACGTCCGCGAAACATTCCTGCTATGTTATCGAATAGTTCTGCTCTGCAGGTGTTAGTGCGCGGCTGGCATACGCAACTACTCGCTCACGTGATGTATAGTCACGCTGGAGGAGGACAGCACCAATTCCGTGGCCGCTGGCATCTTTGTGCAGGAAAGTGGGTGCACTCTCATCGAATTGACGGAGGACGGGGTCTGATGTCAGAGCACGCGTAAGGGCTTTGAAAGTGCACTCGCACTCGTCAGTCCGTGTGAAAGCCGTTCCTGACGTCAGAAGCTTGTGTAACGGCCCCGCAATGGAAGCAAAGTGATTGATGAAGCGGCGGATGTAAGACGCCAGGCCCACGAAACTTCGCAATTGTTTTTGAATGCCCGGACGTGGAAAAATAATTACGGCAGAACCTTGTCGGGGTTGGGTCGAACGTCATCTTTGCTGACAAGGTGATCCAATACTTCGATGCTTGTGCTGGCGAAGTGGAACTTCTTTGTATTGGGCTGTACGCCAGCAATCGAAATGGACGTTAGAACTTCGTCGAAACGCTTAAGGTGCTGAGGAAAAGTAGAATAATATACGATGTCGTCTAAGTAACATAAACAGGTTTTCCTTTTGAGACCACGTAAGATAGTATCTATCATGCACTAGAATGTTGCTGGAGCATTGCATAAGCCAAAAGGCATGACGTTAAGCTCGTAAAGCCCATCAGGCGTCGCAAATGCTGTTTTATCCTTCTCTGCTTCGCGCCTAGGTATTTGCCAATACCCGGATCAGAGGTCGAGGCTGGAGATTCTGCGCCTTGTAGAGAGTCCAGGGCATCCTCTATGCATGGTCACGGATATACGTCTTTTTTCGTGATCTTATTGAGCGCTCGGTAATCAACACAAAAGTGGACAGAGCCATCCTTTTTCCGGACCAACACCACAGGAGACGACCATGACCTGGATGAATGTCGAATAATATCCCGTTTGAGCATGTCGGCGACGTTTTCCTCAATGATTTGCCGTTCCGCCGAAGACAGACGGTATGGGCGGTGGCGTACAAGGTAGCTGCCTTCAGTTTCGATGCTGTGCTCTGCAACGGAGGTGCGGCCCAGATCTTTGGAATGTACGTAAAACGAAAGGCTGTGCTTTTGGAGAATGTCTAAGAGGTCTCTCTTTTGCTCGGTATTAAGAATTATTGTGTCGTGTAAAGCAAAAGTGGTAGCCTTTATATCAGTTGTAGCAGACAAAGGCGTTGATTCTGCGTGAAGGGGAACCAGCGAAAAAGGCCCGCTGTCAGTGAAGCAGCTCACATCAGTGCCCTGGGGCAGCATCACTGGCGAAGAAGTTGGGTTTAAGGCGGTGACCAATGCTTTACTGTCGTTAACCCGCTCAAGGCCAGGTTCTATAGTAAGCCCCGAAGGTTTGGAGTGATCTGATGGAACTATGAACACGTCCTCGTTAACGGTAGTATCCCGAGCGATCGTGAGAAGTTGTTCATCTCCTGGCGAAATGAAAAAATCAGCGGCAGCAACGAAACGGAAGCTGTATGGATCGACATCGGATGAACTCTCAGTAGCTGACTTTTGAATTACTCGCTCACGACACGATATGAAAGCTGATGCCGAAGAAAGGAAGCCCCATCCTAAAATTACTGTGTGATTGCACCAAAGAAGTGCTAGAAACTGAATATGGTGAAGGATGCCCTCTACGAAAATGTTGACTGTTCAAACACTTGAAGGCTGAATAGGGGCTCCATCTGTGCAAGGAAGTGGAGGGCCATCGTATGGCGTTCTAACTTGTTTCAACTGTGCACAAAAATCTGCATGAATTATGGAAAGTGATGCGCCTGTGTCTACCAGTGCCTCTGTCTGTATACCTTCAACATACACCAATAAAATATTCGATGGGCGGTCCGGACGAGTTTGATGCAGTTTGAAAGATGCAACTTTCCCTCCCGAAGCTGCACTGTTCAGTTTTCCAGTTGGCGGTCGGGAATTGAAGTAGAAGGTCGGAGAGAAGAAGAGGAACGCCGCATCGGTTAAGGTGAGCGACGACGTGAGAAACGGGAACTGCCAAGTGAGCCAAAGTTCTGCGGAGACGGCGACGGAGGTGTGCTGTTCTGATACAGTCGGCAATAGGGTCTTCCAGTGGGGTAGAAGTCGTCCTGTTCAATGTTATCGTAGCTTCGTCTTTCGTCTCGCTGACGGCATCGGCAAAACCTTGAATTGTGACCACGGATGCCGCAATAGAAGCAAGTCGGCTACGAAGTGCGCCAGTCATTGTAAGGCAGGGAAGATGGTCGCGGTGCGAGTGAGTTGAGCAAACCACGCGATTCGGGCACTGGTAGCTGCATAGGGCTTTGCTGGGGTGCAAGTGTCCTAGCAGCAACTTGAGCATAAGTTGGCAAAGGCACATAATATGAGCTCAGAACTGGTGTGACTGTCATCGAGGCCAAGTTTGCTGGGGCGCAGGTGTCGTTGCAGCAACGTAAGCATAACTTGGAATGGGCACGGGATGTTAACTCGGAACGGGTGTACCTGTGATCAAGGCCAGTTCCTCCCTCAACACATCACGCAGACTAGTAGCAGATGGCGTCGTTCGGATATCTAGGGGGCGAGTTGAAGCCTATGCATGAAGTTTCTCGCGAATGATAGAGCGGATCAATGCACGCAGGTCTCTTGTATCATGACTTGAGCTCAAATCAGACATATCAGGTTGCACCCGAGTGGTCTGAAGTTCCTCAAAGCGGTGACAGGTAGCGACAGCATGGGGGATTCTGCACCAAAGGCGCATAAAAGCGACAGTCGCAAGGACATTTAGCAGGTGGCGCACACGGTCATGTTCCGCCATATAGTTGTCGATGCGGCGGCAAAGGGCGAGAACATCTTCAATGTAAGAAGTGTAAGATTCACCGGGGCGTTGAACACGTGCACCAAGCCCCTTCTTGTCGATATTTGAGCGCACTGACGGGTTGGTGAAAATCTGGCGGAGGTGGCTTGTAAAGGCGGCCCATGTCGGAAAATTTGTGGCGTGGTTGAAAAACCACGGTTTTGCGATGCTGCTCAAGTATAATGCAACGTGGGTGAGTTTCGCAGGCTCATCCCAGTTGTTGACAACACTCACGCGGTAATATTCCTCGAGCCAGTTTTTAACCTCTTCACTCGGAAGCCCTGCGAACAGCGGAAGATCCTTTTGAGGGCTGGTGACCAGGTGAGAAGGGTTTCTTGGTGGTGGGAGCTGTAGCGAAGCTGGCGCGTTGGGCTGGTCGGCTTGCGACATTACCGAACTCAGGTCGTTTAAGCGGTGGCCTGAACGGAGCTCCAGGGATGTGTTCTAGAAGAGGCTGGGGTGTTCCGAGATCGCGAGAATACGCTGGAACCGGGCAGCACTCTCAACCACTTGGAAGATGGCGTCGAGTACCCCTCAAGACTCTTCATTATCGTCTCTAGTATGTGCCGCACAACCTAAACTTGACTGGTGATGATGAGTATGCACAGATTAAAAGATGGGACGCATAAATAATGCTCTCTCTCTCTCTCTCTCTCTCTCTCTCTCTCTCTATATATATATATATATATATATATATATATATATATATATATATGATTCAAAAAAGAAATTCTGTGGGTCCGGTGCAAATATAGTGAAGAATAAAGGAGCACATTTACGAAAATTTGATAATTGTTTACTCTACGTTTCGGCCGTGGCACGGCCTTCGCCCTTCGCCTGACGAAGGCCGTGCCACGGCCGAAACGTAGAGTAAACAATTATCAAATTTTCGTAAGTGTGCTCCTTTATTCTTCACTATATATATATATATATATATATATATATATATATATATATATATATATATATATATATATATATATATATGTATATATATATATATATATATATATATATATATATATATATATATATATATATATATATATATATGTATATATATATATATATATATATATATATATATATATATATATATATATATATATATATATATATATATATATATATATATATATATATATATATATATATGTATATATATATATATATATATATATATATATATATATATATATAGGAAAAAGAAGTGTATACCTAAGGGCTCGTTTTTCGTGGTTTAACACAATAATATTGAGATCTCACAGACAATAATGCCAAGGAATGTACAGGGGAAGTTATTAGAACCAATTAAATGTAAATAGGAAAAAAGAAAAGTGGATGAAAAAATAACCAGCCGTGAGCAGGAATCGAACCTACGACCTTCAAATAACGCGTTCGATGCTATATTATATATATATAAATATATATTATATATATATATATATATATATATATATATATATATATATATATATATATATATATATATATATCGACGTTGTAGATAATATAAATTTAGCTACCTCTGTTACACAGTACTAAGGAATACCAGGATGATCATTTATTCTGTCTAACAATAACATCCAACATCTATCGCAATAGATGCTGCGAATTGGCCACGGTGTCGTATGAGAAACCTTCATTTGAAAAATAATGTGGAGAGGACTCAGCATCCCTTTTTAATGCAGGAAATGCTAGCGCAGACGCCATTTTAGGCAGTTTCTGAATAGGGGCTCGAAAAGTTCTGGTGCTCCCTAAATACAGAATCGAGGCCACTGCGTATGCGCACAACCCAGAAAGGGTTTGCGCTTTTCGTTCGGGACGCTATTTCTCGAATTTAGCGGGAGGCTCAAAGCTTTGCACAAAGGTTTGCGTCGAACAAACATCACAGGACCCAGAGAAGCGGCAGTGCTCGACCAAGACTAGAGTGACTTAAAACAGAGGGAAGGTACAATGTGCCACAGACTAAATTTGAAAAGATTTAGCTCCTGCTTGACCAAAAGAGAGCACACGCAATGCGCTTTGAGGTTCCAAATTTTTGCGATCCCTGATCGAAAAATCCGCTATCTTTTCTACCTGCTTAACGAAGCTTCACATTGACTCCTTGTGGGTAGTTTATATGAATGGAGCTTCCAATACAAAGCATGGGATGAAAAAACATATACTTGTGCAAGAAATTGTACACAAATATTTACGATTCAGCAAGTATTGTCTTAAGGAAAGTATTTTACTCGAGTGTGAACTTCCGAATTCAACGCACTATCCGAGTGAAGTGCAGATAATCAGAATGAAGAAATCCATTGAATTGGCGATGTTCCATTAAACAAATTTCTAGCCAAGTTTTCAGACCACAGCGGAAAGGCCATCTATATCGAGGGTGTGTTGCTCGCTTCATGAGTTGGAATCGCAACTTCTAGAAGAAGGGTGGTTCGACTGGCTCTGTTTTTTTTGTTTGAAATCATTAATTCTAACACGAAAATCTCCCTCCGCAAGTTCTCTGGAATGGACAGCTACGATATGTCGGAGAAGTGCTTGAAACCCAGGCTTTTTTAAAATGAGGCGTGACAATCGTTATCTTGTTTTCGAAAAACATGAGCATCGCAAAATATACATACTTGGCTGTTTATGATTATGCGAAAATCTTCGTAGCCTGCATGATAATAAAAATCCAACATAGGTATCCTTGATAAAATGGAGAATTACTGTAGCATCTTTTCATTGCTACCAAAAGAGGAGCGTTATTAAGACATCGTGCATGCGGTGTGGTTCGCGTTTTATTACAATCTTCCCGTATACTTCAAACATGAGCATTTGAACGCCTTTTACCTCGAAATGCGCTACTTTGCGAAGGGAAAAACTGCTTTTTTCGGCTACATAGCGTTGTTCCCAAAGACGAACGGATTTGAGTGCACAGCCTTACATTGAACAGATGAACTACGTTTTTACTGAAGAGGTAGGTTGCTCTCGCACTCTTTTTCTCTAAAATCGCATGGTGTTTTTCAGGTATAAGAAATTCTGCGCATCATAAATCTCCGAAATTCAGCTAAATGACTGCACATTATTGCTCTGCTATCAGAGTACATGCGAGTTACCTAAATACACTGAAAAATACCTCAGATGGAACAACTTATGTAGAGGATTTAAAATACGCGCCAGTGTAATATACAATGTGCTACCGCCGAAGCCCAGCCCCACTCTATATGGAAATAATGGTTTTCAGGGCATTCCACCAGCAGGTGGTGAAGCTAACCAAGGCAGTGAGTATCTGTATAAAACATTTTCGAGCATTTATACGGGGACTACAAACAAGAGCATCGTCTCCGTTGAAGCAAGCTGTTTGCTTTACTGTCAGACTGCTACACCTCAAAGCAGTTGCAACGTTTGAGGCGTATTTTTGCCTCACATACATAATCTTCATTAACCTTGACTTCTCCCAAAACTTGGCGCTCGGTGCTTCCTTATCAAGAATGCTGTACTCTAAAAAACTTAAGTGCGTTGCTTGGGGTATAAAAACAACAAAAAATAGAGACGAAAAGCACTGAAGAAGAGGCGACAGGGCGCTGATTTCTGTGTGGCTTCTTTTGAAAAGTCTGCACTTCGAACGTATAACGTGGGTCAAGTGATGGCCTTAAAGGAACATAATGACCCCTCAAAGAGAGTTGACGTGGCTCTTTAAAAATAGTCGTATACGTGGAAAGCCAGATTTCTCAAAAAGGAGTCAAAAGACTTTTTTTTTGTCTTAAACTGACGGGGCGTCATTCGGGGCGTTGAATATATAGCACCTCGAGAATGCAATAAAAAAAGCACGCGAGATAGGTGACAATTACCGCTGTGAAGCCACATGATGAAAGCTCTCTTTCTTTTTAGGGTGATGCGTCAGTCGATTTAGGTCAACCTTCTGAACTTCAGTGCCCAGACGTAATATAAACTTAAATCTCGAAACACCTAGCCAAACACTCTACCATGCTCACGTCACAAAACGACTGAGCAGGATCAGCGAACGATGTACTAGTTGAGAACGCACGCCAATTGATGTTGATTTGCCCTCCGATATCACTAAAATGTTATACTGGGAAATTGTCCAAGTTTTGTTTGTTTTGTTTCGTCGCCTAAAAGAACTTGAATCATACACCAGACCACACTCCACTTTTGAAATAAAACTTAAATGCTATGACATGATGTTCTTTTGCACCAACACATCGTCGTGGTCATTGCAGCACCAGAAGAAGGTACACGATATGAAGTGGCTGCAATATCCGCATGAATTACTGTGTTTATAAAATAAAATCCAATGAAAAACAATCAAGCGGAGAGAAAATTGAAGAAAAGCCAAGCGTCGTTGTATTTAGAATTTATTTTGAATAAACGTTGTTAATTCAGAAAGCCCCACGTGCAATCAGGCAGCGTCCTGTGTCATCGTCACCAGCCTGAGTTGATTGTACGGATCTTTAGCTGAGCCTTAGCTGATCCTATCAACAGCAACTTCCGGCTGCGGCCCATGAAGCAGTCTTATGTGATCACGCGCACGGCGTCAAAATAGTACCCCTCCCCCTTCCTCTCGACTTTCCAGTGAACATCTGCACGACTTTCCGCGTTTGTCGTAGAGAGTATATAATGGCAACTCGTCACCGAAATTTACATAGAAAAAGGTTTTATTAACCAATGTTTAAAAGCAACAAAGGTGCGACATGCGTGCAAAAAATGAACGCGTTCTCTATGCCAGCTTTCTACGTCATTATTACCGATTCACCAATTTTTTTCTTCAGTTGCTCCAAATGTGCGTTCTCCACATGAGTTTCTTCCAAGACAGCCATCCACAATATGTACCCGACCAGCAACACAACAAAGGCAGACGCCTGGTCCGCGCTCGCACGATCCTTGAACGTACCACTTTGAGTCGCAACTCTACCGTATTCATCGATGCGGCGCTATACGGTAGCCCCTACTCCTTCTTAGTCGAGGTAGCAGATGGTGACAGAGCCCTACGCTCAGCCGTCTCGGTTACGCTAGCAAAAAGCGCCACAGCGAAGCAGGTTTCTATAGCTTTAGCGATGATCGTCCCCTCACACACCAATGCTTTCACAAACTCTCATGTCACCATTTGTGCTTAAGAAATGGTCAACATTATTCTTGAAGCACGCCAGATTTTACAAACACGTGAATACACGGGTTTGGACTGCCTGTCTTGGTTCCCTGCCAATATGGGCAAAGACATCTACCCACAGCAACCCAACCTCAAAGAAATGACTCATGATCAAATGCGAGAACTGACCCGCCACGACAATCACTCAGCCACCGAAGAGCTAGGACCAGACGTACAGTTTAGGGACCTTTTAATCATTTTGCACAAAATTATCTCTCACTAACGAAACGAGAAGCTAATACCTTTTAGCAAATGCAAAGCTCAAAAACGCCAAGAGGTAGCCTTTCGCATACTACAAACAACAACGTACCCAACACGGGGGTGATTCAGCCGTTACAAATCGAAAATAAATTCACAATTGCCAGACTGCACAGAAATGTACCGTTCACTTGAAAACATGCTCTGGCAATATCCCACGTAACCTGAGGGGCCTCTCATCAGAGAGTCCTACTGGAAAGAGGCATTCAGGAGCCCCAAGCTCCCTACACCAACTAAAGGTGGTCCAGAGGGCCCATACTGGAGAACGTAACCACGTTCCCACCCCGACTCGGGCGTCGCCTAGAGTAGAGACTGCTATGCATCTCTGTCGTGGACACCCTAGTGGCTTACACTCCCCAGGACCTTTGAATAATTTTTGTGACTGACTGACAGACGGAGCGTAGACTGACTGACTTGCTGTAGATGTTAGGACCTGCTGAACTCGTTTGTTTGGTCAAGGAGTTTTCGTCAGCATGGTCTCTATCCTCCAACTATCTGGAGAAGTGACCCGCGGTCTTCGCAGAAACAGCTTTAGAGAGAAACTGGTAGCGAGACTTTGAGATGATGCTAAGTCAAGGAGTTTTCGTTGGTATGGTGTCTATCCTCCAACTATCTGGAGAAGTGACCGGCGGTCTTCGCAGAAACAGCTTTAGAGAGAAACTGGTAGCGAGACTTTGAGATGATGCTAAGTACGGTCGGAGAATGAAGTGACTTTTGTAACGCTGAGTGAAATGCCGCTTCGTACACGAAGCAAGCGTTCGGGTTGTCGACCCGACGTTCCAATTGTCAATTTATATTGTGAATTTACGTGCGACCTTCATGTGTTCGTCGAGAAATTATGAATTGTCTGCAAAAGAACCATGGCTCTCTTGCTGTGGCATGGTAAGAAAAATTTTGCACTGCGAGTTACGTCTTTATATCTGTAAAATGTAAAAACTAATCTTCATCCCGTTCTAGTATTCGAACTAGCGAAATACTGGAAAATTTAAAACGGCGTTATCTCTGGGTGCACAAAAAACTAACATACAAAAATGTTTTATCCATGTTCAAAATTTTGAATGTTCGAACATCTCACTTTATTTACTTGCGTATTGCTTGCTTTGTTAATAAAGATGACTTTTAACCATGGAACTGAGAGCATTGTCCAAAACCAAATGTGTTAGTAGATGTGTTGACGCTGCTGACCATAAACCTATGCAATGACACTGCTTTTTTCGTTTACTGTGATCGCAGCTGAAAGGACAATGAAGCCATTTTGTATTCACAAATTTATTGTGAATTCTGTATCTGCGACCTCTCTAAACATGACTACGGCGGGTTGTTTTCACATTTTTCGTAATAAAAACAGCGGTATAATCTTTTAATCAAAACGCGCTGTTGCAGCGCAGACCGGCCAGCCCATGCAGGTGGTTCAAAGACGCAACACCGCAAAGTGCACTAAAATCCACCGCATGCGTTCACGTTTTGGTCACCTGTTGGGCCGACATTGTGGGCTTCACTCGTGTGACGTAATGTTCGCACATTTCTTTTTTTTCTTCCATGTTTCCGGGGTGTCGCTCATCATCACCGCCGGGTTTTCGAGTCATCCGATTGGCGGGAGCGGCGGACACAGAGTGCCTCAGGGTTGTGTACACTACTCTCTTCTTATCTTTCCTTAGGAGATCTAAATGATGCTCCGTCTGTCCTGCGCGAGTACATCTTCTCACTACAAAGAATGGGTCCTGTGATGAGGGCCAGCAACCAGTCGAGACCGACCGGACGCGGGGCCAACAAACTACAGCGGCAGCGGTGAGATCCTTCTAACCTCCGAGGCCAAACACCACGCAAGATCGAGAGAGCTCGAACCGTCAAAGTGGCACCATCTGATTCCACAAATGAATCTGTGAAGAGGATGTCGCCCTTTTTCCACAGATATCGCTGTGCTACGTGTACAAGGATCAAGCAGAAGTTTCCCTGGCTTCCCGGCCCGGGCCCAACCTTGTGGCGACGTATACGCACGCCAGGTCGGTCACTGAGGCGTCAGCTAGTGAAGTCTGTGGCACAAGAGATAGCGCGGTTCGTGTAATTTTTCTTTCGCGGAAGCACACTGACTCATCGCATGCTACTTGCCAGCTGCGAAGGGTGACACTGGCTACCAATACTGATAATGAAACCTAAGAATGCACTTTGAGCTGCAAAATCCACGGACAGCTGATACTTTCGCACGATGCCCACGCGGAGCGCGGACCACGTCAATACGCGGTCAAAAGCGAGTGCAGATGCTACTGTTCTGCATCGGATGTATTATTTATGGTTTAACGTATCAATATTGTATGACTTTATTGCAGCGTAATTAAGCACTGACACAGATCTTATGCGTACAAGTCAAAGATTTAGAAATGCTAGTTTTCCCAAGGAAAGAGGCAAATTATCATTGGATAAAATCTGAGACACCCAAGATTCGCCTGCGATAAAGAGTGGTGTATATCTCGGCAGTTAGAAGTTACAGTCAACTGATTACGCCGTAGAAATCCGCACTTGAAACACTACTTATATAAAGCTGGGCTCATGGCGTCTTCATTATGTTATTTTGTCAAAGAAATGCATATTATAGACCGATTGATTTATTCTGTCGCCTATATTTTATTCAAAGGAAAGATACGTTGTCGATCCAAATGGAAAGTCAAGATTAGAACACCATGTTGAACTTAGTTTATCCTCTGAAGAGATTACGTTAGGTTATTATCGCAGGGATGTCCGCTCAATTGTGTTCCTTACCTGATAACCTCAGATTTCTCGAAACAAATAATTGCAAAAACACACTTAATCACACGTTCATCAAGAGTAAAGATCCAAGCATATTGAAAGAACACAGAACGCTTAGAAAGAAACTAAATGGAGCACAAAATTACACAAAAAATTCATTTTCAGTCTGAGTTTGACAGCTGTTTGAATAAACCTGACAGGCCGTAACAAAAGCCTAATATCATCTTCAATTGCCATCTGCACGTGTAGCAGTCATCTCCACGTGTAGAAAAGCTATATATTGACGGCTGCGAAATACTGGGTAAAGAGTTGGCAAATGAATTTTATGAATATTTTGTAAGCAACACTAACGCTTTTCCATCTGCTGATTCAAAATTCACGCCACACAGGATACCATCCTCATTTTTCCTTCCCCCATTTACAGTGTCTGCAGTACTGTCTCTTTTTCATTCGCCCAAAAATAGCTCAAGTTGTGATGTCTATGGAATGCAGGTTCATCCAATGACGTATGCGCTTGATATACTTTGTTCATATGTAAACCATGTATTTATTCTGCCTTTGGCGAGTGCTCTCTTCCCCAGGAGGAATGCTGATTGCAAGAGTTTTCACGCTTTGAAAGCAAGGTGACGTAAACGATATAAAACATTACAGAACTATTTAAATATTACCATCATGATTCAAAGGGTTGTAGAGGCTTATATATGTGTAAATGTCTAAGTTTTTCAATCTTATTTCTACAGCCCCATTTGGATTCAGTAAACGCTTGTCCACTGTATTAGCCCTACTTCGGCAAAAGAAATTCATTTTATCACTATACGAAAGCAAAAATCTTGGGCTCGAGCTTTACATTGATTTGACTAAAGCATGTGATTGCATCCATTATTCAGTTTTTGAACAGAATGAGAGAAAAAGTCATGTGCGTATGAGGGTCGACGAGTGGTACTGAACAACTCGCATAGATATGCGGGCTTTCTACGATAATTCTTTTCTTATATTGGTAGTATGCAGATGACAAAAATGTGAATACGTAGTTCAGTCAAGCTATAGCAGTGCATAAAAGGCGGAACACAAGCTAAGCAGGTAGAAGCAGCACAGCAAAGGCGTGATTTAGTGCGAAAGCGTGAAGAGAGTCAGGCAGGGTGAGCATCCCTATGAAAGGCAGAATGCGCTTCACTCGCATTCTGCCTTTCATACGTTGCATAGGCGTCGCGCACCGACTCAGTAGAGAGGAGCGTAGATATTTTTACGGGGATAACAAACACACGGAAGACAGAAACGAGTGTATTTGCAATATTTACATGTAGGTGTGACACCACAGGTCTGCTAGGATCTCACGCACCGAATCCGCTTCTTCTTCGTCGCTGCTTCTACGACAGTGGGGCCATGCCCACTGCCTCCTTACTTCACCGAACGATGCCCAATCACTGTGCCACTAAGTCAATCAGGACTGGCAGTGTAGTAGCGTTTTAGTCGCGACACATAAATAACATTATTAGTGGGTGTGGCAGAAGATGAGTGTGGTTTAACGTGAGTGATGAGGTAGTCAACGTCGGTGACCTTTCAGAGAAAATTGTAGGGCCCGGTGTATCGTGGAATAAGCTTCTCGCACAAGCCTTCACGCCGATACGGTGTCAAAAGCAGGACGAGTGAGTCAGCAGGGTAGTCAACGTCGCAGAGCCAGTCATCGTAGCAGACGTTTTGTGAGGCCTGAGAAGCAGTGAGCTTAGTGTCGCGATTTGGCGAGTGATGCGAGCTCGAGAAGCAGGGTCTAAGCATACACCATTGGTTTGGTAGTATCAGAAGGAAGGAGTGTGTCGAATGGCAACGCAGGGTTGTGGCCGTACAGAAGCAGGAACAGAGAATAACCGGTGGTGTCATGCTCGGACGAATTGTACGCAGACGTAAGGTAGGAGAGCTTTGCGTCCCAGTCGCGGTGATCAGCTGAGACGTATATGGACAACATGTCTGTAAGAGTTCGGTTGAGTCGCTCTGTGAAACCGTTGGTCTTGGGATGGTAGGCAGTAATAAGGTGGTCTTCAGTAGAGCAGCTATGAAGGATTTCGTCGATAACTTTGGCGAGGAAGCAGTGGCCACGATCCGTCAGAATCTGGCGCGGAGCCCCATGCCGCAGAATGACGTGATTCAGTAGAAAGTCTGCGACGTCGGTAGCGGAGCTACTTGGCAAGGCACGAGTTCTGGCGTATCTGGTCGCATAGTCAGTTGCGAGAGTGATCCATTTGTTGCCTGACATGGAGGTTAGGATTGGTACGAGGAAGTCGAGGCCAACGCGGAAGAATGGTTCCAGGAGAATGTCGATAGGTTGGAGCAGGCCAGTCTTACGGAGAGCAAGACGTTTGCGACGCTGGCAACGCTCGCAAGAAGCGACATAGCGGCGCACAAATTTATACAGGCCAGGCCAAAAGAACCGTTCCCGCACGCAGTGAAAGGTGCGTGAAAAACCCAGGTGTCTGGCCGTCGGAGCGCCATGCAGTTGTTGAAGAATGGTGGCACGCAGGTGTCGGGGAATAACTAATGAAATTCCGGGCCATCAGGCTTCATGTTGCGGCGATACAGAATTCGGTTGCGGAGGACATATTGACGGAGCGAAGGGTTGGAATGTCCTAAAGATACTGGCTCAATGACCGTCTTGAGGGTTCCGTCCCTGCGCTGCTCTGTGCCGAAGTCGCGCAAATCGGATATGGCGAGCACACAAGAATCGCTCCAATGGACAGCGAGGCTTGGAGGGTCCAACGGATGACGCGAAAGACAATCGGCATCCTGGTGTAACCTGCAAGACTTATAAATTACGTCGAAGTTATACGCCTGGAGACGTACCGACCAGTGACCTAGGCGACCAGTTGGGTCCTTGAGCGACGACAACCAACACAGAATGTGGTGGTCCGTTATGAATGAAAACTGCCGGCCACACAATACGGGGCGAAATTTCGCTACAGCCCAGACCAACGCAAGACGCTCGCGCTCCGTAATCGAAAAGTTTCACTCAGATGTGAGAGAAGGCGGCTGGCATACGCAATAACTCGCGTTTGGCCCCCCTGGTGTTGAGCGAGGACGGCGCCGATGCCTTGAGAACTGGCGTCTGTGTGAACTTCAGTCGTCCCGGCCGGATCGAAGTGAGCCAATAATGGTGGTGAAATGAGCAGGTAAATGAGCGTGGAAAACGCAGCTGCTTGGTCTTGGCCCCACGAGAAGTTTGCGTTCTTTTTGAGAAGATCAGTTAGTGGTCGTGCAATTGTAGCGAAATCGCGTATGAAACGTCGGAACTATAGGAGCATAAGCCCACAAAACAACGAACATCTTTGGCGGTAGAAGGCCGAGGAAAGTTCTTGACAGCGTCATTTTGTCAGGGTCTGGTTGGAAGCCAGCAGCACTTACACGATGTCTAAGGACCGTCATTTCTCGTCGGCCAAAAGTGCACTTTTTCGAGTTCAACTGAAGTCCCGCTCGACGAAAAACGGCTTGAATGGTCGACAAACGAGTTAGGTGGCTTTCAAATGTTGGGAAAAAAGAATCGCATCGTCGAGGGAGCAAAGGAAAATGGACCATTTATAACCACGGAGGAGAGAGTCCATCATGCGTTCGAATGTTGCCGGGGCATTGCACAGCCCAAAAGGCATAACCTTGAACTGATGAAGGCCGTCCGGTGTGAGAAAGCCAGTTTTTTCACGGTCTAAGTCGCCGACAGAAATTTCCGAATAGCCCGAACGAGGATTTATAGATGAGAAGTATCGCGTGCCATGAATGCAGTCAAGGGCGTCGTCGATTCGTGGCAGCGGATATACGTCTTTGCGGGTTATCTTGTTGAAGGCGTGGTAGTCAACGCAAAATCTCCAACTGCCATCCTTCTTTTTGATTAAAACAACAGGTGATGCCCATGGACTTGAAGAGACCTCTATGACTTCTTTGGAGAGCATCTTTTCGACTTCTCGTTGTATGGCCTGACGTTCAGACTGGGAAACACGGTATGGTCACCGGCTAACAGGACTAGAATCGCCGGTGTGTATTTGATGACACGCGACGGACGTTTGACCCAAAGGGCGGTCATCGATGTCGAAAATATCTCGGTAGGTGGTCAGAACGTGGTGGAGTTGCGCAGCCTGACCGGGCAGAATACCAGGGGCAATCATCATAGTGATTTTGTCAGTAGGTGCGTTTGCTCTGCTGCCGGCAATAAGGGACGAGCAGTCTTCAGGGTCTAATGCCACGATGTTACATGCATCAAGTGGGGAAACATGGCCTAACGAAACGCCTTGCGAGAGAACTTGGGCCGAACTACTAAAGTTGAGGAGTGGAAGCTGAACGTCCACGGTAGTCACGATGGTATGTGGCACAGCAACACATCGCGCCAAGTGCACATCCACTAATGGAGACACTATGTAGTCACCGTCAGGAAGAGCTGGTGATGTTAAGGCCGCAAACATGGTGACTTGCGGTGACAGCCTAACATAATCAACAGCGCACAAGCGGTGTGACGATGAGGACGGCACAGCCCCAAGTCGAGGCGGCAGCTCAAGTTGGAGAACGCCGGTTGTACAGTCGATGAGAGCGGCATGAGTGGACAAGAAATAGAATTGAAGAATCAGATCATTGGGGCATTGCTCAATAGCTGGAAAGAGAACAGATGTGGGGTGATCAGCGATTGTGATGCGTGCTGTGCACATTCCTGTGATGGCAAGACTTCTTCCGTCGGCGACACGAATAATGCCAGGAGCAGCCGGTGTGAGAACTTTCTTTAGGCTGCGACGAAGTCAGGCACTCATCACAGAAATATGAGCGCCGGTGTCAATAAGTGCAGAAACAGTCAGGCCGTCAACGTCGACGTCAATCAAATTTCGTCGTGTCGGCAGTACAACGAGAAGATTCGAGGTCGGTATCGAGGATGCAGCTTCACCTCTAAAAGCGGCCCCGCTTAGTTTTTCTGATGAGAATTGAGCGGGGAGGTCGGGCGTCGTCGTAGAGGAGAAGGGGACGACGGGTGACGTCCAGGTGGCAAACGAGACTGAGGACGCCGAGGCGACGGCGAGCGGCTGTGCTGCGTATCAGGGCCATCGAAGGAGTTAGAATCGACGGGTGGAAGGCGGTGGTAGCTGTCGGGGATCGGCGCAGGAGGCTGGCAAAGGCGGTAGCTGTTGGCACGGTGAGCAGTGTTATACTGTGTTGGGGACGAAGACCAATGGTTGTGACAATACCGTGCGGCGTGCCCTATGCATCATCAACATCATCATCATGATCTTGATCAGCCTGACTACGTCCACTGCAGGACAAAGGCCTCTTCCATGTTCCGCCAGTTAACCCGGTCCTGCGCTTGCTGCTGCCAATTCATACCCGCAAACTTTTTAATCTCATCTGCCCACCTAACCTTCTGTCTCCCCTAACCTGCTTGCCTTCTCTGGGAATCCAGTTAGTTACCCTTAATGACCAGCGGTTGTCCTGTCTAGGCGCTACATGTCCGGCCCACGTCCATTTCCTTTTCTTGATTTCGGCTATGATATCCTTAACCCCCGTTTGTTCCCTAATCCACTCTGCTCACTTCTTGTCTTTTAACGTTACACCTACCATTTTTCTTTTCATTGCTCGCTGCGTCGTCCTCAACTTAAGCTGAACCCTCTTTCAGCTTAAGTGCCCTATGCGGTGGCAGTTAAAGCAGATCAGCCAATCATCCGCAGTTCTCCATTCAGCCGGATTTGGAGAGCGTGGATAAGACCATTCCAGGGGCGGTGACCTGGGGTGAGGCGGCGACCTTGAACGGAAGCCAATTGGTCGAGACTGAGCAACGGCGCAGACATCGAAGCCCAAATTGCTGAGTTCTTCTCGCACAATCAACTGTACCAAGCAAACCTGAGGTACTTGCGGATCGACGTGGCCATTGGTGGGAAAAGCAGGTGTAATTGCTTCGATTTCCCGCCGGACGATTCGCGTAATTTCAGACGCCGGTGAAGACTGCCGACGAGAGGTCAGTCCATCTTCTCAGGAGGACGTCGCAGCGGTGTTTGGCAGTCGAGTGAATGATCTTGAAATACGCCTGCTTTTGGCCAGTTCAAAACGCCGGCATTCCTGAATAATTTTCTCGACGGTCGCGCAGTTCTGGCACATTAGCAGGTTGAACGCATCGTCCGCTATCCCCTTGAGGACGTGGCCAATTTTATCAGACTCGGACATGTCATTGTCGATTTTACGACACAGAGCCAGCACGTCCTGTATATACGAGATATATGGCTCTGTGGGTGTCTTAGCACGTATAGACAACTCCTTCTTTGCAGCCGCCTTTCGACCGATGGGCTTCCCAAATAAGTCGCGAGCTTCTCCTTGAATGTGTCCCAACTGCCGATCTCTTTCTCATAGTACTCGTACCAGACTTTGACCGTGCCTTTCAGGTAAAACATCACGTTAGCCAGCACGAGAGTCGGGTCCTACCGGTTGAGCGCACTGGCACGCTCGTAGTCAGCTATCCAGTCGTCAACATCAACTTCGTCCGTACCGCAGAATGTTCCTGGATGTTTCGGATGCGTCAGCACATACGGGGGGGGGGGGCAGTGGAAGCGTTGCCATGGATGGTGCAGGCATCGCCGAGGCCGATGGAGAGGTGGCCATGGGATCAGTCCCATGTACTATCACGGAAACTCCAATTTGACGACCACTGCAGAGCTCCGTTGTGTGGCGCTTCGTTACCCAGCACTTCCACCAATTTGTTACGGGGATTACAAACACACGGAAGAGAGAAACGAGTGTATTTGCAATATTTACAGGTATGTGTGACACCCCAGGGCTGCTAGGATCTCGCGCACCGAATCCGCTTCTTTTTCGTCGCTGCGTCTACGACGGAGGAGCCATGCCCACTGCCTCGTAACAATATTACAGTAAACTGTAGTCGACGCACTTTATCGGCTGACAATCGGCTCAAACCGCACGCAACGATGCGCCGCTGCTTGTATTTCTATGCGCTCCGCTGACCGGCTGTCCACACGTTCGCTGGGACAGTGCTGCTGCCTATAGCCTGATCTCGCCACGAATACAGGCCCATCTTACGCACTTAGCACACACGCTGAACCAGTCAATATCATCCAGCACATTTGCCCGTGAGAATTTGCATCGAATAAACAACTTGGTTTGTATTCATCACAGTATACGCTGACGCCAATCATGAGCGCTTCAGGGGCCCCTAAACCACACCGAGTTGAAACAGGGGGGGAAACTCTCTGTACCTCCCATGTACGCACGCTGACACGAAGTGGCAGCCCCACTTTTGCCACTGGCGGCTGTTGGCCATCCAACTGGAAATAAATCACAAACAGAACATTTCTTTTATAACGTCATTGACGAGGTCCGTAAATAGAGAGAACGGAGGAAAACTCGAATGGAGGACAGTTACCGTGCAAGCTCTCCTTTCCCACTTTGCATGCAAATTGAATGCACTTGCGCCTTCTTTCAGGTCCGCTGGGCACTTGGCAATGCGCTGCTGTTCCTAAAAATTATTAAGCATTGTTAAATGCGAAGCAGCTCTTTGACTAGCCTGTGCAAAGCTGTCTCTGTGCATGTCCGAATGAACTCACCGCAACACGCTTCCCTTACCGCAGGTGGTGGAGTGTTTCCGAGTAGGTCCCACCGCAGCAGCCTGTTGACGTCACGCTCCTGTTGCAGTACCCGCTGACGTCATTTTTCCCTCGCCTGCCTCCGGCTGATCGCAGCATCCGCAGCAGCCTTCTTGTTAGTTCCGCGAAAAACCTACCGCTATTACCGCTCACTCCGGAACCGCGACCGGCGCTCACTACACCACTGATTCGTCCGTTCACGTGCAATAAACATCAAGCGCGTCTAACGTACCTGTTGAAACATCTCTGTACATGTCACCTCACTCGCTTCACCCTCTTCACCGCTCGTAACGCACGAGCACACATCGAGCATTAAAAGTTTTCCGGCTTGTTCATCTGGGTTGAAGAGGACGCCGGAAGACAATGCTCCTTCGCCTGTTGCGAAATCGGCCGAAGCGATAAAGCTTAACCTGGCCCCGCTTCAGACTAAACTTGCAGAGCTCACCGAAGAACCTGCGTTAGCACCATTGATTCCGTGGTGCCATGCGTGCACCACGCTGCTGCTTCGCATCCCGGCAGGGTTCCCTTCGAGAAGATGGTGCCAATTTTTGTTTTTAAAATACCCTTCGTGTGTTGCAAAGGGGGGGGGGGAGTTCAGCTGGCCATTTTCTCATTACAGTCAATCTGCAGAAATAAAAATGAACTGAGTAGTATTGGTAACGGTCGTTCTGTCTCGCACAATTTTTCTGTCTTCAATTTCCGTGCTGTTAACCTAGCAAAATGAACTGTTTTACCGAATGTATTGTACAAAAAAACAGGACATCAATGCAGTGGTAAAGTGCCAATCTACAGAACAAGCTGTATTTTGCAACCTATATATGAATATATTCAGCAAACTCTAGATCCATATTATCAAAGCAATAGAAAGATTATTAATAATCACGAGAAGGGCATGCAATACTTGACTCACTCATGTTTATTATGATGGTGAACATAGTTTTATTACAGAAATGAAATATTAAATGACAAGGCGGTTCAGTGGAATAGGGAAGCATGGAGCCACCAGAATTTTTTCTCGAGAGAATGTCGCTAGAAACAGAGTTTCAGCAAGTTTTACTTAACCTCGTCAGGGCAGAAGCTTTGCTTAGAGAAGGAAAAGTTCACTTGTCAAAACGTTGGCTCCAGTGACATTCCTTGTAATATTTCTAGAAGCATTTAGTTTATCATTTGTATTTGAGTAGCAGTATAAGAAGTAAAGATATACAAAATTTGAAGAAATGTGGCTACACGAATTTCATGAACAGGAAGGAGCGTATAACTACTTGGCATCTTTTGAAGCACATAGCAAAAATAAAAGAAGCGAAAACTATGTAGCAGAGCCAACAGAAATTCGAGCCTTTAATTGTACGCATTTTCGCGAAAGCAAGTAAGCTGACATCTTGACTAAGTATTCTAGCGACACTGCTCTTCTGTCAGTCCAGCCAGGCCTGTACAAAACTGCGTTTAGTCTTATGTACTCATGAAAACTCAAAAACTGCTCAAATAATGGGTGAAAACAGCTGTGCCCACCGGTTGTCAATAGGAAACCTGAAAAACCTTCACGGTACTGGAAATTCACGGGTTAGCACACCGCAGAGCAGCGAAAAACATGTGTTCCACGATTTAGCCATAATTGTCGAATGCATGGTTAGTTTTCTGGCCGCCCCTCCACAGCGATCTAGTGGCTAACGTACTCGGCTGCTGATCTGAAGGTCGCGGGATCGAATCCCAGCTTGGGGGGATGCATTTCCAATAGAGAAAGAAATGTTGTAGGCCCATGGGCTCAGATACGGGTGCATGTTAAAAAAACTCAGGTGGTCGAATTTTCTGGAGCCCTTCACTATGGCGTCTCTCATAATTATATTGTGGTTTTGTGACGTTATACCCCACAAATCAATCAATCATGGTTGACTTGGTTGAAGTAGCTCACTCCGGCATCTGTTCTCTACCCGGCAGAGTTTGCTGTCTTTATCTTTCCTGTAGTGGGCACGCCAAGCGAGCGAGATAAATGAGCGCAATCGAGTTTGTAATAATGCTGAGCGAGTGGTGAGAAGGAGAGCAGGCAAGGGCCAGGAAGTCGAGTTAACCACTTTTCGCACTCAAGCTTATTTAAAATTAAAAAACACGAAAACAAAATACACAAGATACTTTTTCTCATTGGTTTCGAATTTATTCATTTGTGAAAACTTGTGAAAGCCAAAAAATGCGAACATTCACATCAACCTAGCTCCGTTTCACCGGATCTTAGGATGTATGGCAACCCCTACGAGCGTGCATGTTCCTGGAAACCGAAACTAACGCTGAGTTTTTGGGGCCTGGTGGACAGGCCAAATAGAAGTTTGTTTCCCTTCTTCACCACCATTCTCAGAGCGCAATTTCCTGCTCGCTATCTATTTCTGCAAAAAACAAGTGGAATGCGAGCACTAAGCGTTAAGCTAGTCAGGATTTCACGCTTTTCGACTACACGCATGCTATCTCCGCGCCAATATATATCGACAAAAAAGAGAGCTCTTTTCACCCTTACGTCACGTGAACGAACTGCTGGCGTCACAAATGGTGCAGTAAAGACTGCGAAGGGCTCGAGAAAATAACGTGCTCATTATTCGTATTTTTGCAAGTGGTTGAGGGACACTTTAGGCGTGGAAGTGGGTGCTTGCATTCAAAGCACCATTTGGCGTATTCTTGCGCTGATCCTGGAGGCACTAGCGCACACAAAAAAAACAACTTTCGTTAAATCGATCTTGGAATAACTGCCGTTGAATCGATTATTGAATCGAAAGCCAGCGGAGTACGCATTGCGTCTTCCCGACGTGTACCAGCGAAGAAGAGGCTGATAAAGCTTTATATTCAAGTCTTTTCTTCCTGTAGCATTCGTGTCAGACCATTTTATAACACCGACCGTCATTCTGTCACGTTCACGACGATGCCTCAGGTGCGAATCATCTAAATGAAGCATCGCGTCACTCGAAAAAGAGAAGTGGTCTCTCTTAAGAATCGAGCGCATAGTGTTCCTTGCAGAGATGACCTCGTATCAGACCGCAAAGCTGGATTGCGATGTAAGATTGTTTTCGCAGTGTTGCTGGTGCCGAAGTATCGATAACACGATTACACTGTTACCTTTGGGTGTCACACGTGTTTTGAACTTTCGATGTGTTTACTATGCGCCGTTGTTCTCAAAACCTCTTGCTCGGATCACGCTCAATGTTACAGGGGATCTCACCGTGTAGCAGTGAGTGTGTAAGGGTAGCTGACGTCACGCTTTTTGTAACAATTGGGTGATAAAAGCAACGAGTCAACAAAAATATCGTGGTGCATGCACTCACCTGCGTTCAATATAGGGTTCCTTGAAGAAGGGAGAGGGTCCCGACGAATTTCCTCGGTGGAGAAGCTGACCACCGGTTGCCTTGTGGGTGTCCCTGAAGAGCAGTAAAAAAAAGAATGTCAAAGGCTTGAACAGACTCCTCCGGCAATGAACTTGTTTACTGCGAGAGTGGAAAGCCGTTACATTTTTTCGCACACGTGCATGCAGTGCCTATTCTGACTGTGGAGAATCGAACAGGAAAAGTTTGATATGCATTATCATGAGTTTAGCAATAAAGAAAAACATTACCGGCTAAAGTGGTCGTGCTTCTGCGGCATTTCGAGTGTATCGATTGCCTTAATAGAGGGCATCAACATCAAATCTAAAATACTAATTTATTTGTTCGATGTAAAAGCGAAAAATAATAAAAGGACGAAGGGAAGAAAGTACAGCGAAAAAAGTGCCCAAACATTCGTCTTTGACTTTTTTGCCACTCACATCCAAAAAGAATGACAGATAAACAAGCCCGCATTGCTACCCTCTTTTATAGTTTGCTTTTTCAAGGATTACAGGAGGAGCTAGACGAGGGCGAATTCTCTCAACGCATCCTAACACTTCCTGCTGAAGTATTCCATCGCGGAAGCACCAGAGGTAAGCAGTACGGGCGCATTCATACCATAGGCGTCGGCAAGGAGTAGCAAAAGAGCCATGCCCGAAAACAGAAGTGTGGCTGAATTTTCGGCGTTGAAGTGCAGGCTAAGCCGCTTCAGGTGTTCGGACACCAGAGTCACCAGACTATGAAGATCACTGCTGTACTATGCCAGTAATACAACATCATCTGCAAACACCAAGCCACGCAGCGCCCATGTCTCCAACGCCCCATCACTCTTGAGTAGGTACGCGAAGTCTACTCTTGATTCTAAGGGTGTCTCCTCGAGCCCCGCCACATAAAGTATGTAGAGCAGCGGAGACATCGGGCAACCCTGCCTCAGTACTCTTGTCTTCTTCACAGGCTGCGCCCTGGTGTCCTTGAAACGTGCCACCACCGAGTTATCCGCATAGAGTCACCAGAGTAAGCCTGTGCTCAGAATTTGTCGTTTTTTTAACTAGAGAAACTCTGTGTGAAGCACACTTTTGTAAGCATTGGCTACGTCTAGAAAGCATCCAAGCGGGCCTCTAGTTTCTTTGCGTGCCATCTCGATGGCCTGGGTGAGCCTAAAAAGGTTGTCTTCCAATCACCAGTTCCATCGAAAGTTATTCTGGAGTTCAGGCAGTATGCCATTTTGCTCCTCCCAGCCACTCATCTAGACAATGAAGACTTGAGCGAAAAATCTAAAGAGGACGCTTGTCACCGTGATTGGTCTATAGTCACCCAGCAGTCCAGCGTCGCCTCCTCGCTTGCACATCAGGCTTACTCGGCCGCTTTTCCAGTCAGAATGGATTGGACCGTCCTTCAAAATTGTAGTCAAGGTTTTCACGAGATTTTCAAGAGCAGAGTTTCTCAGGCGTTTCACGAGGCCCACTGGTATACCGTCCATGCCGGAGGCAGTGCTTGCACTGATACGTGGGAGTGCATGCTCAATAGCTATCCTCGTAACTTTCCAACGGCCCTCTTCACTTGGTTGGTGAGGTTTATCCTTGGGGTCGCGGTTTAGAGCAGGGGTCGATTCGTAATGTGTGGGACTGAAGGTCTTGCATGTGGTCCTTGAGGTGTGCCACAAGATCAGTGATTCACTGGCTGCTAGAGTGATGTCAAAATTTGTGTGCTGGGGTATTACGATGTATTGAAGACACATATTTCCAAATTTCATTTGCGCTATTACGCCCTGCTTCTGTAATAGCTTGCAATTTTTCACTGTTTTGCTGAGTTGTTTTTCACTGTTTTTCTTTGTAAGAGGACCCGCATCTCTGTTTTGAGGGGGAGGTATTGCTCCTAGGTACGCATGCACTCGTCGTCTGGGGATGTTCTAGCAACCGCCTTGTGTTTGCGATTCACCATTCGTCTTGCAGCAAGGGCCATCTGTACCTGTCTGTCTTCATCCCGCCAACCTTTGCGCCGCAAGCCGCCGTGATAATTCACGCAAATTTCGTGCCTCTTCGTGGTGCATTTCATTTCTAGCACAAATTGACCATAGGTTGGCGACTCCATCGGTTGGAAGTTCTCTCCGAATGTGTTTTCGACTGAAGCATACGCTGACTGTGAGAGGCTCTTTTAAGCCAGGTTGCCACGTTCGTTCTTAATGGTTCGCCACGGAGATCAAGCAAAGGTCAACTTTATTCAATGGCGGTCGCTTCCTAGGCTGAATGTCCCATTCTAATTTATGTTTATATGAGTGAGACGTCGTGCTAGAACAGGTGTCACATGCGCGTAGTTAATACAGATTCGACTGTTCCTGGCGCACCAGGTTTACTGCCTTTCGCACTCTGGACGAAGATTCAGTACATCTAAGGTAAGTGAATGTGCGAGTGTCAGCAGTAGTTCCCCATCGGCATGTTGGAAACCATGCAGAGCTTGCAGGTGGCCATTGAAATCGCCCACTATGAGGACCTCTCGCTGGTTTGCCCATCTTTCCACGTCTTCTAAGATGCATTGTACTATCGTAGAGTTACCGGCGTCAGTTTCAGCAGATACAGCAAAGTATACCACTACTGCATGGATTATTAGCCCCTGCAAGTTGCCCTCCATCCCCATGTGCTCAACCTCAACACATGAGCTGTCCAGCTTCCTCCACGATGATCCAGTTTTCCACTGGAAACCGACTTCTCCCCCTTTCCTCGATTCACCTGAGCGGTTCAGGCCAGCCCACTGCAAACATTTATGTAAGAGTGGCTCTTCCATTGCACGAAGGTGTGCTTCGGCCAGAAGTTATGTCTCTATGTCTTCGTCTTCTATCATCCGATACAGTTCTTCTCGTTTGCTCATAGTTCTGACACCATGTAAGTTAAGGAGGCCTACCTGGATGTCTTTATTCTTTTTGCGGATGGGGCCACTGCGGGCCGTCATTTTCTTTAGGATCTGTACCAGCAGCGCTTCTGCCTCCTCTGTGTATTGGCCATTTGGAGGATTGCCTGTCCTAGGGCAGTCATTATGGAGGTCATTTATTCACACCCCACGCCCTGTGCTAGTGAGTGTCTGATGGGCGAAGCCCTAAAAAGCCCAAGTGCTGTGTCCTAATTGTTGCCCTAGTTGTTTAGTGGCGTACTCACTGTAGGACGTTCCACTCATATTATCCTGCAGGGCCTATGTGACACCGAAGAACTCTACACGTGTTCCAAGTTCCGAACAACTCTTACGTAGGTTTTTGTTCCACGACTTGAACTTGGTTCGCATGGCGTTGACCTTGGGCTCTAGTTTTGAGACCCCATAGAACACACAGAAGTGGCCTATGGCTGTTGCAGTCGAGGAAGGTATTTGGGACTTGAGCTTATCCGTGAAGTCATGAGATGCGTCGTTGTTTTGGATGTCACCGAGGCCAGCGTGGAGTACCAGAATGACCTCTTTTGATTTCCAGATGTCCTCCGCTGTCTGAATCACCTCCACCAGCGTAGCATCTTTCTTTATATGGCAGTGGGCACTGCTGTGCCATGCGGTGGCTTGGAGTACCGCATATTTAATTCTAAGCGCATTGCCATCTCCTTAGATGAAATCATTGGGAAATACAGTTGGCAAATCTGGAGAGCCTGCTTCTTGTAGGTAGAAGCTGCAGAGGTCTGGCCATCACCTGTTCTTTCCCTTCGCAGTCACTTCCGCACCAGCTTGTCTAATTTGGTTTGCCTGCCTACGTCATCACCGGAAGAGCAATCCCCTAGCTTTAGATCGTAGTCGGGCGTGTTCTGTGATTGGTTTGCCACACTGCTGGCATCAACAGTCGTACTTTTGACTACCACTATGTCATATGGTCTCCTTTTACCTCTTTTCCTCCCTTATGGGGCATAGGTGACGTCCTGTTGTCGGCCGTAGCATGGTCCGACTCTTCTGGCTTTTCGATCTAGGACCCTCTTTTCTAGCTTTTGAGCTCATCCAACTCTTGTGAGGCTGAGAAATCCGCGCCTGGATTTCTTTGTGCATATGAGTCTCCGAGACTAGCTAAGAGACAGCGTCATTTAGTTTTGTCTCTGGGTTCTGAAGCTGCAACGTGCTATCTTCTTTATGTTCCCGCAGCGACTGCGCCAACTCCTCGCGCACGAAGTTCAGCCAAACGCACTGTTTGCATTCATTGTCTGCTGCTGCTTCTGCCTGTTTTACTGTGCAATTGAGGAGTCGTGTGCTCGATCTCTATCAACACATCGCAGCTTTTACTCGCCACTCCGCATTCTCTCTTGTTTCTGGTTTCAGTGGACGAGCTTCGTTTGGCTCGCGTTCCAACCGTGTTGCAGTTCCTCGGCATAAAAATGCCCCGCCTCCGTGCACTGCTAAAGTTATAGACACTCAGTAACTCCGGCGCCACCTATCGCCGACTGTCTTATTCACTCACACAGGTTTGTACAAGCTGGCGCCACCTCTCGTCCGCAGCCGGTAACACTGCACGGCGATGTTGCCGTCGGTGCTCCAGACCGGCGTGTTTGGCCTCGTCCTCAGAAGCTGGTACACCACGACGCTGCACCGCTACCGCAATTTGCAGAGCGGCCACGCCACCGCTGCCGCCACATGGTGCCGGCGCGCCACAATTCGTCATTTTTAAAAACGATAGTCTTTCGGGGACCTTCGACGCAAAAATTTTGGTCTGTCTGTCTGTCTGTCTGTCTGTCTGTCTGTCTGTCTGTCTGTCTGTCTGTCTGTCTGTCTGTCTGTCTGTCTGTCTGTCTGTTTGCTTACCCTTAACGGTACCAGGCACTTTAAATGCCACCAGCGGATACCTCAAACGGCCGACCCCATCCGCAGCGCCCACCAATGTTGCTCAAGGTTCAGCGTTCATACATGTGCGATTGTTAATTTAAGAGCAATTATAACGCATATTTGAGGCATCATAACATGTATATATTCTGTATGCGCGTCTCTGACTAGAAAATGAATACATAAGTTATTCTAAGGACTATAGCGTTTATCACACGGCGCTGACCATTCAACGCTTGCACGAAAAGAAAAGTGGTTTCAACGCTTTGCTAAGACGATACGGTGGTGGCACCTACCCATCGCCTTGCGTTCTACACCTTATCACCTCTGAGATGGGCGTGCACACCCGTCTCAGAGCAGCGCGTTTCGTTTTACAAGGTAACTGCCAAATAGCGCTCATGCCTCACAGGGTGACGCGACTTGGTGTGCTCGTTCGCCTCCACTGCACGCTCGAGGCACTCTAACTCAATGCCTCCAGAATACCATTCACCCATTTTCTTGCGCAGAACGTCAAATAAACGTTTTCTTCAATCTCTCCAGATGCAAAACTATCGCCTTTCGACGAAATTTGCAGATTAACATGCAGATAAGGGAGTAATTTTGAAAAAAATTATAGTCTTTCTTGGGGACCTTGAACGCAAAAATTTTGGTCTGTCTCTCTGTCTGTCTGTAAAATAAATTTATTGTTTACCAAAATTACATGGCACAGGTTCCACACACGATACGGTTGCGTGTTTAAATGCCCTTTAATTACAATGACACAGGCACCACAGCAGTCACACAAATATTTCACATTATCAGCAGTATTTTGTGAAAACACACACAGCAAATCATTCGGGCGGGTTTTATGTGGTTCGCAATATCTGTATTTGAGAACAGGCAAGCACAACCCTATTGTTTATTATTGTAATAAAGGCTCAGGACCAGTATCAGCCCCCCCCCCCCCCCTTCACACACACACACATACGATGAACGTTTCTCTTTTCTAACAAAAACGGAAACGGGAAACGCGAACAACGTGGTACGACACGTACAACGACGTAAATGGCGGGAGTCACCTACTTACTTTCCCGAGAGCGATGAGCAAGTTCGCCGACTCTATGGCGCTTGCATCGGCGTGCAACAGAGTAATAACTGGAGAGCCGCATAAACACTCATCTAGCAGGGGGGTGTCCGAACCGTACGAATTGTTTACACTGTTTACTCTTTCCGCGCCGTGGGCGCCTGCCCGATGACAGATGCAGCGGGCAAATGGTCGTGGGGTTTGCATGGCGAGAGCTTGTTCAGACGGGTCGTCGATAGCATCGCATTCCATGCTTAAGTTCCTTTCTCCAAGCTCTCCATGTACAGAGTGCCTTTGGCTATCTCCCCCGAAGAACAGTCTTTGGCAATATGTAGAGAGCATGTGGTCGTAGGATTGTGAGTCAATCGGATGCATTTTTTCCTGTACGGGCAATGGTTTCGCTGACGGCTCAGACATATGAGTGAGTGGTGTTTTTGTTGTAGTGTTGATTCACGGGCCGGACACGGAATATGTCGGTGAGCGTTGCCGTGTTTTCAGAATAAATGTTCTTTTGGACCTGTCCTTGGTTAGTACCTTAAATAGCGTTTGCTTCTGATTTGCTTAAATGCGCACGCCACTACTTGCACTTGTGCTTCTTTACTCTGGCGTTATTGGCCGACTGAACGGATATCAGGGGGGGGGGGGGGGCAAAGTGCGGCATTCGAGTCACCTTTTTTTTTTTTCTCGCGGCAGAAAACTGACTTATCGCATACCTCTCACCCACTTCGAAGGGTGATACTGACTACTGATACTGATACTGAAACCCAGCGATGCACTTTGGACAGTGTGATTCATGAGCAGCTGATGTTTCCGCACGACGCCCTCGCATAGTGCGGACCGAGTCAATACGCGCCTAAAAGTGAGTGCCGATGCTGCTGTTCGTTATCGGAATTTATAACACGGTTGACCGTTTGAATTGTGTCAGTTTACTACAGCGAAATTGAGCACTGACATACACCTTATACGTACAAGCCTAAGATATTAAAGTGCTTGTTTTCCCAGGAGGCAAATAATTATTAGATAAAATCCAAGACATCTAAGATTTTCCTGCGATAAGTAGTGGTGTGTGTATCTCCACAGTTAATAGTTACGTTCACCTGATTACGCTGTAGAATTCCGTACTTGAAACATTACTTACATAAAGCTGGGCTCACGGAGTCTTCTTTGCGTTATTTCGCAAAGAAACACAAATAATAGATCACTTCTTTTAATTCTGTCTCGAATATTCTTATCAAGGAAAAGATACGTTGTCGATCCAAATGAAAACTCGGGATTAGAATTGTATGTTGAACTAAGTTTATCCTATGGAGGGATTTCACAAGGTTATAGTCGCAGGGATGTCTGCTCTAATGTGTTTACTTACATAAGAGAACGAAAATAATTACCTTGTTAGTATATTTTTATTCTTTCTTAATTTTGGCTCCGCACCCATCTGAGAGTCTGATCGCTTGCATGGTCTTTGTTTTCATTCATTATTTACGAGCCTATTATTTAGACTTCATATCCGGTGAATGTTTTCAGGTTCATAGTTCTCTACCCGAAAAGATCCTGACGCCCGGCTCTTGGCCGATCCCTTATTGTGGGTGAGCGCCATCAGTGAAAGAAAATCATTATCATCATTATCATCTTTCTTTCCGAGATACAACAACAACAGCCCTGTGTGTGGAGTGCTCAAGCGTGCTCTAAAGGGACCTTTACCATGAGGCGCAGTGGTTGCGTCAAGCAGCAGTGGTGACGGAAGTTGCGATTTCAGGTTGACTGCGTTCAGTTGGTGCGAAAAGCGAGCATTCCGTAGTTGGTCTCGCTTCACGCCACGTCGCCTCAGTGGTCGCGCATCTCCGCAAGATACTGTAAATCATAACAGGTGAACAGCTGTGTTCAATATTCGCACTTATTTGTAATTAAAATACACAAAATTATGTTTGCTTCAGAACTAAATGGTCAAACCAAGACCAGGCACTTTTATCATTGAATATTTTTTTCTCTCAGACACTTCAGGCAATAACTGAACACAATGTGGTATATGAACACGATTTTATTCAGCCACACGAGGTAAGCTGGTAAAAAATGTTTTCTTCCTCTGGTATCACCTCAGGTCATCCAGTTGTAACGAGGCTTAGTATCTCGCCAGGGCATTATCTACGGTGTCTTCAGGCGCTTCGTGCCTTTGTCATGCCCGCACCCCTACCATGTCTTGTTGAAGAACCTCTGCTAGAGGCCTTGCTTGACCTGACATGCCTTCCTCCATGGCCCGAGAACACATGGTTGTGGGCGCGACGATGCTTCATGCCTCGCTTCGAGCGTAGGCTTGTTTTGGCCGAGGATGAAGAGACAGACCGGGCACGGCGACGGTGTTTACGCTCGCGTCCGCCTCGGTGACTGCGAGACGAGCTGCGTGATCGACCGCGGCTCATCTTCCTGCTGAGACGGCGATGCTTCGGAGCTTCGCTAGCCACATCGCTGGCGCTGCCTAGAGGGACGCTCTTCGAGTGCTTCCTGTGGCTCGCTCTAGGGGCTTTGGTCGCGAAAGCCCTGCTGGTTTTTAGTTTTTGGACTGGTTTTTGCCAGTGGGCTCCTCTGCATTGGCGTTCTTCCGTGATTTCCAAGCCGCTGGAGCCGCAACGGGCTCCAGCGCTAACGGCTTCACAGCCACGGCCTTGGGTGGTCGACCACATGGCCGCTTGGCAGCCGGAATCTCTATAGAACGGCTGGCGTGATTTCTGGCCGGCCTTCGGAGGATTCTCGTCAACCCCCACTTTCTTCTTCGGCATGGCTGCGTCGCACCGCGTTCTGCACTACCATCAGCCATCGACCCCGCGCAGCACGCTGTCGTCTTCAGCGTTGCCGCTCACCGGCAAGGGGGCCCCCAGGTGACGGCTTCGGTGAGGGCACGTAAGTGCCCGGTGTTACGACCGGCCCTGGGGAGCCAAGCAGGAAGAGTTTGGGGGAGAACCGGTTCTTGACCGACAGTGGCGGCCACCCCCACCTCCCTATTCGGGTTCCTCCTCGCCGGGAGAGCTCCGGGGTCTGCTGTGCGTTCGTGACCATGTTTGGTAACATTTTAGGGCGCCGTGACCATATATTGACCTCGTTTTAGGTTGGGCCACTACATGTGTTGTGAGGTGTGTTTCCCCCTCTCTCGTGGCCGAGGTGCCGGAGACACCGTATTGGCTGACGATGCGGACGGGGCGCCCAGTGTCAACGGCGCGGCGCTATAAAATGCCGAAGACGTTTTGTATCACACTCACTCTTCTCTCTTTGGGTCAGTTGACCACTTCTCCACATGTAAATAAATCTCTGTTGTTCGTTCGGGCGCTTCTTCTCGCTGAATTGTTGGACGATGGATCCTGCGACGGGGCCAGCTACCGAAAACGAGACCGGCAGGACCCGGAGTCCCAACAACTGGTGGCAGCGGTGGGATCCCGATAACCCCGAAAGCGACCACTGGACGGAGTGAGCCCGAAGTTCAACAACGGGATGACAGGAGAAGGAGGACACGAGCTCATCGACTTCCAGAGAGAATCGAACGGCACTTCTGAGAGGCACGACGCCGGAGACATGACTGCGAACTGGGTGAGTGCCGGCTTTCTCTGTTAAATTTTACCAGGCATTTACTCTATGTGTTAAGTAAAAGCTGGTAGAGAGGGGCTGTCTTGGTCATTGGGTTAACAGGTAACTTGCGTCAGGCAGAAATTGTGTGATAGCTTGGTTAAGCTCTTTCTGTCAGTGGCGTCAAGGTTAATGGTGACAGGGCAAGATTCCGTGTAAGAGCTTTTGAAGCTTTATTTGTATACTAAGTTAACGGAAAACTTGAGGCAAGGCAGGTATCTAGAGCTGTCGTTGGCGTCAAGGTTAATTAGTTGCAGGACAGGAATCTTTGTGGAACAGAGACAGCGGTACTGGAGGCAGCCATGAATCTGAAATCCCTGCGAAAGTCCATGTTGTTGCTTCTTGCAAGGGAGTTGAATCTGGAGGTGTCGGACTCTCAAAGAAAGCCAGAGCTGATAGAGGCGATTCTCGCATTGGGGGCGGAGGATGACGAGCTGTCAGAATGTGTCGAGGAGATTCAGGAGAGGCAAGCGGCAGAGGCCGAAAGAAAGGCGGCCGCGGCCGAGGCCGAAAGGAAAGCGGCAGAAGCCGAGGCAGATAAGATGCGAAAGCAAGAGCTTGAAATGAAGCGCCTCGAGCTAGAGATTAGCCATAATAGTAGAACAGGAGGCAGCGAGGCATCCGGTACCGCAGAGCGGGTCAGGTTCAAAATGACGGACCTAATGAGATTGTACAAGCTAGGGGAGGACATTGGGCTGTTTCTCGTCAACTTTGAAAGAACTTGTGAAAGGCAAGGTTTTAGCCAGGATACGTGGCCTCAACGCTTGTTGTCCCTACTTCCGGGGGAGGCCTCAGAAGTAATCGCGCGCCTCACGAAAGAGGAGGCTGACGAGTACAGTGAGGTAAAGTCGAGCCTTCTCAAGAAATACAGGTTGTCAGCGGAAGGTTTCAGACAAAAATTTCGCAACGCCGTAAAAGAGAACAATGATTCATACCCGGAGTTTGCTTACAAGTTAATGGCCAACATGGGGGAGTGGCTGAAAGAGGCAAAGGCGTATGGGAATCATGACAAGGTGCTCGAGTGTATCGGTGTGGAACAATTCTATCAAAGGGACCAGAAAAGGTGAGGTTCTGGGTGCAGGATAGACCGGACGTGAACACAGTAACTAAAGCCGCAGAGCTCGCTGAAGAATTCGTTACGCGCCGCGCCCTCGGGGCAAACAGCGAGCCTAAAAGGGAAAAATTCCTACTACCGAATAAGGCGCCGTTTAGAAAACAACCGACAAGTCTCGCACAAAAGGGTGAGGAAAACAATTCATCTAACCATGGGGCGTCGGCAGAGGCAAGAAAAAGGAAATTTGAGGCGAGAAAACCGGCTGCTTGTTTCAATTGTCACGAAACAGGGCACTTCGCAAAACACTGCCCGAAAGAAAAGGTGGCCTTTTTACCAATAAATAAAGCCGACGAAAACATGAAGTTGTTAGAGCCCTATATGTACGACCTTACCGTGAACGGCAAGCAGTGTCGGGTTCTTAGAGACTCCGCAGCCACTATGGACGTAGTTCATCCGTCCTTTGTTCAGTCCGGACAGTATTCAGGAGACTGTGCCTGGATTAGACAAGCCGTAGAAGCAAACAGTCAGTGCCTTCCCGTAGCTAAAGTTGTCCTTAAAGGCGCATTTGGTACGTTGGAAACGGAAGCCGTCGTATCGCCATATCTACCCCCTCAGTATCCTTACTTATTTTCAAATAAGTCAGATCAAATGCTGAAGGAGAAAGGTCTAACGTTGGGAGAAGGCATAGTGCAGGCACAGACTAGATCGAAGGCACGTGCGCTGGCTGTGAGAGCAACATTCACTGAGGCAAACAAGCCTCAAATCGACAACGGGCCTGGTTGCGAGTTGGACACCACGGTAACAAATCGACTTGTGCGAGAACAGGCTGCAGAAGCCGTAGTCGCGGAAGGAACCATTCCTAAAGGCGACGATGAACCTCCTCCCGAATTGGAAGGGGTCAATTACGCCTCGTTGACCGAGCAAATAGAAAATGCCGTTGCTCCCAAGCCGATTCCTGGTAGTACAGAGGATAGCACAGAGGGTGACACATTCCAGGTACTAGGAAATACAAAAGAGTTGTGTGTCATGCCAAATTCGGATAATTTCAGTCGGCTGCTGCAGGTGAGTCCTGCTTCATTAATAACCGAACAAAAGGGGGACCCGACGCTTAAGCAATTCCAGGACAGTTCGAAAGAGGGAATCGCCAAACGAAATGTGAGATTCCAAGAGAGGAGCGGCATACTCTATCGAAAATATCTAGGTAGGCGAGGAGTAGAGTTTGACCAGGTAGTCGTACCTCAGGCGTATCGTCAGGATTTGCTTAGTTTGCTGCATGGAGACTCATGGTCAGACCACTTAGGCGTAAAGAAGACTAAAAATTGTCTTTTACAAGAATACTACTGACCTGGATGCTTTAAAGATGTAGAGAGGTTTGTAAAATCTTGCGATGTGTATCAGCGAGTGGGTAAGCCGGGAGATAAGGCAAAATTTCCAATGAAGCTGGTACCCGTAATCACTGAGCCCTTTCGTCGGTTGGTAATTGACACAGTAGGTCCTTTGCCCAAGACAACTTCAGGCTACCGTCACAACCTGACCTTAATCTGCCCCGCTACTAAATTTCCAGAGGCGGTCCCGCTAAAAGAGCTAAGTTCCGTGGAAGTAGTGAACGCACTTCTGTCCGTGTTTGCCTGGGTAGGCTTTCCTGCCGAGATACAATCAGACCAGGGCACCATTTTCACGAGTGCCTTAACGACAACCTTTCTAGAGCGGTGTGGCGTGAAATTATTGCATAGTTCAGTCTACCATCCGCAGTCGAACTCGATGGAAAAGCTATACTCCATGATGAAGCGAGTGTTAAGAGCCAACCTGTGCTTAGTTCACCGGACTACTCGAGGCCTTTCATAGTCCAATGCGACGCTAGTGATAGAGGCATGGGGGCAGTTCTTAGTCAAAGGGATGAGGGGGATGAAGAGCATCCCGTCCTCTATGTTAGCCGGAAACTCACCCTTCGCGAGCAGGTTTACAGCGCTAGCGAAAAGGAATGTGCGTGCTTGGTTTGGGCAGTCCAGAAAATGGCTTGTTATATTGCCGGAAGCAAGTTCATTGTGGAAGTGGACCCCTGTCCTCTCACCTGGCTACAGACCATGTCCTCTAAGAACGGCCGCCTGCTGCGTTGGAGCCTCGTTTTGCAACAATATACGTTTGAAATACGCTACAAAAAGGGTGTACTCCATGGCAACGCTGATGGCTTAAGTCGATGCCCCTGACGCGAGAGGATGTCTCGAGAACTCTGGCATTTTTTTTCCTGACCTAGACAAGAGCTAGTGATTGTTTTTTTATTCTTTTAGGTGTACTTGTTTGAAAACGTTGAAGACACGGCTATCCAGGGTTTCGGGTTCGGTGTGCTTCCAGTGTTGTTGTTTTGTGTCACCTTAAAGTGTGAGTAACATTTTGAATAAATTGTGTATTTCCTTTAATATCAGTTAAAGGGGAAAATTGCCTGGTGGAGTTTGGCGGAATTGTCCGGCGCTCACCGGCTGAGTAGTTGTGTTTTCATGTGCGTATGTGATGTCTGTTGAGCCCTCAATGAAGCAGGTGTTGCCCTCTACTTCATCAAAGACGGTCGTCACCAAACCGACTGCCGGCGCTGATCTCTCCGGACAGTGGCTGCAAACCTCAGCCCATCGAGATCTTCACCCCCCCCCCCCCCCCCGCGCGAGAGACTGTTACGACCGGCCCTGGGGAGCCAAGCAGGAAGAGTTTGGGAGAGAACCGGTTCTTGACCGACGGTGGCGGCCACCCCCACCTCCCCATTCGGGTTCCTCCTCGCCGGGAGAGCTCCGGGGTCTGCTGTGCGTTCATGACCATGTTTGGTAACATTTTAGGGCGCCGTGATCATATATGGACCTCGTGTTAGGTTGGGCCACTCCATGTGTTGTGAGGTGTGTTTCCCCCTCTCTCGTGGCCGAGGTGCCGGAGACACCGTATTGGCTGACGATGCGGACGGGGCGCCCAGTGTCAACGGCGCGGCGCTATAAAACGCCGAAGACGTTTTGTATCACACTCACTCTTCTCTCTTTGGGTCAGTTGACCACTTCTCCACATGTAAATAAATCTCTGTTGTTCGTTCGGGCGCTTCTTCTCGCTGAATTGTTGGACGATGGATCCTGCGACGGGGCCAGCTACCGAAAACGAGACCGGCAGGACCCGGAGTCCCAACACCGGGCAGTGCAGCGAGCTAGGCCGGGCAGCCATAATGAAACATACTAACATATAGAGTGGACACTGCCGTCGGGCCTTGGGCTGAGCTACTGCGCTGCTTTCAACACCACGAGTGGCTGGTCGGACCCGATAATGTCTCTTGCATAAATAAAATAACAAAACATTTTCTTTCCGAGGCTGGGGTTCAAACCCGTGCCTTCATGCTCCAAAGGCGAGTGTCTTTACTACGAGGCAGCTTCTGCACACCCATGCTACCACGAAAGGAATACATCTATAATAAAGAAACTTATTAACATAAAAAGCGGACACTCCCGTAGGGCCCTGTGGCCCAGCTAGCGCGCCGCTTTTAGCGCCAAGAGTGGTTGGTCAGACCCGCTAATGTCTTCAGCATAAATAAAATAACAGTTATTTTCCTTCCGACGCTGCGATTTCAACGCGTGCCTTCATGCTCTGATATCGAGTGTCTTTACCACTGCGCTGCACACCCATGCATCCACAAAGCGAATACATGTACAGTACATCTAAACTACATGAATGTGCCCCTTTGTGCAAAAGAAATGCAAAAAAACAACACTTTCTAGTCATACTTTACTGTTTTTTCTTGTAAGAATATAAATGTCCTCAGTGACACATGATGCAGAGCAGATATGGAAAATTTCAACAAATTAACAATTTTTTTTGCAAAATATTGATGCCACTCTCGGGTATTCATTGCCCACCTGAGGAAGCTAATACATGTCTTAACAAAAGAGTAAAAGCGAGGTCGGGTACATCATCTAGCGGTTGGTTAAACTCTTTCTTGCTGGGCCGTGAAAAGGCTCCAGTGGCCACAATTTATATAATATGTTTTCTATGTCTACAGCACATCTAAACCACATGAATGTGTACCCTTTGTGCGAAATAAATGCAGAAAACAACACTTTCTAGTCAGACTTTACTGAACTTTGTGGTAAAGTTTTAAACGTGCTCTGCCCGACACGTTTAAAACTTTACCACAAAGTTCAGTAAAGTCTGACTAGAAAGTTCAGTAAAGTCTGACTTTATTGATTTGTTCAATTTTCCACGGATGTGGAAAATTGAACAAATCAATAAAGTTTCTTTGCAGAAATTTGATGCCAAACGTGACCTCCTAAGGCGGCTACTTTATGTCGTGATAGAAGAGTAGGATGAATGGATGGATGTATCTGGCTGTGCTCTTTAGATCGGGCACTGGCTCACGCCATCTAGCCATAAAGACAAGTATTATTACTATGTCTTTAAGGATTGAAATTCAGTCACTCCTTGATTGTAGCCACCAATCAGTTAGCCTTCTCCTGGTTATTTCTACCTGTTTAAAGTCTAATTGGCCTTCGCTATCCCTAAACCGCAATGCTTTGAATAATTCCACGCCATTATCTTGGACTACACTCTAAAAAAATATCGTGTAAAAAGAGTGTCTTTTTGTCCCACAACAATAATCGTCATCAGGCTTGCGTGCGCTTCCTTTCTTGAACACTCGGCGCTGGCCACTTTCCTATCGAGAATGCAATGCAACCCTGATAATGGGCATATTAATCGTGACCGGAATGTACCAGGCACGGGGCGATAGCTCAAGGATGGAACGAAATATAGATGACGATTATTGTAGTGGGACAAAAAGACACCCTTTTTACTCCCTATTTTTTAGAATTTTAGAGTCCTTTACAGAACATTATCAAATGTTCAGCCGTTTCCTCCTCTTTACATGCACTACACATCGTGTCTGCACCTTATTATTTGGCTCGGTACGTTTTCGTCCGCAATACTCTCGTTATGGCCTCGAACAGCAGAGAACTACCCCGATCATTATCGTAGATCTTTTACCTTGCAATTACCTGCTTAAAGTTTCGTAGGTCTCCCGTGATGACTTTGTAAGCATTCCAACCTTCTACATGTCTCTCTCTGTTTCCTTCCCTTTCTTCTTAACCAATGTTTCTTTTTGGCTTGGTATTCTGCTGTTGTCTGAATACCTGCTTGACAGTTTTCGAATTCGCTTCCTAGCCCAACGCTCCTCCCCCATTTTTCTCAATCGCTCCTTATATTCTACCTTGCTGCTAGCAGCCCTCCACTTGAACGATTTCCATCCCATGTCAGCCCGTACCCCCTGATTTGGGGTGTTCCCGTCTGCTCCCAAAGCAAGTCTACCTATGACACGTTGTTTAATTTCCAATATTGCTTGAACCTGTGATTTCATGCACAAGATCGCATTGCCGAACGTCAAACACGGGACCTTGACACCTTTCCAAATCCCTCTCACAACTTCACACCCATTGTTGTTTCACAGTGCTCTATTTTTCATTACAGCTGCATTCCTGTTACCCTTAGTCATTAAGTATATTTCGTGCTCCCTTAGGTACTCAGCCCAGTTATTTATCCTTACGCCCAAATTTTTGTATTTATCCACTATTTCTAGCGTGACTTCTTGAATCTTATGCTCACTGCCTTTGTTATGATTAAAAATTATGATTGGCGATTTTTACCTGCTGAATTTTAAATTTAACCTAACTCCCTCATTACCACAGATGTATATCAATCCGTGCAGATCTTCCTTGTTGTCAGCTATTATTACTACGTCATCTGCATACATCAATGCTGGTAATGACTATTCAAGGTGTTTTCTTGCTTGGCAAAATAGAGGGTGAAGTCGAGTCGACTCCCCTCTAATTTGGCTTATAGTCCCTGTAGATACAGCATAAATAACAAAGATGACAAGGGACCTCCCTGTCGAAGCCCGCGTTGTATTTCTATAGGTTCAAATACATGTTTTTCCCACTTGATAACTACCTTGTAACTTCTTTAGATATTCTTTAGAAGATTAGTTATTCCATCTTCCACATCTACTGTGTCCAGTATTCCTCACAAGTCTTCTTGAATCACACTATCGTAAGCTCCCTTGATATCTAGAGATGCCAGCCACAGGGGCCTGTGTTCTTTTTTCGCAATTTCAATACACTGCATCAATGAAAACAGATTGTCCTCTAACCACTTTTGTTTGCGGAACCCATTTGTAGTTCTCCCCGCATCCCCTCACTCTCCACCAATGTCTGTAGTCTCTCCTTCACTATCTGCATCACCAGCCTGTAAACTACTAGTTTCACTGTTAAGGACGGTAGTTGTTTATATCGCTTTGTCTCCCTTTCCTTTATAAATCATGCTCAATCTGCTTAGTTTCCACCCATTGGGAGCTTCACCATCTATTACTACTTTACTCGCTCCCTCTCTTTATGTTTGCTTAGAGTTTGGTACTAGTTTCTTTTTTAGCCCAATTCGGATGCTGTCAGAGCCTGTTGATGTGCTATTAGCAACCCTTTTCACGGCCCTTTTCCACTCTCGTCCCAGTGGAGCCACTGCGCTAATTGGTCCATTCTCATCTGCTGCGGTGCATGCAGCGCTTTTTTGGTGTATAATTTTTTCTGTCATTATTGTTTTAGATATTCAATTGCCTCATCCCCTTATAGTCTGACCCCTTGAACTGCAGCTATAAGCCTCTGTTCCTTGCTTGTCTTATTGCTCAGACAAATTAGATGGTTCGAAAACTTTGCAGCATCCTTTCTATCTTTTTTGTTTACTTCCGCCATCCAATGGGCCCCCTTTCTTCAAGTCTGTTTTACTGATCAGAGTGGACGCTTCCCTTCTGCAGCTCAAAAAGTTATCCCATTCTCTTCTGACATCATTTTCCGGTTCACCCCTCTGCTTAACATACCTGTATTCCCAGGAGGCTTCCCGACGTCTTACTATGGGTCTTTTAACTTCCTCATCTCACCAGCTTTTGGGGTGTCTCCTTTTTCCGGTTCATTTGACTCGTAGTCGTAGAAGCGAGTATGGGCGTGCCATCTAGCGGTTGGTCAGCGCCTATCTTACTGGGCTGGATTGGCCACTCTTTATATGGTATGTCTCTCTAGGGTGCAGCTACGACTGACTGTGCCACGTTCGGTTCTCGTGCACCATGTGAGCACACTTCTTCGTCGTCTTGTGGAAGTCTTCATTGCAGTTTTAGCCACAAGAGAGTGTGCAGTACGAATAAAATAATCGGGAAGTTTAGTTATCAAAATTGCGGCCTTTTAGGGCAAAATTAAAAATTCTGGGCAATTCAAAGGCATTTAGTATATACGGTGCAAAGATTTGAATTGAGATGCCAGAAACGGAGATAATTGCTTTCGAGTACTGGGATATCAGTCGGTGTAGCTATAGTAAACAAACATTTTGTGCCCAGACAACTAAATATACAACAAGTCGGCCATAAAGAGAAAGTAAAGTTCTGCAGCACAGAGTAGAACACAAAATAATGGAGCATTGCTTTTTATTTGTCACCAATATTTTGCATTGTAGCTCTACTTCAGAACCTACATAGCTTAGCATTAGCAGTGGATGTTGGAGTAATTTTATCATGTGGCTGCACTTTATAGGGTTATAGTCACCGGGATGTCTGTTCTGCTATGTCCGATTAGATAAGTGATACAAAAAACCGCCAGGCCTGCGCTGAACGCGCACGACTGTCACAGCGAAAGCTGAAAGAGTGGCCTGAGTTTTTGTTTAACACTATTTAGGTAGCTGTGGCAAGTACACTTGCAGGGTACTCACTACGCCATTAATATTTGTGTAGTAGGGAGGCATTCACTATGTTATCATTCGTCATTCTTCGGACAAGCGTGGTACCTGGTGTACACTTGAAAGGAACTTTGTGGTATTTTAGTGTGCTGTGGCTAATAACGATGACAAATTATGCAAGAAGCCTTTGTAATCCCAACAATCCCCCACTTATGCACCACAGTTAATGGGCGAACAAGATCGAGTTTTTGCAAAAGGGTTGGAACATTCGGCAACCAGCCGTTGCGCAATTTGCTTCATCTGACAGCTGGTTGTTCCTTTGCTGTTTCATAACACTTACTCATATCACCGTGATTAATTTCCTGACATCAAGCCTGCCTAGCGCCGATTTGCAAAGCAGTCCCCAGCACCCACGTGGCTCAGTGGTAGAATGCAGAGCAAGCACGCCGGGGACCCGGGTTCGCATCCCTCTGTGTACCTAATCTTGTTTATTTACTGACTTCTTTTTCTATTTCGTGCGATAGTGGCTGCGGACACCAGCGGTGGACAACTGCGGTGCGCACGTGACGGGAGTTCTGGTCTTGTAATAGCTTTCGCTGTAAAAAAATTACCCAGTTAGTCTGTTTCTATCTCGTCATGTTGTTTATTCGAGATCCGCCATCATGTCCGTCAGAAAGCCAGGATGGTGACTTGCCCACTTGCGCATTGAGCATTTTTATTTTTTGGGTGTTTTATCTTGAAATTATAAGTCTACTTCCATCAGCTTCATATGCCTTTATTTCAAATGTCCTGCTACCCAGTTCTCGATCCACCCCTTTTTGTTGTTGTTGTTGTTGTTTTCCTCTGTCCATGGCTCGTACCTAATGAAGGAAATGTGCCGATTATAAGGAGAATCATTTCGATACTTTCTCCATTTTTTCATCTTAAGAATGCATGTAACCTAATTAAAATTTCAAGTGACAATAGCGAATTTAAAAATATGTACTGAGCTCACAAGTTAGCTAGAGAATTTTAGCTAACTTGTGTTTAGCCACAGTGATGTATTCCTGAACGGCGAATAAAACATCCCTGTGGCTGTATCTCAGTGTAGAGGCTCCAAAATAAAAAAGAGCAGGTTCTGGTAATTGCAAGCCCGGTTTTTGAAGAGGTGGTGCGAGTATTCTTTTCCTGAATAAATGTAAATGGTGACAAAACAATAAAAATGACTGATTGTTTTCAATTGATTACAGTAAACGCACATAGGGAATTCAATAAACCTGATCCATGCAAGTAAAAGTTGAGGCACGTGAGTGCCATCAGAGAGATGACATTATCATTTTCGTACTAATGGGGCACATATAAGAGTTCATGTGGAAAAAATGAACATTAATGTCAGAGTCATGATACTAATTAAGAAAGACAACCCTCCAACGTTACTGTGAATGCAGGCACCAACAAAAAATTTTTTGGAAGAAAAAAAAAACTGTTTACTTTTCTCTCTCTGAAACACCTTCTCTCGCCTTATATATTTTTATCTATTTTCATTTTTCCTCTCTTTCCCATTCTTTCGATCTCTATGTGTACTCGTTTTCTCATCCTCATCAGTTATATGAACTCTCGCCGGACGAATCGGCACACAAGTTCTGGCTGTGCATAAGATCGAGAACAGGAAGGCAATGAAGAAGAGAACGAAGACAGCGCTTGCATTTTCCTGAGAATGATATTTGTCAGGACACGCCACGTGGTGTAAAAAAGGATAATAATAATAATAATAATAATAATAATAATAATAATAATAATAATAATAATAATAATAATAATAATAATAATAATATTAATAATAATTTGCAATTGCTCTGCAGAGGGGCGAAATGAGGAATGCTGCCATGAAACCGTCTTAAAATGTCCACACTTCCACGGATCATACGAAGCTTGATCAAAAGACGGTACATCAGTAAAAAAAACGTGGCTGATTCGTCTTTTATAAAAATTGATATCACACGAAAGTGAAACGTGTCTTCCCAGAGATAGTTGAGTGCCCCTCCACGGGTGTCTTGTCGCTAAGGTTACGCCATCACCTGACAACGTCACTTGGCCAAAGTTGGTCTGATAACGGAGGCAGTGCAAAAGCTGGCGACATCCAAAAGGCCTGCATTGTCCCCAGCCCTCGAGGCAGCGCCGAAACACGTTAGGTGCGGAAAGCTTTCAGATGGGATGATTGACACATTTACTCTGCAGATGGAAACGATGGCTTTCGCCTTCGAGTATATTTAGGCGAAGGCGTAAGGTAATAGTAATAAATGGGGCTTTACGTCGCAAGGCCACGGTTTGATCGCCAGAGACGCCGTGGTTGAGGGCTCCGGAAATTTCGAATATCTGGTGTCCTTTAACGGGCACTGACACGACACAGAACATAGGCGACTATCATTTCATCTTGATCAAGCTGCAACCGCCGAGGCTAGAATCGAACCCCCGACCTTTGGGTCAGCAGCCAAGCAGCATAATTTTTGTGCTGTATTTCTCGCGCCACCCCCAATCAAAATGAACACCATAACAACCGCTGCACCACGAAATACACGCATGCGTAAGGGACCCTGTAAATCTTCCCGTTATGCCATCGGACAATTCCAAACATTGAAACGTACGCATAAACGTAAGGAAAATCTCGGCATTTCCGAACTCACATCCTCTGCAGGGGCCGTATTTATAGAAATGTGTTACACTAAAAATTTTCGCAAGAACTAATCAGGCAATCATGATACGGGACACATCGTTATTTGATTCATATGTTGGGTTTAACGTCCCAAAATCAACATATGATTATGAGAGAGGTCGTTGTAGAGGCTCCGAAAATTCGGACCACCTGGGCTTCTTTAACGTGCAGCCAAATATCAGCACCCGGGCCTACAGCATTTTCGCCTCCATCAAAAATGCAGCCACCGCAGTCGAAATGTGACACGACTTCCTACGCCAATGGGAAAGCTTTTGTGGCTGTGGTGGTCGATGGGGCTGGGCGTGTCGTCAACTCAGTGATGGTCAGGACAAAAGACCTAATCTTTGCAGAACAGGTAGCCATCGCCTTAGCACTCAAGATGAATAACATTGAAGTCGTCTACAGTGTTTCTATGGCAGCACTACGGGCCTTCGCTAAGGGGATGGTCTGAGAAGAAACGCGGAGAATACTACATGGCAAGGCCATAACGCAACATTTTCTGAGTTGGTTCCCAGCTCACCTTGGACAAATCAACGACTCCCTTCTCAATCTCAATGAAGCAGCATACGAGGCGGCGTGAGGGACCAAACAAAAGTTTATCGAATCCAATCCAGCAGAAATTCGATCCCGCTAACTACGGATCAGCAGCCGAGTGTCTTAGCCACTACACCACAGTGGTAGGGCGGGACATATCATTAGTGAAGACGGCTTACCAATATTAAAACCTACATGTGAAAGAGAAGCTCTGTCGATTCGGCCCCTGTTGTCAAAGCGAACCTTACTCGCCAAATTTGCAAACTTCGCGTAACGTGCTTGGCTGAAGGTATTGAGGTATCACACTGATATTTCGATTCACACACAAAAATGCAACATAGCCACAATCTGTGCTGCCATAGGCGTACACTGGGTTCCCTTTCAAGGCGGGTGAAGGCTTGTAACTGTGTGAAATAGAGGTGATACGCCAACCCGTAAAGGCTCATGGGATGCGCCATCTGCATCGACTTCCGGTTCAAAATAACCGTGGCACGCTGTGTCGGTGGCCGTGTTTTCGGAGCTGTAGGCAGATCCGCCGCGGTGGTCTATAGTGGCTAAGCAACTGGGCTGCTGACCCGCAGGTCACGAGATTTAATACCAGCTGCAGCGGCTGCATTTTTGATGGAAGCGAAAATGCTGTAGGCCTGTGTTCTGAGATTAGGGTGCACGGTAAAGAACACCAAGGGGTCGAAATTTCCGGAGCCCTCCACTACGGCGTCTCTCATATTGATACGGTGGTTTTGGGACGTTAAACCCTACATATCAATCTAAGCATCAGAGGTAGTTGGGCGCTTAATATGCAACGTTTCGTCGCAAGGGCGAAGGAATGAATACTAGAGGCACAACTTGCAATTCCACGCGGAAAACAACCAGCTCAGAACTTGCAGCGCGCACCTCAAGCAGAAAACATGCATGAAATGAGCACACACAGGACGTGCGTAGACTAACAAATGCCGGAACTCGACATTTATAGTACGCCGTTCAAACAGAAAGCTACACGAAATGAACGCATAAATATACATAGTGTAGTGGAGCATACGCACCAACGCGTATGCGCCTTCGGAAGACAACAAAAAGCCCGTGCTCTGCTTGCGCGAGAGTTTGTGCCGCCTCTGCCAGACTTGCCGTACGCCCACTTTCCGTTGCGACCTCGCTGCGACTTCTCGGCTCGAATAAACGTCATCACATTTGGTGGAGGTGCTGAGATCCCCAAGAAGACCTGGAGCTCCGCTCTCGCAAGTTGCCTGAAAGACTACCGCGAAACATGACTGACGCAGTCGCCCACCAGCCCGTCCCAGCCCAGCCAGCACCATCGGCTGCCCCGTCGACCTGCCCCGGTGCTACCCGTCAGCGGGACCCACCAATCTTCAGCGGCAGTGGTGAGCAAGACGTCGAAGACTGGCTCTCCTTGTACGAACGCGTGAGTGCCAGCAACAAATGGGACAACGACTCCAAGCTTGCCTATGTCATCTTTTACTTGGCTGACGTCGCCAAGCTATGGTTCACCAACCGCGAAACCGCCATCGCCAGCTGGTCCACCTTCAAGACCCTCGTGACCGAAGCGTTCGGCCGACCAGAGGTCCGCAAGCTCCGCGCTGACCAGCGTCTGCGCCACCGAGCCCAGCAACCTGGTGAGACCTTTACTAGCTATATTGAGGATGTGCTCGACCTCTGCAGGCGTGTTAACTCATCCATGCCTGAAGAAGAGAAAATTCGACATATTCTCAAAGGCATCGAGGATGGCGCATTCCAGATGTTGCTGGCGAAGAGCCCGACCACGGTGGCGGTCCTCGTAAGCCTGTGCCAGAGCTTCGATGAATTGCGTCGTCAGCGTTCCATCGCCCGACAGAGTGTTCCATCACCAGATTCCATCTCGGCCGTCGCACTCGCCAATGGCAACGTTCACCAAGGAACTCTGTCGAACCAGATTAAAGACTTCATCAGGGAGGAAGTCGCCCGACAGCTTTCCCTGCTGCCGCATAGTGACGCGCCCACGACAAGCCTCCCTTCGAATATGCAGCAGGCCATACGCACTGAAATTTGCAATGCACTCCCTACAGTTCCGGCCTCTTACCCGTGCACTTCGGTGCCATCTGATCTCTCAACTGCTGGCTACGCACCAACTGCGCCGCCTTCACCTCTCAGCTACGCAGCTGTGGTCGCGCGGCCCCCACCGCATCCAGTCGCCTTATCGGCTCCAACTCCTCCGGCAGCGCCACCGGTTTACAGGCCCTCACCTCGCTTTTTCCGTCAATCTAATGAGTGGCGCACCCATGACAACCGTCCTATCTGCTTCGCGTGTGGCATCGCTGGCCACATTGCACGCTACTGCCGCCGCCGTCCCACACCTGCGTACGCCTCCTTTGGAACTCCTACCTATGCGTCGCAGCAGGCCACCTCGTCTGCATACGAACAGAGGCACTCTGACTCGGATCGTCGCCCATCAACTTCTCGTTTCCCATCTCCTCGTCGCCGATCACCATCTCCTATGCGTCGTAGACCACCTCCTGAGGAGGGAAACTAATCAGTGCAGTTCCAGAGGCAAGAACTGCAACTTCTGCGCAATTATCAAGGCCTCCATTTTCGCCGCGAAATGTTGTTGATGTCAATGTTGAGGGAGTCGCCACACAAGCGTTAATTGATACTGGGGCCGCCGTTTCTGTGATGAACGCAAAATTTTGTCGCAAACTGAAGAAAGTGACCACATCTCTCTGTGGCATCGTGCTGTCCACGGCTAGCGCGCAACGCATTCAGCCCTCGTCTGTGTGTACGGCGCGCGTCGTCATCCAAGACGTTTTGTACATCGTCCAATTTTTCGTACTACCATCTTGCTCTCATGACCTCATCCTGGGTTGGGATTTCTTATCAGGTCATGAAGCTATCATCGATTGTTGCCGTGCGGAAGTGTCCCTAGTGCCAAATTGTGAGTTTCCATCGCCCGACCATTCACCACTGCTCTGCAAACTCATCGCTGACGACGACATCACCTTGCCTCCGGAAGCTTCAGTCCCTATTAGCCTTTCATGTGTGGCGCAACCTGACGCCACGGTGGTATTTACGCCATCCCCTGTTTTTACTGAACGCAAGGGCATCGTGCTCCCATTTGCCGTTCTTACGATTGCGTCTGGTTTAACCGTAATGCTGGTTACCAACCACTGCAACTACCCCATTGGCTTGCTTCGTGGTGAAACGTTAGGATATGTGCAACCTGTCGACCATATCAATGATATTATTCTTCCCGACGAAACGCCATGTCAGATTGCCGCAATCACTCAGGCGTCTGAGCCATCAAGCTCACCAGCCTTCGACGATGCTATTGACGCAGACCTTCCCCCCTCGCATCGCAGCCAACTTGTTGCTCTCCTTAACAAGTTTCGCTCTTCTTTCGACTTTCAGAAACCTGCTTTGGGCCGCACCACGACTGTCACTCATACTATTGACACCGGCTCACATTCGCCTCTGCGACAGCGTCCTTACCGCGTTTCTGCCGAAGAGCGCCGCGTCATTACGGAGCAAGTAGATGACATGCTTAAACGTGGAGTCATACAGCCTTCTCAAAGCGCTTGGTCGTCACCCGTGGTTCTGGTAAAGAAAAAAGATGGCACCGTTCGATTTTGCGTGGACTATCGCCGCTTAAACAAGATTACAAAGAAAGACGTCTACCCGCTACCACGAATAGACGATGCTCTTGACTGTTTACAAGGCGCCGAGTACTTCACATCCTTGGATCTGCGTTCTGGGTATTGGCAGGTGCCAATGGCTGAATGTGATCGCCCTAAAACAGCCTTTGTAACGCCAGATGGCCTGTATGAGTTCAAAGTCATGCCATTTGGGCTCTGCAACGCGCCTGCGACGTTTGAACGCATGATAGATACCATATTGCGGGCCCACAAGTGGAAAACTTGCTTGTGTTACCTAGATGACATCGTAGTCTTTTCAGCTGATTTCCCGACACATCTTCGTCGTCTCCACGAGGTTCTGGCGTGTCTAGCTTCTGCAGGCCTACAACTTAACACCAAGAAGTGCCACTTCGCAGCCCGCAAACTAACCATCTTGGGACATGTCATCACAAGAGACGGTGTTCTTCCGGACCCCGATAAGCTTCGAGCTGTCGCTGACTTCCCCATGCCCACATCACTGAAAGCCCTAAGAAGTTTCGTTGGTCTTTGCTCTTACTTTCGTCGCTTCGTGCGCAACTTCGCGTCCATCATTGCACCTCTGACTAGTCTGCTTTCCAACAGCAAAGGTATATCTGCATGGTCACCTGCATGTGACGACGCATTTCACCAGCTGCGCCGCCTGCTGACCTCGCCACCTATTCTTCGCCACTACGACCCTACTGCTGCCACAGAAGTTCACACTGATGCAAGCGGCGTTGGTCTTGGCGCAGTTTTGGCACAACGGAAAGGTACCCAAACCGAATACGTAGTCGCTTATGCAAGTCGCGCTCTTAAGAAGGCTGAATTGAATTACTCCGTGACAGAGAAGGAGTGTTTGGCCATAATCTGGGCGCTTACGAAGTTTCGCCCGTACCTTTACGGCCGTCCTTTCGATGTGGTCACAGACCACCACGCTCTATGTTGGCTGTCCACCTTGAAAGACCCGTCCGGACGTCTGGGCCGTTGGGCACTTCGATTGCAGGAATACGACATCCGTGTCGTATATCGTTCCGGTCGCAAGCATGCGGACGCCGATGCACTTTCCCGATCGCCATTAACACCAGATGTGGCTTCTCTGTCACCCCCTTTTACCACCTTGTCACCACTCGACAGCACTGACATGCTTTCGGAGCAGCGTAAAGACCCATACCTTGCCTTGTTAGTCGACTACCTTACCGATCCATCTTCTGTCCCTTCCACAAGAGCGGTACGCCGGCAAGCAGCCCACTTTTCCTTACGTGACAACATTCTGTACCGCCGCAACTACACGCCTGGTGGTCGGAAGTGGCTCCTTGCTGTCCCAACTCATATGCGCTCTGACATCTGCATGAATTTCCATGCAGATCCCCAAAGTGCTCACGCAGGTGTCCTGAAAACCTACGAACGGCTGCGCCAACGCTATTACTGGCGAGGAATGTATCGTTTTGTGCAGAAATACATTCAGTCTTGCACCACTTGCCAACAGAACAAAACACCTCCGCGGCACCTTACCGGCATGTTACAGCCGCTGCCGTGCCCGGCTCGCCCATTCGACCGCGTGGGTATAGACCTCTATGGCCCACTCCCATATAGTAGCTCTGGAAACCGGTGGATTATTGTCGGAGTCGATCATCTGACACGCTACGCTGAGACTGCAGCTCTACCGGCAGCGACCGCCCACGAAGTTGCACTCTTCATTCTCCGCAGCTTCATTCTACGCCATGGTGCTCCGCGGGAATTACTCAGTGATAGGGGTCGAGTGTTCCTGTCGGAGGTCATCCAAGCTATCCTCGCTGAATGCAACATTATCCACCGGAAATCTACCGCATACCATCCACAGACAAATGGTCTTACTGAGCGGTTCAACCGCACACTTGGCGACATGCTGAGGATGTACACCTCCTCCGACCACACTAACTGGGACGCTGTATTGCCCTTTGTTACCTTCGCTTATAACACCGCGACGCAAGCGACTACCGGTTTTTCTCCGTTCTTTCTATTGTACGGCCGCGAACCTTCCCACCCCCTTGACACTATACTACCGTACCGCCCTGATGCATCTGAGTGCTCCCCGCTTTCGGAAGTCGCCAGATACGCTGAAGACTGCCGTCAGTTGGCTCGGTCTCTGACAAGTGAGGCTCAAGGTCTACAAAAGACTCGACACGACGACGCTCACCGCATAGCTCCTACATTTCGTGCTGGCTCCCTTGTGTGGCTTTGGGTGCCCCCGCACGTTCCTGGCCTATCTTCCAAACTTCTGGCCCGGTACCATGGTCCCTACCGTATCATTGACGCGACCTCCCCGGTGAATTACATCATCGAGCCGTTAACACAATCACCAGATTTGCGCCGTCGAGGACGCGAGACCGTACACGTCGACCGTCTCAAGCCCTACTACGACCCCATCATTGTGCCTACTCCCTGAGTCGCCAGGATGGCTACCCTTCATCCCGGGGGTATTGTAGTGGAGCATACGCACCAACGCGTATGCGCCTTCGGAAGACAACAAAAAGCCCGTGCTCTGCTTGCGCGAGAGTTTGTGCCGCCTCTGCCAGACTTGCCGTACGCCCACTTTCCGTTGCGACCTCGCTGCGACTTCTCGGCTCGAATAAACGTCATCACAATAGGACAATCGCGAACTGTCTGAATGCTTAATTTTTCGGGTGTGAGCAGCGAGCTCCTTTCCTAAACGCTGCCGCGGCAGCGAGCAAAGTGATTTTCGTGCACTCCCAATCAAATAGTCTGATAAGCGTGCCCGCAGAAGACACAACACTCCACGGAGGCGCCACTCATCGAAACACTAGAGGCGACGACATTATGAGCGCGCCCACCACAAAACCTTCGCACCATCTCGTTACTGGTGAAAAAACGCGCTGAAACTGCAGCTCTGAGGACAGTCAAACAGTATATGGTGTATATAAATAGCTTGCCATTAGCAATCTTCACGACGCACGTTTCGTGGCCCAGCTGTTAGTGCCACGCGCTTCATATTTGAGAGGTGGCTGGTTCGACACCCCGTGGTAGAGCCTTTCCTACTCGCTTGTATTCCTTGCAACCTGTTAGTATATAATTTATAGTGTCATCTTTGTCACGAAAAAAACGTCAGTGGAGCCCTGGTGGACCCCGGCACAAAACACTTTCGTGTTAAAAGAATAGAGTGTCTTGAATCAGATTGTTACAGAACGGCTCAAGGCGGAAAGAGGTGGCTGATATTGTGAGAAAATGACAAGGACGCTCGCATCGGCGACGCACGTCAATGGCTACTGCTGCCCAACCTGGATGGTTAACGGGATATCTTACTCGGACCGAGCATCAGCTTTTCGTTACATGACAGCTACCACGACTGCCGCCACCACCACCACTCGATGCATCACAAATTGAGAACCGACAAGGTGCAGAGGCTGTGAAAGCAACGGCTGATGTCACGTAGCCCTCACTGCGATCACTGCGCACCTCGCAAAAGGCTCGTTCGAAAATGTTCTGCAATGAGCATTATTGTCCACAGATGGTTTCCTCGACAAAAACCGACAGGTCTTCTCTTTGTTGTTGCCTCTCATGACCACGATGCGCACTCTCCTTAACGGAATGACAACTCTGTCAGCACAATGTGCACTGCAAGTTCTGGATGCCTTGGAGCCAGTGCTTGGAAGCACTTTTTGAACATTTCGGGTTCCAGTCTATTTTTAGACAACTGTACAGAGAAATGGCTTTAAACACTTTCCAGGTGTGACTGTGCGTGTGCAGTAAACATTGATGTGACGTGTTTCCGCGTACATTTATTATCTTTCTCCTCTTTGCTTTCTTTATTATGATGCTTAATTGCGTTAATACTATAACTCGGCAACCAAAATAATCAGCGATCACTTCAATCAGAGATATATAGCATAAAAGCGTGAGGCTTCGTACGTAACTAAAACGCAAAGAAAAAAGTGCGTATTGAGCCTAAACAACAAAGTCATTCACCTCTCCATAGCTCCTTTAATTCATGGGGACTTCATGAATTTGATTGAAATAAACTTTTTCTTGTAACAGGTATGTGCGATATTACTACAAACTTTGATTGTCATAATTATTTCTACACGTCAGCGTATTACACTGCGCAATTAAGCTTCATTTTTTTAAATTTATTGTGCCTGTTCGTCCTGAGCTTTGTGTTATAGGCTAAATTTTTTCCAGCGCTCGTGTCCTAGATAACATGGCTTACCCGTCAATATTTCGCCCTGTTAATTTCAGCTGCAACGTCTATTGTTTCTGTGAGTTGTCTAATCTACAGTGCCATCATCTCACCCGCTGTCGATGTGCCTATCCCGGTCGCTAGTTTACGATGCTCTGAAGTTGAATGCTGTCATGTTGGCGCTTATCAGAAATGACAGGATTTTTTCAGTGCACATATGGGACATATCTGTCGCACAGGGCACGTGAGGGCAGTATTGCCGCATGTTTCTAAACGATTCATGAGATTTTATCGAAAGTAGTACTCCGCAAAAATATCTCAGGGTTTTGTATCTTGCTCCCTCACCTCTAAATAAATAAATAATTAAATAGATAAATAAATAAATAAATAAATAAATAAATAAATAGTTCTGGCTAGAAATACTAAAAACCATTTACATATTTTGGTTGAAAGCTGTGCCAATAAGTAAATCAATCAGTTCTTTACCTAATGTAAAAGAAGGTCAGTCACCCTTGAATGTAAAATGTGTATAACCATACCTTCATGTGAAAGACTGCTGTTCTGTGCTAAGAATTTCTTTAATATTGGTGGCTGTGTGGGTAAATGCAATGAATCGGAGGATGCCGTAGGTCCACACCTTTTGGTGCACACTTAACAAGTACTGGAAATACCGCCAACAGCGAGCTATTATACAATTTGATGTTCAATTTTTCATAGTCCCAGTTGGTCCATGAACCAACCCGAATTCAAGGGAACACTCGGTCCATACTAGACCTAGCTTTTCTTTCCAATAACCTATCCGGTAAAGCCACTGTCGAAGATGGAATATCTGACCACAAAATGTTAATCATAACTTTTAACCTTGAATGCCTAAATACCCAACCCGATGGCACAAATTCACTGATAGCCATGAAAGACTACACCAGAGCTAATGATGTTTGTGTTATTGATTACCTCGACACAGCACTAGAGACTTTTTCTCTAGAGAAATGTGAGGGTGTTAATGGTATGTGGATTCAACTGAAAAAAAATAATTACGTACTGTGAACAAAATTTCATCCCAACGAAACTAAAACGCACACACAGAAAATCACCATGGATCAATCGCCGTATTATTCACCTTAAAAGAAAGGTACAGAGAATGCGCAAAAAAAAGAGAAATCCAATCATCTTAAAGGAACTTGCATCTCAGCTTAAGGCGGAAATTAGAAGTGCAAGACAAACTTTTTTTTCACCTACGTTATCTCACTTCATGATGGATCAGCCGCAAAAATTTTGGCGTTTCTTGGCACGGCCTGAAAACCCAACAACTGAAGTAGAAATTGAGGGTACTATCGCAAAGGACGCGCAGGCTGTTTCCAATGCTTTCAATAGGTATTTTCAGTCGGTATTTACACGTGCATGCGCACCAAGCAGCCCTGTTGCTCCGGTGCATCCTTTTTTAATGCCCGATGTCGGTGTCACTACGGAAGGTATTCTAAACCTGCTGTTGCAGATCGATGTTAAGAAATCAGTGGGTCCTGACAATATTTCAAATGTATTCTTTCGACGCTACGCAGAGCAACTATGTCCCTTCCTTGAAGCAATTTTAAAGCATCCCTGCTAACAGCTTCTTTACCTGCAGCCTGGTTGTGTGCAAAGGTAATTTCAATTCATAACGGCGGGAGCAAGCTGTCCATATAAACATTCAGGTCTATCTCGCTAACTAGCTGCTGCTGTAAATTATTGGAACATGTGATCAACAAGGCAATAATTACTTATTTCGAAGATAACAACTTATTGCACCCAAACCAACACGGATTCCGTAAAAACCTGTCTACCGTTACTCAACTCTTGGAAATAACGCATGACTTCGTAACTACTAATAACTCACAATTGCAAACCGACTCCATATTTATAGACTTCGCCAAAGCTTTTAATAAGGTGCCTCACAGTAAATTGATTGACAAACTTGTGTCTATTGGTATTAACAGTAACATAATAGCATGGATAAAAATGTATCTATCAAATCGAAGCCAGTGTGTAACCGTAAACAACACAGCCTCTGATTGATTGGAAGTTTTTTCCGGAGTATTACAAGGTTCCGTTTTAGGACCCATCTTGTTCCTAATATATGTTAATGATATATGTGCCTTGAGCCTAACGTTAAAATGAGGTTATTCGCTGACGACTGCGTGATCTACACCACTATCCGCACAACTGATGACCAGCTTATACTTAATACCACACTAGCTAATATTGCATGTTGGTGCCTTGAGTGGGGAATGGAAATTAACGTGTCAAAAACAGCTTGCCTTAGCATACCTCGCAGAAAAACATTCCAGCATTTTAGTTACAATTTGGTCAGCGCAAACATTGCAAGAAACGACGCTGTTAAATACTTGGGCGTTACCTTTACAAGTAAACTGAAGTGGGATGCACATATAAGCAGCACATACACAAAAGCCTATCGCCAGCTAGGGTTCCTGCGTCGAAAACTTGCATTGGCGCCTTGTAATGTAAAACTGACAGCATATAAATCTCTCATAAGGCCGATCCTCGAGTACGTCAGCATTGTTTGGAACCCCCACCAAAAATATCTTTCCAACAAATTAGAAATCATCCAACGCAAGGCCCTTCGCTTTATCTATTCTAAGTATTCGAGGTATGACAGTGTCACTGAGCTGCGCAGGCGGGCATGCTTGCCGACCCTTGCAGCCCGTCGCCGTGTCTCTTCCTTATAGTTTATTTTTCTTTTGTATCACAACGGTTTAAACATAGATCAAGACAACTATAAGAAGCCGCCTAACCACCACTCCCTTCGTACCAACCACAACAAGTGCATCAGACCATTCATGTCACGCTGTGACACTTTGAAATATTCATTCTTCCCGTCAGCAGTGGAAGAGTGGAACAAATTGCCACGTGAATGCGTTGATCTTTCCTCTGCAGATTCATTTGTTCGGAATGTAGAAAGCCTGTTTTATGAAGACTAAAAGCAACTTTTGTTTTTTGATGTTTGTGAGCGCTTCCGAACACACTGATCACTGTACCCTCTGCTGATACCTCGATGTTTTGTGACCTGTCCATGATTTTGTACAATTCCTTTCATCGTTCAAGTTTTTTTTTTTCACCATCATCTTGTGATTCTGTTTCTTCTACTATGTGCGATATTGCCTGGTTTGTACGCGACTGTGTACATTTGCTCGCCCACCCTGTATGAGCCTGAGAGAGGCTTACAGTATTAAATAAAAAAATAAAAAAACATGACATTTATGCCTACTCGTCATATCAAGTGCATGCTAAACATTTATTCACATAATACCGTCCCATCTTTGCTCAATAATTTTGCAAATGAGTCTTTAGATCGGTAGCAGTTACAAAAAGAAACGATGAGAGCATATTTATTCGAGAGTTATGACTATTTATTTATAAACGATACTCTGGATTCACATTGCTGTATTCTTTGACATTTTGCGAAATGTACATGTTTTTTACCGAATTCACTCTATCTACATACAAGAAAAGCAGTCACGTGCGTAAATTTTGCTCGAAACTGCTGCTGTCAAGTGAAAGGGGCAACAAGTGATCTATGGCTCTTTTTAGCTACTCCATCCCACTCGCAGTTTCGTTGAAAAAGAAAAAATAAGAAAACAAATCAAAGTCAGCTCAGTTCCATTCTCTCGTTCTGCGTATTTCACCGTACACTTTTAGCCACGATAAAGGTTGTCGCGAAAGTACAACGCTCAAGTATTACAATTCTTTTCCAATGCTAATTAGAAAATATTAAGAATTAGAATCGATATATTGCTCGCTTAAGCCCTCCGACCACATTATTATCAAGATAAGCCTACTAGGAACGGTGAATGATATGAAAGGAAGAGAATCAAGTTAAACTAATCTTTACTTTATACCGGCTCCCACAACCATTCCAGATTATGCAAAAAGTTCACCAGGTATCGAAAGCGGACTTTGCCCCTTAAACCAAACTGTGCGGCAAAGCAAGCTATACAGTACAAACATCTGACTGAGCGGGATGGATGCACGCGGTCGGACGCGTTTTATTAGATCACTACAGATGAATTCTGCGCGCAACATGGAAACGGAAACTTATGTTTTTATTTCAGAGCACCCGCTGCATCATGTCCAAGCAAAGTTAAGTTGATATCAGTTCTGTTTAAAGGGTGCCTCACCACCCCGCGCTCAAAGACGAGCGGTCGTTTTATCCTCGCCTTCGCTACCCTTCATACAGGCGACGTATTCTCCTCGGCACATATTTCTTCGAGACACGTGAACAATGTCAGCATTAAAGCGTGCTCGAGCATATACCATACTATTGTGCTCCTCAGATACACGCCGGCCACTTGCGTGGTCGTAAATGCATGAGTTGAAGTGAAATCAGTTGATCACGCATGATAGTCACGTGAGACAAAGCAGAACGGATAGGCCGCTGCATCACAGAGCAGTGCACGAGACAATTCACATTAGATATTTCGCGTATGTCAACAAATTGAGAACATGTAAACTATAGACGTCACGGGAAACGCAGTGTGCGTCATGAAGCGGCGGAGCGCCGGACACAGCCCTTTTTGTCTGATCCTTGGTCGGCATCTACAGTATCTCGACTATCGTCCACACGTGTGCATGGGTCATCATCTGTCGTCAGAGGCACGTGTGGCCCGAGCCACGGATGGATCAGCAAGGATCAACCAATGAATTCGGGCCAACAGAACTCACGTGGTGCCGATCAGGCGTATATAGGCACTCAGCACGATGGCTTCGTGGGATTTGGAGCCGGCACACTTGCCGACATGTCGCTGATGCAACTGTTGCTGGTGCAGGTTAGTCATTACTACCCATCTCAATCGCGGAGACTTGTATATGCATTGCCGGCTCCTCCCACGTTGCTAACTGTTCGTAACAAAAACCACGGATGCACGATGCATACGTCGCGTCTGAAGAGATTGCGATTATTTTCTAACAGAGTTCTGTATTTGATTTTGTTGTTAATACTCGCGGGAGATGTTGAACTGAACCCAGGTCCTGCTAAGACACCGGAGATGGAAGTGCTGAAATGTTTGCAGAGTGGGCAGGAAACTTTAATTTCAAAATTAAACGGCATTGAATCCAGGTTCGAAAAAAATGAGAACATACTGATGGAAGTAAAAGATAATCTTAGCCAAACTCAGAACCAGATAAGGGACCTCAGCAAGATTGTAACTGAGCAGGCAGCTATAATACGGCAACTCATGCAACAGGTGAAAGATCTGCAAAAGAAAACAAATGACCTCGAAAACAGAAGTCGCCGGAAAAATCTTGTTTTCTATGGCGTTGATGATAAAACCTCAGAATCGTGGGATGAATCCGAAGCTATAATAAAGAATATTTGCAAAACGAGCCTTGGAATGGAACTCGAGTCTGTGGAAAGGGCACATCGCTTAGGACGCTATAATGAGAATAAGAAGAGGCCAATTATTGTTAAATTCTCATTGTACAAAGAGCGTCAGGCAGTGCTTCTCAATGCCAAAAGATTCAAGAATTCCCAATACAGCGTTAGTGAAGATTACTCACATGAGACAAGAAGTATCAGGAATAAGCTGTGGGAATATGCCAAGACAAAAAGACAGGATAAGAGCAATAAAGTGAAGCTGAATTTTGACAAACTGATTATTAACGGCAGGGCTCTCAGGTGGGATGACGAAAAAGAACAGGTCGTCCCAGTAAGCAGGCGATGACAAACTAGAAAAAAGGAGAAATACCGATGTCAAGAACTTGTTGCCGTCATCGTGAACTGCCGCAGCGTAGTTAATAAAGTTGCTGAGCTCTTGGGCCTAATTGAGAGTGTTAACGCAGATATAGTCCTTGGTACAGAATCTTGGCTAAAGCCCTCGATTGCTGATAGTGAGGTGTTTCCGCAAAATTACGTCGTCTATCGTAAAGATAGGCTCACAGCAGGTGGTGGCGTTTTTTTACTTGTTCGTTCTTGCTTACAGTCATTTGAAGTTGATTATAAGTGCGACGCACTGGAGTCTGTATGGTGCAAGATAACACTGCCTGATAACTTCGCGTTTTTGGTCGGAGTGGTTTATCGCTCGCCGAGCTCAGATAGTAGCGTAATGCAAACATTAGATGAAATTCTTTCCGAAGCATCAGCCCAGACAATACTCCTAGGTGGGGATTTTAATCTGCCTGGCTTATCCTGGGGTAATGGTTCCTGTATAAGTATAAGCGGGCGCATGAACCGTGCGATGAAAAATATCGTCGACAGGTTTGGTCTGACGCAGTACGTTACCACCCCTACTCGCAATGACGCTGTGTTAGACTTGTTGTTTTGTAACTCGCCAAATTTCGTAAATGACGTGACTGTGATTCCAGGAATTAGTGATCATCTTGCTGTTGTTGCTTGTATCCAAAAGAAAAAAGTGTGTGCGAAGTTACCTACGAGTAGAAGGATCTACTTTTATGACAAGGGTGACTACGATGCAATTTCTAAAAAACTTCGTAATTCGTTCCCTGTTTTCGAATGTCTTTTTGAGGAGGGCAATGTGTATGATATGTGGGACAAATTTAAGAATATACTTTCCGAGTTAACAAATAGACATATCCCCAGTGTTCATTCATCACGGCTAAAAAAACACAAACAACCATGGGTAACAGCACATATATTAAAACTTATCAACAAAAGAAAGAGGGCATTAGGTGCATTCAAGAAAAGCAAATCAGTTGCTCACTTTGAAAAACTGAAGTCGATTACCCACGAATATAAGCTAAAGATAAAAAAAGCTAAAGATGATTACTTCACTGAGCTGAGCAACAAAATGAAATCAAATCCTAAAATGTTTTGGAAGTACCTAAAACAGTGTGGCTCAGATTCCTTTGGAATACAGGAGTTAAATTATAACGGCACGGTAATTACGAATGACGAGGATAAGGCTGCATGCCTAAACAACTTTTTCCACTCGGTATTCCTACCTAAACACAGGTGTAATTATCATCAAACTATTATGAGCATTTCGCATATGCTTCCTGTCGAGCTTAGTGTTAATGGAATTGAAAAACTATTGAAGGACGTTGATGAGAGTAAATCTAGTGGTCCAGATGGAATTTCTCCGCGTGTACTCAAGCGTTGTGCAGGGCCAATTTCTATGTATCTTTATACAATTTTTGAAAGATCTTTAGCGACAGGCACCTTACCACATGACTGGAAAATCGCGCACGTGGTACCGATACATAAAGGTGGGTCCAAAAAAGACGTTGGTAATTATAGACCAATATCGCTTACGTCTATCCCGTGTAAAATCCTCGAACATATTTTATACAAAGAAATATTAACTCATTTAAACAAGCATAAGGTACTAATCAACGAGCAGCATGGATTTCGCAGAGGGCTGTCTTGCACAACACAATTAGTCGAATTTTATCATGACGTAATATCGGGCGTAGATACTGTGGGACAGGTTGACGGTGTGTTCTTGGATTTTCGGAAAGCGTTTGACACGGAGTCACATTCACTCTTACTGTTTAAACTGACCACCCTGAACATTGATAAGACTGTCTTTAAATGGATCGAATGTTACCTTTCCCAAAGAACACAAACCGTAGTACTGAATGGAAAATGCTCCGAGTACACCGATGTTACCTCAGGGGTCCCACAGGGCTCCGTCCTGGGTCCGCTATTGCTTTTAAGTTATGTTAATGATATCTCTGCAGGAATTTCATCTTCTATACGGTTGTTTGCGGATGACTGTGTTGTGTACAGAAAAATTTTTGATCACAATGATGTATTAGAACTTCAGAAAGACTTATCGCTCATTTATAGCTGGTGTACCAAATAGAAAATGAATTTGAATATAACAAAGTGTGTACATATTTCATTTACCAAAAATATGAAACCATTTCAGTCACAGTACCATCTGAACAATGTACAGTTGAAACAAGAGAGTACATATAAGTACCTAGGTATAATACTATCATCTGAATGTTCATGAAGGCCTCAGGTTGACACTCTCATAGCCAAAGCTGGTAAGGCTTTAAATTTCATTCAAAGAAACCTGCGATGTTCGCATGTGAATTTAAAACGTATGGCATACACTACTTGTATCAGGCCTATCTTAGAATACGGTTGTGTCGTGTGGGACCCCGCCGAGGTAACCTTCATTGCTGCTCTGGAACAAATACAAAATCGTGCTGCCAGGTTCGTCTTGGGACGGTACGGAAGGGGGGAGAGCTGCACTGCAATGAAGGCTGAGCTAGGATGGGAGTGTCTTTCTGACCGCCGCCAGAAGCAGAGATTAAAATTTCTTTACTGCATTTACTACAATAAAACTGGAATTAATAAAGAAATATACCTACACAACCCTCATTACACTTCAAAACGTTTTGATCATAGTTGCAAAATTCGGGAATACCCAGCTAAAACGAACATGTATGCCAATTCATTTTTTCCTAGAACGATTAAACAGTGGAACAGGCTAACTGAAATGCAAGTACATAGTGGGAACGAAGATATATTTTATTCACTGCTGTAAACCCATGCTGTAACCTAACGAAGATATATTATGTGTGAACAAAATTCTGCTATGTGTGTGAACGTAAATGTATTTCAGTTATTTATGTATGAACAAAGTTGTATTGTGTCGGTGAACGGAGATGTACGTCATTTATTGATGTAACCCCCCTGCTATAACGCCTTCGGGTGCTGCGGGGTATCTGATGAATAAAGAATAAAGAATAAAAGTGCGCAACAAAGATGAGAGACGCCAAAAAAAAATAATGCACCTGTTTGTTTTTTTTTTGTATCTTGAGAGGCTTGTGAGGGGAACCTTTTAACTTAGAAGTGTGGCAGTTTGGGCTAGTTAGTATGACATGACGATAGTTAGAGCACAAAAACAGAACGATGACAATCTCCGCACCAATTGCTGAGACTATCCTGCGTACCCATAGGGCAGAGCAGAAGCAGTAACAGGATCTGAGCAACACGTATACAGAGCGCGAAAGAATATTCATTGTTCCAAACCAACACCACATATCACACGAATAAAAAAATACGAAAAACGTGCGGGAGTTCCTGTGCTGTTCTCTGCAGCGTTGAAATTATTCAGTCTCACCAAATCTACAAACCTCCTGAGAACGCAGTCATCAACTGAATGTAGAGTTAAGCATAGAAACAAGTATGTGGCATGCTCCCGGGAAGTTGTCTTTAGGACCCTTCTTTACTTCTGTGCTTGTTATGTGAGTGTGCTTGTTATGTGAGAAAAACCGGAAGTTGTCTGAATGATCGACTGAGAGAACACGCTAACAATATTAGAAACGGGAAAGATGGCTTTCTTGCTCGGCACTGCACTGAGTGCAACCGTGGGACCCTTTTAAAGAACACAGTGACGCTGTACAAGCACAAGGTTGAGCGCAACCGAGTCATCGTCGAGGCCGCGCAGATTGCACGCGAACAGGTGTCATGCATTAGCAAGCCCTCCGTGTCTCTGTCCGAGAAGGAACTAAGATTCCTCCAAGGTTTCGGTGCGCGCAAGTAGTTATATTGCTTTTACTTTTCTGTTTTGTTTCCTTATACACTTTCCTTTGCCTTTTTCTGTGCTTTTGTTTTTTTTCCATTACACACGCATTGCTGTTTGTGCCACATGGTTTTTGTCACATGGTTTACTGTCTCTTCTATATGTTTTCGTGCTGTGCGCAATAAACTCAGTTGGAAGTAGCGCTTATGTCCTTGTCTCTTCGTCGTCATTCTGTTCTCGCGCTACAAATATCGCCCCTTATAAGTTCTTAAAATAATTATTTAAGAAAGAAAATGACTTGTGATAGCAGAATCCTGATGGCGGGAAATAGGTGCCTTGGAATGACATTACGCAATTGGCTAATGAGAAAACCTTACTATAATTCGTAAATTAATCTACTTAGGAGAACCTATGCTTGGGAGGTCTTGTAAAGTTCAACCATTTGGGAAGAACGAAAAAAGTAGAATGTATGAAGAGGTTCGTTTCTTCTTGAAGTACAAAGCAATAATAAAGGAATGAGACATTTTTATTATGGCACATCAATTATGACACAGATGAAATGAATAATTGTGGATGAAAAACAACTTGCTTGCAGAAGGCACCAAACTCATAATCTGATGATAACTTGTCGATACGCTTATCTAATGAAGCTACATCGGCTGTCACTGCCCCGTCAACACCATTGGGCATTCTTAGGCGCATTATCCTTGGAGCGTGAGTGAGCGAATCTCGCAGCTACAGTGGCGAATGTGGAACATTCTTATTTTCCAGTCGGTGTCACACCATACGTGATTGTTTACAAGCTGGTAGCTGAGAAACAAACCTTCGCATGCTACTTAAAGACAATCAAGTCTGTCTGGAATAATGATATTTGCTGTGGTTTTACGGCTCATCAGTGCCATCACCATGCTATTAGTATGAGGCACTCAGCGGGGTACCGAGGATTAGTTTAGACCACTTGGTGTTTCTTAACAAGCACCTAAGTACACTGGTGGTCTTGCATTTCGCCCTTGTCGAAATTCGGCCGCCGTGGCTCGAAGTTGAACCCACGCCGTCGAGCTCAGCCGCACCACACGTCACCTGTACAGCTACCGCGGCGGGTAATTGTGCCAGGAAAACACTAACCGCTTTGAACGAACGTTAAAAGAAGAACTTAAAGCAGTGCGACCTTCAAAATTAGTGCCACTACAGTTTAGAAACAAGCGCTTTCCCAAGCGGAGCAGAATTAAAGTAAGGGGATCCCTATTCGTTCCGTAGCAGAATTCGCGAACGTATAAAACAAGGCTATAGCGTCGGCATGAGCATTCTATCTATGTGAGTATGTCCTAATGGACTCCCTGGCTTTAATTGCGAAAGTATAGCATGCTCTGGAGGTAATATAGTGGAAAGACTGCCTATTGCAACTGTGCGAATTCATAAATTAAGCATTATATATATATATATATATATATATATATATATATATATATATATATATATGTGTGTGTGTGTGTGTGTACGTAATTACAGCTTCTTAGATAATCCAGTTTTTGAAGGAGCTTTTTGATGGAGTTTTTTGACCTATGCCCACCTGGCAGCACGACACTGCCGTCAGCTAAAATGTGGAAAACATCGAAGCATCATCTGTACTACACATGTAGTTCTGCAGCCCGCTTTCTTTCAGTTTCACACTCATGCTTTACTGCTCTTGAACAGTGTGGTCCTAATTCACGTGTGTATGCACAGATATTTGTTTGCACGTTTCTGCAAGGTGGTTACTATTCGCCTTCACACGAAAACCATCCTGCGTTGCCCGTGCAAAGTTTCGGGCAAAATCGAGCTCTTCCAGGTAGCTCCCGCAAGTGACGGCAATCAGCGATGCTGCTAGATGCAAAATAGTTGCCCCCGAGAATGAATGTGACTGGTTAACAATTACCAATACCCACTCTAAAATGCACTGCGACAAGACAACTTTCTGTAGAGAACACGGTAGCCACCTCTCGAAATCATTGCGATGACTCCCGTAAATTCATTTGGCTGGGCATGGTTACGTTTCACTGGCATCCCCAAGAACGGCCATGCATGGACTACTGCTTGCGGCGTGTCGGTCGTCGAAAGTAAAACGCGTAGGTGGTCTTTTTATTGCGATAACAATTATATGGACACTCTCGGTCTTAATTTTGTGCCGGGGTCAGCGTCGCCATCTCTAGCCGTATATGTGTACGTATCTGTATATATAAGAAAATGCGAGAAAGAAAAAAAAAAGCAGAAAAAAGTCCAGCGTGCGGAATGGAACTTTGGTCTTCTGAATCATGAGTGCGAGGCGTTAGCCACTGAGCCACCAAGAAGCATGTCCTTCACTTCTCAAAAGGCAAGCTATTTATATCTACCACTTATCCCTGCTGACAGACATCTTGAGGGGAATTATCGTGTTTCTCACTTTACCAGCAAGATGGCTCAAGGAGCGCACGTTGCCACATCGCGCGGTGGCGCGCTGTAATCTCCCAAGCGTACTTTGCCCCACTTGGAAGAATAGGGGCTTTACCTAGAACGATTATGTTGTAGTAACGGGCACACAAAGGTCACTGCAATCATTTCGGTGTCAGTTTGCGAAAAGCGCGCACTTTTCAGACACAGCGAAGTGACAACTGAGACGCTTATACACGTCCATCTGTGCCTATGAGTACGTTCTGTGCTTCATTTCTGCGTTAGAAACGCGGGGCACGTTTCGATCTGCTTTACATTCTGAGCGTCACCTTTCAATTTGTTGCTATCGCGTTCATTGCTTCGCCTTTGCAGCAAAGCTGTGTGAGAGAGATGTACACTTTATTAATTTCCGGCAGATTGCTGGGATGGGCTCCCACCTAGGAGCCAACGGAGAGACAATGTCTCCCGGCAGCTTCCTTGGCCTGCTGGATCGCCCAAAGTTTCTTGTCGAGGCCCGAACTGAGCAGTGAAGTCTGCCAACGCCCCCGAAGGTCTTCATTGGAGGCCGCGACCCCAGAATTTCTGACTAATGCTGGACATTCTCATAGGATATGGTCAAGAGTGGCTCTGGTGGTACAGTACTGGCATAGATTGGAACTATAGACGTCGGGATATATGTGATGCATGATGACAGGGTTCGTGTGTGTGCGTGTTTGTAGCTGCCGCCACTTAATGAATTGGGCCCGATTTAACTTGAGTAATGGCGGAGGGTACTCCCGCGTTTACAGCCGATAGTGTTGAATTATGTCATTAAATTTAGTGAACCAATCATCTCATTCCCACACTGGCGCAGAAAGGTCCGTTTGGGTGGCCGCTTTGTCTGACGGGACTCGGAACGTAAGACCTCGAGCGATGTTGTGCGCCACTTCATTTAGACTGTCCTCTGAGTTACCTAGTGGTGTGTGGGCAGGGAACCACGAGATGTGCACGTATTTGTCCGCCTCGTGAATTTTGCCTGTGCTAAGAATCCGCAATGCCTCGGGAGAGATTCTGCCGCTGGCGTAGTTTCGAACGGCTATCTGCGAGTCGCTGATTACACATCAGGCGTTAGTGTGGGCTATGGCCATCGCGATAACCACTTCCTCTGCCGTTTTTACGTTCCGTGTTATGAGTGACGCACTGCTTTTGCATTGTTGTGTGTGGTCTACGACAGCAGCAACGAAGCCGTGACGTTCCTGGTAACGTGCTGCGTCAACAAAAGACTGCCTCATGGTTGCGCCCAAACATCTTTGACATGGCTCTGGCTCTACTGACATATCTGCCCTTGTCGAGTTCAGGGTGCATGTTTCTTAATATGGGTGGTACTGTGAGCTTGGCACGGATAGTGCGTGGTATGTCGTGTTTGTCTGCGTTTTGAATGTGGTAAGAAATACCGAGATTACATAGAATCTGGTGGCCTGGCTTAGTCTTGGCTAATCGCTAGAATTGGGAGACTTGTTGCACCTCAATTAGTTCCTCAAGGGTATTGTGTAAACCAAGCTGAAGGAGGAGTTCGGTGCTGGTGTTTTGAGGCAGACCTAAGGCTTGTTTGAAAATTTTCCTAATTAGGCTGTTGAGTTTTGACTTTTCGGCAGTGATCGATCGGCGGTACGCCGCCGTATAGGTGATGGGACTTAGAACGAATGATTGGATCAAACGGATGATGCTAGCCTCTTTCATGCCTTTGTGTTTATTGGTAATGCGCCTAATGAGGCGCATCGTGTTAGACACTGTGGCTTCAATGTTGCGAATTGTCTCTCCGTTGGTACCCTTACTTTCTATGATCAGACCTAGCACTCGGATTTTATCCATGCTGGGTGTGGCGTGACCATCGCTTGTAGTGAGCTTAATATTAGCATGTGCCTGCGCTTGAGGGTGTTGTTTGGGTGGTCGACCTCTAAATGTAGCGCGATATAGCAGTAACTCAGATTTCGCCGCCGAGCAGGATAGTCCAGTTTTTCGTAAATACCGTTGCACTGTGTCAATCCCCTCCTGTAACCTCTGTTCAGTGGAACCGTCACTGCCATCGCACACCCAGAGGGTGCTGTCGTCGGCGTAAATGGTGTGATAAAGTCCTTGGATGGTTTGAAATTTTGAAGGAAGATCAATGAGGGCGAAGTTAAACAACAAGGGAGAGATCACGGAACCCTGACGGGTGCCCGCGCTTCCAATGGTTATTTCGGACGACCTGAGCGCTCCCACAGTGATCGTGGCCGTTCTGTCCGTAAGGAATGCTCTTATATAGTTGTACGTGCGAAGCCCCAAGTTTAAGGTATTTGCCTGATTTAGAATGGTGCTATGCATGACAGAGTCAAAAGCCGTCTTGTGATCTAGACCAAGTATGCCCTTAGTGGAGCGTCCTGTACTGTCTATGATGTGATGCTTAAGTTGCAACATGGCATCCTGCGTTGAAAGATGCCTGCAGAAGCCAATCATGATGTGTGGAAAAAAATGTGACTTTTTTTTAATATCGCGGTGCTGTTCAAGGTGGTCATTAGTCTCTGAGCTGGCAGAAATTTTCATCATCATTACTGGACACGTGCTCTCTTTGACCTATTCTCCATTTTCTATCTGTTGTGCTTCTATTCCAGTGGAGAGAGAGAGAGAGAGAGGAAAAAAGATAAAAGAGAGAACACTCTTGGGGAAAAAATCCTGGGCAGGTGAAATTCTGGGGAAGGAATATAACATATTATTTATGAAGTTTCATGTCCCAAAACTACTAAATAATTATGAGAGATGCCGTCGCAGATGACTGCGGCTGATTCGACCATCTGCGGTATTTCAACATGCACCTCAATTTAAGTACACGGCCCTCGAGCATTTTCACCTCCGTCGGAAATGTGGTTGCCGTGGACGGGATTCGATCCCGTGACCAGCGGCTCAGCCTTCGAGCACCATAACTACTAGAGCACTGCGACGGGTGACCACACGACCACCCAGGCATGCCAACGGAATATAACATAGCCTTGTATAGTATACAATAACGAGGGAATGGAAAAGAAAACTGAGGGTGGGGAAGGTCAAAATGAAAAAAAGGAAGAGGGGAGAACAAGTAAACAGAGCGAGGAAGAGGAAGAACAAAAAATAAAGCAAAGAAAAAGAGGGAACACAAAAAAGACATCGAAGGAAGCAGAAAAACAAAAAAATAGATTGAAAGAAAGGACGAAATTGACAAGAAATAGAGAGAGTGGAAGAGATCGAAAAAGACAGATATAAAAATGACGGAAAAAAGATAGCACGTGTAAGCATGTGCAGTACCTATATAATTGCAAGGCGGTGAAAGAGATAGGTGAAATTATAAAAACCTACCCGAAGGATGACCGCCTAGGTGACCGCCAGCTGTATTGGGACCCTGCGTTGAGCGAATTCATGCGAGCTGCGCCATTTTTTTCTACTTTCTTATTCAGAAAGCTGCACTCAAGTACTTTCCAATGAGGGACAAAAGGTCGGCGTGGAGAACTTCAATGCCCAAACCAGCATAAATGGTTAACCTAGATGCTTACAATGAATGGTTAAGCATGATTTCCTAACCGACAAAGCACCATACATGGTGCCAGTTTGTGTTCTAAAGACGAGTCTTTTTTATATATTCGAAGGGAGTAATGTTGATCTGTCTGTCTGGCTGTTTGTCTGCCACACAATTTGTCTGTCACACAATTCAGCAACTCTGCCAAAGTTTAATGACTTGCTGAACGCCCAGGCATCTTGAACAGATGGCTACGTTCATATCTGTGAACATTGTCGATGAAAAGCCAATATTAAGCATACCTGAGGCGCAACAATAATACGTAAGTATTAGGTGTTCCTTTATAGGAAAATACATAGATAAAGAATTCTAAAGAACATAGTGTTTCTTATGCTGAGATAAAACATGCGACGCTATGCATGAAAAAGCCCTCTGTTGACGATATGATGCTGCCACCTGAAAGGACGGAAATGTTACGAGAACAGAATCACGGGTAGCCACGAATGAGACCAGGACTCATGTACTATGGCAGGCAAAAGGCTATCATCATTCGACGACATTTACAGCAAGGCACGCAGGTAGGCAACGAATATGTGTATAGACATAAAGTACTTGCCGCCAGTTAAGCTGAAGTGGCGGATGTGCCCCGCGAATATAGAGGGCTATGCACTTTAACGCATGGTGCCTAAAGTCATTACGAAAAAATGGGCAGATGCCACGTACAGTGGAAATCAATGATATGCGAAGCACGAATGAGGAAGCTTGATATGGCACTTCAAAATCAGCAGGACAATACGAGGCAGACGTAAATTATGCCGTGCATGACTTACTTGTCATGTTTGAAGTGTCAATTACCTTAATCGTCGATTGACGTCAAGTGATGCCAAATTTGATATATGAGGAGCTACCGAAATGGCTGCGTGAACGCTATGAGCGTAGCATATAGTCATGTTCCACATGACACGCATGTGATAATTATCATGTTTAGGAGTATCATTTACCTTCGCTGCCTATTCACGTCACGGAAACCAAATTCGGTATAAGTGGAGCTTGAAAAACGGCTGCGAGCACGCTATGAGCGTTGCATGTAGTCATGTTTTACATGACATGCATATCATGACTACCATGTTTGAACGTGTCATTTACCTTCGTCGTCTGTTCACGTCACGTAATACCAAAGTTGGTACATGTGGAGCTAGCGAAACAGCCGCGAGCGCATAATGAGCGCAGCATGTACTGATACATCAAAAGCATGTCATCATTATCGTGTTTGGACATGTCATTTACCTTTGCCATTCATTCCCCTCACGTAATACTAAATTTTGTATACGTGAAGCTAGCGAAACGACCATGAGCGTACCATGAGCGTGCATGGCGTGTAGTCATGACTAGCATTTCGTGCGTGTGATGATCTCCAAGTTAAGGTTCACCATTTATATTTGTCATGCAGTCATGTCATACCATGCCAGTTTTGAAATATGTTATCCGAACTAAACCACTGCAAGAGCAGCAAGACCATGAAATGTATATCATGACATTCAAGAAATACATGTCAGTATTTTCATGTGGTGACTTGTCACTCATGCTCGCCATCCTACCAATTTCGGTATCGACACCATTATGCAAACGCCCAGTAGAGCTATAAGTCGTAGGCGACTAGATAGATAGATAGATAGATAGATAGATAGATAGATAGATAGATAGATAGATAGATAGATAGATAGATAGATAGATAGATAGATAGATAGATAGATAGATAGATAGATAGATAGATAGATAGATAGATAGATAGATAGATAGATAGATAGATAGATAGATAGATAGATAGATAGATAGATAGATAGATAGATAGATAGATAGATAGATAGATAGATAGATAGATAGATAGATAGATAGATAGATAGATAGATAGATAGATAGATACGCTCAAAGTTACCGAAGTTCGCGAAGAAATGTTTCGCACTTATTAACAATAAAAAAGCGCTGTCTAGAGAGTGAAGGAAAGGTCCTTCATGTGTTTTGCCAGAGAAGCGTGATTACTTCCAAAAGGGAAGATTACTACAATCTAAAGTGCTTTGTTCATTTTCTTATAATGTAAAATTCTGCTCATCAGTGTCATAAAGAGCAAATCAATGAAGCAACTCTTATAAAATATCCGATGTCACGGCGGAAAATGTGGTGGCTATATTTGTATAAAGTCACTTAAAATCACGTCTGACGTTTGCGTTCACAGTCGGCTGTAAATTTTTGCGTGCCCATCCATAATTTATATAACCTCCGCATTTTGTTTGAGAACGAAATATTTACCTCAGACACTGTTACAGGTATTTTAACACAACAAAATATTTTGCGTTGCGATCCTGATGTGTTTAACTCTGGTATTTGTTATGTGTCTGACTCTACCCCTGAATAATTTCTCTGTCTAGTCTGCTAAACTAGACATTGCTTTTGCGTCTTGTTTTATGTTTTTTTTTCTAGTCTTTGACTAAAGTGCATCGTTTCTAATGCTTACAGCTGTTTATAGGCACTTCGAAAAATGATGGCATGAATTAATCATGAACTGTGCGGCACAAGCCATGGGGGCGCATTAAAATGCGATGAGCACAACAGAAAAGGCACGTGAACGACGAGAGCGATTATCAAGTGCCCACTCGACCGTTTGAAGCAGAACAACACGAGTAATCTTTGCTATGCGTTCAAAATATTGCTAACTTAGAGACTCCCACACACGGTCTTGCGAAATTTATCGATGACCACTCTTCTTTGTAGCTTTTTGAATACAGAAGTTACACTAAGACAAGTATAAAGAACTCGATGAGCTCTCACTTATATTTGTCATTGCGTAATGTTTGCTCTAAAAAGCTAAATGCAACACCAACATGCCCGAATCTACATAGAATGCTCGCTTTTCCTGCTTGCTTAACTTCCTGTAATTAAGCGGCACTCCGCGAAAACACTGATCTTCTTTTCGGTGTCATCATGTTCATTAGGCTCTTTAAAGCCACCACAGTGAAAAATATCCTTAACAGAGGTCTCTAGCTGCACTTGTCCTGCACCCGCCAAACTTCTTGAAATCCACGAGTCTCCAATCCTATTGTGCAGCTGTTCTAAGCAGCAATGACTCTGCCTAACTGCAATGACTAAACGTGCATCGGAGTAAACCAAAAAGGGCAAGGCTCCACTTCGGTTGTACTCATGCAGATATTGCACAAAATGAACAGGTTTTCAATCGATGAATCAATACAAGTTACATTTGGCCCTTCTGGTATTTATAACTTCCTTTCGACACACACTTTTTATTATTTACATTAGCAGCAAATCAGTAAGCCATTCCGCAAAACTCAACGTGGCAGAACTAAAGGTTTCACTCAAATAAATCGAAGTGAGCCGGTCGAACCAAGAATCAATCGACCAATTCTGATCTTCATTCATATTTCTGCTTCTCCAACTGCAATTTAGTATCATTTTTCCGTTCACAGTGGTAATAAATGTTATGGTAGACATGGGCATGTCGACCTGAAGCGGTATTTACACTACATCGACGGAAAATAATCAAGTCAGAAGCCAGGTGCACCCAAGAACGACCAGAAAACGTTTCCTAGCGTTTCTATGCACAGGTGAATTCAGTGAGTGAATCCATGGACACATTGTAGTCGAGCTGGCGATTTCTGCCGTTTTTCTTGAACCCGTTCACCAGATTTCCGCAAGATTGACAAGCCATTTCCGGTCCACTTCGTTTGTTTTACGTGAACGCGTACAAATGGGCACTCCTGGCAACAGTGACAAGCAATTCAGAATGCAAGAAGGATGTCAGAAGTTGTACGCGTGCGGAAATATTTAAAAAGGGAAACCTCAATTTGGTGGAGCTGTTATATTGAAAGTGCACACTGTCATTGGTACGGTCAATCCTAGTTCAGTACCAGCGCAACCTAACATTTTTCTTTTAGGAATATTTCTAGCTTAAGAGCCTGTTGTGCATACGGGAGGGGGAGGCTTTGCTTTGTGACGAGTGTTAGTTTTTTCAGAGAAGTGCTATTTGCGATTGGTTAGTCGCTATAACGAATGATGCGCCTCACTATAGGATTTGTCGTAGCATCAGCTCTTAGGATGATTTGTACAGTTACAGTAGTATCGCTTCGTAAGCATTTGTAATTAAGGGCTAATAACGCACGTGCTTACGTTTCACCGTCTGCAGTTTGTGTCCTATGATCGTAATGTTGACTCGAACCTTTTCATCAGAGCCAATATTGTCATTATCCGCTGAATTAGCAGCTACATGGTGTGCTAATCACCAGTAGTTTGCCATTTTAGTCGTTTTGTTAAGAACAATGTCGCGCTTTAATCCGGTAGTATCTTACTACCGGATTGAAGCGCAACACAAAAAAAGTCCGTGCAGTGTACAGTGCACGGACTTTTTTTCTGCTCTTTTGAAGCAGATGTGAAGTTTTGTAAGCTATTCAAGGCCAGCTCACATGTTCAAAGCATACTTGACCCGAAAGTCTCCTTATAAACACCACAATAAGTTTCTTCATCGTTGCCCAAAGCTAACTGAACAACGACGAAGACCATCGGGAATCAAGTCAGTGACTTTTCTTCCTATTTCCACAGAGAATAAAAGATGAAACTTTGCGTCACAGTGGCTTCTGACCTGTTATGATGCCTCAGATGGCCTCTCTTTAAGTGATTATGATAAGCAAAAGAAGCGAAAAGTGCCGCCCGTAACTATCTTTCATTTCGATGACACCTCAACAGGTCGGTACAGGGGATGGGGTAGTGGAAATAAAAGGGGACAGGTAAGAGAAAAGCAAAAGAAGAAAAAAATTTGATTCGCTTCACGTGCGTGCACAAGAACACACGCGCGTACCACGCAGTCAACCCAGGAGACCGCCGAGAAAGCCAGGGCTACAGTGATGCGCAAGATTTAACATGGGCAAGAAGAGTGCATGGACCTTGAAACTCACTTGAAAAGTCCAGATGTCCCCGATATTCGCACCACTTCGGAGACGTAACCCACGGCTACAGCACAAAATTGCCGCAGCTCACAGTGCACTGGGAGGAGCGGGAGCACAGAACGAATCGACTTCCCTAGCAAGTCAATTATGGAGAACGACGAAGGGCCAGCAGGGGCCGGCGGCTTCGAGGAGGCGGGTGGTGTCGTCGTCGCGTTCTTGGGGACGGCGGCAGGAAGCGGCAGTTGCGAAATAGTGCACAGTGTCTGCGTCGCCGTCGAACACTTGGTGACGACAGCAGGAGCTGGCTGAGTTGAGGGCCAGGCCATCGTCGTTGTAGTGGGGACGTGCTCGTAAAACAAAACGCGGCTTCTGAGGTCGCGCCGCCAGTACCGGTGAGTGCATCTTAGAACGAGCGTTCCTTCATGAGGGTAGCGCTGCTGCCAAAGGTATTAGCGTGTTCCAGGGCTTGGTGGCGAGTCACGGTGCCGTCAGTTGAGACCATGATGACCACGGCCTGGCGCTGGAGTCGCCAGGACGAGCAGCGTGGCTCGGTGTGCGGGATGTTTCCTGCGACAGTTGATGCAGCGAGAGTGTTGGGCTGCACACGATTGTAAGGCGTGCTTGATGCCGTAGCGTAGGCACCGCTCGTCTTGCGAACAGGCGGCGGTTCCGTGCCCGAAGCAGCCACAATGGTAACACTGCAGGGGCCGGGGCTGGCGAGGAAGATCCGGGCGCCTTTGCTTATAAAGCAGTACCACCGCCTGCTCGCTCACTGCCTCACCCCCGCGAAGGCGAGGGTGAGGCAGTGACCTCTGCAGACACCGGACACGAGTGACACAGGTGAAGTAATGTTGCTAGCGAGGTCATCGAACGGAATCATCTGGTCCACTCCAAAAACCACGCAAACGCAGATGTTCAGGACCGACTTCTGAGCCCGAACCTTGGTTTCGCAGATCGTCTCAACCTGGAGTAGGGCAGTCAGATCGGCGGTAGGGTGGGGGGTGTCAACCGCAACCAGGTTGCGCCTGAAATTCACCCGCACACGCTGGGTGGCTGGGAACCCGGAGAGGAAGGCGGCGATCACATCACTCGACGCAGCCAGGAAGTTGGCCCTCTTCCCGATGGGCCGAAAGATGATGGTGGCCGCACTGTCAGTCGGAGGAAGGTTGCCAACGAAGTGAGAACCATCGGGGCGCCGAGACGTGCTTGAGGGCACGCGCACACTGTGGGCGGACGCCGATTGCTTGGCAACCGCGGTGGTAGAAAGGCGAGAGGAGGTGCTGGTGCTGCTAGGAGGATATCGCTTGCAGAAAGCCATGGCCGAGGCCGGAGACCAGGATGCTCCGGTTTGCACCTTCGCTTCCCTCAAAGCCGGGGAGATGGTGGCAGTGTGGTAGCTGCTGTGCTCATTGTGCTGAGTTTTCTTTTTAGAGCGTGCAGGCTTAGATTGTGCCTGCTGCTGCAAGGTTGGCACCAATGTTTATGCCGAAGATGCCATGACGGCGCCCTGTTGCGTCGGTTCGTTCCGGTTGCCTCTCTGAGGCGTCATTTGTAGCCCTTACAAGGGCTACGCGCGAAAACCGCGGAGCGAGGGTAGGGGTATAACGACAATAGCGCAAAAACAAGCAACCGTCTTGGTTGAAATCTTGCTCTCATACGGCCTGCGTGAGGGTTCTGCTATAATGACGGCTTCAAGAGGTTTTCGAGTTGCAGGCTTCCCCGCCTCCGCGATCGATAAAGTGGGGAGACTTTGTTCTCGGTTCCGCCCAAGCTCGCCGCCGATTCGACGTTGCAGCGCGTCGGTGGTCCAATAGCATGCATCCCAATGCCGGCATGGGCCCCGTCTTATGCTTAGGAAGAGTAAAAAACGGAATTCTTTGTGCGGGAGAGCTTACGTAGCGTCTGCCTTGCATATCTTGTGGAGCCGTTTACCCTGGCGCGCGAATGAGAGGTCGTGAAACACCAGATTCGACTCTCACCTCTGTGAGCACAGCACTCACGCTGCGAGCGGATAACCGAAACTGAAGTGCGAGATGGGATTGCGAGAAAATATGTACTGCGAGTGGGGCGAAATGCCGAGGCCTATTGAGCTGATAGGGCGCTGGACATACCGTAACGTGTAGAGCGAGCGTCCCCGTGTGTGCCGCGTTACTTCGCGTATTTATTCTTATTTATGACATTCAACTCCGCGCATCGCAGGGCTCCGTATATGCTTCGGCTGATTCTGCTCTCACGTGATTGTTGCAACGTGACGTAATGCGCTCACAGTAGATGCATCCGTTGAAATCCGATGAGTAGGCACGGGTGCCGTTTTTACTCGGTTTAATATATCGTGGCTTACTGCGATGCGTTAAGCGTTGCCTTCGAATACGGCGAGGAAGTAAACTGATTGGTAATGTCAAGGCTATAATCAGACACTTAGCGAGCGTGTTGCCACCAAAGGTCTGAGTGCTCAGCAAATAGAGGGGGGTCGGTGCTTTTCGTGCATTGCGACAGGCTTTTGATCTCATCCTTAACTAGCGTTAGCGGATTTCAGTTATACGCGTACACTTTTATCATCGTACTCGGAATGTGCAAGCTATGCGGAGACTACGCTGCGCATTCCTTAGAAGCTTACAGAAGTAAAAGTAGCGCGTTCAAGTCTATGTAACGTACCTCTATGTCCGCGTGTATTTCCATCTTTCTTACTATCCTTCAACGTCATACAAAGCTACACCCCTCTTTGCTGTATACTTCTCTATACCGGCATACATGCGGTGAAGCGATGTTTCTGCTGCGGTCACCAGGTGTGATTTCCATGGAGCATTTTCAGTGTGACCGAATGGTAACTGCTGCAGCTTATTAACGAGTTCTCGCTTCTTAACTGCGAAGCTGCTTAAGCTAATCATAAGTTGTACGCCATATCGTGACCGATAAACGGTTATGTGTAAAAGAAATCGGGTGAGTCCCACTTATCACCGCTGCTCCACTAGAAATGAAGAAAGCGACGGCCAAAGAAAGCGGTATGTGGTCCACTGTACGGCCTATCAGAAGACTATCATCATCATAAACGGCGATGTGCCACATTGACTGTGTAGATCTCACTACTCACAACTTCTACTGAAAAGAAAGGCTACAACTGGCTACGAAGCGGTGGCTGAGGGCCTCGAGTACCTACTCAACGAGATAAGTGGGGTAAAGCAATGGCGGCTGCGACAAGAGCCCGAAGTGATGGATGGCCTACGCCAGTGATGTGACTGTCTCGTGTCTGTGACTGTCCGTAGTTTAACTCGATGCTCAGAATAAATGTAGAAAACACGTCGCATTACCTATACCTAAAACCTAGCAATGACCTAGAAGCAACCCGGAAACAATTTGCGCCGGCTAGCTAAGGCTTAGAAAATAACATATAAAGGTAACAACATTAGTCTTTCGAATCAGCCAGTTCCATTGTCTGAAGGCTTGCGCAGTTTAGTGAAAAAATTGCCCGTTTTTTGGTTTCGTTTTGTTTCGTAGTGGAGACTGAGCAGAGAAAGAATGAAATGATGGCAACTGTTAATAAAAGTACATCCTTCTTGGCTCCTCTTCTCTGGAGGAAGAAGTTTCGCCAGAAGATGGCGAAAATTAAAAATAGGAGACAGTGACGCTGAGATCCATGCGTAGCTGACCTATTGTGTTCAGGTGTTCGTTTAGTCCACTTCATAGCAGGAATAATGAAAGCGACCTTGTGTCATCCAAAACTATGGCTCCTGTAATGACCACGAAAGACTCGGGTACTCTGGTACGCCGGCAGCATGAATGAAGCAGAGAAACAAGAAGACAAAGCACAGAATGAAACAGCTGGCCCAGGATCGGGTGCTACCGGAGGCGGCCGACACTCTCCATATTGCTTTTTTTAGGAATAATTATTTTTCGCGTAGATGCTTTGGAATAAAGCATGGCAGTCGTTCCCTAATCATAAGTAGAAGTAGTAGGTCTGTACGTTTGAGAAACACAAAGTGGCATCCCACAAAGTTTTCCCACTTTCGCTATCTTCAGAAGGCTGTTTGACTTCATTAGGGAGGTGCTGTATTTCAGTACATGAGCTTTTTTCTGATTATTGACTTGCTGAAGTAGTCTAGTCTGCCACGACTCATGTTGTCACTTTCATCATTAGGCAGACACAGCCAATAGGAACCTCAAGCTTCTCCCATTTTAAGAACTTAAAGATGAATAAAAAATTGAAGCCATATTATGCCAGCTCAGTGTGGCCAGTAGCATTGCTGTACGAGTAGGCAAGCGTTTCAATATCAACCTTCTTCAACCGCAGAAAGCAGGTCTTAAAACTGATTTCGGAGTGCGCTGATAGAGAAACGCTAATGTATTTGTGAAAAGAAAGCTTTCCAGAACTTTTCAGTGCTTTGAGAACGTGCTTCTTGATTTCAAAAACTTTTTAAGGACCGGAACACAAGCTGCCACATTGCATTCGACATTTCTGAAAACAAGCATTTCACGAGCACAGCATGTTTATCCGGCTGTCACGTAGCTATGACAATGCATTGCGTTTACAAAGTGGCGTGGTCGGCGAACCAACCCGTTTCGGAAACGGCGGTTCTCTCTTGAACCTTACTATAGCCGTACTAATCTTGCGACATTGACAAGAACAGCATAATTGAAGTAAAAATATCTGTATTGAGGAGTATAAAGTTCCAACAACCATCCATCCTGGAGCGTCTGATCGCGTCCAAGATAACATCGAATAAGTTCGTGTATGGAGTTTATGGCTCAGTACAATAAAAAGTTGGGTGGCTTAGTTCTGGTTCATGATGTGAAAAGGCGTGACTGAAACGGCACAACGAATATATGGACGCAGAACGACAAGCCAATAGCAACTATAGCTGACACGTTTTTTTTTCATGGTATTGGGAGATGCCAGTTAGGTTTTCCTGAATTAGACATGCCATTTGCTTGTAGCACGTTGTCCTGTGTCTGTAGATTTTTTTTGCAATTTCAGTCAAGGCTTTGTCGCTGGCAAATGTTCATCTCATCCTCTTCACTACCAGCTTCCACTTATGTGCACATCACTACTTAAGTAAATTACACCACAACAAGGTGCTCAGTGTAATTAAAACTCCTACCTTTGTCACTTAGAGTGTCATTCTGCCATTCTCAAACAGTGAGCCTTAAGTCAACATTAGTGGCTGGAGCGCGAACAAAACAAAACGCAGTTCGCCTAACTTTATGGCTTATTAGGCTTAAATGCCTAAAGTTTGTCACATAGTACTTTGTTTTGGTATAAAGTAGTAAAAACACAATCTATGCCGGTAATCTTTGGGAATTATTATAATATTGTTTGAAGCAACTAAGAGCGAAAATTCGCAACTATCGGGAGATTTTGTGCCATGATTGCAACCTAAATTGCCATTTGTGGACACCAATTTTTACCTTTTAAAATGAAATTTTAGTCGCAATGTTTTCTTTTCTTGTTGTAGTTTTTGGCACTTGTAAAAATCAAGCGACATGATATTTTGCAAGGAATCATCGGTTTTCTTGCCTACGTATTTGTTCGGTAGTGAAGACGCTAGTGTGAAATGTGGTAGGTAACGTACAAATCGTTGCTGTCTGTTCTCCATGGTAGCCGGGCACAGGCTGTTGTTCAAGGTACATGAGCGGTGAAGTCAACACGAGATACCTGCGAAATGAATTAGAATAGTATGACAAACCGTGAAAAGAAGATACCTCGCGAAAACCGAAAGACAGAAGACAGGATGGTTAATCAAAAAGGTCCTACGCGGAGGTAAGTAAGGGTGGAGGTGAATATAAAGAGGAGATAACAAGGACTGAAAGAATCAAGTTGCGAATGCGCCGGCGCGTGTGGGATGGCACCTATTTTTGAAGGCGTTCACACAAGCACGCTGCCCTGAAAAGTGGTCATCATCACCTTGGGGGCCAACGAGAGATGAGGATGGCGTTCTACCAATGCAACTCTAGCAACTCTTTTAAAAGCTGCATATCATTCAGTCAACACTACACGTTAAGAAGTTTTTGTAATTTTGTGGCAGATAGAGGACAGAACCACAGCAAATGATCTCTATTTTTTTCAATGCAGTTCACATAGCAAGCCATATAACACTGTCAATCCTTCAAATTAGTGTATGCCTTCGTAAAGGTAACTGCCAACCAAAGAGAAGCGTAGCTGCGAGTTGTTATGCCCAGATGAAAGTAGGTGTTACAGCGAAGGGCTTCATTGACGCAGTCTAGTATGGCTTACGCTCGGTGTGCCTTACGTTCAGTGTATCTCACTCAAGTCAGTGAGAGACAGCGTGTCTAGTGCCGGAGCTGCCTTGCAGCATCTCTCCTAGAATGCGGCACTAGGACACAGTGTGTTTCTTGATGTGATGTGAGAGCATGGTTAGCTGGGAAATCAGGACAAACTTTCGACATTACTGAGCAAACTGATTGGTTCGCGAAGAAAATTAGGCTATTTCTGAATATTTGAGTTGCTGACAGACCTAATTTCGGTGCTTGCTAATAAAGCATCTCGGTTATGTTTAATTATTATAATGCTATAAGACACGCTTTAAAATTTTTACTCATTTTATGGTGGGCCTACTTCTGTGGAGCCATTAGTTGTGCGGAGTAGTGAACATTGCCTCTCCTGTTCGTGGCTTGGGTGCCGAGCTACACGATGAATTTCTCACCACTGGCCACACTTCCTACTGGAGAGATCTTCTAGGTGCGTACATGTTTCACCTGTAGCTTTGTACTACAAGAGTGAACTCCTACTTCTCTCTGTGTGCAGCGTAATACGTATTCGCGGGTCACAAATATCTTGTCTAAGAACGAAACCGCTTAGCAAATCGTGTCTTGTAAGTCGATCGTAGAAAACTGCCGTAATCTTAACAGGCATGTGCCATGGGGCGGTCTACTATAAAAGAACCATCGTCCTGAAGCAATATGTGTCACAGATACTGGGTAAATTCCACTACTTCACACGTGCCAACGAAAAATAAAAAAGCCAGCAAATAGCGCAAAAAAGTGGCTGCGACGCGACGGCGGTGAGCCGAAAACCCCGGGAACGTGCGACAATAGAACACTAGGGAAAGGAAATGGTCGCGGCGGCTGCAAGAAGACACCGGAAGTGACGTAAAGCCTATGCCAACGACGATCTGCCCGAAGTTCTCAAGAAGCGCAAAAGCATGGTTTCAGCGCGGGTTTTCGTCCCTGGAGTTTGGACAACCGTTTCCTGTCTTTGACCATCTGCGATTTAACTCGAACCTCTGTGCGCTGAAAATCTACGTAGAAAAAAAAAACTCAAATCACCTTGCGAAAGTCTATAGCAACAACGTAGAATCAATCTTAAAACTCCCTCATCTGGCTAAGGCACAACGCAGACGCATTAGTCCCATTCAGTTACTCTGTTTCATGCCTTGCACGGCTTGATGCAAGCTTAAGCAATTGTTTCGTTTAGTGCGTTAACAAAATAGCAAAAATTATTTCCTTAATCCTTTCATTCTCTTGTACAAACTTAGGCTTACGCTTTTGTATACCGGCAGTAAAATTGCCATAACAGCAACACTGCAGTGTCTGACAGCGGTTTGCGACAGAGTTCGCATAAGAACAATTGTATGACTTACGCCATGTCTGGCTGGTGATTCCCGCTTGCGGACTCGTCTGTAGTTCACAGCTGTTCTGAAGAACCTCAAGCCTCCAGCCTATCTTCAGCTTTCAGGCAGGAGGGATCTTCACTGCCACCTGCACGAGAGCAGCGACACGTGTATGATGGTAACTTTGCAAGAAAATGACACCTTGAGTACACCTTCTCGCAACCGCAGTTACTTCCGTCTCCAGCACCACCGTATTCCCGTAAGTTGTGACAAATTTCTTGCACTACGTTTCGAAATCCCTTCGTGCACCGAGTGTATACAAAATAACTTGCTAGTGCTGTTCACAGCAGTGCAAAACGGATTTCCATTTTAAAGTGCAGCATGCCGAACAGCTGGGCTGCCAGTGTGACTTCGTTAGGTGCATCCTCATCCGAGCCAGCATAAAGCCAGCGCGAGATATCTAGCCGTTGACCAAATGAATGTTCACTAATGAGAGCGATATAAAAAGCTTACCAACCGGGTACAAACTCACGAACTTTTTGCGTGTGTGCTGAGTATAACTGTGAAAGCCATGGCTCTCATACCCATAGGCGTGCGCAGGGTTTTCTTCGGGATAGGCGAAGGTTCGTCGCAGTGCTTCCCTTCCCTATTATGTCATTGTATGGGCTAAACTTTCTGCCCTTCCCCGAGTCGCAGTGCCATTCTTCCTATTATGTGAGTGTATATAGGACTGTCTTCGCGCCCACTTTTCTTGATGAGTAGGAAGAAAGTGGACGCTTTCTTCCAAACGCTTCTCGTTTCCACCCCCTTTGCCGCCTTTGGAACCCTCTCAGGAAGGAAACGTTCGCTTGCTCAATCTGCACAATTTATTTCCAGTGAAACATAGAGAGAGCGAGAAAAGTGCGATAGACTTTTTATAGGAAAAACACACTTTTGTCTCCGTCTATATACCATTGGCATTCTACCGTATGCAGAGATGGTGGACTGAGATTAGACTATTTAGGCAAAAAGATAAGAAAATAGTAAAAAAATAACACAAATGTGAAATATACAAGTGAGGATGAGACATATATTTACAACTAGGACGTCATTTAGGATAAAGCTTTTCTATATGAAATAGTCTGTCATAAAAGCTTTTCGAGTATGGCCATTTCTGACAAGTAATTGAATAGTATCTACAACACCCGCCGCCGTTTAGAAGGGTCAAACATCGAATTTATTATGCTGCGTAACGTTAACCAACCATGGCAAGATTGACGGAGCGAAAAAACAGACGAAAGCGAAAGGAAGATACAGTGCACAAGGATTGACGGATGTATGGGAGTTAATGTCCAGAAACCACGGCATGACTATGAGAGACACCGTAGTAGAAGGGCTACGGAAATGATGACCACGTGGGGCTCTTTCATGTGCATCCAAACTGGGCACACGAGCCTATGGCATTTTCGCATCCATGAAAAATGCGGCCGCCGCAGCCGGGATTCAATCCCCCGACCTGCGGGTCAGTAGCCGAGTACCTTAGCTAGTACACCACCACGGCGGGGCGCAGAGTGCGCAAGACGAGCACTAAAAATTTATTTCGAAAAAGACAAAAACGGCAAAGCAATGCTGAAAATAGCGGACACGCGTATAAGTAAGACAGAACAGCAAATATTTTATCAACCGCACATGCTCATCCTTCAGAAAATTCATACACGTCACCTACTATCAGATGAGTCAAGCAGATAAGCAAACTCCTTGTCTGCAAATAAAATCGACGCATTGCTCACACAAGCGTCTGCCATTTTTTTAATGTGAAAAGTATCGATAACTGAACGAGATAAATTGCTGCTGTGTCCAGAAAGCACTTACGAATCTACGAACCCCGGAGAGCTGCTACAAGTATAACATAGCGAGGCTAGATAGTTCAGATGCTAGATCCAACACATGGTAACATATATAGACAAGGGCCACCTAAGCGAAAACACTTCGGCACATACAGTTTGACATCAAGCCTTGAGTGCAAACAAAATAATCTGGAATATCACTTACGTGCAAGCGCAGAATGCCGACAGCCTACGACGACCGCTCTGGTGCTGCGCGTACTCGGCACGCCGCTCGAAGCTGTGTCCGCCAGAGCACCGCCGTAACTAGAGCTCACCGGCGCGCCGGCATACCTCTCTCCCCGAGAAACGCGAAGGAAGAGGTATCAGGTGAGATTCCATCACATCGAACAGTGACGGGGCCCTTCGTGGGCGCGAGCAGAAAGAAACTTGCAGATCGCACGCATTGTGGCAATTGATGTGATTCGAAGCAGCCAACAAGGAGAAAATCAGGCAGTACGCAGCATGCATGTCATGATTTACGTGTTAGTACCTGTCGTTTAAATTCAACATGCAATCACCTCATAAATTACCGATTTCGCTGAATATCAAGCAAGCGAAACGGGCGTGAGCGCGTCATGAACGTGGCATGCAAGTCATGTTGCACATTACATTTCAAGATTTTTATATCACTACATCTCAATAATGTTCTTTTACACTCACGTCACGTAATACCAAACTTGTCGATCAAGCTAGCGAAACGGCCATGAGTGTGCCATGAGCATGGCATGCAAGTCATGTAGACATGGCATGTCATGATCTCCTTAATAGCACATCTCAATATTGTTCGCTGTACACTCACGCCACATAATACTAAACTTGTTGTTTATTTAACCAGCGAAAAGGCCGCGTGTGTACCATGAGCGTGGCATGCAGGTCATGTTGCACGTCTTATGTCATGATTTCTTTATTACGACATGTCATTAACGTTCATCGCACATTCACGTCACGTATTACAAAATTTATTATCTGTCAAACGAGCGAAACGGCCCCGAGGGTGCCATGAGCGTGGCATGGAAGTCATGTACTCATGATATGTTATGATTTCCTTATTACCACGTGCCAATAATGTTCGTCGTACAACGCGTCACGTAATACCAAATTTGTTTCGGTCAACATAGTGAAACGGGCATGAGTGTGCCATGAGCGTGACAGAGAAGTCAAATTGCACATGAAATATCATGATTTCTATATCACCACATGTCGTCAGTGTTCGCGTACACCCACGTTGCGTAATAACAAATTTGTTGTCCATCAAGCTAGCGAAACGTCCTAGACCACGCCATGAGTTCGATGTGGAAGTCATGTTACCCGTTACAAGCCACTATTTCTGTATTACCACATGTCATTGTTGTTATTCGTACATTCACTCACATAATACAAAGTCTGTTGTCTATCAAACTAGTTAAACGGCCGCGAAAGCGTCGTGAGCATGGCATGAGTGATGTCATGTTACCCATGACAAGGCACGATTTCTATAATACCACTTGTCATTAATGTTCGTGGTACTCTCACGTCACATATTACCAAATTTTTGTCTATCAAGCTAGCGAAATTACTGTGGGAGCCCATGAGCATGGCATGCAAGTCATGTTGCACATGAATGTCATGATTTCCAAATTGCCCTTTGTGTTCGTCATACAGTCACGTCACCGAGTACCAAGTTTACCGTCCATCAAGATTGCAAAACGGCTGTCAGCGCATTATGAGCAGGCCATGCAAATCATGTTGTATATGACGCGCACGCCATGATGTTCACATGGCTACCTGTCATGTATGTTTTTTTCTTGCAGAAATGTATTATTGTACAATTTATGAATGCATAAAATCATGAAAATGGTCGCTGCAGCATCTCCATCATGGCGTTTGTATACTAGCAATCTTAACAAGTTAGTCGTGATTGTCGTGATATGACCATCCATTCACGTTCGTGATACAGCCATGTTATGCTATACCCATTTTGGTGCAAATCTCATTAACGATATGGTGTGGAGAACGCAAGGTCATACTCGGCTAAATGGATATATATGCTCAAAGTCGCCGAAGTTTGCTATGAAAGGCTTTGCATTTAAAATGAATTTCAGGTATTGTTTGGGGCTCGCGGCTCTCGGATGGTTGCATATTATTCTTCACTTCCACTGACATTTATAAACTTTAGTTTTTCTCCATAGCATCATAGGTAACGTCTGTACCGCGCATAGAACCAATTTATTTTACCAGTTTATGAATATGCTTTGACACGTACGAATAGCCATCCGTAAAGCGATTCTTGAGATGTCCTTTTTGTTAAAAAAGCCTCTTAAAGAGCCCCTCACCAGTCTCTCAAAATACAAAAAAAAAACTAGCGTCATATTCTCTTCTGGCATTTCTCATATTTCTTGCGCACTTCGTGACACAGACAGTGGTTCTTCTGTGTAGTGTGCATGCTCTCAATTAGGCCATATACGTACTACTTTGTGACGTAGGCGTATCATTGTCCAATGAATCATATACCTCGGGTATGTGGCCCAATCGAGAGCATGTGCACTATAGCCATCACGGGAATCAGTGTGCGCAGCCTAATACACGCAAAAATGAGCTTAACAGAAAGTTTTCTAGGGAGCTCACTTTCACTCCCGTTCATCCCTTGTTGACTCTACATGTGTAATAGTTCTGCCATTAAACGTTAAGTTGGGAGAAAGGCGTGCGTCCTGTCTTCCACTTGTATTCGTACGCGTTCAGTGGCGCAGTTATTAAGGCTTTATTTTTAAGATCATACACAATATGGATCTGAATATGATTCTACTAATTGCTGTCCCCGTACATGCGGTTTGACCGAGCGATGCACTTATGTAAAGTAAAATGTGTTTTAATTTGAAATATCAAGTTTATCGTTTTAAGAACTGCGAACACCCGCTTTGGAGCATTTCTCCACTGCAGCAGGCGATTGGCTGCGGACTGGCGTGGTCAATAATATGTCCAACACCTTTAGTCCCGCTTAGATTCGATGGGTGATCCGCTTGGGACATCCGCTCAGGGACATTTGTTCTTGGTCCAGCCGCCCCGCCGTGGTGGTCTAGTGGCTACGGTACTCGGCTGCTGACCCGCAGGTCACGGGATCAAATCCCGGCTGCGACGGCTGCATTTCCTATGGAGGCGGAAATGTCGTAGGTCCGTGTGCTCAGATTTGGGTGCACATTAAAGAACCACAGGTAGTCGAAATTTCCGGAGTCCTCCACTACGGCGTCTCTCATAATCACATGGTGGTTTTGGGCCGTTAAACCTCAACAATCAAATCAATCAAGGGTCCAGCCGATGCCCGAGCTCGGCTCCAGACATACTGATCTGAGGACATATACCGGACTTGGCGGGCCGACTGGAACGTTTCAGAACCACGAATGGGAAACCCGGGGAGGGACAAAGCATGCCGTGCTTGTCCCTACACATCTGGTTTCAGCTCCCTATATACGGCATGTAGGGAAGGGCGCTTCTATCGGCGTCATCGGCTATTTGTTGGGCTAACTGCAGCATTTTTCATTTTTAGTAGACTGGTGGCTGTTAGTGAGATTTACCCCATTTTTTTTCAATGCGTACCTGTTTTTATGATGCACCATGCTTATATGAGATGCCGTGACATTAGATGCCGACAAGCCAATTACATTGCCGAAGGTGCTTCGCCAAGTGATGAGGGCGTCATGATTGCGTCACAAGTTTGGTCGTCCTTCTGACGTCATGATGCTATGATCGGATAAGTTGATAACGCGATGGAAACATTATGGTGGGCCGTGACTACGGGACATCTTCGGGGTTGTCGGCGTCGCCTGTCGTCCGTGATGAACGCTGTTCAGCTATTCATGTTCAGCTCGGTTCTTTGGTGTCGCGCGTGCTGCTTCGCACAGTGCATACACATTAGGCTTCAACTACAAAAAACAACTTTACGGTAAACATTCGGCATCGGCCAGCATTTACGTTTCGCAATCTACTTCAGGCCCCAATTAAGGCACTTATCTGCAACGGGTGGAAGCCTGCAGCGTCCGACATGTTGCTTATGATTGGGGACCTCCAACTAACGTGTGATTATCTCCTCGGTACCATTAGAGTGTGCGCTCAGCTTTGATAAGGTGGGCAGACGAAGGTATGCGCTCTTGGTATGAATCCACTATTCTCGCCATATCGCTGCAATCCAGGGGCTTTTTCGGCCTTCACATATCGGGAAACAAAACGTTTTAACTTGTGACAGCAAATTAGTTCCGGATCACAGAATCATCCTGACACTACTGAACAGCGCCTGATTCGTGAGCACTGCATTGGAATAATTTAGCTTGCAGACATCACGGAAACACGAGAAGCCACGGCCAGCAGCGCACACTAATATCACTCGAAAATAAGCTTAGCAGAGAGTTTTCTAGGGAGCTAAGTTTCAGTTCAGTTCAGTTTCAGTGTACTTGATTTCATATAAAACATACATGCTTAAGTACACAGAAGGAGGTTCCAGTGCGCTTGGCTGAAGCTCTCGAAAATGGGTGCAATATTGTCACGGAGTCGTGACGTGGGCGATGGGAGGAAACTGCTAGTCGAACAATAAACTGTTCATTTGGGCCCAATCTGTGGCCACATAAAAGGAAAGTCAGATCACAGCAAGACACTGGCACTGATACTGGCGAACAGAACGTCATTCGTCGATCAAGTTACAAGTGGTGAAGCGTATCGGCATTTATATACTTGCCATCAAACATTCTAGCGTTATCGCTTGCGGCGACGTAGGTTCAAGATCAATCTTAAATGTTCACGAAATGGGCGTAATCTTAACAAAATGATCTACTGCACTCCTGATGTTTCTCGAACACTGTAGGCGCGGTTTTCGCTGAGAATTGCATACAGGGGTGATAAGAAACCTTGAGGAAGGAACGTGGCATTATGTACAAGTAAAACGCAACATTGTCAACAACGTGTAAATGTTATAAAAGTAAATGCAATACTCACCAGAAATAAGGAATATTGAGTAACTGCAATGTAAGTATAACAAAAACACTGTTTAGAATACTTAATAAAACCTTCCCATTTGCCTACGAGGCGTCGTAGCACTCCGGAAGATGTAGGCGAGATGTGAAACTCAGATTTACGAGTGCTGCATATTCATGGCCAGAAGCCGATCGCCTCTTCATGTCACCGATTGCTGCCACGAGCTCTTCAGTTGTAAATGGCATCTCCAAGTCAAGAAAGGTCGCTCGGGTTGCACAAAGCTATATATTGATTTGCAATGTTCAAGGGAGGTTTTGCCCTTCTGTAGAGGAGCGTATGCGCCAAAGGCTATTTTCCCTAAGGCATTTGGCAGCCGCCAGCTTGGGCTGTTAACTCGATGTTTTCTTGTTTCTGTATGTTGCGAAGTTAATAAAGAAGGCCACGAAATACCGTTTGCACCAACTAAACAATTTCCATGTGTATGCGTCTTCCATAATACGGTTCGTTCTGCTGTTAAAGACGCAAAATACAAACGTAAACAGCCCAACACGGCGGCCCTGAAATGCCCCCGTAAAATATTATATACTGTTCTGCCACTTCTTTCAGCAATAGGCGCTCATGTATTGACAGCGTGGTAAAGGGGTAAAGCTGTCGCTGTTTTTTGCAACCCCCTCTTATGACTTGCGCAGATTTTGCTCAGCGGGTTGTCATATATGCAACCTTCCATGAAAATCTTTTCAACTTTTACGGTTCAGTTTGGTTATAGGTAATAACCCCTTTTGTGTTCTAGTGCCCATTTGCTAGCTCTCAGGTCGTCTATATATAGCCTTCCTTTCGAAACACCTTAAAATGGCACATAGTTTTTCAATTTCTTCCTCATTAGCAGGCACATTACAATGTTTATTTTTAAAGGGGGTGAAAAATAGACTTCTGCATACGTCTATTACTGCCCTTGCAGTGTTATGCACAGGAGACACAGCCAAGCGTATCGCTAAGCTAGTGTTTCACGCAGTCGTAGAAGTACTTTAATACTACTACTACTACTACTACTACTACTACTACTACTACTATTAATAATAATAATAACAATAATAATAATAATAATAATAATAATAATAATAATAATAATAATAATAATAATAGTAATACTATTATTATTATTATTAGTAGTAGTAGTAGTAGTAATAGTACTAATAGTAATAATATTTACGAAGTTTTACGTGCAAAAACCGCGATATGATTATGAGAGACGCTATAGCAGAGGGGGTTGCGAATTTCCACCATCTCGTTTTTCTTTACGCGCACTCACATTGCACAGTGCATGGGCCTCTAGCAGTTGACTCCTATCAAAATGCGACTGCTATCGAACTCGTGACTCCGCTATTCTGAAGCGAAGCAACTGACATGCACGAGTGCGTTACTCGCCTTGCATCGTTCGTGAATTTTATTTAGGTAGTTTTTCCAAAGATATTCTTCGTTGATTAAGCTGATATATATATATATATATATATATATATATATTAATATATATATATATATATATATATTAATATATATATATATATATATATATATATATATATATATATATATATATATATATATATATATATATATATATATATATATATATATAACACATAAGAAAAGAACTTCCATGTGCGACGTGCAAAATAAGAAATATACAAAACCTCATTCGCGCATTTGTGCTTCCCCCCCCGCGCTGATTTACTGCAGAGTGGGCGGGGGAATCGCAGCCGGTGAGATTTGCGTACGCATGAAAAAAAAAAAAAAGCCCATTGCGCGCCGTCAGGACGCGCAGTACTTTGATAGAAGATGCCTACATACTAACCGTAATCTGCCGCTATACGTGAGGACAAATAACTCGAGAGGGGCCTGATACACCACTGCGAACCACTCGTTTTATGAGCACATGTCAGCGTACGCGACGTTGTATCAAAATCGCGCAATGGCCGCACCACGACCTCAACGCGGGCGCGGAACGGGAGCTGCACGTGCTATCAGGGTTGTTCACCGGATCGGCGCGGCTTACGGAAAGAGGCTGAAAGCTTTCTGCGGTCATGGCCCCCGCGCTCCACACACCCGTACAATTACTGTTCAACGTATACCTCCCCAGCTCCCGACCCCTCCCGCTTAGTCGCCGCGGTGCCCCACGCCCTACTCGCCCAAAGCTTTTCCCTGGAATACCGCGAGCGCATCCGACGCGCAGTACAGTGTGCGGTGGCACTAATTTGCCGTTAAGCTTCATTAGGGACAAGTCGAGCACTCCATAAGCAAATGAAGCATATACAGCACATACGGAATCCTTGACTGCTGGAGCTGTAATAAGTGGCTATTCCGAGCTACATTGTGAAGAGGATTGAGTGATTCATGGTGTTTTAAAAAGTCCCAAAATAACCATACGAGTACGAGAGACGCCGTAGTAGAGAGCCCCGAAAATTTAGACCTCCTAAGGTTCTTTAACATGCACCCGAATTTGAGCACACGGGCCTACAGAATTTTTGCCTCCATCGAAAATGCAGCCGCCGCAGTCATGATTCAATCCTGCGACGTTGAGAAGAGGAGTACCACAGCTTGGACTGTACGGGTTTTTCATAAAAAGAAGCCGCACGTTTCAAGAATAGGAAGATATTCTTTGTCTAGTGCCTCAGAAAATTATGTTTGTCTCGTGCCCCCTTGTAATAAAAAAAAGTTCTATAATTGGGATGTTTATGATGTTGGAGTGTTTAAAAATGCATATCATCAGTATTGTAAACTTTATGGCGATCCTTAAAATGCAGGACATTAAAAAACAAACAAAGACATTTCCCACGGGGATACATTGGGCTTCATTTGTAATATATAAAAAATATTTTCTGCTGCTATACAAGAATCTCATAACTGGAAAATTCATGAAATATGAGTGTTAGAAGAACTGAAATGCAAATAATTGGAGAATTGCTTTAGTTGGTGAAGAAGAAATGATGTATGACAAATACGGAGCCATTCGCTTATCGAGAAAAGGCAGCAAGCGAAGCTTGCCGCGCATTGCTGACCTGCTATCTATCTATCTATCTATCTATCTATCTATCTATCTATCTATCTATCTATCTATCTATCTATCTATCTATCTAATTGTCGAAAACTGGACCTTCACTCTCGTTCTTAGGAACTCAATACTTCGACATACAACAGCTACAACATGTGCGAAACAATACAACAGATACAATCATGTGCGAAACAATGAAACGATCTAACGAAAGACAATAATAAAATGTGAAGACGTGCAACAACAAGTGACCTCGAGAAAAATCAGCATGCGGTATGGCAAATGGCTGATCACCGATAAGCCCACTATCGATAGAACATCGTTTAATGTACAACTTCGCATATGACAGGTGCATAATCGAATTTCTGTTTGTGTGCACCCGCATCTATGCACACTCACCAGTGCCGTGTTTTCTGTGAATTAGGCCCCTGCCGTTTTCCGTCGAAACCCAACTTATAGAAGCTTCGCTTAAAAGTCTAGAGTTTCTTATTATACCTATATATATATCTCGCTTTCTAGAAACTGCAAGGGGAAAGGTGTCGTGGACAAGAGTCAGACCCACGACTTGTCAAGCATGTCCAGACACGTACCACAGACCTTCTGAGCATGTAGTGTATCGCATGTTTCCCTGAACTGACAGGTGCTCAGCGTAAATAATGCAGAGAAGCTCCGCATTTTCAACTGAAAGTAGCGACAAAAAGCAGATGGTTGCGAATCCCCACGTGTAACAATGTAGACATGGAATGGAAAATTCTTGAGCTGGAGCTGGACTGAACGCATCGACAAGCCGTGTTGTCTTCTCCAAGACAGTCTTTTTTTTTTTTTTTGAAAAAGAGAATTCCGCTTGCCAAAACTTTGGCTCCAGATTCACTCCATGTTCAGAAGCATTTAAACTCTTCAAGTTTCCGTCTTCTCTTGATTTTCGACTTTATTTTGACTTCAACTAGGAATAAATTTAAAAAACTTTGCAATGAACAAGCCGTCGAAAAGCCACAGTAAAAGGTGGAGTAAATGTCAGTTTAAAATGAATATAGAGGCGATATATTACTCAGTGTTATGATATGAAGTATATAATTATGATATGAAGAGACATAATAAACTACGCTGGCTACATCTGCAACAACTGCTGAAACATTCAGATTCGCCCAAGTCGTCGCATTGCTGAGTTGTCTGCCGATATTACTCTGGAGGCATACTTCTGAAAGTTATTGCGAAAGCTCTTGCCCTTCGTGCAGTACTGGCCGTCTTTTTACGAGAGCCTTCTAAGGTGTCTTTCGAATGAAGCTTGCCCACTGCTGATCAGACAAAAATGAAAGTCTATAGGATAATGAACACAGGAAACGAAGACGACAGGAAGTCGGCCAGACTTCCTGTCTTCTTTTTCGTTTCCTATGTTCGTTATTCTATTGGCAAGTTATTTTTTCTGAACCAGTGCACCAACTATTCCAACAATGAATTGCTGATGCAACATTAAATTTTTCTTCCAACGCCATGCCTCCACCTTTCCCGTAAAATAGCAGATCACGTGGTAAGACCGACAGGTATATTTTAAAAGGGGTTCGGATGTTCATTAATTTCACGCGTCACGCATCGCAGCACACCTTATCTCCCCGCCCCCGCCTCCTTCCATCTCTCTGAAGCGCATCGTTTCTTCGCATGGACACCGCTATTTGTGAAAGCCATAATGGTGCCCGAGTTATGAGCAAGGACGGAGAACCCGAGCCTTCTATAATGCATGTTGCGCGGAGCACGTGGTTACTGCGTCTCGATCAGTCGGGACAGGGAGTGTTGAAACCTCCGGCTCACGGGCAGATCGCTAACAGGCAGCGGACGCATGGCGGAGGAACCTTTTGTGATTGCACCATGAGCGATACACTCAGACAGCAGGTGAGCGTCGTCGTCGCTCGCCTGGTCCGAGCACCCCCATTGGGAGCCCCGAAATCGGATTAGTGGGCGGAGCTTCGCGCGCACGGTGGAGACCGCGACTCTCGCTATAGCTTCGCGACGACGAGCCGGTGCGCCGCTTACCGCCTGCATTATGGACGAGGCTTCGAAGTGTCGAGCTAGTGGCGGGGAGAAAAAGAGAAAAGCGGGTCTCGCGTAACGCGATACTCACCCGTCGAGCGAAACCGTGATGTCACGGATGCCGCGGTTCATGAGAATCCGATAAGTAATAAAGAACAGAAAAACCATGGGATGAGAAGGCTCCTCCGCGGCATGCGAGATGATCGTGTTTGTGCGAATTCGCGTGCGATGTGATGGGCACGCGCTTTTTCCTGAAAGTGAAGCCATGTATGAAGCCGTCGAACGCGAAAAGATTCATTGGCGCCATCCCGAGTGATGCAAAACGTTGTCATGACGTCATGATGCACCACATGCCTTCATTCTGACGTCGTCATTACGTAACAGCTGTGTCACCTAAGGGGACGATTACGCCATCCCCTGACAACGTCACTTGGCCAAAGTTGGACTGATAACGGAGGCAGTGCAAAAGCTGCCGACGTCCGAAAGGCCTGCATTGTCCCCAGCCCTCGAGGCAGCGCCGAAACACGTTAGGTGCGGAAAGCTTTCGGATGGGATGATCGACACATTTACTCTGCAGATGGAAACGACGGCTTTCGCCTTTGAGTATATTTAGGCGAATGCGTAAGGTAATAGTAATAAATGGGGCTTTACGTCGCAAGGCCACGGTATGATCGCCAGAGACGCCGTGGTTGAGGGCTCCGGAAATTTCGAATATCTGGTGTGCTTTAACGGGCACTGACACGACACAGAACATAGGCGACTATCATTTCGTTTTGATCGAGCTGCAACTGCCGAGGCTGGAATCGGACCCCCGACCTTTGGGTCAGCAGCCAAGCAGCATAATTTTTTTGCTGTATTTCTCGCGCCACCCCAAATTAAAATGAACACCATAATAACCGCTGCACCACGGAATACACGCATGCGTAAGGGACCCTGTAAATCTTCCCGTTATGCCATCGGACAACTCCGAACATTGAAACGTACGCATAAACGTAATAAAAATCTCGGCATTTCCGAACTCACATCCTCTGCAGGGGCCGTATTTATAGAAATGTGTTACTCTAAACATTTTCGCAAGAACTAATCAGGCAATCTTGATACGGGACACATCGGTATTTGATTCATATGTTGGGTTTAACGTCCCAAAATCAACATATGATTATGAGAGAGCTCGTTGTAGAGGCTCCGAAAATTCGGACCACCTGGGCTTCTTTAACGTGCACCCAAATATCAGCACCCGGACCTACAGCATTTTCGCCTCCATCGAAAATGCAGCCACCGCAGTCGAAATTTGACGTGACTTCTTACGCCAATGGGAAAGCTTTTGTGGCTGTGGTGGTTGATGGGGCTGGGAGTGTCGTCAACTCAGTGACGGTCAGGACGAAAGACCCAATCATTGCAGAACAGGTGGCCATCGCCTCAGCACTCAAGATGGATAACATTGAAGTCGTCTACAGTGTTTCTATGGCAGCACTACGGGCCTTCGCTAAGGGGATGATCTCAGAAGAAACGCTGAGAATACTACATGGCAAGGACAAAACGCATAATTTTCTGAGTTGGTTCCCAGCTCACCTTGGACAAATCAAAGACTCCCATCTCAATCTCAATGAAGCAGCACACGAGGCGGCGTGAGACCTCTCCAAGCGCGCCTCCCGGGCATGCGTTCAACCGGTGAAGGAGATAATCAGAAAATTTTTACAACATATACCGAGCTCACTAAACATTTCTGCCTGTCTAGAAGGACTTTCCTTCCACCTCACACAAATCTAACTCGGCCCCAAGCACTTACATTAAGGCTTTTGCAAACACGGATGTACCCAACTTTGAAAATGTTACACATCATGTACCCTGACCTATACCCAAGTAATCTTTGCCCAAATTTTGGGTAAATCGCTTCATTAGAATATAAGCTATGGCAGTGTTCCAAATTCGCTCATTTATTGAACATCACATCTACCAGATGGGAGGCGGCCATCCGCAGCTCATCCTTGGCAGATTAGTTCTGGGCTGTCCCCCAAGTCCGCGAGGTGGCTGAAGAGCTCGGCATCTCAGTCCCTAGGTGGGAGCGGCCCGCAACAGAGGGATCTGTGTTTTGGAGGACCAAATAAAAGTTTATCCAGTCCAATCCACCAGAAATTCGATCCCGCTAACTACGGATCAGCAGCCGAGTGTCTTAGCCACTACACCACAGCGGTGGGGCGGGACATATCATTAGTGCAGACGGCTGACCAATATTAAAACATACATGTGGAAGAGAAGCTCTGTCGATTCGGCCCCTGTTGTCAAAGCGAACCTTACTCGCCATTGTTGCAAACTTCGGGTAACGTGCTCAGCGCAAGGTATTGAGGTATCAAACTGATATTTTGATTCACACATAAAAATGCAACATAGCCACAATCTGTGCTGCCATAGGCGTGCGTTGGGTTCCCTTTCAAGGCGGGTGAAGGCTCGTAACTGTGTGAACTAGAGGTGATACGCCAACTCGTAAAGGCTCATGGGATGCACCGTCTGCATCGACTTCCGGTTCAAAATATCCGTGGCGCGCTGTGTCGGTGGCCGTGTTTTCGGAGCTGTAGGCAGCCCCGCCGCGGTGGCCTATAGTGGCTAAGGTACTCGGCTGCTGACCCGCTGGTCGCGGGATCAAATCCCGGCTGCGGCGGCTGCATTTTCGAAGGAGGCGAAAATGCTATAGGTCCAAGTACTCAGATTTGGGTGCACGTTAAGGAACCCCAAGTGGTCGAAATTTTCGGAGCCCTCCACTACGGCGTTTCTCATAATCATATGGTGGTTTTGGGACGTTAAACACTACATATCAATCAAATAAATCAATTGGAGCTGTACCCACGTGTTTGATTGCTTGATACATAGGGTTCAACGTCCCGAAACTACCATATGGTAATGAGAAACCCCGTAACGGAGGACTCAATCATGTTTTTTTCAGCAATTGATTGCCGTTATAATTTTTCATATTAAGTATTAAACTTTGTTGGATATACTCAGGCTTGTGTTTATTACAATTTGTATTGTTTACTAATAGTCTGAACACTGTTTTTGTAGGATGCAAATAATAATATTATTGCTATTTTTATATCACTGTTATCAACATAGTATTACCTTCTCAACCCTGTTCTTTAAAAACAATGTAAAATTGGTGTGACGAGCATAGTACATTGGTACACTCATTGTATTTGTATTACCATTTCTTAAGAGACCTGCCAGCCATCTGTATAAATACGCCAACAAAAACGGTGTAAACAAAAATTTACTTTGAAAGCACAAAACGTGAGCGATTATAACGTTGAACTATCTCTCGTTGCTTCCTTTCAAAATGGCTGTTAGCCGTATATGATTCGTGCAAATAGTTTTTGCCATGCACACAGCCCCAGATTGTTACACGAGGCACCCCACCACGGTGGTCTAGTGGCTAAGGTACGCGGCTGCTGACCCGCAGGTCACGGTATTGAATCCCGGCTGCAGCGGCTGCATTTCCTATGGAGGCGGAAATGTTGTGGAAGTTGTGTGGTGATGGAGGTGGAAACAGCCTGTGCGCTCAGATTTGGGTGCACGTTAAAGAACCCCAGGTGGTAAACATTTCCCGAGCCCTCCACTACGGCATCTCTCATAATCATATGGTGGTTTTGGGACGTTAAACCTCACATATCAATCAATTAAGATACGCGGCTGCTGACCCGCAGGCCGCGGGGTCAACTCCAGGCTGCGGCGGCTGCGTTTTTGATGGAGGCGAAAATGGTGTAGGCCTGTGTGGTTAGATGTGGGTGCTGTTAAAGAACCCAAGATGGTCGAAATTTCCGTAGCCCTCTACTACAGCATCTCTCATAATCAAATGGGGGTTTTGGGACGGTAAACCCCACTTATGATTAAATGAAGTTACGTGAAGCAACAAATGTCGCAAGAATAACCCATCATGTAAGGACCACTTACGCACGACCACGCAAAAAATAAGAGAATGAACTCTTTTCGATACGGCATATTGTTTGGCGTTGGTTATTTGGGATTCAAAATTTTTTTTGCGAGCCACAAAATTGCCTGTTTGTTACATTACGTCACAAAGCCGGAGAGCATCTCTGTCTAAATCTAATTCCAGTAGGCTAGCTGCCAATCACCCAAAGAGCAGCTACTTAATTATAGCAGCTAGCGAGGTGGACTATCAGTTTCCACTACCAGCATGACGGTGTTTAGTAGTTTGTGCCCGTATACATCTCTGTCGACTCATACTTGCTGATACAAAAAGAGAGAAATAAGCAGCACGGCACGTGTATTTTTTGTTGCTTACCACTATGTATTTTAAGCTGCAAAAGACAAGTTAGGTTGAGTGAAAAACAACCAACCCGACTCTTAACTGAGCCTAAATTTTGTTACGAACCACGGTTTTCTCTTTCTCCCTGGTCTGGTGGGTCAAGTTGTAAGGTAATGTTTAAAGCTGAGCTTTCCCCTGAGCTCAAGTCGGCTGCTTTATACGTGGCCACTCTGCAAGCTGACGTTATGGCTCCAAGTTACCACATACAAGGATGATTAGGTTTATCAGAGAGTAGCCTCTGATAAACCTGATCATCACGGAAAAACTTAAACATCAAGAACGATTCGTCGCAATCATCGGTTGCAACAGTTTCGACAAAGCAGTGGTGATGATATATCCTTTTCGAATAAAATTATTTTTCGGAGGGAATCAATGCTTCGACCGATTCATAAAAAGAGTGCTTGTTTCCATCCGTAACTGCATCAGCAAGTCAGAGAAGAATAATAGTATGAACAAGTGATTTAATATTATAGGACCCCTGTTCATCACCTGACGGCTCTGCAATACTACAGCACAAGACGTGAAAGTGTCGCATAAGTGACGTGCACCACAAAGACCCTACAAGGAAAATAATCACAGTGGAAATGTTGGCAAAATTTAAGTATTTTACAACATTGCCTAGTAATAATTTTATTCTCCCGTAATAACAAAATTGAGTGATTAATCTTGTTACGGAAAACTTCGCCTTACTTGTTGGTTTCCCCAGCGTGCAGCCAAGAGTGACCGCTGTCGAAAGGGGGGGGGGGGGCTCAGCTGCAGTGGGGGGTTCGCACTCCCGTTTCCCCCAGCTGATACGCTTATGATCCCCTCCAATCACACGCTGCCTCTTTCTTGAATTACCCTGATACTCGGCATATGCATTCCTACAGGTTTATTGAGTGGATAACTAGCAATAATTTAGTTTCATTGTGCTGCGCATCGCTGCGGAAGATGACTTTGCTGCTGACACTATCGTGTTCGACGATCGTTTGACGCACCGCATTACACGACCAACGTGAACAGTTCTTTCTTCTGCGCTACCAGCGAATACAACCAAAAAACGAACAGTGAGGGCATTTAGAGCCTGATATTTTATTGTTTTATGCAAGCACTGCAGCTGACTGGTGACAGAATATTTATTTATTTTTTACAAACTCATTCACTACGTTTACTGAAACGCAAAACAATATATTACTTCATGTTTATTATTGGAATGCTATACTGAGTGCCTAGGAATTTTGCCGTGTGAATTTCACGCGTTCCGGGCAGAAAGAAAACTGAACTTTATTTTGCGACCAGACGCGCATTTTTTTTTTTCACCTACTGCAAAGGTGGGTGACATCCTCATTGCAGGCAGCCATGGCCAGCCGCTGAGGCCTCAGCCTTTTCCACCAGCTGGAGCTGGTCCTGAGGGTTTACCGACGTCAGCAACGCCTCCCATTGGTCTTCTGGAGATACTTGTCCGCTTTATTCATTCATAGGCGGAATATTAGAATTGTTTCTAACAGCCAATCGATCTTCATTTGTGACTGAAGGGTAAGTTACGCTTTATGGCTTCAGTAAAAAAAAAACGTGCCAAACTGGGTCATATTTAGCTATTCGCAATCGCTATCGTGTTGCTACGAAGCAGTGGAATATTTTTTTAAACTTTGTGCTAGTGTATGACACTCTCAAGTAACACACGAAAGCAAGCGCAGTAAATCACATAATCGAGTTTCAGTGAACACCAGGTCATTGTAGTTATTTCTGGTGAAAACTTTAGTGGATGCTGCTCCGAATAACCTAGTTGCAATCATTCATTTCATTTCACGCAATGAAATCTGTGTGATGCTGAGACAGATATCCCGTCATCACAGCAAAACACAACTGGTTATACGAATGATGTGAACATTTAGCGCTATTTTTATCGACCCTTTTTATACAACTATCAGTTTGGTTAAATCTGAGTGAAATCAGGAAATTTGTAACATTCGTGCACCACCGGTGGTTTGGTACAACCTTTACGCGATACTTCCTAAAAAAGGTTGAGCGTGCGCCTAGTCTTTTTCTTCAGTGTTTTTGTAGCGGCCCGTATGAAGATATACAGCATCTACTCCTCGAGAGCGCGAAGTTTCCCTCAGTAGGAGATGTATGATCAGAAAATGTGTTACATTTAAACAAGAACTAGATCATTCACTCCACAAAAAGTGCTAAGTACATCGCCAACAAACAATGAGTGCTGGAAGAGCGCTTGTCGCCACGAGAATGTTTCTCGATGAAACAGGTATTTGATTAAAATAATAAGCAAGTTTAAGTTTATTCTGAAAGACGCCTGCCGTAAATATAAAATGCCTTACCAATACAAAAAAAAACAATGTTACCGACACTTATCCTGCCATCTGTGCTATCGAGGGGGGAAATGACGGGTTTAAAACAGCGTAAGGCGCTGTCAGGAGCTGACGAGAAAAATGGAGCATTCAAGCATTCTGTAATCACAGAGTTTATCTCGTTGTTTAATGCTGACACTGCGGACTGTATGTCCATTATAACGAAGACCAGAGTACCACGAGATGCTATAACATCCCGTTGTTCCGTGGTCTCCCGCTGCGCATTCGACGACTCCTACTGCACAGGCAAAACATTTATACGCATCGTGCACATCGCACTTTTTAACAGCTGACTTATCTCTGCGCTGCGCGCCTTGCCTCTGTTGTGTCTTCGTTTTCTGTGCGCTGTTTGCTTGAAGAAATGAAGACGCACGTACTCGCCCAACTTACAATTTTGATTCTATTCTATAGTGAAGTTGGAGGAAAAAAACGTTGGTTTTTTGTGTGACTCACGTATACAAAGAAAAAGCAAAGATCAATGCTGCTTGTTTTACCGGGAAGTCTCTTGGAGGCCATGACAAGTACAACTACACTAGCAAAAACCTTGCATCTAAATTCGAGCCCTTGAAGAAAACTGGAAGCATTCAGTTTAGAACCAGTGCAGGGCATTTCCACATGTTCAAGTAAGGCTAGAACGAAACCTTTTTGTTCGGTGCTGCAACTATTTTGCATGCAAAAGGGACCAACAGAACGTGTGTTGAAGGGGCCATGACACCCACAGCGATGCTACCGAGGTCTTCTGATTTGGAGCAATTTTTAGCAGCAAAATTTTCGTTTTGAAGCACTTTGGAGCGGCAAAATTTTTCATATTGGAACAATCTGGAGCAGCAAACTTGACATCCCGGAGGAGAAGCAAGTTAAATTTACATTTAAGGACATGAAATATTTTGGGGCTCTTGTGAAGAGCTAGAAATAATTCAATTCATTGCGAATCTCATGGAGCCAATCATCTTAGGAGCACTTCGTTTTTGAGTTGATGATGCAAAAATAATGGCATCATGCTGTTGAGCCTTCTGTAAAAGCTTACTCATTGATTATTTTCCTAGCGATAAACAGAATATTGGTTGAATGAAATTGAACTTCATGAAATAACATTATAAATACACCTACGTGCTTATCAGCCGATATGGTAGACAAACGCTGTGACGTACACAACGCTAGAGACTCACACAGTCCCAACTGCGTTTCCTTGTAACAAAACACAGTACTAGGCTGGGGTGTCAGCCATTTTATTTATTTATAACACCTCCTTCCTCTTCGTCTCCCTCCTACCCTGCCTAACGTCCCCGTACACTCCCCCTCTTTGAAGACTCATTCCTCCTGGGGTGTTACATGAAAACGTTTCCAATTGTAGCAAACTCTAGCACACCGTCATCGTTGGTGTAATCAACCTTTTTGAGAACGCCATGTTACACTGCGATCTGCGCCACGCGATAAGGTCCCATGTAGAACTGCTTTGTGTCGGGAGGGCCTTTTCTGACGAGCACCAGATCATTCAGTTGTATCTGAGGTATCCGCGTGTTGTGGCGGCGGTCAAAGTTCCTCTTCATATTTTCCCGGTATCGCTGGTAGGCTTCCGAAGTTTTTCGTTTTTCACACAGTTGCAGGTGGTCTGCAATGCAAAGTTCTTGATCAGCAGAAAGCACTGGTAGCTTTCCGAAAGCTGCAAAATATGGGCTACAGCCGACGCTCGCATACAGTTATGGAACTTAAGTTCTTCAGTTCTCTCCCACAACAATGTTACGTTGATCCTGATCAGGAATTACCGCAAGTCTTGAAAGCGCATGTGCGTCATTGAGGTGTTCTCCAGGTCTATGGTGGACCATGAAAGTAAACTGCTGGAGTTCACTCACTCACCTAGCAATTTTTTCCTCGAGGTTCGGGGAGGTTAAGAATATACTTTAAGGCTTGGTGATCCGTAAAGAGCGTGAAGCCCCTGCCACTGAGGTAAGGTCTAAAATAGCCTACGGCCATTAACACTGCCAAAGCTTCTTTCTCTGTAGTCGTGTAGTTCAGTTGCGTTTTCGAAAAGGTGTACGATTAGTACCCGACGACCCTCTGTTGGCGACTCCGTGGGGAGTCGGTATCACTCTGGTAAAGCACTGTGCCTGTGCCACAATAAGAAGCATCGGTGTTCAGTTCAAAGGGCAACTTTAAGTCTGGAAGAGTCAGGACCAAATTCGAAGAAATAATGGTCACAAGGCTGTGATAAACAGATTCACACTCTGCTGTACACTGATGTGGCACATTCTTCTTAGTCATTTCTGTGAGGCATTTGGTTTTCGTCGCGTAATCTTTATTGAATGGCCGGAAATTCCCTGCAAGACCCAGAAATACCCGCAAAGAGTACACGTCATATGGCTTCTGCATTTTTGCGATTCGTTCGACTAATTCCTGTTTTGTTGTTTTGGTTTGGCCGTCAAATACTCTTCCAAGAAACACTACTTTAAAAAAACTCACTCTTCTTGTCATTAATTTTGAGCTCGGCGTCACAAAGTGCTTGAAGTACACTAGCCAGATGGTTTGAGTGCTCTTCCTTGTTGCGTAAGTATACTATTATATCGTCCATGAAGACGTTACAAAACTTCCCGCTCAACGGTCGCAAGACGTCGTTCATCATTTTCTGGAACCAAGCGGGTGAGTTCTTCCATCCAAATGGAAGTCGGTCCTAACATCTTCACCTGACAATAGTTTCCGCGGAGTCATTGAAGGCGAAACTGAAGCGTTGATAGCACGGCGCTTTTCTTCTGTGGTAATTTCTCCTGTCCAGTAGATATTAAGGCAAAGTGCACTGAATACTGGACGTGAAAGCAGTAATTCATACGGCACTCTGTCGAGTAACAGTGCTTGCGCAGTGAAAGTGTTGCCGAGACACGATATTGTTATACAATTCGTGAACATCTCGTATTCCATCGTCTCCGTGTACTTCTACTGGTCTTCCCTGTTTTACTTTCGCCCTCTCAACAATATTTGCGTTAATAACAATGACGCTTGCTCCGCTGTTATCTAACGCACTCCGTTCCTTTCCATCCACAAAAACAGATATGTACAATAGACTTGTATGAGACAAATAAACAGCTTCTCTTGATATCGTCAGGTGGAAGCTCAGGCCCTCTATATTTAGATTTTGTTACGTCATCTAGCTCTTCGCCATGGTCTGAGCCTCCCTGGTCGGTCAAAAAGGATACAGGTGTTGCAGTAGGCCTCCAGCTTGCAAGCGGGCGTCGTTCCTCAGCTCGCGTGGTCCCGGTATTCCTTGCAGCAGGTGTCATGGGTTGACGCTGGGTTCCTAGGTCCTGGAGGTAGAGGTTTCGCATTCCCTGCAGACGTTCTTCGGACGTCTTGGGTCCTCGCAATTGTATTTGCTTCTGGAAGTCCGGACTTCAGTCATGGATGATAAGCGGAACCACAGACGTCTCAGGCAAAGATGAGTCCGCCAGCTGTAGCAAGCACCTTTTTTCATAAAAATAGCAAAGTGCAGATCCAGACCTGTATTTGAATGTGATTGCTTTGTCGAACAGCAACACTTTTTTCTCGCTGAAGGAGCTCAGAAAGCTTGCTTTCCACTCTATCCATGGTTTGTTGCTATGAGTGTTAATGCGCCATTCGTACCATTTCTTGGCTATGCCCGATAGGAATAGTCGCATGTTTTTCACTTTATCTTCGTTGCTGTGCCAGTAGTTTTGATTGTATGCATACTCGTAAAACGATAGCCAGGACTCGGGACTACTAGCCTCTCCGTCAAACATGTCTGGCTTCACGTGTTCGCGACTCGGTCTGCTTAATCTTTCAGTCACGTTTACAAGCAGGCGCATTAAATAATTTTGCTGCCTATTCTGTTCTTGGTGCAGTTCAAGAAATTTGTTGACCAGCTCGACGGAACTGTCAGGCGAAGCAGCGGTAGCAGGCTTCGCATCATTTATTACTGGAGTCAGCACGAAATTCTCATAGCCCCGAAGTTTCATGTTGATCCCCACTGTTCTTATAGCAAGTAAATTGTCTGGAGTGAGCTTCATTTTAGAGCTTATTTACGAAGTAAATGCGTCAGTGCTCACTGCTTCCGGAAGAGCTAGTTCCTCTTTATCTTGAGGCGTTGCAGTCAAGATCCGGATGCCACCGCGTTGATTTGCTCCAATGTTGAAGTCCACCCACATCTTGAATGTCCACACAGAAAGTATACGCGGCTGCGCCAATTTGTAATAATACACAGTGCTAGGCTGGGGTGTCAGCCATCTTCTTTATTTATAACACCTCCTTCCTCTTCGTCTTCCTCCAACCTTGCCTAACGTCCACGTACATTTCTTAGGATGACTTCAAGGATAAAAAAAGTTATTTTTCATCAGAACTGAATATACTGCTGGGCGAATCATGATTTCATTTAGCTAGTCTCATTAACCCCACCTCCTCCTGCATTCATCTCTCTGTGCTGCAGCTGCACGATTTAACAAACTTCATTTTCATTTTGCAGCAATGTTTCATGTGCCTAGAGCATTCTGTTTATGCTCCAAAAAAAAAACCCTATAGATTCCTCAAAAAGCAGTGAATAAAGAAAAAAACCTCACTAGTAATCTTATGCATCCTAAGATAACTCAAAAGTGAGAGCCATTTTGTGTTTCTTGCGATTAATATGGGCATTCTCGGCTGGTTCTTAGCACTGTCAGGAGCGGGGCAGTTTTTTTTTTTTTTTGAAAGGGGTGGGGGGATGATCCTTGATTTGAAGGGGAGACGGGACAGGCAAATGGTTATTTTGTGATATCCCTATTGAAAAAATGTCCACTATAGGAATGGTGGATTCCGCCATCCCCCATTTTGGTAGATTATGGCGGTGGAAATGTTGGTGGCACATGGTATATGGTAGAGCGGATGGTGGATGGCGCGCTCCAACCGGCAATGGTGGAGCGCGAAGCAGCGTCAGAACCACCGTGACGAGCTGCCATTAAAGCAATAATGAAAAGAATTGTAGAAAAGAAAAATTTAGCAAGCACCCGTAGAACAAAAACGTGCGCCAGTGCGGAATTGAACCAGGCACCTCCGAGTTTTGAACTGCGCACACTAACCACTGCGCAACGCCAACTTTTCTTTCCCATATTTTTACGGCGCCACACTTTAACTACTTCTTTAACAGACAATCGCCATCTGTCGGCGTGGCGCAAAATTGCCATCTGTCGGCGTGGCGCAGTGCCGACAGATGGCGATTGTCTGTTAAAGAAGTAGTCAAATCACAGTCACTGTTTAACTTCAGTACTGTTTGTTGTTTACTCGAGATTGACAGGATTTGCACCTGCTACAACATTCCCACATTTGATAAACGCGAAAAAGTGCTGCCTGTAACGATTGCCACTGCGATATAGGCAACAGCGTTATGTTTTCGTTGCAATTTACAACCGCGAGAAAAAAAAAAAACACCTCAGTGGACCGAGGAGCAGATAGAGTTTATCGGTGATTACTGCCAAGTTTAATATCCGTTTCTCACTCCTTCCAAAAGACGATATCTGTTCAGGCTTTATTACGCTTCGATGCTCATTCGATAGATACGCCCCCACAATTGATTTTGATGTTCTTCGCGCAGCGCACACCGCAGTCGTGCCAGCGCACTGTTGTGGCTCTGTCGTTAGGGACAGCTACATAACGGCCTGTCCAAAACGAATGCAGTGCGCCAGAAACATTATGTTATCATATTGGTTCAGTAGGCATACAAATTGACGAGTCTATGTTCTCGCATAAGAGCCAGCGAAGCGCCGGCGAGTGCGACCGGCGGCGGTCGGTGAGGCGAGGCCTACCTTTGGTGGAAGTGCTGCAAGCGCGTCGCATCGATGTTTGTCGCTTCTTTGCGCGGACACCGTACACAATAAAAAAGGCTCCGTTTAGGTTAAATGATGCCGCAGCTGTGCTGTATTATTTTTACTCTTCAAAATCGTGTATTCTGAAACACAGAAGCGCTGACAACACTTGTACGGGCTCGGTGGGTATGACAAACCTTTGGTGGAAATCATGGTGGTAGAACAGAAGGGTGAAAGACAAATCCTCTGGCACTCCTCTCGACGCATGTCGAAAATGGAAGATATGCTTATTCGCACGCAGTTTGTTAACTTAAAGGGACGGCTCAAACAATAGAGTGTGCAAGAATTACCTGAGATGCGTTTCTAGCGTGGCGATATCAAGTGAACGTGCTGTGTTCTGCTCTAACATTGAAAGGGGCAATTGCGAACTGGAGCCCATTTTATTTGTCGACAACTGCTCGCCGATGTAAAACATTCATTGTCATGTTCACAATGACAACTCTAGTCTTATAAACATCACAACAAAGAAGCAGATCGCGGATGTCAAACTGATGTAAGTACATGCGCGAAATGTAAACATATTCCCGGCCGCATATTTTATGCTCCACAAAAATTGAAGCGTTAATTGTTGACACCACAGGAATAAAAAACTAAACGTACGAAAGCGTATTCGGCAGCATTGGTTTCTTTTAACCGTAAACATATCTCTGCGCATTGAAGAATGAAACACTACAAATAAGTGATTTCACATACTGTCATGTGCTTTTTATCGTGCCACCGTCATCCACCAAGCTTCCCTCATGCCACCGTCATTCACCTTGCTCACCAAGCCTTCCACCAAACACGTTTTGCCTCGCCACCATGAGCAGGGCATTTTCCACCGTCACCACCATTGGCTCGCCACCACCACCACCACCTGCCACCATTTTTTCCACTCTCGCCGCCATCAGCCATTATGCCCACTACAGTTTCCACCATGTCCACTAATATTTCCACCATATACACTATTCTTTCCACCATATCCACCAATGATTCCAGCATCCAACAACCCAGGATTTTCCAAAGGGATATATGCCATGGCGAAAAACAATTTCGAAAGACGGCACGTTTTCGATGCTACCCCCCACCCCTCCCGGCAACGCCAGTACAGGCACAACGCTGAGTACAGGCACAATCAAATTAATCGGTTAGCCAAGGGAAAGCTGAGCTGACATTGATTCTTGTCTTTAATTGTGGTGTACTAATAATGACCTAAATTGAAATGGTTTAAAGTACGCGAAAAATAACCAGTTCCGTCAATTATATCTGGACATATGTTGCTCTACCGATTGAGTTACGATAGAAAGCGCTTCCCGTACACTTCGTGGGTAGTTCACTACGGTTGTTTAGTATAGCCACGCGGGGTCTTGACTGACTGCTGACCCGCAGGTTGCGCGATTTAATCCCAGCATCGGCAGCCACATTGGGAAGGAAGCGAGAATACTTGAAGCCCCTGTACTTTAATTTAAGGTACACGAAATAATCACGGTTATTCCAAACTTCCGAAGCCCACCATTACAATGTCTGTCAAAATCATGCAGTGGTTTTGGGATGCCGAACCTCAATAATCACTTTCTTGGGTATTGATGAAGGTGTAATCTCCGGGAACGCTATAACCCGTGCCCAACTCGTAGTCAAGGCGGTGAGTGTAAGGTTACCAACTGTTCAATAAGAAGGGGTGGGGGAGGGGGGTAGATATACGTTATATCATGGCGAGACAGCAAAATGAGTTTTAACTATTGCATCATCTTCAAGACAAATTCGTTGTTTTGTTATAGTTGGGGCCGCTTGAAGTACTTAAGCTGAATACGTGCTGTTCGCAGCCATTTATTTTGCTGGATGGTGTATACTTGTAAATGTTGCTTTAATTCCCCCGCAATTTTAGCTGAAGTGGCTCACGCCTCGCGTAACGATCGCCAAGTATTTACCACAACATGACCTTGCGCGTGCGATTTGTGCAACCTTCATGCTCCTTAGCGGGAGAAGTATCGTTGGGCGTGCGTTGGATCGCAAAAAGATTGCTCACTGGACGTTTCGCAACAATCCGGCACATTTTGCTGTCCTGACAAGGTAGACGTGGGAGTCGTGACGGTTCTCGAGAAGTAGGGACAGTCCTGCGAAATCGAGGATGGTTGGTAACCCTAATTGAGTGTGGAGCACTTGTTTTTTGACAAGGTGGCTGCTGACCAATAAATATTCGCATGCAAACTTTAGCGTTTAAACATGCTGTGGCAATAGGCCCTCGCCATTATTGAAAAAAGGGGGAATTTCAGAAGGTCTTTTTTTCTTTATTATACACAACAAAAAAAAAAAGAAAACATCCCCCCTCCCCCCTTTTCTTTCCATAGATTCAGTGAGAGTTGCACCCCGAAAACTTAATGCCTCAAGTTGACATGTGATGATTTATATGTCAGCTGCAGCCTGGTGCTAAGATCTCTTGTGACGTGATGTCCTCCCGCAATAATGAGCGTTCCACACCAGCCGCCTAGTCTACGTATGGCGCTGGCTACGACTTCTAGGGATTACATAAGCAGCCAGCGTATGAGGAACGTGGAAGCGCCTTCCGTGGTCGCTTTATCGGTAGAACATCATATTCACCATTCGCAGGTCGAGGGTTCAAAAAATACTGACGTAAAGGACGATTTTTCGTTCACCTCAATCGATTTCCGCTTGTGCCGTCATTACAACAGTCCAGTTTGAAATACAGATAAATCTCTGCTGTTCTCTCTCTTTTCTAATTGTCTGTTTGAATATATTTTTGTTTTTTGCTGGTAATATTTAATTTCCCTACATTTGTACACAACGTCTGTAAGGTATGCTTGTCTATGTCTATTGCTACATCAAAAGTGTGTATAGCCTGGGCCACCTCTATTTATTACTACTCCGGTTTCGCTATATCCCTCTATTTCTTATAACTGGAATGTGTGAACTGTTAAGTGGCTAGTCACTGTTTTTCTCTTCCCCTCCGTCAACCCTCTATAGGTAGGAATTATTATTATTATTATTATTATTATTATTATTATTATTATTATTATTATTATTATTATTATTATTATTATTATTATTATTATTATTATTATTATTATTATTATTATTATTATTATTATTATTATTATTATTACCAAAATGAACACGGCTCTCGAAAAAATTTCTTCTTTCATTCATTAGGTTTGTAGAGGAGTAGTATGGCAGTAAGTAGACATGTAAAATGGCGAACTTAATTCATACGTAGCACACCCGTATATCTAAATTATCGCTGGTGCATGCAAGTTTCAGTTCCATAAAACTTCTCAAGTGTGTGCTCTGCTTATTACTGTATTTGTGTCAGAAAGAAGAGCGCAAGTATTGGCCCGGACACTCCATATTTTGCTTGTTTGAAGAATAATACACATCTCCTGGTTCTTGTAACAGTTCTTGTAGCCCGGTTTCATTGTTTGTTAACACGGGCCGGCGGTTATATTTCTTGCAATCTGTGTCTTGAGCTTGTTTGTGTGTTTTATATATTATTCTGACTAAAGCTCTGTTCTAAGTCAGAGCTCGTGCTTGTCATTCTTTTCTGCGTGATTTTCCTCAATTTTTGATCGAGTGTAATGAAAGTGTGTACATCAGCTGCTGACAGTGAGGACATATTACGGTGCCATCTGCCGGAATCTTTTTGTGACATACAAGACGACACATCACCTCCGAAATGGCAAGCGCGCCCTCCGTGCGCCTGCCATCTCGAAGGCCATGAACGTCATCACGCGGTACCGACCAGGGCTGGGCAGAGATACCCATAAAAGTACTCCGGAATACAGATATCGAAATACACGCTTTAGAAGCCTAAAATAAAGGTACTGAGATACATATCTGATAGACGTAACGGGTTATTTCAGAGATACTTTTGCAAAAAGACGAAAAAAGTATTCCGGAAAACAGATACAGCAATACAGATACTGAGATACTTTTCCCTATGTCGGGGATAGTCATAATCTGTACAGACATTTGTTATGTGCGGCATAATATTTAAAATGCCAGTGCATAAAAAATTCAATTAAATTTATTCATTATTTTATCCCCGTACTCTGAGCGCCGTTAAGACATTACAAAGGTGGCTGGCAGTGCACATAATTGTTAATAAGGACATATTTACAGATATCAGTTTCAACAAAGAACTATGCTGTATTAGAGCAAATGTCGCATGCATTCTACACCGCAACGGGATACTTGGCGGCAACAGTACTATAGCTATATATACGCTACAAGTAGCATAGTTCAAGCGAAGCGCTGGAACCCTTAACAACCAATTGAGAAAAGGTATGCTTTTATTCACTGCGGCCAGCATGTGTCCCTGACAAAAAAAAAGAAAGTAATGCACCTGAAATATATGGTACGCCTGTAATGGCAGCGCTTACTTAAACCACCTTCTAGGGCTCTATGCAGTATCGGCCGAGTTTCACCCGAATTCGCGAAACTCGGGATCTTCCCGAACTCTGGTGACACCTCCTGATGAACGAGCCAACGGCACAAAAAAGTCATATCTACCCCTCAGCGCGCTGCGTTTCATTGGTTTCGATGGAACCATTCATCGCGTCAAGGACTGTAGACTAAGTTGGGCGGTGTTTTCGAACCAGAGGCCTCTTCTTTCATTTGTTTATCGTTTTACCGAGTGCAGAAGTGCACCCATGCAATACAAGTGTCGGAAACGTTTCGTGGTGATATTTTCAGAGGCACAGACTGTTGAGATTTCTTTTGAAGCTTTTCATACCTGCACTATGTCTGTTTTAGAATAATCAACACGGTGTCCTCTGAAATAAGCACCATCCAAGCGTCTTGCAACATGGCGACCGCATTTAATTCCGAGGCCACGAGTTAATAATCATGGTCCAGTAAATTCTAGTGCGCTGCTCGCCTGGTGCGCGTCGTCTTTGTCGTCATAGCCCGCTAGCTCCTGAGCACGTGCGGCCGGCTATATAGCTATAGGTGGAAGCCCCTAAAGCCGTGGGTCTGTCCTTCCTAGCTCGTGGTACATGCCCGCCTAGTTTGATGACTGACTCGGCAGGTGTGGACAGACGGATGAATGGACGGACGGATGATTCACGCTTTACCAATAAAACCCTCCGAAGCTTCGCCCCGCTCATCATCATTCACTCCGTGGATATGCTGTGACTTTTTTGGCTGAATGGTACACATCGCTAGTTAGACGAGAACATGCTATGACCAAGCTAACTACACCAAGTCATGGTAAGGCCGAGGTAATTAAGTCACACCTTATGAATACAGTGCTGATGAAGCCATGTAAAGCTAGAACCGCGCTAACTAGAGCATACTAGTGGATGAGCTAACTAAAATATGCTAATTAACGTGACGTTAGTACCCTAAGTAGAGCAATGCTAATTAGCCCTCACTAATATGATGACAATTAGTATCCTGCTAATAAGTATTACGTTTATTAGTCTCATACTGATCTTGAATTTGCTAGTCGCGCATGAGATAATTGCTTTTTAATTGAAGCCTTATACAACAAAGGCAAGACAACTCAGTGTAATGGTCGTTAAGCCTCAGCCAATTATTACAATAAAATTAAGACAGAGTTGATCTGGTCTTCACTTTGAAGCCGACCAAGCATATTAGTAGATGACCTACTTTAAAAGCTGCAAGTATCTAGGTTATCACAAGCTCCTCTATTGCTGCAGCCTTGCACAAGGAGTGTAAGCTCACCAAATTATTTTATATGCAAAGAAGCTGCCGCGTAGCGTTCGCTACATCAAACGCTTGACAGTCACACCAGCACCATCACAATCACGAGGTTAACTCGGCTCAGAATCAACGAGTTTGTATCCGAGTTCACGCGTCAATCAGTTTGATTGACAGACGCCCGCGGGAAAGATCGGGTACGCCCACCACGTTTGCTCTTGCCGAGGAGCAGTGCTCACGCCAAGCGGCATGATTTATCTATCAGGTTTATCGCGCAGACTATGTACAGATGCACGCAGAAGTAGAAGTGATATCACCAGGCGGCCGCAATGTCTAGCATTCAATTTCACCACGCTCACGACATATATAATCACAGCCGCGTTGCCGCCATGATGCGAGGGCCCCTGGGTACCACCTATCCTTATATTTACCTGCAATATTTGATGCAATATTTGATAGAAGTGAAACGAGGACCACGAGAGTGCTGTGTATGCACCCTTAGTGCCTTCGAAAGGGGAAATTTCCATGCTGCTGGTGCAACGAAAGACCTGTTCGAAAGAGGATATAGGCCCACGAACACGACTGTGGGAGGCGCGAGTTGAGTTGGCAAAATGATAGCGCGACAATCACGCTGACTTCGCTGCACTGTTAAAATGTTGACTGAGTGGAGGCGCTGACGTGATCGAACGCGGTGTTTCTTTGATAACTGCCGTAGAAGTCCCACATGCGTTTCCAACACCACACGCGTTTCTGTAGCCATCTTTATCCACGCTGCTATCCCACGCTCCACACTGTCTTCATGTCATGACCACCGCGAGCGTGCTCTGAGCGAACTCGTCTGCCCGAGAAGCTCGGGGCATCTTCCATAACACCCCTGCTTAGTAGACTGGCGGTTAAGGCTAGTTGGTTTGCAGCTTTGCTAAAGTGGCATAGCGCGAAGCAGGAGGGGAACACATAAACAATGAAGACCAGCTCTTACTTTCAGTTGAAGTTTTAGTGTTTTCTACAAGCATAGAAAAGAGAAAAAAAGAACGAACAAAACAAGGAATGTGAAAGAAAACGCAAAAAGATCTCCTTCTAATCGCCGTTTGGCCACGGTAGTGTCTTACAGAAATGCTTTGCAAAAAGAAGCATCGTTGATGCCACACGGCACCACACACCAAAATATTTGGGGGGGGGGGGGGGGTTTGTGGCTTCCGCGATAAGCTCCGGTTTTCAAATGGGCACCCCCCCAAAAAAGAGGGGGGGGGCAAACGAGAGAGAAAAAAAAAGGGCTGGTCGTTCAACTGGCATGAGGCAACACATTTTTAAAACGACACTCTTGGTAGGCACCCATTGTGCAGTATACAATGCTTCTCACAATTAAACTATCACTGCTGGAATTCAAAATGTCAGTATAACATTGTTGGCAAGCTCAAGGCGGCGATCACTCAAACACATTGCAGTTCTGCCGGAAGGTGCACAATGGGATGTTGGTAGCAGAGCGACTAGGTAGCTTTCAAGAAGGTAGGAGTCAGTTTCGCCCTCAGCAGAAATGGTGGGTTCATATCTCGCCATGGACTGCTAAGGTGACAGCAGAAATTTGTTTTCCATAGTTAACACGTCTCAGCTCATTTCATCAAAAAAAAAGTAACGAGATACCAGTGTCCTAGATAGTATCGTGATATAGGCGCTACATCATACAAGTATTTCACTACTCAGAAACAAATACATATTTGAAAAGTATCTCGATAGCAATACAGATACTCAGGAGTATCTCTGAAATACTATCGCAATACTCTAGTATCGCTCTGTCGCGAAGTCTGCAGTCAACACCACCCCTTCAGGCAGGTCTGCGGGTGGTGCCATCCTCCGATCTATCGGCACCTTGTGTTTGAGTTTCATTGAAGGCCACCTTAAAATCTGCGTTTTCGGGGGTGCCTCTTCTGCACAGACTTCGTCTGGGGTGCGGCCTTCCTTGGTTATTTCACGCGGTTTCTTACCGACCACCTTCTGGTCGCATTCCATGTCGGTGCTCTTCTGGTGGGCACCCTCTCTGTTATTCAACGAGCTCGTGGCTGTGCTTGTCGTCTTGTTGGTGTCCGTGTCACCCTCGGCAGTTTCCTTCGTTTCAGAGGTGGGTGCAGCCTCTTCGTCATTATTACGTCCAACTTGTGTTGCAGAAAGGTTTTGTCTATTTCTCGCTGCCAGATTTCCCAGAGTCTTCAAGTAACCTAAGGTAACTTGGGAAAAATAGATTGATAATTATGTACCGTCATCATATGATTGAACCTGAAGCCACGACCTGGATCTGCAGCTTAAACCAGCTCATTCGAAGAGCACAACATTTCGCGTCTGTTATCTAAGGCGGCCGGAAGTGGAATATCTCACTACACGACTGACGCCAGTTGAAGTAGAAGCACCTGTCAATAAACTCAGCCTACGAGACACATGTGGTGGGCTGCCACACTGATACAAAGAAATGTATTTTAAAAGTAGTTGAAGAGACCTTTAATCATAAAGAAATAATGCGTCGGCCAGGAATTGAACCCGGGTGAGGTGCGTGGAAGGCAGCTATGCTAATCACTATACCACAGACGCCAGCTGCTTCGGCTGCTTGCATACGCCGATGTTATTAGAACAAGTCGCAGCAGAAAGAAACCAGGAGGGGGGAAAATGAGGTCAGCGATGCGGGCTCGTCCGCCTCTTACGACTGCTAGCCTGTTCCGATCATTGTCTCGCACAATGGAGGAACTGTATCCAGCTTTAGCCACGTGTGAAGTTCGTGACTGCTCGACCACGTGTTTTACGTGACCCCATTGTGTTCAGCATCTATCAGTTCTATTTCTGTTCTCTGCATTGTCATCAATGACCTTGATGCGTCCTGCGTTGACCTATTATAACTCAACTTTTCTCTACAACATAGTTACGTATTAATTAAACAATCTAACACGTGCAAATACATATTGCGACACTTGCGACACTGCTTCATGGCTTTGGGACCGAAAAGTAATCTTTACGTGCCAAAAAAATAATTAATTTCAGTGTTTTTTCAGTTTAGTCATTTCTGCAGTTCATTAGGGTGGATGGAAGGACAAGATCTTGGCGGTGATACCAGCAGCAACAAATGAAGCGAAGAAACCAAGACAAGAAAAAAGAAACAGGGACAGGAAGGTTGCCAGCATCATTCCTCTCGCTGCCTCTTTTCTCTTGTCTTGGTGTTTTCCCCTTCATTTGGTGTTCCTGGTACTTCCACCAAGAACCTTCCACCTTTCTGGTTCCCGGCGAACATTTAGTTTTTTTTACCATTACAAATAACAAAAACCAATACATTGCTGCGGAAACACTGCAAGAAATTACAACTGTGGAAAAAAACACCAAAAATAAAATTTACTAGCGATAGTGGTTTGATAAATGCAAAAGTATTCAAAGATAACTCGAGCCTGGCTTACACACGACGTCTATAACTGAAACCTCACGAGAGTGGATGCGCTACAGGCGAGCGCCTTCCCGATTACAGATCGAAGAGGCTGCAGTGAAAGATGAACACGTTATTTACTACACCCTGGTGCTGAAGTGGTTAAAATTTAGTTGTAAATAAAACAAGCAGCAATAACAATACTGATTTATTACACGTTTTTCTGGTTCCCTCAAGACAAACATCTGTCCAGAAAATAGTACCACACCTGAGGAGAATTAAAATCAACACCGACCGTCAATAAAAACGTGTCATGATTCTTTCCTCCTGTTTCGTGAGCTGATCCCCCTCCCCAAGCTTTAATAAAAAGGCAGCATATCCGCGGAGTGAATGATGAAGAGTGGGGCGAAGCATCCGCCCGTCCATTTGTTCTTGCTTCCGTCCGTCCATGCGTCCGTCTGTGTGACCATCCGTGCATCCATCCGCCCGTCCGTGCATGCGTCTGTTCGTGCGTCCGCACGTCCATCCTTGCGTCCGTCCCTGCGTTCATCCATGCATCCGCCCCTGCGTCCGATCGTGCGTCCATCCGTCCGTGCAGCCATCCGTGCGTCTGTCCATTCAACTGTCTGTGTGTCCGTTCGTCCATCCAGTCAACATTTGAAGTACGACTATCTCGCATCTTTTAATCATATATGCGTCCGTCTGTGTGACCGTCCGTGCGTCCATCCGCCCATACGTGCGTGCGTCTGTTCGTACGTCCGCACGTCCATCCGTGCGTCCGTCCCTGCGTTCGTCCATGCATCCGCCCCAGCATCCGTCCATGATTCCATCCGTATGTGCAGCCATCCGTGCGTCCGTCCATGCATCTGTCTGTGTGTCCGTTCGCCCATCTATTCAACACTTCAACTACCACCATCTCGTATCTTTTCATCATATATTCCCCATATAGAAACACCGCCATCCAGTGGACATTCTAAGGACTGAACGAGAGGTAGCACACGCACACTTTCCTACTGCTCGCGTTTCGTGTCTATTTCCCACCTTTAACCCCCCCCCCCCCCCCCCCCGAGTTCATGGTATATACTAGTTCACTGTATTCATGGCACATCGCCCCAACGCTCGCTAAACCTCTCTAAAACCTAGGAGGTTACGCCAAGCGAGTATAACGTAGCAACTATTTCTTGTCGGATAGTGCTCAATGTACATGCCAATGGCTGCTAATGGGGAACGGGAGACAGGAGAATTCGGCTTTCACGTTCTTACTGCTTGCGCTTAGTATCTACTTCTCACCTTTAACCACCTCGAGTTCATGATATATACTACTTCACTGTATTCATGGCACTGCGGCTCAACGCTCGCTAAACCTTTCTAAAGCCAAGGAGGTTACGCCAAGCGAGTATAACGTAACAACCATTTCTTGTCATATAGTGCTCAATGTACATACCAATGGCTGCTAATGGGGAATGAGAGACAGGAGAATTTGGCTTTTACGTTCTTACGGCTTGCGCTTAGTATCTACTTCTCACCTTTAACCACCTCGAGTTCATGGTATACTTCACTGTATTCATGGCACTGCGGCTCAATGCTCGCTAAACATTTCTAAAACCAAGGAGGTTACGCCCAGCGAGTTTAACGTAGCAACCCTTTCTTGTCAGATACTGCTCAATGTACATTGCTGCTAATGGGGAATGAAAGACAGGAGAATTCGGCTTTCAGTTAACGCGCACGCTGCGATTTTTTATTGTTCAACAATGCACAGGAGAAATCTCCCACCGGCACCACCTTGCAGGTCAAAACGTAAGACTGGTTACACACTACGACTGCGACTACTACGAGGAACGAACGGGTGCCGCTTCAAGGAGCTTTGCCCCTAAAATACACTTTCACGACATCTTTGATAAACTATGCATGAACGGCGCTTCACAATAAAAAAGCTTCAATCGCTCACATACGGATAATAAAGCTTCTTGGTTTAAGAATGTCGTAAAGTAATTATGAAGTAGGATGTGTTTGTTGAGTTACTTGTACTCGAAAGCTATTTATATTGTAATGGTGAAAAGATATTAGGGGCGAAGCTCTTTGAGGTGTGGTTCTGTACATCCTCCGATGTTGTACGTAGCCACCGACGGCACATACCCGCTCTAGAGAGGGTATGCGCCACAGGGGATGCGAGATGGGAGAAGGCGGTACTTGGAGTTTTCACTAGATGGACGCACAGATGGACGCATGGACGGACGGACAGGCAGACTAGCATACGGACGGACAGACGCGTGAAGCGGGTATGTGCCACAGGGGATGCGAAACGTGAGATGGCGGTACTTGGAGTTTATTCTAGATGAACGCACGGACGAACGGACAGACCAGAAGACGGACGGACAGATGGACGGGCGTGCGAACGTACGGACGAATGGACGCACGGATGGACAGACAGATGGATGGACTCACGGACGCATGCACAGACAGACTGACGCACGGATGGATACGCGGATGGTCGCACAGACTGACAGAAGCAAGAACAAACGGACGGAAGGAAGCACACATGGGCTGACGGACGCTTCGCCCCACTCATCGTCATTCAATCCGTGGATATGCTATGATTTTTTAAAACGAAATCGTATTTAGCACACAAATACAATCTGAGAAACTTCATTTCAGGAACACCGCGATAACGTAGTTCTCGTCAACCTAGAATATTTGCGCAAATGGGATGGTTGTTTCATTTTTAGTAAAATGGTAAATTTCATCGATGGCGCGAAGTAGTTACTTGATTATTATCTGAATCATTACATGCTTTCGTTGTTAAATATGGCTTAGCCAAAACGGCCAATACAGGAAGTTTAGAACTTGTATTTATAAACAAAAACACTTTGAGAATTTTACAAGTTGCGCTTACTGGTCATTTGAAGGAAAGAAACTGATTAACTACACACGTCCAAAATTCGTAACACCTTGTGATGAGGATTTCAAGAGAGACCACAGTAAAACTTGTTTGCCAGCATTCTGTGTAACAATCAAGTATTTTACGACAGAGCCGCGCCAGGTCACAGAACTACTTTTCAAACAGACTGTAATGTTCGTGAAGCATCAATTGGGGATGCAGCACTGGCTATCCAGTTTTATAAAGCTAACATATGTACTCCTACAAAACAGCCGTCACGTTGGGTTTAAGTTCAACTATAGTGAAGCAGGCAAACTATCTCAGAAAATGAAAAATCTCAATAAGAGACGAATAACCATGAAAGCCTTAAATGCAACCCATATAACAGAGCTAGTGAAGCTTTCGAAGCTAATCAATTGGCGTAAGGGAGCCGACATTGAAAGTACGGAGCATGCAGAGAATTGAGCAGGCAGTAAAAAGCAGCAGAAGCCTAAAAGCTGAAAAGGCTTTTGGCGAAAATTGTGTGATTGCATAAAAGAAAAGGAGGGCAATGTCTTAACTAATATGTGTAGGATAGTTGAGGTGGAGGAGGAGTTCTACAGAGAGCAGTACAGAATGCGAGACAATCTGGATGATATCGTAAGAAGCAATAGTAGCGCAGAGGAATTCTACATACGACCAGTAATGACAAAGGAAGTAAGGAAAGCCCTAGAAGGCAAAGCAGCTGGTGAGGATAAGGTAACAAAGGACCTGCTGAAATATGGCGGAGAAATTGAGTTAAAAAACCTGGCCACCTTATAGACGAACACCAGCATCACAATGATTCATTAGAAAGGAGACGTCAAGGACTTGAAAAATTACAGGCTGATCAGCTTACTGTCCGTTCTCTACAATATATTTATAAAACTAAAACTAATAGAATAAAGTTCAATACAGTTCAATATACCGAAATAGCAAGCAGGATTTCATACTGGCTGCGCCATAATAGGCCACATTCATACTATCATTCAGGTAATAGATAAATGCATGGAATGCAACTAACCTTTATACATAAGTTCAGCGCTCTGTCTCGTCTCTTCTCCTGTCCCCTCCTGCCCTATTGTTTGCGCTGATAAGCACCCTTTATACACAGCCTTCATAGCTAAGGACTATGCGTTTGACTTAGTCGAGACTTCAGCACTAATGAAGGCACTACAAAATCAGGGCATCGACGAACCCTACATAAGCATACTGGAAGAAATATACAGCGTATCCACAGTTATCATGGTTATCCATAAAGAAAGCGACAGAATCTCAATGACGATAGGTGTAAGGCAGGGATACACGATTTCTCGAAATCTATTCACCACGTGTTTACAGGATGTTTTCAGGGCCCTAGATTGGGAAGAGTTAGGGATGAGAGTTAATGGAGAGTATATTGGTAACCTGTGGTTCGCTGATGACATTGCCTTTATGAGTCACCCAGGAGACGCCTTACAGCTCATGATTACTGAAGTGGACACGGAAAGCACAAGAGTTGGTCTGAAAATCAATATGCGCAAAACTACAGTAATGTTCAACAGTCTCGGGAGAAAACAGCACTTTGCGATAGGCGGAGAGGCGCTGGAAGTCGTAAAGAATTATGTCTACTAAGAAAGGTAGTAACCGTGGAGCCGAATCTTAAGAGTGAAATAACTAGAAGAATAAGGATGGGTTGTATCACATTCAGCGAGAATTCTCAAACAGTGAACAGTAATCTGTCCTTAACCCTCATGAGGAAGGTATATAACAGCTGCATCTTGCCGGTTATTACCTAGGAAGCAGAAACCTGGAGGCTTAGAAACAAGATTCAGCTTAAGTTGAGGATGATGCAGCGAGTGATTGAAAGAAAATTGATGAGTGTAAGCTGACAAGACAAGACAAGACAAGAGCAGAGTGGTTGAGAGAACGAACCGGGGTTTGGGATATCAGTTGAAATCAAGAGAATAAATGGACAGAGGCCGGGCACGTAGACAGGATAAGCGCTGGTCATTAAGGGTAACTGACTGAATTCCCAGAGAAGGCGAACCCACAAAGGGGAGCAAAATTGAGTGGGCCAATGTGAGTAAGACGTTCGCAGGTATAACGTGGCAGCAGAAAGCAAAAAGCACAAGACTGGGTTGATTGGCGGATCATGAAAAAGGCCTTTGCCCTGCAGGGGGTGTAGTACGGCTAAGGGTGATGATAAAGATGTAGTTGATTGAGCGCAATGTACAGAAGGTGACTAACAGTTTATATCAACTGAAGAACAGTGTGAAAAGGCACTGGTAATTTTCATTCAAGAGCGTTTAGAAATAAACCACCCTAGAAGCGAAAGTCCCAAGCGTACGGAAAAATAAATGCATCTTCACGAAGTGAATGACAATGAGTGGGAAATGCTAAAAGTGCTAAGGTTTATAATGGTAACGTTGAAGTCACCGACTCTTATAATGGATGGACAAAGATGAATAGATGGACGCCCCGATGTACAGTGAGGTCGAAATATGCAGATATGCATGGACGGACGAATGGATGGAAAGAGGGATGGACAGATGAACGGGCGAGCAGATGGATGGACAGATGGACAGACGCACGACAAACGGACAGACTAACAGATGCATAGATGGACAGACGGTGCTGGCCTTGGCAGCATTGACCCATTCGAAGCATAGAATAAATATCGTGGTCGCAGCAGGAATTAAACACCAGCATTCTGCGTAGCACTCTACCACAGAGCCACGCCACGTCCCGGAACTTATTTTGAAGTAGACCATCATGTTATTGAAATGTCAATTCTTGCAGTGCTCCAATCTTTTAAACGGTACATACGGACTCATATCATACAACCATCACAATGGGTTAACGACAATCATAGTGAAGCGCCATCCACTGAAGCTCATTTATCTTGAAACGCCTAGAGCCACCATCTTAGCTAGAACAAGCGCTATTTATCAGCTTACTACTTTTGGTGTTGTAATTCCCATGTTGCTGTTGGCATCGTTACGCAATAGCAAACATGAGACGTTTCAATATATGTCTGTGCGCACAACATTTGTACATATCTTTAATGTCATTCGTAGCATCTCGTTCAACAAAAAAATTACAACACAGTAAACTTCCCTCCGCATACTTCGCATTACATCGATTCCCAAGGTACGTACAATATGCCGAATTTCTCTTTTGTACACTACATGTGCAGACGACCCTGTTGCACGCACGCACGCACACACACACACACACGCACACGCACGCACACACACACACACACACACACACACTATCTATCTATCTATCTATCTATCTATCTATCTATCTATCTATCTATCTATCTATCTATCTATCTATCTATCTATCTATCTATCTATCTATCTATCTATCTATCTACATATAGATCTATCTATGAATTTAAGCGTACGAGAATTCACTACAACTCCAACCGTACTTCCCGAACTCTAAAATGGTTTTGGGGCAGTTGATTCACGAATATATGAACTTTTAACGAAGCCCTTTTCAGGCTATTCATTAAATGAAGCAATGTATTTACATATATCAGAAATAAGAGAGCCCCTAATACAAATCCCTGCGGTTCTCCTGAATATGCTTCTCAATACCTTAAGGTATGTCACCACCTTTTTGTAAATTTTTTAAAATTTTGACCTTTACGATATTATTTTAAAATGGGCTTATAAATGATCTTTTTAAATGATGCTCATATGCAGAAAAGGGTGAAAAAAATCAGAATTGGATTTGTTATTGACAAAACATTGCCCAAACTTGGCCTTTACGCGAACAGTCATAACTTGAGAACGGAGCGCCGGAATTATAAAGTTTTTGACACAAAGGTAGCCAACTCATGGTACTCTGCAATGAACTAGGATCTTTATCATTTGATTATTGCGAATCAAGTTACAGTAAAAATACCGAGGAAAACAAAAAAAAAATGGTGTTTTTTTCCTGCAATGCTTCAACTAAAGCATTTTTACATAAAAACTTACCAATCGTTTTTATTGATCCTAGTTCGTTGCACAGTTCAGTAATAAAGGAACGAACATACAAAGTTTCATTAAAAAAGATTAATTGGTCATGAATTTACAACTGCTGGCGTAACAAAAAAGTGCAAAAAATCAAGTTTTGAGCAAAACGAGTTTAAAGTTTTTCAATGCTTGTACAAGAGTGTGATGGCGCCTTACACAGTTAAAATCCACCAGGCACATAGGTAGGGCCCTGCTTAGATGCTATGAGCTCTTTTTTAGCTTTTGTTGCTGCCCGTCTTTTCTTCCGGTGTTGTTTTGCTTCGCCAGTCGACTGACGCTGGGCCTTCCTTACACGGTGCTGGTCCCTAGTGTAGCATGCAACGATAGTGTAGTGGCCAGGTTCGATGCCTGCTTCTTTTAAAATAGCCAGTACACTTCTGTTACCATCATTGAAGTGGCACACAGCATCGTATAAACCAAAAAGTAGGATGGGCAGGCTCACGTGAACGTCTTTGGGAACCCGTTGCCAAATCATACCATTGAAGCACTCGTTGGCGTTTTGGGTTTTCCAATGCTTCACACAACACAACGCACTTCAGTAGCGGCATTCATCATTGATTTAGATGCAACATTCTCCGCAGATTTACAAAGCTTTGCAGATATCTTTTGGTAAGCAGAATGCCAAGGCGGCGGCGGCATGTTCATGACTTTCGCCAGTGTCACAGCTCCGGAATGCCCCTTGCCTAGCTGACGCATTGCGTATACCAGACGCAGGTTGTTCTCAATAGAACTTCCTGTCTTCTTTGATGATTCAAATGAGTGTACATATGCGCATGCACCACACACAACAGCATATGAGAAGGATATTCCATGCTGGGAGCGCTCCTCCAGGCTCAGCGAGGTGTTCTTGCATTCCGGGCAGGCGAGCATTGCAAAAACAGATGAAAGGATCTCCATGTCAATAATCCTATTACCCTGCAGTAAAGGGTCTGGCATCGGCACTTCACAGTTGTCGTCCAAGTTCACAAGCTTCGCAGCACTCGCCGATACATCCCCGTCCACATGGCCGACGGTCGGAGCATTCACAGTGTGTCGATTGCCAATGAACTTTCGTTTCAGCCGTCTTTTTACACTGAACTTCGCCATACCTGCTTACAAAAACGTTCAGCCTATATTTGTACTACTGCTACTAAAGATATCACGTGTAAAAAATACAAACTACGCAAAATTACCAGCAGCAGCATGAAGCACGCGCGAAGTAAACAACAGAGACTCTCGTAGCTTCACGCGTCCCCCTTACGGATATTTAATGCAACGTTTGAAAGAACAAAGACTTCTAAGTTGTCTTTAAACAAGTTTATAGTTATCAAACCAATACATAACAGAAAAATTACAACATTTTCCGCTGATGTTCGCTAACTTATCAGTTTCTGTTAGCACACAACACTAGTTTCGGTTTCGCCACCATTCACCACATGTTCAAAAATTGGCTATAACTTCGAAACTAAATAAGATAGAAATAATTCTTCCGGCAAAATATTTTTGAATAATTGGGGATTCTTGGAATATAAAAATTAAAAAATGCGTTTTTAAAAAAATGCGTTTTCAAAGGTGGTGACATACCTTAATATCTTTATGACGACATCATTATTCACTAATCAAAGCAAGCAACTTTAGAGTGATTCCAACACTGCGAAGTTTTAAAAAAAAGCAAGTTTGTTGTTAATTTTGAAAGAAGTTGAGCCAATTGCACCAGTTTCTCAATTTTCGGGAATTTTCCTGCATCGGTGTTACTCGCAGAGGTTTCTGTATGGGTGTCAGACTCATGCCCGTGTTTTCTGTACGTGCCGATTAATCCATTCGACGCTGTCGCAGAGTGAGAACGCCGACGATGTGGCCCTCACGTCATCAGTTTGCCGCTTCTCGGTAATTTTTATCTTTCCAACAAGGCTATCCAGCGTGTCTCCATAGCCACTACTTCAGTGTTCTGCGGCCTACTTTTCATTCGTCTACATATGCACTGGCCTGTCTGCAACACAAAACATGTCACGCGATATAGTACACATTCGCGACTGTCCTACAGCTGTTGTTCCGACCAGGCAGTAATTTTTGTACGAGATAGCATCAGCATGTAGGTTCGTCTGCCATGTCATATTCATGTTCGCGTGATTGAGTGCAGTCTAATTTATTCAGAATTTGTATTTCGCTGTGTGCTCGCTGAGTGGCAGCGTTCCACCTTTCCTTCGTGCAGGGAGGGGACAGTATTCGGTGTTTGTTACGAAGAAAGTTTTCAGAAGCTGGATGTGGCGTGCTCTTTCATATATCCCCACACTATAAACTCATGTCTACCACGGAAGCCTTTATGGCACCAGCTGCTAGTTACACATGATGGCCGTGTGGCGAGGAGATGCTAATAGGAGTATTACTCATCTTCTTCAACGCGCATATCAACGCGCTCTCCGAAAACTCTACCCTTTGCGCCCACAATAGACGCCCACTACACTGCAGGCTTGAATTAGATTAGCCACACTGAAAAAAACTGAAAATTATTCAATAGAAGTTTGTGCGATTCGCTATAAAAGCTTTTATTTAGAAATGTGAATGTGAGGAAAGTCACAGAATCATCCGCTTTTGTTCAAATTTCGAACCAGACATTTTATGCAGTATTTTGACATCACGCTGATAGTACGGGTGGGCATATGCACGTATGTGTGTGGGCGCGCCAAGTGTACTTGTGCACATGTCGGCATGTACAGTGTGTTTTAGTTTATACATTACTGATATGTCATAAATATCTTTGGACAGTAAGGCTCCTCTCGTTTTCGCACACACACTCTTTGTCGAAGTGGAAATACGTTGTCGCAGATCAAATGACATCGTGAGCAGTAAACAAAACGCGTTCATTACATTTTAACAATTATGCAGGCGAGAAAAACGATCAACAAGATCACCCATTCACACAGGCAGAAACAGAAGCAACACTGTAAAAAATTACTCCGAGGTCGTAGTAAAACGCTTGTCCTCTAGCACCCCTCCTATTCGGAGCGATTTTTTCTCCGAACATCCGGAGCAAAATTTTTGCTCCGGCTCACCGAAGGAATTGCGTGGCGCACCCGGAGTACATTTAAAAGATATTTCACTCCGGCCGACCGCAGCAATTGCATTGCGCAGCCGGAGTACTTTTTACTGGCATTTTCCTTCAGCTGGCCGGACTCATTACATGACACGTCCAGAGCATTTTTCGTGGTGTTTCACTCTGGCTGTCCGGAGCTTTTGAGTGGTAGATCCAGAGTATTTTATGAATGTACTTCGTCCGGAGAAAATTTCAGTAAGGTGGACCAGTACTTTATAAAGCGTTTTCTCTGTTTTTTTCATTTAATGTATGCTGATCGTTTCACGCATTGGTTAGATGAAGGAAGTCCCTATTCTCATGCAAGCAGTGCAGAGGTTTTGTGTATTCTTTTTCACAGTGCTGTAGCAAATGAAATTCAAGAAAAGACTTGAGTTTTTATTTTTTAATTTATTCAAAATAAGATGTCAATTCTGGATGATTACCCAGCATTTAGAAAGTAGAGACATGAATAAACAAACATGTAAAAAGCCACCAAAAACAAAACTTTACAAGACAGATCAGATAAAATCCACAGCACTCAAGTTTGAAGCGCAGTGCTTCGAAATGAACCCCATAATAATGCAAAACAATGCACGACAAACAAAAAAAGCATGGCCACCGAGGACAACTCTTCACTATCTCCTAAGCACCATCCATCAGATTCAATGATGACGCAAGGGTTGAGCTGATTGCTTCCTGCATAATTTAGAAAAAACATTTATACATGAGCCTTCGAATCATGCGAGAGGCACGAAAACTGAGCCACGGACACTACGAAGTCTGTGAGTCTGTGAGAAGAAGCAACTTCTAAAACTGGCCGCACATGCGCGCGCGCACACACACACACACACACACACACACACACACACACACACACACACACACACACACACACACACACACACACACACACACACACACACACACACACACATACACACACACACACACACACAAACACACACATATATACACACACACGAACAAAGACATGATGAGCGTTCAATATTAAGAAGCACATCCGATGTAATCCGGTGTGAGACAGCCGCAACATAATAAAAACACACCACCCCGTCTCGAACAAAGTTTAGAACTGGTCAAAGTTCTCTATATAATTCTAAATCGATAGCTCTATCTTTGCTGAAGCATTAAAAAGCAATTTTCGACTAAAATAATCTTATTTAAGTACTCTTGTAGACGGCATCAGCCATGCCCCTCCCGATAATTTTCTAAGTTGAGTTGAAAAACTATTTGCCCAACGGTTGTTGCTGTGCCCGGGGCTAGCCTGCCAGGAACACATCGTTCAAGGAACATCTTTTGAGGTCCTCGGCGACGGCCCTGGCCTGCTGGATGGCCCACACCTGGTCTTCGAGGGCCTCGCTGAGAAGGGCAGCTTGCCATCGCTCAGCAAAGCGCCCCATTTTGGTAGGTCCCTCAGTTGACGTCATCCTTTCTTGTGGCCTATCTTCATCTCATTCGCATTGCCAAAATATATGTGCCATATCGGCCTGTTCGTGCGCGCACTACGGGCAGCCAGGCGACGGGTGCAGCCTGGGCCATAAGCGGTGCAGACGATAGGGGTTGGTGAACGTGCCCGCAGGCAGTGGCCTTCTCAGGTCCACCACCTGCGACCTGTCCAGGTGCGCGTGGGGTTGCGGAAATTTCTTCCGGGCTTTCCCATAGTGCCTAAACACGTTGTGGTACTTGGCAGGAAATTCTTCTCCATAGCAGTCCGTGCGGCTCTGTTGCCTCGCCTCTTCTGCACCAACTTCAGTTGCCGCAGCAACGTACGTGGTGGGGGTGGTAATTTCGGCATTGCCAGTGCCTGTGGCCACCACCCTGCCTTGACCGGTGCTCCTCCCAACCACGGTGGCGGCTGCTCCCTGGGTGGCTGCGTCGCGGCGGGTAAGTTGCCTCGCGACGAGGTGGGCACGCTCGTTATGGTTGGGCGGGATGCCAGTTAGTCTTTGGCTGTTGGTGTTGTTGCTGCTAGTTTTACGGTTGTTGTTGTTGATAGTTCCACTGTCCCCCATGTGAGCGGGAAACCACTTGAGGGCCTTGTCAGTAATCTTGCCTGACGCGAAGTCCCCTGCTTTGGCGTTAAGCATGCGTGCCACCTCCTCGGACACCCAGCCTTTAATATAGCTCCGAGTCGCTGATTTAGAATCGCAAATAATCAGGCTGTCGTCCGCACCGCCGTGGAGTAGCGCTAAAGCTATGGCCATTTCTTCTGCAGCTTCGGATGATTGCAGCCGCTGAGGCCGTGACCTGAACTTTTCCTGTTGTATCCAGGATCGCCATAGAGAAAGCAGGTCCCGCCGCCGCTGACTGGACTTGCTGTTGATGTTGCCACGGTCGCTGCAGTCGTTGTTGTCGTAGCAGTAGCAGTGGTGGTAGTGTTAGCGCCTCGACTTCGCCTCGCTCATTCACGGGTAGCGGCGGGGGTTCCGAGCGTCCCCCATCGCCGCCGCCGGCTGACAGTGGATACCTGGCCGCATCGACGAAGAGGACACTATTGGCTTCCATGCGCCTTCAGGATTGCTGCAGCTCTGCATTTGCGTCGTTGCAAGTCGTGAACGGGGTGCATGTTCTTGGGGATGTTTTCTGTCAGTATGGCGTCCCTGACTTCCGGTAGCAATTCTTTCTTCAGTCCACGCGCCTCATGATATCGAATCCCGAGCAGGTCGAAAATGTGTCTTCCCGTTTTTGTGCCAAACAACGTCTCGAGCTGTGCGATCCTCTGCGCTTCTGCTATCTCGTCGAGGGTGTTGTGCACACCCAGCTCCAGAAGCCTACGGGTTTCCGTGTACTGGCGCACACCCAGGGCTACCTTGAACGCTCGACGAATCGCCGCATTCAGCTTCTCGGTTTCGCTTCTGTTCCAGTCGGCATACGCGGGGACATACGCTATGTGGCTCAGCGCGTACGCATGTATTAACTTCATCACGTTGTGTTCCTTTAGCCCTTTTCTTTTTTTCGCTACTCGACGCACAAGGTGCATTGCGGCAGCCACTTTCTTTTGCATTCGCTCTACCAGCTCGTGGTTCACGCTGTTCTCTTCCAGCCACAGGCCAAGCACTCATATTCTGGACACCGTTGGTATTTGGGTCCCCTCCTTCGTCATGACGCGGATGCCCGAGCGACGGGCGTCCAGCACAGCCTGCGGGTGAGGTACTTTCTTGCGTGGTTTATGCAGGAGGATTTCCAATTTATCGGAAGAGCAGACGAGTCCCGAGCCTTCGAGGTGCCGCTCCACGGCACGGACGGCCTGCTGCATTCTCTCTTGCATTTCACCGACGCTCGTATTCGCTGTGATCCACACTGTCACGTCGTCTGCGTAGATCGTGTGACTGATGCCGTCTATAATTTTCTAAGTTTATCAAATAATAATTCTCATTATTACAGTCGCATTTTAGTGCATGCTCAATATCATACTTCTAGCAAAGTAGGCCCTAACAGTTTGCATGGTTTCGGCCTGTGTTTAAAGAAAGCCTATCTTCATCTCGTTTGTCAAATAAATTTCGAGATAGGTTGGCATTGTTTTATTTTTTAATTTGCACGGCCCGCTCTGTTTTGATACTTGTCGTTGTGAACATTTTTCAAAGTAGTTATTGTAGAGCATGCAATAAGCAATAAAAGCACCAACAATACGCCACCTAAGCCGACTGTATTTTCACATAAATAAGGAAAGACTGACCAGTTTACTCAACTGAAAGGTCCGTGCACACGTTCGGAGGCCACAGAAGGTGATGCACGTGCAATCGTCACGACGAGCATCCCAGGCTTGAACAAATTTTATTTTCTCCTCTTCTGTTTACAAGCCAATGTCGTTCCATTTCCCAGCTCAAAAGTACGTCTCAGCACTGTTCGCACTCCCGTCTTCTGCACACACACACACACAAAAACTGCAGCTAGAGCCGCGGCAGCACGAATGAAAAGAGAGAAAACAAAATACAGCAGCAAGAGTAGTATTCTCTCCCTATCATCAACTACTTCTTCGAAAGGGTGCCTTCTCTTTTCTTTCATTTTTTTTTCACTACAATGTCTCCTCCGTCTTAGAATGTTGAGCCGGGCTGTCATATGGGTTAAATTTACTAGCCCCCCCCCCCCCTTACACAGAAACGTTGAGCGCTGCACGACTCGTTCTGCCAAGCAACTCCTCTTTATTTGTTTCTTTTGCATTCCTCGTTTCTAGTACCGTCAGTTTGTTTCACCCCTCTCTTTCTTTTACTGAAAGCACCACGTCCCACGAAGAGCCTAGTATATTTGTAGATTATTATCTAAGATACCATTCATCCAACCAAAATAACTTTTTCACAAGTATGAGTGCGTGTATGCGTTCTTAAAGTCTGTAGCAATTACAATGCCCTACCTCTATACACTACATTTCAAAGAATTGACACTGCTGATTTTAGTAATCGAAGCTGTATTAGTTGAGCTTACATATTCTATCTAAATAATTTGTACTCAGTTGTAGACCTCGACCTGGCACTTATTGATATAGAAAGCAGACAAGTGTTAGCGTTTATGTGTACTGACAAGACCATAAATATATTTTAATCAGTTATATGTATCTATAACAATTATTATTGCTTGATAGAATTAACCTAAAACTATGATATTTTCTATTGTTGCATATATAATCAGCGCTCCAAATGTTACAGCGACTTCATTCAATTTACCGAAGGTATTTGGCGTTAATGCTGCGCAAAACAAGACGAGTACAAGTGAACCAGAAAAAGCGCTTGTAGTGTTCACCTTTTCTTTTGCGCTACAGTTACGTGATAATTATTCAGTGCCAACTCGCTCAACGCTCTGTTTCGCTTCACCAAAGTTACATCAAGAAAAAAAAACACGTAGTCCAAACAACGCGTTGTCGAAATTCCGCTGATTTTTCACTGACGTCTTGTGAAATTAGCCAAATATTGACCACATGTTTGGTTTTGTCAACCCAACATTATCTAATCTTAGCACTACCTGACAAGAATAATACAGGTAATTCAAGCAGAACTGACTTACCATTTTTTCGCCGCACCAGCAACCACGGGGTCCCTCAACACTCGCGAGATCACAATGTGTCGTTGACTGCCAGGAACCATCACACGATTACCGTTCACACAACTCCTTTCTGTCATTGATAAGCTTCGTTGCTGCTTGTCGCTTGTGATATCCAGAAGGTGCTCAGAACGATTTCCTTCTCTCCAACGTGGCAGAACACTTCGCGCAATCATCACTGCACCGGCTTGGTATGCGCCACGCTGATTTGTGGGGAATGGCTTCCCGGCAGCGAGGCTGCTAGGTCACTCCTCGAACAGCCAATTACTGCCAGTGAGCGATGACCCGGAGCGATTTCGGAGCATCCACCGAGGCAACGGCAAAGCGCGGGAGCATTTGTGGAGGAACCACGGGAGCACAATCAGGGGATTGGCCCTGTTTTCATCCGGTTTCCTTCGTCCGGCGATCACCGGAGGAAAACAGTGGAAAACGAATGTATTTACTGCGGTGCAATCCGATTTGAGTGAGGTCACCGGAGCAGAGTGGGCGCATCTTTCTCTGATTCCTCCCAGCTGGGTACAGTTTTGTTTACTGTGTACAGTAGCAAAATTCAATCGAAACAAGCGCAGGTAAAAACAGCATGAATAATAGGATAGTTCACAACCTCGGTGAAAATAAGGAAGATTATCTCCTGAAACCTCTCCTATATCATGAAACGGAATGCATGACATTGAAAAGATTAGGCTACCCTGTAGCAGTGCGAAAATGCGACAAAAAGGATGACCTGAGCAAACATTCTGAGCCACATTTTGGTAGTCTGCATCGTACGAATTATGCCTCCTACGCATCAGCTCAGAAAAAGAAAATCCAGAATAGAAGAACTTCTAGAAACCTACGGCTGAAATCAGGACACAGATTACACCACTGCTGAAAATTATTCGAGAATGATTGAAGAATCGCAGCTCATGTTCCCAGTGTAGTCGACAGCAAACGTAAATAGACAATGAAGGCTAGCATATTAACTACAGAAACCAATACGGCAGAAGCAACCGCCCTGGTCATCTGAATGGTGCGAAAGAGAGAATAACTCTAAACAATACTCGAGCTGCTTGTCGAAGTGTCTAGAACAGAAGAATTTTTCAGGAAAGTCTTTGAAGTTCTTACAGCTAACGCCAGGAAGAACCAACCAGAAACGTACGTCCTTTGTAGGCCACGAGTCCCTGATATGAAATGCAACTGCTGACGCTTCCAACCAAGCTCTTATTCACAGGGCCGCGTATTTGGAATTGCTGGTGCCGCATCGCACGAAAAAGGGAAAAGATAGAGTGAGAGAAGGACGACAGCGCCAGCGTCAGAATATCTCGCGCGCTATTGGTTCCTCTCTGTAGGTGACGTGCACGCCTGTAGGTGATCTGCCGGTTACGAATGCACGCGCCCTCAACGGAATGTACGGAGTTTTTTCGGCTGTTTCATCGTAATGAAGCGCCCACAACCTGCCGCCACACTCTTTCTCTACATTTTCTGTCTGCCGTTCGGCGTCCCTTTTCTCTCTAGCTGTAAAAGAGCTGAACCGTGCTACCCGCAAGAGTTGCAGACGAGTGACTGTTTTTTTGTTTTATTCAATCAACCACTACTACATACGCTACACTGCTTGCGTGGTCGACGTAAAGTTCCTAGATGTTTGGTATAGGGGCCTTATGTCGACGCTCATGTGGGAATTAAAGTTTGAAATGACAATCTAACGTTTGGTCGCGTGCATGACACTCCTGTCACACACTTTACCAGTTCCAACTGCCCTTGCAGAAACGCAATTGCGACTGTCACGGCAGATTCCCAGACACTCACGTCTGAATCAGATGTCTGTAGCACATCAAACGTGAAGCGCGTGTTGGTCAATTTGGCGGTTCCGAATGACATGGCAGCATCATGCACATTTACGTGCGAAAAAGACGCCAGTTCAGCCGGTCCATCTAACTTGAAGTGCCTCCTTGTCAACCTCTGCACAGGCGTATGCGCACGAGTGGCTCACCAGCTACATCAAGGCAATTAATACAATGATCCACGTTGTATTAGTTGCTTGCTGCTGTCTGTGCTGAAGGCGTCGCGGAGGCACTTCACGTTTCCAGTCGGAACCAATTCGCTCATTGAAACCAACACCGTGCTATTGCCCTCATATCGGTACCCACTCGCTCGCACCCTTACCACACGGTAGCGATTCATCCAAGGCACCCAAGGGGCGAGGATGCTTCCACACGATAGAACAGCCATAAACACTTCTCTCTGTTTCCGTGACTCAGCGACGATGGCAGTAACTGTCGCCGTGCCTTTTGGAGATTGGCGGCTGAGCGAAAATTTGCCCCATGTTCTTGCTTCAAATGGCCACGAAGCAGGCAATCTTGGGGAAGTTAACAATGCCCTCTCCTAGGCTTCCGCGGCGTTTGAATAGGTAGCTCGAACACCCAACGAAAGTCTTTTCTTCACAACCTCACTGTGTATCCCCGATCCCATCCTTACCATGGGTTATGGCGGGGGCTGTACCGCTTAGGCTGAGAGGGACAATGGCTGAGCTGGGAGCATGGTTGAGAATGAGGTGCAGGTGTGCAAGTTTAGTCGGTGTCGCTGCGTCACCAGCGCGTGCGCCACCACATCGCCTCCTCCAAAGGCGAACCAACAGCGCGCGAGCAATCCGGACGCTGGCGCTGGTTTCCTCCTCACACTCTTTCTTTTCTCTCTTTCATGCAACGCGGAACCATCAATTCCAAATACGCGGCCCGGTGCCGTATTCGGAATTGCTGGTCCCGCATCGCACGAAAGAGATGAAAAAGTGCGAGGAGGACGCCAGCGCCAGCGTCAGGATTGCTCGCGCTCTATTCGTGCGCCTTTGGAGGTAACGGCCTGGTAACGCACGCGTTGGTTACGCAACGACACGGACTAAACTTGCACAGCTGCACCTCATTTTCAGCTATGCTCCTAGCTCTGCCATTGTCCCTCTCCGGCTAAGTGGCGCCACCCCCGCCATAATCTATGGTAACGAGGGACAGGGTTGGGCATACACAATAGGGTAGCGAAGAAAAGGCTTCCGCTTGGTGCTCGAGCTGCCTATTCAGACACCGCGGAAGTCTCGGAGAGGGCATTGTTAACTTTCCCAAGATTGCCTGCTTCGTGGTCATTTGAAGCAAAAACATGGTGCAAATTTTCGCTCAGCTGCCGATCTCCCAAAGGCACGGCGACAGTTTGTCACCGTCGCTGAGTCACGGAAACACACAGAAGTGTTTACGGCTGTTTTATCGTGCGGAAGCATCCTCGCCCCTTGGGTGCCTTGGATGAATCGCTACCGTGTGGCGAGGGTGCGAGCGAGTGGGTACCGATATGATGGCGATAGCACGGTGTTGGTTTCAATGAGCGAATTGGTTCCGACGTTCCACCTTAAGTGCCTCCATGACGCCTTCCGCGCAGACAGCAGCAAGCAACTAATACAACGTGGATCATTGTATTAATTGCCTTGATGTAGCTGGTGAGCCAGTCGTGCGCATACGTCCGTGCAGAGGTCGACGAGTAGGCACTTCAGATGGGCTGGCTGAACTGGCGTCAATTTCGCACGTGAATGTGCGCGTGGCTGTCATGTCATTCAGAACTGCGTCGTTTACCGAAACACGCTTCACGTTTGATGTGCTGGTGTCTAACTCAGACGTGAGTATCTGGGCGTCTGCCGTAACTGTCGGAACCGCGCTTCTGCAAGGGCAGTTGGAACTGGTACAGCGTGTGACAGAAGCGCGATGCACGTGACTGAACGTTAGATGGTCATTTCGAACATTTATTTGCGCATGACCGTCAACCTAAGGTCCCTAGACGAAACATCTAGGGACCTTACGTTGACCACGCCAGCAGAGTCACGTATGTAGTAGTGGTTGATTGAATGAAACAAAAAAAAACAGTCACTCGTCGGCAACTCTTGCGGGTAGCACGGTTCAGCTCAGCTTTTACAGGTGAATGGAAAAATGGATGCCGAAAGGCAGAAAAAAAAGATAGAGAAAGAGCGTGGCGGCAGGTTGTAGGTGCTTCATTACGATGGAACAGCCGGAAAAACTCCGCACATTCCATTGCGGGCGCGTGCATGCGTAACCTGCACGTCATCTACAGGCGTGCAAGTCCCCTACAGAGAGGAACCAGTAGCGTGCGAGCAATCCTGACGCTGGCGCTGGCGTCCTCCTCGCACTCTTTCTTTTCCCTCTTTCGTGCGATGCGGGACCAGAAACTTCAAATACGCCCCGGGCCTTCATATAGGATGCACTAAGAACGAAGAAAAATGTGCGCAAAAGGTACGGCCATAGTTTGCCGAACTACATAGTAGGCAGAAGCAATTATACGCCACGTCGCCCCTGAAACTATGAAAGAAGTAGTCACTCCCAAGAAATTGCAAACAAACATTTACGTTACACATACAGTACGTAAGGTCACCTCTCCAACTGAGCACTCATGCATCTTCAAGTTCTGTGGCGCTCCAATCATCCGTGTCTGAAGGTATAGGGACGCATACCTTCAGACACGGATGAAGGCCCTGTAGCACTGGTACACTACCCCAAGAAAAGCGGAAGGCCAAGCTATCGGACCCAGACATGAAGATTCAGCGCAGCCGCGTTGAAAGGGCTCTAAGGATGGCGAAGGCATGTGGCTATCTAGAATAAGGAGGACGCCGCCTTTTAGTGGACAGCGCGCTTGCTCTCAATGAATATTTATTTTATTTCTCCAAAAAAACACCCTGTATAACGTACATGTATGTGTGTGCCTTTGCGTGCCCCCATGTATGCCTATTTGTGCGCGTGTCTTCTCTCAGCCTTAAAAGGGCATCGGGAATGGTATCGCATACATGGCTACAACAGAATAATGTCGAAATGTTTAAGCTCACCTATTTCGATCACGGTGTTTGACGGGACCAGGGCACAACCGTTGGCGGCCGCATCTTCTTGCCAAGTGCCACCTCTAACTATGACGAATGATGCAGCAATGCTTCTTTTCTTGCTTGTACCTCAGTTGTAGCTCATACTCAGTTGGGTGGATTGATGATTATGACGATGATGCTCTTTGGCTGATTGGTAGCTACCCAATGAGGAGGATGAGCCTAGAGTCAGGTCGATCATAATACTAGTTTCATTATAAATATTATTTCTGTGCTAGTAGAAGTTACAGGTGAAATTTTAATGAAGCAATAATTACGGTGCGGCGCCCAGCACACCTATTTTTCTTAAGCTCATTAAAGTGGCTCACACCTAACGAAAGGAGTCAACGAAGTAGTAAGGAATTTTTCCTTTTGGCTGTATTGGTTAAAACTTATAGACAACCATACCGTAGTATTCTAATAAAGCTAGTTACAACGATCAATTTTGAAATAATCTAAGCCAGAATAGTTTAGCCATAGGTTGTTCACTCTCTATCAGAAATTCTTCGACAACTAAGTGAACATCATTGTAGCCTCACCTCAGAGTATAGCTGGCAAACTAAAATATAACTGCTTCTGCGAAATTCCAGGCCAGTTAATCTTTCGAAGAGGTGGTACTTGTACTGTTTCTTATCGAAAGTGTTAACCGGAAACATAACAGAACGACGGTATGAGCGGTTTGCCCCCAAAGAGCAGAGATGGGGGGCTGCTAAACCTTATCTCTGCGAGTAAAATTGAGGGAAGGAACACAGCGCCGTAACTTCGCGACAAGAATCTCCAACATCATTGAGTTGCAGAGATCAATACGTCATAAAAATAGGAGGGGCTTATGGTTTCGATAAGCGACAGAGAGAGAAAAACTAAATGAAAGCCAGGGAGGTTAACCAGATTAGAATTCCCGGTTCACTGCCATTCATTGGAGAAGAGGTTAGTGGGGTAGAAAGTAAGGAGAGAAAATTAAATAGGAATGAACAAAACATGGGAAAAACACACAAACACTCAAGCATGGGAATGTCATAGTAATTTTGTGAGTCCACTGAAGATTTTGTTTTATGCATAAAAAGTCAGTGCTGCGTTTGAGAGTCCATTTATGAAACATCAGCGAGCGACATGTCGCCATAGTGATCTGTGCTGTTGGTGGAAGATAACAAAAGACTGGCGGGTGAGGCAACGTCTTAAGGAACGCGTAAGCAGCTTAATTTGAAAACAGAGAATTGTGGATAGCTAACGAGATTAAATTAACAGATTTTACCTTAGAAAGGACGATCAATTTCAGTATGAGCGACTTGCCAGTACGCATAGCAAAGATTACACAGATAAGAAGTCGGTTCGATTCTTCCCTGTTTTCAAGGCCTCCCATAAAGACACACGCCGTCACAGCACGCACTTCTCGCTACATTTGAGAGCAATACTTTTATGATCACTATTATCCCACGTGGCATCTACACCATGGGATATAACAGAGAAAATGAATTTGGCAGTGACTGTTATTTTCGACTCAGGTGTCTGGTTATGTCCTTCGTACGTTGGCGTCCTTTTGCACTGCCTCGTTTGTTGTGTCAACTTTGTGTTTCGTGCGATGCGAATCTCAGAGGCGATGTAGGATATACAAGCAAGCGCTAGGTTGAGATCCGCTCTGCGAGGCGCTGCGACAATTCCACTGCAGTCTTTCATTGAGCATGGTCATATAATTTTCATGTATTATCTAAAGAGTTTATGGGTGGTTACATTAGTTAAATGTATGCTCCAGTACATTTTGCATCTAAAACAGCGTGCCGGCACCAAATCCAGAAAACCATTGTTTATGGTTTTCTGGATTTGCTGCCATGCTTACATGCAGTCACTGTACAAGGAGTTTGATGGATACATTTTTTTTTCAGAGGGACAGTATCTGCATCAGGCCGTGCCTGGCGCCGGTCTTATCGAATGCCTACAAGGCGAAAGAACACCGTGATTTGTAACCCCGACTGCACTGTGGCATGTTTCCACTACGCTGATGGTGGTTTCTTTTGTTTCCTTGGGTCAAAAAGGGACAACATAAAACCCGACGACATTGTTGCGAAGTTTCATTGATATGTGGGGTTTAACGTCCCAAAACCACTATATGATTATGAGAGACGTTGTAGCGGAGGGCTCTGGAGAATTCGACCACCTGGGGTACTTTAACGTGCACCCAAATCTAAGCACACGGGCCTACAACGTTTCCGCCTCCATCGGAAATGCAGCCGCCGCAGTCGGGATTCGATCCAGCGACCCGCGGGTCAGCAGCCGAGTGCCTTTGCCACTAGACCACCACGGCGGGGCATTGTTGCGAAGTTTAAAATGACACATCGCGCTCTAGAATTCAATTACGAATTACTCAAGTTCTGTCCTCAAATATTTAGACATCATGATTTTGCAAGGTGAGTGACTCAAGTGCTGGGAGTATGATGTAACAGGTGATAAATGTCTGTTGAGCTATAGCTCGGGGCACTCCAAGCTTGTAAAAAGAAGCGTCGTGTAGGCGTGCTTGTTAAACAGCTGCCAAAAGTCATGTGGCCACAGGGTAACGCGATCTTTGACGAAACAAGTAGATAGACTCAAGGACAGTGGTTATCATGATGCTTTAATCATTGCCCGGGCTGACAGGTGCTTAAAAATTCTAACGAAGACGCATAAGACGGACGTAATATTAAAGGAGAAGTCCAGGGAGAAGCCTATAGTTATGCCGTACGCCCACGGCATTTCGCAAGGACTGAAAAATATCGCAAGTAGCTACGGCATATCTATGATTTTCACGGCGCCTAACAAACTATTTTCACTTTTTCACCAAGCAAACAGCCACAATCAGAGGAAAAACCATACATATTCTGTTAAGCATGTTAACAAGCTCATACTGTGTGAAAAAATATATATATATTGCATTTCTTTGTGATGGGGGAAATAGTACGTTGTATGAACTGGTAGGTGCCTTAATTCACGTTCCCGCGAGCGAAATTACAACTTGAGCATATTAGTCACCTTGGTAACTTAGTGACTCCTTGTAACGGGAGCCATTGTCAGCTAGATCTCGAAAACACCACTGTTGTATTGCGATCTCAAGACACGAGGGAAAATGAAGTTATTGAAGCTTTCACTATGCGCAAGGTTGGCGAAGACAGGTGTGTTAGAGCGCCATCGACACATTTGAGCGATGGTGAAGTTCCTTTTTACATGCAAATTTAGATAGTTGACAGGGCCAGATTTCACAATTTTCCGCGGATGATTGCTCTCCTGTCGTGGGCAGTGTGTAGGCTCATGCTTTGTTTCTTTGTTTCCTTCACCCTGTACATCCTCGACATGTCTTCAACAAATAAACAGTTGTTCGCGCTGGTGTGTGTCCTATACCCCTGTCTTTCGAGTGTCTTTTTTCGTGTCCAATCAGCGCGTCGCAAGTATCAACTAAGTTCAAACTACCAACCCTTACGCTGGTCTCTCTGGTTACCCACAACGCAGACGTGCTCTGTTTCACGCAAACGTAAAACGCGTTTTGACGGGGAGCGTAGGAGGGGGGAAAGCTGGCCACGTGTTTCCGTATTGTATCCCAAGAGATGTATGGGGAAAATTCGGCGTCGCTATTGGCTGAAAAAAGGTCACATGATCTAAACGCGCTTCCGGTCTGTCATGTTTATTTTTGTTTCTTTTTATGCTAGATGGTGGAGCCCACAGAGTGGTTTTCGCGAAGCTGGTTGGTTGAAGCCGAACGCAGTAGAAATTTGGGTTTTCTCGCTGACACGCGTTACGCGCGTCTGTGCAGATCATTTTACGATGGACGCAGTGGTGTTAAACATTAATCCGGGATTGTGTAGTGCATGCCCCTTTGGCGCGCGATCATGTGTTTGACACGACCAAAGAAACATTCGTTTACGCTGCCGCGCTGAAGCCCCACTCCGTACAGATTGAGCCGTCTGTGCGCCACAGGCATGACGGACGCAGGAATGTTCGGGCTTTTTGCTGCCAAATGTTTTCGTGGCTGGTCGGCAATGTATACGCGGATTGTTTTACCATGAACGACGTGGTGTATGCGCTGATTTTGTTGCGATGGGCGCAGTAGTGCACAACGTAAATCCGGGGGTCTGTGCATGCCCATTTGGCGTGATATTTATGAGATCGTGTGTGTGCTATGACGCAAGAAACCCTAGGACTTCATTTTGCACGCGTGTGAGTAAAATATTATTCAACCACGGTGAAAAAAAGCGGGGAGGTGATTCATGAATATTTGTTGATTCGTCACGATTCGGCTCGATGCCTACTATATAAATGCAAAAAAAAAATAAATGTGTTTTGGAAATAGAGCCATTATAAACTTCTAGGCTGCTTCTGGTAAGTGCCCCTCATATTTCAAAAAGAGAGCTTTTATCTCATAGCCTTTCACGTGAACTAATTTGATGTGAATTGGTGCTATGACTTGAGCATGTTGTAGAACACCTTACATGTCTGTGTGCAATGCATCTGTTACAGTGAACGAGGCATGCATAACCAAGTGGTAACGTCAAAGTATTGCCTATTCATGACCGTAGCGTCGAAACCAAACAAGAAGCAGTACGTTTGAAAGCTTGCTTTTTTTTGTTAGACACAAAAATAATGATATCGAACAGACAATCATGCCAAACAAAAGAAGTACACTTGAAGACTCGTTTTTTTTTCTTTTTTAGACACAACAATAATAAGATCTAATTGAGAATCTTGCCAAATGGCATATGGTCCGTTAGATCTCATTAATATTGTGTCTAGCAAAAAACAAGCCCTTAAATGTACTTATTTCCTTCATTCATAGAGAGGGTCTCCTTCTGACAGACTTGGCGCCTTCGGATAGTGTACGAGGAATTATGGGTCAGCTGCCAACTCATAATATGCTCACACTACGCGACGCCAAACATACACAAAAAAGTGTTCCACACTCGCCGTCATGGCTACTGGCCACGCTCCAACATTTAATTCACATGTACCCCAATAAGTGGATGGTGCGATGGCCGCCATGGTAGCTCGGTGGGTAGAGTATCGGACGTCTTATTCGAAGGTTGCAAATTTGGTCCCTGCCCAAGGCAAGTTGTCTTTATGTACAATTTTCTTTCTTCACATTTACATTACAAAATAAAACAGGGCATATTGCGAAACGAAGGACATTTAACAAGCTTAGAAACTTAGGCAAGAAACACATAAGAAACATGGGTGCCTGGGGAAGAATTGGCAGAAGTCAATTCACGAAATGAACCTCGAGAATGTATTCATATATTGTAAAGTCCTGCAAAGTCAATTGTGATACACGGTGATGTGAACATGTTTGCTGTAAGAAATATATAATATGCACTTCTCCTACAACTTACCTCCCTGAACCTCCAGGAACTACACAGATGAGTGACGCACATACCACGTGGACTCATCGTGCCGAAAGAATGACATATGTCATGGTATTTGAGCACGGATTCTCCTCAATTAATGCAATGTGTAAGGTTCACTAATGACATTATAGATATGCGAAACGTTGTGCCCTTGCCAAAAAGCGTTTGTTTTTCATTTTCACTCGTCTAACAAAAAAGTACACTTCTTATTCAGGTGTAATTATTACTTGCCCAACAGGACATATTTCTTAACTGGAAACCAATGACAGCACATACATTTCTCAACGCGAAACCAACACCACATGGAGCTTTTTTTACATGTAAACTTTCTGCTGTTTTTCTCCATATTTTGGTTTTCCTATTCCACCGCATACTGTTTCTAGTTTTTCATAAGGCTAGCTTACTACACAGCTAAGTATATTGCAAGTACAATATTGTTTATTTAAGACTCAATACTTCAATAAAGATGTGCTGTTTAACGTGTAATAGCTTCTTGGTGCGGGCCAAAAGATCACTGAAGTTGCTTCAGTAAGCTATTACCATCTGTTATTATAAAATAAGTATCTGATTTCAAAGTAGTTAATAAGGTGTACAAATTCTGTACTAATTTTTATCGAAAAATGTTACATAATATTGAACAAAATGAACCAGGATGATTAACAGGCCAGGTAAGCGCTTCATTGAATAATTATGATACATTGGGCATTACTTGTCCCTAACCAGTGTACTTAAGAGACATACGTATATGAGAGAGGGGTTGTCTAAATATGGCTTCCTCATGTCATGCTTTTTAAAAGGCATTTGTATCTTAAACAGATAACAAGGTGCTCTATATATTGTCATGGCACAATTAACAATCAGCAGGCAGTAGTAATGCTTCCAGATTTCATGTATTTATGTTATCTGTAGTGAATTGGACAATATTATTTCTGGAGAGGCAAGTCGGCATGATCACTACAATAACAGAGCTGAGCTAGTTCGTTTGTATTCCTGTTAAGAGACAGGGGATGCAAACATAGACACCGAAAAAATAAAGGGGCCGATAAATGCCGACTCACAACTGAAAAGATGCACAGCAGCAGAAAAAAAAGCAGACATGCGAACTTGCCTGCGCATACCTCGTGTGTCCGTGTTTGCATGCCGCATATATAACTTTGCGCTTGTGGTAACTATAAACCAGTGGTAAAGATTCTAACCTACACATCTTTAGTTGAGTTCAAGCAGTTAGTACTCTTTATCTTTAGTTACTCTTTATCTTTAGTACTCTTTATCTTTAGTTGAGTTCAAGCACTTAGCTCACGTACTCTACTGCCAGTGATGATAGCTCCGATGAAAGTGACTTTGTGCCCGTGGCAAGACACAAGGCGAAGAGGAGGCTGCTTACGACATCTTCTTCCCAAAGTAAGGCCACCACGAATATTCAAGAGCCACTGGTTTACACTATTTTGTTTGTCCCGCTGAATGCCGCTGACAGCATGAACCGACTTAATCGCCAGATCACGTCTATGTCACTTGAGGCGCTCGTTCCGGGACAAATAACAGACGTGAGAATCTATGGCCGCAAGAACGTTCTGGCGATAGACGTTACGCAACGTACTGCTCTCGACGTATTGACCAAGGTGAATGTGCTCGGGAACATCAACGTACGTTCTTTCATACCAGATGGCAAGGACTCTAGGGCAGGCGTTATCTACGACGTCGACACTTCTATCAGCGATATGGATTTTCCCAATCTAATCAAACCAGTGACGGAAGCTACTATAATCTTGCAAGCCCACCGTCTCGGGAACTCACGATGCGTAAAACTAGTTTTCAAGGGTGACAGCCTCCCAACTCAAGTAGGAGTTGGTCATTTTCGACACACAGTACGGCCGTTCGTGCTGAAACCTCTTCAGTGTCGGAAGTGCTGTAAAATAGGACACGTGAGTGCTGTTTGCACAAGTTCTGCTGTGTGCTCCCGATGCTCGGAGTCGCACAACACAGAAGCCTGCCAGGCAGAACATCGCAAATGCGGCCATTGCCAAGGTTCTCTCGAGGCGTCATCAAAGGAGTGTCCAATTGTGAAGAGGGAGATGCAAATGCTAAGGCAAATGGCCAGAGACGGTTCTACCCACAGGGAGACTGCTGCCAAAGTGCGACGTCGGCGTTCGCGCCATAGGAAAACTCCTAGGACATCCTCTGCCAAGGCCAGGGATACACCGCTACCCCATATCACGCACTCACCACCACAAGCATCAAGAAGTCCCAACAACAAGCATCCTCAGAAAGACGCAAGAAACATTGACCCTGACGCGTGGCCAGCGCTGCCGTCAGTGACACCGCCAGTAGAGCGGCAGCATCGCCCACTGAAAGCTACTTCAGAGCGAGTAAGTCATGACAGTCAAGATAACGAAATAATAGACGTGATCAAGACCCTCATGAAGACAATTCGAGTACTCCTTAATAATATTCAGACTTCGGCTGCCCACAGCGTTCTTCAAATATTGAACACTTTGAATCCGGTGCTATTAAATCTACAGAAGCACCATGGCTCTTTCTCTGCAGCCCTTCCGTAAACAAGTGAAAGAGGCATCAATTTTTCAATGGAATGCCCGAGGTCTTAAACCCCGCATTTCGGATTTTCGACCATATGTTTTCAATAATCAGTTTCCAATTATCGTAATTTGTGAACCACGTCTTCACAATGCTATACGACTTTCTAAATACGAGGCTTTCAGATCTGCAACCCGTAACGAAACCAGTAAGGTCATTGTTTACATCAGGTGCGAACTCACATGTATTGAGCATCCAGTAACACCGGACGACCGCAACCAATACGTGTGCCCGACAGTTAAGCGTAAGAACGCGAACTTCACGCTAGTGGCAGTATATATTTCGCCTTCAGGCCGCTTCAACCCAGCAAGATTAAGCGCCTATATATCAGCGACACCTGGGCCATGGATTACTACCGTTGATTTTAACGCTCATCACCCCCTGTGGGTAAGCCAGAAGATGGACCGTCGGGGAAGAGATGTGTCCTCCTTTGCATCTGACCACCAACTATATTGTTTAAATGATGGCGCTCCCACGTTTTTACGGGGTCTGACATATAGCAGCCGTCTCGACCTAACTTTTGTGTTAAGTAGCCTAAACACCAAGGTGCAGTGGTTTGCGGACAATGAAACGCATGGCAGTGACCACATCCCCACCTATATAAAAATCAAGGGGCTAAGCAAGTCGCAAGTCGCGCCCCCTTCACGGATAGACTGGTCAAAGTACAGATCATCCACAGAGAAGCAATTCGAGAGAAACCAAAAAGGTTCTCTTGAAAGCCTAGAAGGTATAATGAAGGCCGCTATTCAAGAGGCAACGTTTAATTGTGGACCTTTGCCAGATTTTTGCAAATATGAGGTGGAGTTGGAGCGACTTCGCGCAATCCGTCGTCGCGCCGAACGACGTTATAGGCGCACGAAATTCATCTACGACTTGAGAGAAGCGAGACGTCTACAAAAGAAGATTCAACGTCGAATCAATGCACTACAGTCGCAACGATGGAAGTCACTATGCGAGTCGCTCGATCCCCACAAACCTCTTTCGCAAATATGGAGAATAATCCGCGGCCTACGAACATTGCCACAACAGAATCGTCCGCTCGAATGCCTTGCTCTCCACCAAGGCCGGCGTGAAATCGATGTAGCGGAAGACTTCTGTGCCAGGGTTGCAAACAAGGGGTCCGGGATCAACATGAGTAACCTAAGAAACGCGCCGGCGTCCAGAGACACTCGAATGGACAATACGTTTTCTCTAGAGGAGCTTTGGGCAGCATTGGCAGCATGCAAGCGCTCGTCATCGCCTGGACCCGATGAAGTCACTTACATGGCCCTTGCTAACCTAGGACGAACAGCTCGGCGTGCCCTTCTAGCTGTATACAATGACTCGTGGAGCAACGGTTTGGTTCCTCCTTCGTGGAAGTGCAGCCGCCTTGGGCCCCTGCTCAAACCAGGCAAATCGCCTCTGGACATGGCGTCCTATCGCCCCATCACGCTTGCCAGCTGTTTTGGAAAGGTGATGGAGAGAATGGTGCTGACTCGCCTGGAGTGGTACTTGGAACATAACAATATATACCCCGATGCCTTGACCGGCTTTCGACGTGGACGGTCTTCTATAGACAATGTTTTTGATCTTGTCACGTCTGTACAACAACGGAAGAGCCTAAAGAGATTATCAGCGGCACTTTTCTTGGATATTAAGGCTGCATACGACAATGTGTTACATGAAACCATCCTGGACGCCTTGGGCAGCATTGGATTGGGAGGCCGCGTTTACCAATGGATCTACAGCTATTTGAAGGACAGAACCTTCTTCGTTCAGACAGAAGATGGCGCAACAAGGCAACATCATACTTATCGCGGCGTACCTCAAGGTGGGGTCCTAAGCCCCATACTTTTCAACCTTTCGCTCATTGGCCTCGTTGACGTCCTGCCACACTCCATACATCTGTCGATATACGCGGACGACATCTGCATTTGGGCATCAGGGGTCACGCGTCTACACGTACGAGCCAGGCTTCAGACAGCGGTTACACTGACGTCAAACTACCTTCAAGGACGAGGACTGGAGCTGTCATATGAGAAATGCTCACTAGTTGCGTTTACGTGCAAGACAATGACGCCATACCGCATCAGAATTAATGGACACACAATCAGCTATCAAAAGACTCACCGTTTCCTGGAAGTAATAATAGATTGTGATTTGGCTTGGAGCCCTCATATCGCTTACATGAAGAAGAAACTGACCATGATCACCCACGTCCTAAGGTTTTTTGCGGGAAAATCATGGGGTGCATCGGTACGAGCCATGCTTCAACTGTATGCTGCACTTTTTCTTGGCTTCATGCGCTACAGCCTACCTGTGCTTGGCAAGGCCCGCATAACAAACTACACGTCCTCCAGTCATTACAAGCTCAAGCACTGAGAATATGCCTCGGGCTGCCGAGATGCGCATCCTCAGCAGCGACTGTCGCAATCGCTCATGAACACCCTATAACAACCTACATTCGTGTCGATGCTTTAAGAACGCACATAAGACATGCCACCCGTATTCAATTGCATCACCACGCCTCCCTTCCAATTTCCAGGCCATGCTCTGCGTTCTGCTCTATTATTGCCCCACATCGCACGATGATTCCCACGAACTTCACGCACGCAGCAAGACCGTCGTTACCATTGTGGTGTCTACATCCACTGGAGGCCCTGATAGCCATCCCCGGACTGCAAAAGAAGAAAAATTTGTCAAATTTGGCCTTAAAACAAACAACATTACTGTTTCTGCATGAGAAACACAGTGGACGCATTCACATTTACACGGATGGGTCGGTCACTTCAACAAGTTCAACAGGCGCAGTGGTGATTCCGGAGAAATCCATCACGATAAAGTTCAGGACCTCGCATCTGACATCATCCACGGTGACAGGACTCGCCGCCATTCGTGCCGCTCTGGAGTTCCTAGTTGAAGAACCGCAACAGACATGGTCAATATTCTCCGACTCCAAAGCAGCTCTCCAGGGCATTGCCTCGCCATATCGTCATGGACCAAACGAACAGCTAATTGCTGAAATACGACTGCTTCATCACCGGGCTATAGAGAACCAACATGACATAGCGTATCAATGGATACCAGGCCACTGCAGCATTGATTGAAACGACCATGCAGATGAAGCAGCCCGAACTGCTCATGATGCCCCTTGTGTAGCTATACCATTATCAAGAACTGACGCCGCTGCAAGGCTTCGATCACTTGCGCGAGAACTGACACTCACTCAGTGGAATTCACCGGCATTCACCAACGTCCGCCTTCATAATTTGTACCCACACCTACAGCTCCGTCTTCCATCAGGAATAACCAGAGCAGAGGAGACACTTTTGTGCCGTCTGTGGATTGGGGTGGTCTTTACGAATGCCCATTCGTTTCGAATCGGAATGGCCAGAAGCCCGACATGTGGCAACTGTGACTGCGCAGAGACTTTCTCCCATCTTCTCTGCGAGTGTCCCCGCTTCAGCGTGCCAAGAAAAGAACTGTCAAAAGCTTTAGATAGAATAGACAATCGCCAATTGTCGGAAGAAAGGGTATTAGGACACTGGCCGAGACCGTCCTCTGCACGCAAGGCATTGAGAGCGTTGTTGCGCTTTCTGCGGGCAAGTGGTCTTAGAGACAGACTGTAAACAGCGTCGTGGATCGTCTGATGACCTTCTCCCTCTTTTTTTTACAATGTCTCTTTTCTCTCATCCTTTATCCCCCTTGCCCCCTTCCCCAGTACAGGGTAGCCAGCCGGTCTGAGAACTGGCTAACCTCCCTGTCCTTCCTCATTTATTCATCCTCCTCCTCCTCAAGCACTTAGTCTTATCGCTAGTGCTTCAGTGCTAAAATGCTGCTCAAGTCTTTTCCCCTAAGAACATTGGAATATAAAAGCATTTTTTATGAAGCATTTGTAGATAAACCGCAAGTTGTCCATAATTTCCTACCTTTCTTGGGAGCCCTTTCTAGCAAAAATGTTAAGCATTAGGCTAAGCGCATTTCAATAAAGAAACAAATCTTCCATAAGTCTCATTTCTACTGCTCTATTCACATAAATACATACATTTTTTGAAGAAATTGTGTTTTCAAGTTGTTCTATGCCTCAATACATATTGTCAATAGTTGTACTATGTCTCGAAAGGCAAAACTTAACTTTTCAGTGGGTCTAAAGGGGCCCTGCAACACTTTTTGAGCATGGTCACACTATATAGAACGACAGTTAGCATTGGTTGCGCGGCAGTTAATTTACTTTCATTTACGTTGTGCCGTAAGCTTGAGGAGCCACGTAAGCCATTGGCAGGCAACAATGCTTCAGTTGCACTCGGTCGAAGCGTGTCCAACCAGATTTGCCATGAACGCAGACAGTACGGCGTCAGCATGGTACCCCACGTAGTTCTGCAGCCCCAGAGACGGCCGAGCGTTTCGTGTTCCTGCTAACTCGGGAAAAACTAATCGATCCCTACGGGGGCAACAGTAATTAGAAATGTCATTGAGATGACGCCCTAATGGCCTCATGGCACTGGCAGCCGATGGGCCTCTTCCGAGACCCAGCGCACCGCGACGGTTCCTCGCATCGGTTCGGCTTACCGCACGGCTGTGTACTGTTTGCGCACCTGCAAAATCGGTGGCGCGCACTGCGAAACCGCAGTGATTGCTGTGAACCTTTCATGACGCGCCGGTGAGGTAGCTCTCAGAAGCTGGCGAGCTCGCGACAAGTCGGCGCCTGGGGCGCCCATTGTTGAATTGGCACGTCTTTGACTGCTCCGGCGCAATTGAGCTCGTAAGTGGAACCACGGGCGGCCAGATAGCGGTTCTTCTTATAGCGCACACGGGACATACGAATTATTACCCCGTTGTCAAGAAGTTGACGTGTTACAGGGAAGTCGTCCTATGGCCGCAATACCGAGTACGTGTACCTCTGCCTAGAGGATTGTGTGCCGCTGAGCTTTGCCTTGCCTCTATGACGTTCTCTAGTTGTGTTTTATTTACATTTTGGTTATTGCGTTATTTGGGGAGAGGGCATGAGCCCACAAGTGCACGAAGGTGGCGTCCTCGTGGCGGGGTTTTCGATCGACCAAGTGCTGCCCTATCAGAGGACAAGCAGGCCACGATGCGCCGAGAGTTGTGTATGAGTGGAGCATCGAGGGGATAAGAAGACTCGCTCGCTGGATTCCGTTACGACCGGTTGTGCCCTCGCTATCTCAGACGTTAGCGTAGCTCTGGCCGACTGGGCTGGCTCTACGTCCTCTCCTGACACCGATCGCCAACGACAGCGTAGCTTTGACCTACTGGACTTGCCCTACGCCATCCCCTGATGCCGACAAGAGCTCTCGCTAGTGGTGCCCCGTCCTCGGACTCCTGTGACCGTGTTTCCATCTTTCCTATCTCTCCTATCCCCTCATGTCCTCGCTCGCTATCCCAGCGCAGCTCTCTCTCTCTTTATATATATATATATATATATATATATATATATATATATATATATATATTGTAGTGAAGAAGATGAGTGCTACTCAGACTGGTTCCGCCATTACCACTTGACGTGTCGTAACCGCTCTCCTGTTTTATAAAAGGGTGCCACTCTAAAATACCTCATTTTAATATGTATATATATATACCTTTATTCCTATTCTTTTAATTCCTCCTCAGCCATCCCTTGTGAGCTACTGTTGAGGTGTTGAACCCTGATGCAGACAGTTACAGGGCTCACTTTTCTCTTTTTTTCCCTCTTATATCCACTTCCCCGAGGGGATAAGAAGAGGACTTGAAGTTCCGCTAAGTGTTGTGAACCTGGCGGCTTATTTTGAAATGCTGGTGCCGCATGGCACGCGGGAGAGATAAAGACAGCGAGGAGGAAGCCAGCCGCTGCGTCAGGCCTGCTCGCGCGCTATTGGTCCTTCCTCTCATGGTCACGTCGCTGGGAACATGTGCACCTGCGAACTCACGCACGCACACACGAACTGTTCACGGCTGTTTCATCATGCGGAAGCACCCTTGCTACTTCACTGCTGCCTTAGGATCAGGCGGCCGCTCACGCCAATGCACCACTGTGTGGTATGGCACCTGGGCGTGGTTTCGACTAGGTGGTGATAGTTCCAATACACGAAGACGTTCCAGCTTCTAAACGTGAAGTGCCTCCACGTCGACATGTGCATGGCTTCTAGCTGGCTGTGTTCTTCCGCCTTGAGTGACCGTAGCCTCCTTGCCTTGAGATTCGCCGACTCCAGTTTAGTGCCAAGGCGCAAGTGACCGTGGCGCTTGAATCCACGGTTCTCTAAAGATAAGGACGCTACAATAGATGTAGCAGCATTTCTCATCAATTCACTCCTTGGCGATCAGAACTTAGGCGGTAGCAAAAGGGACGCGGTGAAGGCCGGAGTCGCTGAGCGCTTTCGGGAGTGGGGCTAGAGGCTAGCACGGGAGGAGCGCGCTGAGGTCAAAGCGGTCTCTGACGCGAGTCTTCTGCTCTCTAAGCCGTTGTCCGGCGGCCCGGGGGTAACCACGGCTCTTACTTCACTGCGCAAAGAATACAGAGTCCTTCTCCAGCGATGCTGGGGCCGCTTGCAAGCCACAGCACGCGCAGAGCAGCGGGAAACGGAGGCTTGGTGCAGCACAATGTTCTTCGCAGACACTTAGCTAGGAAGAGTTCAGCGGCCCCGCCATGGTGGTCTAGTGGCTAAGGTACTCGGCTGCTGACCCGCAGGTCGCGGGATCAAATCCTGGCTGCGGCGGCTGCATTTCCGATGGAGGCGGAAATGTTGTAGGCGCGTGCGCTCAGATTTGGGTAGCAGGTTAAAGAACCCCAGGTGGTCGAAATTTCCGGAGCCCTCCACTACGGTGTCTCTCATAATTATATGGGGGTTTCGGGACGCTAAACCCCACATACCTATCAAGGAAGAGTTCGGCATTAACATTTTTGGTCGATTAAAACACAGGCATTTTAGTGGAGACGCAGGACTAAAGGTTACAAGGCAGTTTCACAAGAACTTTTATGCTAAACCACCTTCCACTCCGTACTCGGTTCTTTTCACTAAGACTACGAGGATTTTGATATTTGCGACACTCCTCTTGTCAAAAAGGAGGTGTTTGCAGCTCTGAAATTCATGCACCGTAATCGTAGCTCAGGTTCAGATGGTTTGGCAGTCGAGTTTTACGTCAAGTTTTTGAAGATTTTGGAGGGAAGGTCTTTTACCACATTGGCAAACAGGCTTCTCCGTGAGGAGACTCTGTCAGCAACTCAAAAGAAGGGGCGGATTATTCTCCTGCGCACGGATGAGACGAGACGCACTGACCTGAGAGCCTAGTGGCCCACCACCCTTCTAAACTTTGACTACAAGCCCATAGATAAGTGCCTGTTCGTTCGACTAACTCCAGTACTTAGTACTGTTTTGGGTCCGTACAAGGCGTGTTGTGTCCAGGGTATATCGTGCCAACTTCACGGTTTTGCTATTAGGGACCTTATAGGACGGTCGAATTCACGAATCCTTCATAGAAATATTTGTTTTTTTGATTAAGAGAAGGAGTTTCATATTATCAGTCATAAATACTTCTTTGAAGGTTTAAAGCAGGCTTGCTTCAGTGCCAAGTTCATTAGCATGGTCAGGGCTGTTTACTTTCGTCCTAGTTCTGCTGTTGTCATACAAGATCGCGTCTCGGAGTCTTTCGGTGTGTGCTGTGGAGTCAGACAGGGCGATCCACTTTCGCCCGCTCTCTACGTCCACGCATTCGAGCCGCTCTTGCAGAGGCTTCCTAGAGACACCAGCATTGGTAGGTTTCCCCTTTTGCCAGGTTGCCCTCCCGGTGGCAATTTTCGTTTCTGCAGATGACCTCACTATTGTCGTCCCAGACGAGGCAAATGTTTGAACCATCTTGGATGTTATGGAGGGGAACTACTCGGCGAGCGGCGCCAGGGTAAATAAGTCTAAGAGCACAGTCATGTATCTGAACTGCGCTTCCTCTAGCCCACGTCCTGTGCACGGCCTCCCCATAAAAGAGTGCCTACGTATATTGGGTTCTCATTTCGAACCGGATGGTCTGAATACCGAAAACTGGCGGTTATCTAGGCAAAAGCTGACCGACAGGATTCGGGAAGTGGGTGCCTTGTCTTGTTCGTGCACTTACAGCTAGGGCCACGATAATTCAATCGCTGTTGTTTAGTTTTCTCACATATGTAGGATCGGCTATGCCAGTTAAGCCACATACCAGGGTTCTCCTGGAAAAGAAACTTTTTGTTTTGTTTTTCTGGAGTCGTGCATCTCCGTTCGTGTCACGCCCTATGCTGAAGTTGCGTAGGGACGAAGGAGAACTAGGTATTCCTCACCTGAGCGTTGCGACCACGGCATTACACGTTAGATAGACACAGGTAGCTCTCAATTTAGATATGCTCCTTATTAAAAGCTTTGCATCGTATTTCCTAAGCACGTCGCTGAGGCTCTTCTCGCCTGGGGCATTTTTGAATTCGGTGCCTCGGGTGGGAACGCCTTTCACCTTCTGTGCAGGGGCCGCTTGTACTTTGGCCTGTCTCCAAGTGGTCGACCCCGAGATAGATTTAGCTTCGATCGAACTTCACGAGTTAGTTGATAGACTCACCCCAGAGTTACCCTCAAACTGTAGAGCATTTACCTGTCCCACCATAGTCCTAACTGGCGGTTCATTACTGCCAGTTTTCTGGACGCCAAGCGCGCTACATTCATGTATCGCCTGGCCAGAGGGATCCTGCCCCTAAAGTTTAGGCCCTTCACGAGAATTCCTCAACGAGGAGCGTGCCCCTTTTGTGGCAGTATGGAGGACCTGGTTCACGTTTTCTCTCAATGGGCACTACCAGCCACCCTCCATCGAAGGATAGGTATCTTGTTTGGTCACCCCGGTGTTCCTTTCAACACAATTCGTTTTCTGCATTCCTTGTCGGGACAAGAGGTTAAGCAGTACGTGCTAGTGCTTGGTGAGCGCTCCTACCAAGTGCGGGTGGCACCGCGTGGTGCCGTTTTTGATGGGAAGCGACCCGGACTTCACAAAGTACTCGCAAATGTACGGAAGGAGGTCTGGTTCGTTATCCACCGAAAGTGGCAGCGCCTAGGTGCAAAGTTTTATGAGATGTGGCATCGTCTGGCAGTGATTTTCAGTGAGTCAGGAGGGCAGATAACCATTAATTTTTAATGATCGTGTTCTCTAAGTTTTCACGACTAGGCCCAGTGAGCCGGTCGACCCCGAGTTTAGTTTGTATGGTTGCTCGCCCGAGCTTTGCATGCGCTATGGTGATGCTGTCACCTTGTCGGGCTTTACCCGGAAGATCCGTGTTGGCCCCTCTTCTGTGCCCAGCGACTCTACTTGCCGAGGCGGAGGGTGGTTCCCTTCTTCACGAAGGACTAAGCCGGCTTTCCGCCGTGCTGGTTTTCAAGGGTACGTTTGGTTTGCGTGCAGCAACATTTGCCTCTGCACCAAACAGAAATCCCATCGTCCCCAAGGGACGGATTGCGTCTCACTGCGCGCTAGTGGTAAGGAGACGGGCCGTGACCGCAAAGCGCCTTGCGCCGAGCGATAGTCCATCCGTCCGGAGGGGACGTCGCAGGCTCTTAGCCGCGCGATAGTGTGAGGGCACGTGCACTTTGGTTGCGGTGACTGAAGTTACCACGCCGAAGGGCAGTCCCGTTATCACGTGTTTGGGTACGTCCTCTTTGCGTGTGGTGCCGAGAGTTGCCGTGCCGAAAGATAGCCCCTCTGTCGAGTGTCGCTGGGCTCTAGTGGTCAGGATACGGGCCATGACCGCAGCGCGCCCAATGCGCTGTGATAGCCACCTCTCCAGGGTATGTTCGCTTTGTGCATCGGGACCGAAGTTGCTTCTCTGAAGGGTAGTCCCTTTGTCGGTTCTCCCTGGCTTGTACGCCGGGAGGCAGGCCGCGTCTGTTGGCGCCTGGCGCCGAGTGGTGGCCCCCTTGCCATGGTATGGCCGTCTGCCCGAAACAAAACTTCACCCTCACACGACCCTGGGGGGGGGGAGGGGTAGTGCCGGGACAGACGTACAGATGATGATGGGTTGATGAGTTACTTGAGACTCTGGGACAAAGCGCTTCGCTCCACGTCTCCTTCCTATCCAGACAACGGCGCGAGTGAATCGGCAGCTACAACCCGGCATCAAATAAGACGTCGATCATTGACGGCAATACCAGAAATCCAAAGAGGCAATTTCACATGCTGCTCGTTTCCGTCCCAAGGGGCGATAAGATTTGATCATATTGACGATAACTGTGAAGACACACTTGATCCGCGCTTCCTAAAATGTTTTATCACTCAGCGTGGTTTTCTACTGACCCGAGGTCAGTGAACGAGGAAATGCTACATTAGCTTGGACGTTAAACACCTAGTTCTTTTTTACGCGGGGATACTGCTGGTTGTGAAACACGTGTGGCTTATTTATTTACATGCATTGGTAGCATTCTGCACCTGGCTAGGTTTTGTTAATTGTGCATCTCGGTTGCTACCAAATGAGGAAATGTTACATTAGCCTGGACGTTACCCACCTAGTTCTTTTTTACGCAAGGACACTGCTGGTTGTGAAACAGATGTGACTTATCTATTTACATGCATTGGTAGCATTCTGCACCTGACTAGGTTTTGTTAATAGTGCATCCGGGGTGCTACCGAACGAGGAAATGTTACATTAGCCTCGACGTTAACCATCTAGTACTTGTTTACGTGGGGATACTGCTGGTTGTGAAACACATGTGGCTTAATTATTTACAGGACAGTCATGCTGGCTGCTGGCTCCTCCTTTTGAAATCCGTGAAAACTGAAGGCGCTTTGTTTCAGTTAATAACAACTTATGAAATGCGCGAATCTTGCCAGTCATTGATTCTTTCGTGGATTTTCGCAGTAGAATTTTCACGTTTCAGCTGAGATTTTAGTGCACAATAATATGACAACATTCAATCATTAAGAAATGCCGTGGTTTTTAATACGATGCGCGAGAATTCACATGTCCGTCCTAGAAATAAATAAGCCCCATGTGTTTCACAAGCAGTATACCCGCGTAAACAAGAACTAAGGAGTTGACGTCGAGGCTAAAATAACTATTCCTTGTTTGGTAGCACTAGTGTGACTTCGCAATGATCATCGATATCATCAAATACTATTAGACTTGGCTTCAGCCATCTGTAAAGGAAACGGATAACATATGAAATTACTTCTTTGAATTTCTGTTTTTTTCCTATTGATGATCAAGTCTTATTTGTTGCCTGGCTGTAACTGACGATTCACTAGTGCGTGTCGCAGTCGGTGCACATGTCGACACGGAGGCCCTTCAGTGCGTTAGATGATCATTTCTAACGGGCGTCTGTTTTGTGCGTGAATGACAGTCGGACCGACGTGGTTCACAGAAACTCACCTGAATTTCGCCATGTAAGTTGGAAGCACATTGCTGATCAAAACCAGCTCGAACGTTAGGTGGTACGTTGGAACTTTAAATCGCACGTGAGGGCCCACCGTGCTCATGGCACGAATGATGAAGTGGTTGATTGAAGAAAAGCGGCACCCTTTTCAAAAACCCTTCCGGATAAATGATTGTAATTAATTAGAAAAAAAACAAGAAGGTTGGAGGGAAATGGTGAGGAAATGAGGGAGGAAGGCACGATAACTGATTCAGTGAGGACACGAGGTGGATGGGGATAAAAGAGAGAAAGAAAGGAGAAAACGGTAGGATTAAAAAAAGAGAAGTGAAAAGAAAAAGCTTCTGACACGTGAAAAAGAGAAGTGCTAGTTAAACATGGCGAGCGGCTTAAAACAACCTGTGCCAACGAGTTCAATGAACCTTTTCGGAAGCATGGTTCAGCTTAGCTCCTTGAAGGAGAGGGGAAAGGGAACGCAGAAAGAAGTAAATGTAGATAAAGTGACGTGTGCAGTTCTCCTTCGGGGTACAGGTGCGGGGGAGTGAAGTTCCGTCACCCCCCTCGTTGTCCACCCGAACCCCTGCCTATTATGTGCATGTGAAGTGCCAACTATGCGCTCCCCCCACTCCAAAGGTCAACAGCCGCACCCCCACCACCGTCCGCATGCCCAAGGGCGGTGGTGCGGCCATTCACCATTGATTCAAAGCCTGAATTTCCGCACCTCCACCCTTGGGCATGCGAACGAATTCAGAGCCTGAATGCCTAACGAGACAGAATGCCCATCGAGACGGAATGTCTAATGGGTTGCGTGATGGGCGAGACTGAATGTTCATTGAGCCTAATTGTTCAACCGAGATCTAATGTCCATCGAGACGAAATGTTTAACGAGCCTGAATGTCTAACCGAGATTGAATGTCTATGGAGAAGGAATGTCTTTCGAGACGGAATGTCCATCGAGACCGTCAGCAGTTTCGTCCATTGTCCCAGAGACCATGCACCTGCGGAAAAAGTGCAGGGCATAGTGTGCCAAATCCTATGCCCCGACTGCCTCTCTTCGTACGTTGAAGAAATCGCGAACTTCCATGAAGAAATGCGGCAGTACAAGAATGACCTCCTTCGATGCAACAGCATACAGAGCGCAATGGCATAACACTGCGAGCAGTTCGCCTACCATACCAATCCCGACGGTGCGGTGTCGAGCTCTTTGCCTTGTATTATGCGCTTGCTGTATTCCTTGGGATGCACAAAGAGCGCGAAAACAGGTACGAGAAATGTGACCCTGGGAAAGGACTGTACCACCAAGCTTTTTGCAGTGTGGACTGCATCAACATAATCGTGGAGGACGAACCATAGAAAGTGCTTCGGCACTGGAAAGCTGACTATTAAAGGAAAAGCGTTTGAAAAAATAAAAAATAAAACAAAAACACGAGTGTTCCATTGTTGTGTCGGTATGACTGAACTGCAGACGTGTTGAGAAATTAGAGACTACCTCATACGGTGACTCAAGAATTCAAACATGGCATTAAAGTTTAACCACCCTTCTAAATGCCGAGACGTAACAGATTTCTTTGACCAAATTTAGGCTTGAATAACTTTGTTTTTGCGAGTGATAAAATGTCACATACGGCATAAACGCCGCGTTTCTACCCCCTTTTTTCGTGAAACCTGGCTGCTACAATATTCAAGGTACCCTTAACAACGCCACCGCTGTCTAATATGTAGCGAAGTATATGACAAAATCTGATTGTCTCTGTTGATGCTGCAATTAACAAAACAAAATTTGGCGATATGGTGCATAGCTATCAAAAATTTTCAGCACAAAACAATGCCCTCACAAGACGTTCACTTTCAGCACAAAACAATGCCCTCACAAGACGTTCACAATCGCCCGTCCTGTCTCTCTCGTTCTTGTGAATAAGTTGAGGGTCAATAACTTTCCCACAAACCACATTTATTCATGGAAAACACGAAGCGGCATTTGAGGCAGGGGTGTGGCCAGAAATTATTTTTCAGGTTGGGTTCACAGGCCCAATGGAGGGGGGGGGGGGCACAGGCATCGGCTTTTTTCTGTGACGTCACTATCGGCGGTAGTTTAAACAGATTGTGCGCACGTATGTCAAGTCATGAAATTCCCCCTCTCCCCATGCGCATGGTTGTGAAGAGAATAAGTAAAAGTACTGGAAGAGTGATTGATATGATATGTGAGGTTTAACGTCCCAAAACCACCATATGATTATGAGAGATGCCGTAGTAGAGGGATCCAGAAATTTAGAACACCTGGGTTTTTTGAACGTTCACCCAAATATGAGCACACGGGCGTACAACGTTGTCGCCTCCATCGAAATTGCAGCCGCTGCCGCTGAAATTCGATCCCGAGACCTGCGGGTTAGCAGCCGAGTACTTTAGCCACTAGACAACGGCGGCGGGGCAGTACTGTACGGAGTACTCTAAATAGAGTAAAAGACAGGTACAGTGACCGTTTGGAGCAACGGCCCCTCACCGCACCAATGAATGGACTAGTCTTCGAAAACGCATCATTGCGATTACCCACCCGATCGAAGAAGACATCTTTGTATCGTTAATCTTTGTTGAGCGTAGATGGTGCACTCCTCATCGGGGCGAAGTGCGTTTCACCTTTCAATGAGGGTTCCGCTTACAACGAGGAATGAGAGGTATACGCAGCATGTTTTTGTGCAATCATAATTACATTTTGGTTTTGCTTGCTCTGAGCGAATTTTTCACTGCCGATGTCTGTGACTTCCTGCCTGTGGGAATGATTTTTATATTAATATTTGTATGTCAAGTCACCCTGACGCAGTGGTAACTTTAAGTCAACATTTGTTTGATTTCACTCCGTGCATCTAAGCATGCTTGCGATACGCAATAAGTAATTTTTGCAAGATATCCTGCATGTTGGCAGCACCATTGTGCACACGTTATTTTCGGGCAGACTTTCAGTTGCTGTGTGACTATTGATAGCAATGAAGTACTCCAATCGTAGTGGTTTTATCGTGCAATCCGCGAGGCCAAGGTAATCATTGATGAGAAATGTTCACTTAGTTTCAATCAAAAGTGCACGTGCGACTGCACTATACCTACTCACATAAACCTTAGTCGCTGCACATGTGCGGTAAAACACTGAAATACCAGCAAAAATGCGGTTGGTCCTCGTTTTTTTTTTCGAAGCTCTCTGCATCCGGCTCCCTGAAACGATAGCGTTGCGGCAAGGTGTCTACTGTTGTTTGCAAGCATGCAGCCGACTTTTTACCCGAAGAGATTCCGAACTGTACAAAATACTTCACCACGCAGCATACTTGCATTCTTGTTTCCAGCACTTACACCAGCGTGAACAGGAGCAGCCTCGAACCACACAAAATTTTTTATGATCGGTTCACCAGTGATGAAGGAATCTGGAGTTGCTCAGAGCATAATGCACCATAATCCATTTCTCAGAACGCATGAACTCCGACGATAACTGACAGCGCATGCAACACGAGTTTTACTGTGTGCATCGTCCATTTTTGTTGTCTGTTTCGAGCATTCTGATGCGAGTCGCTGAAATTTCACTTCTGCCATCACCTCGTTTGCGTTCATTCACGTTTGTGGTACATCATCACAACGCGATAGAAACTACCAGCCTTCCGTATTGACACAATCACTAACGCGAGACATCTCGTGCATAGAGTAAGATTCTGGGGGAGCGCGACCTTACCGGCACCTGAAGGTAAGAGGAGGAAATATATACCCGCGAATCTTACCGCCAGGCGAGAAACGAGCGCTAGTATTTAAGGCACAACTTTAGCAGCTGACATGTATCCTCGCTAAAGTTCTAGTTTCTAGCATTCTGGGTAACTGCCCGAACATTGCTGAGCTGGTTGCTTCCTAACAATACATATATATTCACTCCCTTGGAATACGCTTCCTACACGTAGTTCTTGATAGTTCGTGTTCTGGGTCGATCAGTGCGTTTCTATGAAACTTGATGGTCGCACCGAAGCGTCGTACGGTATAACGCTTGATGTATATTTCCCGAAAAGCGAGCCCCGCCGCCGTTGTCTAGTGGCTAAGGTACTCGGCTGCTGACCCTCCACTCGCGGGATTGAATCCCGGCTGCGGAAGCTGCATTTCTGATGAAGACGGTAATGTTGTAGGCCCGTGTGCTCAGATTTGGGTGCACGTTAAGGAACCCCAAGTAGTCAAAATCTCCGGAGCCCTCCACTTCGTCTTCTCTCGTAATTATATCGTGGTTTTGGGACGTTAAACCCTATACATATCTATCTATCCCGAAAAGCGACGCTGCTTTCTGTGCACAGTTGACGACTGGCGAAAATGAGAATGCTGCTTGTCACAGGCAGGCAGCTTCATCGAAGTAACGGGCCAGTGGCCGGCATGTAAGAGCACTTTAGACTTTGAGTATTTCTGGCCTTTTCTGGACTATTTATTAGACTACTTCTATGAGCACTTTAAAAGGCATCGACACACCCTGAAGATGCTTTCTTCGCTTCTGCCACAGAACAATCCCGAATCTACCCCTCTTCCCACTGCCGAGAAGTTTACTGACGTGTATTTCGCATCGGCAATCTCGTCAGCCATGTGGGAGGTTTTTTTGTCCTGTCGATTGGGCCGTAACTAAAACTAATTCATACTTACACTCGAAAAAATTCATTGCGGATGTTAGTTGGCCCTCGCAAGGCTATTCGTTCGACAAAGGTCTCGCCAGAAGCAGACGATCCGCGCACAGGAGAAGTGGCTGCAGCAGCGCGGTTGAGAGTGGAGTCCACAAACTGACGTCACACGGAAGAGGGTGCCACTTCAAGATCTGGAGGCCAATTGCACACAATTTATTTCTCGAATAAAGAGCTCTCCTAGTTCGTTAGATCAGCGTCATGCCTAAAGTGTTGTGTCACCACTATTCCCGCAAGAAATACAGATATTTGGTTCGTACCGCGTTTCCGAACTATATATAAATACGAAGCTTTAGCCTACAACGTTACCACAGCACTCAACGCGGGATAAAGTGCAACCCCAAGTAACAAGAAACAACTGCCCTCATATTTCTACTCTAGCTACCTAGGAACATGCGCAAAAAACTATTCTCACAGCAATGTAATATTTTTCATAGCTTAGTCCAAAGTGAATAAATTGCTTCATGCTACTTTTTATCTTGCATTGTATATTAGCGATATGAATGTAGGTGTGTTCAGTTAAATGTATATTTGTGTGCTTTTAAGCTTATAAGTGACAATGCATTCGTTTATGTATGCACGATGAATATTGATTTTTGGAAACCCTTTTTTACAGCTTTATAGTAGGTGTTGTAAAGTAATCAGTTCAAAATACATTTTAATTAGTATTTATTGTTCATGTTTTATAGAGTACTTGCATGTTATCTACTTGAAATCATTTCCGCACTACCGCGATGTGCGTGTACAGGTCACCAGGGCCTTTTCCGAGCTGTTATCAAGGCTTTTTACCTTGGGGACTTTCCACTTTTGTCTGGTCAATAAAAAAAATTGAATTGAAAATTGAAATTGAATTTGTTCTGTTATAACACTAAGCACCAGGACATAAGTAACGAAAAAACGTAAATGACAAACACAAACTAGGGAATAAATTCGGCAGATCCCACTTACCTGGAAACCGACGTTATGCGAAGCATGTGGACAGAGAGTGACCGTGTTGCAATTTTTTTTATTGAGCGACACGTCATGAAATGACGCTGAATATATGTACAAATGTTGCACGCGCAGACTTATGTTGAAGAGTTACAGATGTTTATATAACCATTTGTTTGCACTTGCGCAACGGTGCCACCTGGAACATGCGTATTAGCAACACCAGAAGTTGATATGAAGCGCTTATGCTCACGAGGATGCTGGCTCTGGACACTGCTACATAAGTCAACTTCAGTGCATGGCAACTAAACACAATTGATGTTAATCCCACGTGACGGCTGTATCAATGGAGTACATGTGTAATGTTTATAAAATTGTGTAGGCAGCACTGAAACCACTATTGAAGGTTCATGAAGATTAGCGTCTATTTGAAAAGAAGTTCCGAGACCTGGCATAGCTCTGTGGTAAAATGCTTAATTGCCACGCAGAGTGCTTGGATCCGATTTCAGCTGGGGTCCTGACAATTACTCTTTGCATTCGACGGGTCGACGCTACCGCTCACGGTTATTTCTTAACGCTCGGCGCGTTAAAATTGCCTAAAGTTGTGTTCCCGTCATTCCTGGGTAGCTACTAAGTGTCAATCACTTGTGGCACATACCCAACCGTTGGCATGTGTCACTGTCTGGCGAGGAGTGTTTGACGATGTACGCGACAGGATTGTGAAATTATTCATGTGTTAACTCGCGCGTCCCAGTCGTCAAACTATCACCCCTCCCACGCTAATTTTGGTTCACGCCAAGTTTTAAGGGGGTGACCACGAGAGCACGCAAACATAAGCGGATAGATAGATAGATAGATAGATAGATAGATAGATAGATAGATAGATAGATAGATAGATAGATAGATAGATAGATAGATAGATAGATAGATATATAGATAGATAGATAGATAGATAGATAGATAGATAGATAGATAGATAGATAGATAGATAGATAGATAGATAGATAGATAGATAGATAGATAGATAGATAGATAGATAGATAGATAGATAGATAGATAGATAGATAGATAGATAGATAGATAGATAGATACGCTCAAAGTCGCCGAAGTTCGCTAAGAAATGCTTAGCATTTAAAAATTGCACAGCGGCGGCCGCAAAAACGCGTGCCGTTCAAAGTCTAGAGCTTCTCCCTTTGCCGGCGACGTGTGGCCTAAACATTTTAAAAGACTACAGCACACGTGCTAGCCGCATCGCAACTTATCTCCACCTCAAACTACCATTTTTATGCCAACAAAAACTATTTCATACAGTCCATCTCTGCACATGCGCTACTTTTTTTTAACCGTTCCCACCCGCAGAAGCACGCTTCATACTCGAGTATTGATGAAAATGATCTTAGACGTAGCCTCACACACATCTCATATCGATATCAAGCACTCTCAGCAGTGCAGGTACAATTTGCGATTAGCAACTAATCCCCCTCAATAAGTTATCGCATCACTCAGTGTATTATTGATGTATTCACTTACACAATAACGCGCATAACGGTGTTAACTCGTCAAGTGAGTTTTATTTGGGCATCTGGAACTATCCCGTCGATGCATGATACGGTTGTAAATGGCTGAAAGCCTGCTTCCGCAAAGTTGGTGCAGACGCCTAGCTATAGCGCAGTTTATTAGTACTTACAAAAAGAGAAAACTCATCGTGAACAGGCGCACATGATCCATTCAGGCAATAGAGAGTTTTAGTAATGCGTACGTATCCTACGTGGCGGCGTTGCGTACGTCAGTATTCCACGTTTTGCGCAGTGCGCATGCGCAGACCATACGCGGCCGCTACGTATACGCTAGAATGCGATGCGTGCGTGCATACGTGTGAGGCACGGTGTAGGAAGGAGTGAGGTGATCGCGCCGCTCTCGAACACGTTCGCGACAGCCCGATATTTCGTTTCGCAAAATGCTGGCATGAAAGGCTACTGTTGCGTACTAAAGCGGCTAAAAATATGGTCATAATCTGGCTAGCGCGCTTGGATTTGCTCAGATCGCCCTTCATCAAAACGTACGGCGGCGATGGCGTAGTGGTTAGAGCATCCGACTCGCATGCAAGAGGTCCGTGGTTCAAATCCCGGTACCGCGCAGTTCCCAACCGGATTAAAAAAAAATCCACGTGTTGATGGAACTGCATTAAGAGGCCTGGGGTGCGGCCTCACCGGCAAACACCGCCGAGAACGCACTCCCTCACCAGAGAAGGATTGACCACCCTGGTGCAGTATCTGGCCACTACCTCCCACATGCTTACATCCAATAACTCACGACCCTCAGTCCCCAGCAGCTGCGAAGCAACTGACCACGGCGGCGGTCAGATCTGCAACGCAGCAGAGGGTGCTAAGAATCTCTGGATCCGGACAGGCCGCCATTGGAACCTGAACTTGGCAACGTTTAACGCTAGAACCTTATCTAGTGAGGGAAGTCTAGCTGCACTATTCGAGGAGCTAGAGGGTGTTAAATGGGATATAATAGGGCTCAGTGAGGTTAGGAGGACAGATGAGGCCTATACGGTGCTACAGAATGGGCGCGTCCTTTGCTACAGGGGCTTGGCAGACAGAAGAGAACTAGGAGTGGGGTGCCTAATTCACAGGAAAATAGCTGGCAACATAGAGGAATACTATAGCATAGATGAAAGGGTGGTAGGTATCGTAATTAAACTAAATAAAAGATACAAGATGAAGGTAGTACAGGCTTACGCGCCTACATCCAGCCATGATGACGCTTCAGTTGAAAGCTTCTATGAAGACGTGGAATCGGCAATGAGTAAGGTAAAAACACAGTATACTATAGTGATGGGCGACTTTATTGCAAAGGTAGGGAAGAAGCAGGCTGGAGACCAGGCAGTAGGAGATTATGGCATCGATACTAGAAACGCCAGAGGAGAGCTACTAGTAGAATTCGCAGAACGCAATAATTTACGGATTTTGAATACCTTCTACCGAAAACGAGAAAACCGCAAGTGGACATGAAGGAGCCCTAATGGCGAAAATAAGAACTAAATAGACTTTATAATGAGTGCACACCCTGGAATCGTGCAGGATGTGGAAGTGATTGGCAAGGTACGATGCAGTGACCATAGAATGGTACGGTCTCGAATTCGCCTAGACTTGAAGAAGGAACGACAGAAACTGATACGCAAGAAGCCAATCAATCAGCTAGCACTGAGAGGGAAAGTACAGGAATTCAGAGTGTCGCTGCAGAACAGGTACTCGGCTCTTAGTGAGGAAACCAACCTTAGCGTAGATACAATGAATGATAATCTGACGAGTATCATTACGGAGTGTGCAGTGGAAGTTGGAGGCAGGGTAGTTAGACAGGACACTGGCAAGCTTTCCCAGGAAACGAAGAACCTATTTAAGAAGCGTCAAATCATGAAAGTGTCAAGTACAACAGACAAAATAGAACTGGCAGAGCTTTCGAAGTTGATAATTAGACGTAAGGTATGCGATGTAAGAAGGTATAACATGGAGAGAATTGAACACGCTCTGAAAAACGGAGGACGTGTCAAAGCATTGAAGAGGAAACTTTGGATAGGCAAAAGTCGGATGTATGCACTAAGGGACAAAGAAGGCAAAATAACTACCAATATGGATAGGATAGTTAAAATAGCGGAGGAGTTTTACAGAGATCTGTACAGTAGCCGAGACAACCACGACCTTAATACTATAAGAACTAGCAGTAACCCAGATTACACCCCACCAGTAATGATAGAAGAAGTCAGAAAAGCTTTGGAGAGCATGCAAAGGGGCAAAGCTGCTGGTGAGGATCAGGTAACATCAGATCTGCTGAAAGATGGAGGACAGATTGTGTTAGAAAAACTAGCCACCCTGTTTACGAGGTGTCTCCTGACGGGAAGAGTACCAGAGTCTTGGAAGAACGCTAACATCATCTTAATACATAAGAAAGGAGATGACAAGGACTTGAAGAATTACAGGCCGATCAGCTTGCTCTCTGTAGTATACAAGCTATTTACAAAGGTAATTGCTAACAGAGTAAAGAAAACATTAGAATTCAATCAACCAAAGGAACAAGCAGGATTTCGAACAGGCTACTCAACAATTGACCACATTCATACTATCAATCAGGTAACAGAGAAATGCTCAGAGTATAACCAACCACTATACATAGCCTTCATAGATTACGAGAAGGCGTTTGATTCAATAGAAATATCAGCCGTCATGCAAACACTGCGGAATCAGGGCATAGATGAAGTATATATAAACATTCTGGAAGAAATCTACAGGGGATCAACTGCTACCATAGTGCTTCATAAAGAAAGCAACAGAATACCAATCACGAAGGGTGTAAGGCAGGGGGACACAATTTCCCCAATGCTATTTACCACGTGCTTACAGGAGGTTTTCAGAAGCCTAGATTGGGAACAGTTAGGGATAAGAGTCAATGGAGAATACCTTAGTAACCTGCGCTTCGCCGATGACATTGCATTGCTGAGTAACTCGGGGGACGAATTGCAACTCATGATTACGGAGTTAGACAAGGAGAGCAGAAAGGTGGGTCTTAAAATTAATCTGAAGAAAACGAAAGTAATGTACAACAACCTCGGCAAGGAGCAGCGCTTCGAGATAGGTAATAGTGCACTTGAAGTTGTAAAAGACTATGTCTACTTAGGGCAGGTAATAACCGCAGAGCCGAACCACGAGATTGAAGTAACTAGAAGAATAAGAATGGGGTGCAGCACATTCAGTAAGCACTCTCAAATTATGACAGGTACATTGCCACTATCCCTCAAGAGGAAGGTATATAACAGCTGTATCTTGCCGGTACTTAGCTACGGAGCAGAAACCTGGAGACTTACAAAGAGGGTTCAGCTTAAATTGAGGACGACGCAGCGAGCAATGGAAAGAAAAATGGTAGGTGTAACTTTAAGAGACAAGAAGAGAGCAGAGTGGATTAGGGAACAAACGGGGGTTAAGGATATCATAGCAGAAATCAAGAAGAAGAAATGGACATGGGCAGGGCATGTAGCGCGTAGACAGGATAACCGCTGGTCATTAAGGGTTACTAACTGGATTCCCAGAGAGGGGAAGCGGGTTAGGGGAAGACAGAAGGTTAGGTGAGCAGATGAGATTAAGAAGTTTGTGGGTATAAATTGGCAGCAGCAAGCACAGGACCGGGTTAACTGGCGGAACATGGGAGAGGCCTTTGTCCTGCAGTGGACGTAGTCAGGCTGATGATGATGATGATGAAAACGTACTTCTAAATTGATCAACTAAATGGCGCAACACGCATACGTTCATTACGTACGCGGGTACTACAGCGTACTGAAAGGCCATTCGTGGGAAACGATGCCACGCAAGCAAGGCGCTGTCGTGATGCGCACGAAGCGACATTCCGCAGTACTGAAGCTCTCTAATAAGCATTACATTTGCACTCCGACAATATAGAATCAATATCGCATTAACATCCCTGATTAATTTTTATTGCACTCCTATGGCTTGGTTAACTATATCCAAGTGTTGATAAATTGAAGCAACGCTTAAATACGCCAACGAATGCTCCGTATGACGTTCTCGCAACGTAGCGTACCCATCGTTTCGATAAAACTGATGTCTGTGCTCTGACCTGGTGCTGATGTTATACGTCAGCAACAGTGTCACCTTTAAACACCAGTGCAGTCACCAGACTGAAAAGTCGCGATGTGGACACAACTACCCCATTTACAGAAACACGTTGATCCACCAAGTATCGCTGCGTCAAAGCCGAAAAATGCAGCATGGAAAGCCGCTACTCCTTGACTGCTTCGCATGAAACAGAATCCCACAATACGTCGTTTTTTTTCGAATTTCATATTTTTTATTCTTTTGTGCGTATATGGACGTATTTCGTAAATACGAAACCATTATATTACGTACAAGACTGTGGGCTGCATCGGAACTGATGCTTGAACTGGCTGTGCTTGTAGCTGCTGCTCACGGACTCCTTGTCTCACTTCCTCCCGGACAACTTCCGCTAATGGCGAGACAGTTGAGGGGTTGCCATTTAGCTTCTGGAGCTGTTCTCGAACCACCGATCGAATGAGCTCTCGTAATACGTCGATGCCATTCCCAAAGACTGCTGACACCGTGTCTACAGATGTGACGTTGACATCTTGATTGTGATGCCTCGCTCGCTCTTGCAGAGTCTTTTCAACCACTGTCGCCTTGGTGCGAAATTCGGCAATCTTTCGCGGGGGACATCAGAGCAAACCATCAAAAATCTCCTGCTTCACCCCACGCATCAGGTGCCGAAGTTTCTTGTCCTCGCTCATATTTTGATCACACCGGTGAAATAAGCGGTCGATGTCTTCCACATACATGTCGACGCTTTCATTGTTGCGCTGGTTTCTTGCATGCAGGGCAGCTTCACATCTTTCCTTGTGGTCTGTGCTCAGGTTTGTGGCCAGTAGTTCCCGTCGAAAGTCATCACATGACTGAATGGCACCTTCATGGTTTTCGAACCATGTTCGTGCGCTGTCCTGCAACGCGAAATAAACGTGGCGGGGCTTCCGTTCTTCGGTCCATCCGTTGCAGTTGGCGACGCGCTCAAAACCGTCCAGCCAATGCTCGGCGTCTTCATGAGGATCGCCATGAAAACGGTCGAACGTCCGTGGCTCATCGACAACGACGCGCGCGGCAGCGACTGGAGACGAAATGACATTTGCGGCGGCGATTGCAGACGACATTTCGGTATTCTAACGGGAGACAGCTGGAGACACTCTAGGCTCCAGTGGCAAGGAAAATTCCGGTGGCTCACCATGTAGACTACGGCTGGAGCGCTTATGAACTGGCGTGAGCTCGGTTGGTCTGAGTGGTCGTAGTTCCGGGCTGCTTCCTCGAAGTCAAACTGGGTTTGGGATCGTTACTCAGCACCTCCCCCAGAATCGTTACGCACAATCCAGATGGTGTAAGAATAACTGTTCATTGGGGCTAACTTGTGCCCGAAAAGTAAAGGAAAACGTAGCAGTGTTTCTAACAGGCGATCAAAAAAAGAAATCAATCTCCGAGAAGCCCTCGAGTGGTGCACCAATTCTTTTTCGTCAAAATCCCGTGCTGAGGAGGCGCGCACCGTCATAGCCTTTTCTTGTCTCATAATCGGGCCGCTGGTCTCCAAGGGGACGCACGAACTAGCACGCGTAGTTTGAATATACTGCGTCTGTCTTGTGTCAATATCAACAAAGCGTGTGATATAACCCTGAAAACAAAAATGGCGAATAATAATAGGACAAAATCAGACAAGTGCACAAATGTAGCATACTTGTAAATATATTCTATAAGTGAAAGAAAATTGAAAAATGAATGTCGAATGAGCGCGACACTCGACATTGGTTGCAGTGCGTGGTCGCACAAAAAAAAGAACACGGGAAAGCCTTCACGGAATTCTAGCCACGTCTACCACGGCTCCGTCTAAACGAGCGACATACGCACAACTGTCCGTGGTCGGGAAAGCATCGGTCCAGCTTTTTTCGACCCGACTCAATGGAAGCATACAGCGCCCACATGAACAGCCGACGCATTTTCGTATTCCTCGAGAGGCACGAAGTCTTGTACACCAAGTACTCATGCCAGGTGGCAAAGCGAGTGAAAAGCTCCCGGCCTACTCGAGTGTGAAGATGCGGCGACGGCGACTGCTTTAGGCTTGTCGGCGCCACGCGCGGCCCGTGCACACAGCACCACCGACGGCATGTTGGCTACCGCAGCACAGCAATACTGCGATGATCAGGTGGAAGGCAGACTCTTTAAAGCCTTCGTAGGGTACGCGTCGACTGGAACGACGCCCTGCACCAGCTGCGAGATCATTCGCCATCGTCTTGAACTGGGGGCGTGCAGCCGGATGCGATGACTGGATTCCTCGACTTCGCGCATGGTAAGAATGACTGGCGCTACCTGTTGGTTGTTGCTTTCCACTGAAATAAATTTTTGATTGCGGAAGAAATTAGAGCCTTCGTGTCAGTCTCAATAAAAATGCAGCATTTACGTTCAGTAGTAGCTCGTTTGGAACACTGCCCGATATGGCACCTTGACAGTGACGGCCTTGTCTTCAAGCTAAATTCAAGATAGCGCTATATGCCTAAAACCATACGCACAAGCGCTACAGATGTGGCGGTAATCAGCTCTAAGTGCGACACAAGTGCGCAGTAAAACGATGAGCACTTGAAAAGGAACTTCGTAAATCTCCACTCTACTCACAGCATGTCCTAGATACGCATGCGTGAGTGTTTTATCACGTCCAGAGCTTCAGATATGGCGTTCCGTGTTCGCGCTGTCACATCTCTTGGCTTCATGAACTCACGTTAGAGAGGGGACTTTGACGTCGTGGTCTGCTCCACATCACAAGTCGCATATTTTTTTTACACAAACCAGTCTCTTTTACGCGGACATTCCCACCCTGTACAACATCTTGATGAATTTTATGTCTTGTAATTTTTGTTTAGCGAATGAATAATAATGCGCAACAAATACTGTGAAATTTAAAGGATATATATATATATATATATATATATATATATATATACATATATATATATATATAGTGGGAGTAATAATTCAATGGGCCAGTTAGTCTTCGTGAAGGTATGGGATATGGCACAACGGGAGCGTTCTCAACAAGGTTAAATATATCTATTTCCCAACAGTTTCGGAAGGGGTCCTCCCTTCATCAGGGGTTGAGTTATGAAGGGAGAACCCCTCCCGAAACTGTTGGGAAATAAATATATTTATCCTTGTTTGTTAACAACGCTCCCGTTGTGCCATATCCCATACCTTATATATATATATATATATATATATATATATATATATATATATATATATATATATATATATATATATATATATATATATATATATATATATATATAGTTCAGTAGATCCTCCATGAGCGGCCACAACGTGGTTTATTTCGACGTTTAGGCCTAGAGTCTGGCCTTCATCAGGATCCTGATGAAGGCCAGACTCTAGGCCGAAACGTCAAAAAAAACCGCGTTGTGACCGCTCACGGAGGATCTACTGGACTATACGCAACGCTACGGCCCCTCAACAACCATGCCTGCCTATATATATATATATATATATATATATATATATATATATATATATATATATATATATATTCGTCGGACTTCATCGCCCTAAATCTCTGACCATGCTGCTCTGAGCGTCAACTCTTATCATAACACTTCATACAAGAAGAAAACAAATGAATCACAATGTCTAACATATTAAAAAGAACGGGGACGTGCCACTTTCAAGAAGCCACATTGAGACCAATCTCCAAACTTATTGGGCATCTAGTTCTTCAAATGTAGTAGGCACTCAGCAAAAAAAAAAACTACACGAACAGATGATCCGCGCGGAGTAGCAATGTCTTTGTTTTATGCTTTTTATGTGCTTGCTTTTTCATGCTTGCCGCTTCATGCTTGCCTCTGAAATATTTTTGTGTAAACATTGGCGCTAATGGACTACCTTCTCAAGTCATGAGAAATATCTAGCAACACTTGACGTCTGCCTGGGCAAGTGTTTCAACTGCCATCAACGCTATCTGTTGTAGGAGATGCACAAATAGTCACCTTCGAGTTGCGACGTTGTAATAGGCAATCTGCCAGTCATTTCCGGGCTGAAGAAACACCGGTGCCGCAGTAGAGCAGTCTGAACAACAGATCCCGGGGGGCATGACATGTTTTGTTCAGCCAGAAAATCGTGGTGACCGAGAGTTGTCGCCCTCGGAAGCCGTACTCGGCCTCGCACAGCGCCCAAACCTTTCACTTGGTGGAGCTGTGGGTCGAAAGCCGTGGCCAGTTCTTCTGGGATGCTGATGTAACGTCATCGCATCAGACAGGCGCCGATTGTTTCCGATTGGCGTCGGGAGCTCGCCATCAGAGAACTTCCACTGGGCGCCTCCTTGGAACGTTGCTGGACTTGCGTGACGAACGAGCTGGAATAGCACAATGGCGATGGGTGCGCGGTGCACGAGACTTGATTGCTTGCTCGTTTGTGCCCACGTTTCGACTCATACCCCCCACAGGAGAGTGGCCATTAAACCGGTGGTTAGTATATTGGCGATAAAATAACATCAACTTTGACGAAGGAAAATGAATTAAAACAGATTTCTAGGGAATATCAAATTCAGCCATCGTAAGGTAACGTGGATAAAACTAGGTAGCGAAGAAATAATTGAAATAAACAACTGAATTTCAAGGAACTTGTCTCCCATTAGAAATAACCTGAAAGGAACACCTTCTTGTGTCTCTAAGGCATTCGCAAACTGCTAGGCAGATGTTCCTGTTCCTGGGGCCCTAGACAAGAAGCCTCAAGGGAATGTTTTAAAAATTAAGGGTAACGCTCAATTTTCCGAATAGATGTCTTTTTCCAATGGCTTGTGAAACGTCGGCAAGTAAGTAGAAACTCATCGATGTTTCGTACTCCTGACAGTAAAGCAAATGAGATAGGACCTCGCCAAACCATGTATACTTAAAAATTAGGAGGTGGAGGAATCCGGCAACGATATTTCGCGAGGCACACTTTCGGCTTTCAAGAAGCACGCCATTTAATTTAGCAAGAAAAAAAGTGTCATGTGAGGTGAACTGACCATCATATCATTTCTTGATTGTTTCGGTATGTGTATATACTAGTTGTTCAGACGGCCCTGTAACACAATCTACCAACGACACCGTAATCTGCAGTTCGAAGACATTGCTTACCAATGCGCCTGACAAGAAATACCATATTTTACAGCAAACTCACTAATTGTAACCTTGACTTCAACGCAGTCAGACTTTCGAACGCTAACGGGCCACTGACGCCAGCCACTTGCGACTAGTATCAAGGCAAGGGTGAACACATCCTTTGTGGTTAAGTAGCAACAGAAATAAATGCAGAGCGCGTCCGAGGGTTAAGTTCAAAAAGTTATTCTCTTTCTAAAAATCAAAAACAGAACTAATTTGGCTTTCTTCCATATTTTAAAAGGAAGTGTTCCACCAAATGTCGCGTAACGATGATGTTTACTTCGATCACGTCAGTGTGAGAAATATAGTCGATTATGGAACAAATTCCAGGATTTCTCAGATTTCTCTATTTGTTTTGGAAATACTTGAAAACAATCTGACCCTTAAAAATCACGTGACAATTGGCTTAGCAGGTGCCTCAAAGGTGCGTTTGAGAACAGAGTGTCGGGGAGGAGCCTCCAGCGATAGCTTTGCTGCTGCTGAGCTAGTTGTCATGTGATCACAGACGCTGCGGGCGAGCTTTGTGCTGGGCGGTGTCCGGCTGCTGCGACGTCGCTAGATCGCTAGATCCTTAATCGCTAGATCCTTAAACGTCGCTAGATCCTTAATCTAATTGACAAATTTTACCAACCTCTATCATCCGGGTCGTAAAGGTGATGCGGGATTTCATACTTGTGTAGTAGGTAAATCAGTTAGTTTCCTTCAATACCCGTAAGTGAGACTTGCGGGAATGCCAAAATTGTTTTATTGCGGTTAGCTAAATTATGGACTCTCTGGGCTAGTTTTCAGCCGGCGACGGCAACGTTTGTCGCCACCGTCGGCTGAGAGGAGAGAAAGAGAAAAGCAGAAAAGAAAAAAATCAGAAAATTTCTTCATGGGAATCGAACGCATGACCTTTAGATTCAATTCGCAGGTCGTTATACACTGAAATAGGAAGTGCACGATCAAACGGGAAGCTATTAATATACACCACTTACCGCTGGCAGGGCCGATCTCGGGTGAGATATCGGCGAATTCTCGGCACTTCCAGCGAGATGTTGCAAAGATTGTGCTAGCCACCACGTTCGCTGTGACGCGGTGACGCGTGCTCACGCGGTCATCTGAAACGCGTTATCTGCCTCGAAGGGTGTTGACACTCGTGCGTGCGCGAAAATATCTCGTGGTGTGAGAGAGTCGTACGCTTTAGGCGTTCACCAAAACGATTCCGTTGTAGTTACCGGGCGCAGAAAGGTCAGTTCGCCCACTGCACAGTCCCGGTTTACTAAAAGGGCCCGCTTTTCAGACGCAGCGAATTAACAACTGTGACGATTGTTTGTCCACGCTAATCTATACCTGTGAGCAGGTTTTCTGCGTCATTTATGTATTAGAAGCGTGCTGCACGTTTCATTATGATTTCGATTCTTTGCGTGACATTACAATTGGTTGCTATCACATTCATTACTACGCACTTGCGCCGAAGGAATAATTTTGTTTCCGGATTCAAGTTCTGAACTTCCCGCAGTGGCCGTTTTGGTTAAGCAGGTTATGACTCTGTACAGTATTACGGTGCTGCTGAAATAAGGGCTGTCAGGGCCAAACCTCATAAGCGCGAAAATGCACGCGACCGCGACGAGCGATGCGACGTGGATCGGCTTCGCGCGATCAGTCGCTAGCGCAGGCAAACCTCATTCACGCGACGGCTTTGGCGAGCGAACTCCACTGTTGCTGGCATGAGGCCATCTACTCGCACCAAAACAAAACCGCGTAGTGAGCGGTATGCAACTTAAAAATAAGTTATATTGTTGTGCAATGGAACGGAAAGTGTTTATGAGTGCCTTGTAGCACTTTTTGTTATATGCACATGCGTAAACATTGCGTTATTTCTTATTGCGCATACGTGACTGGGGCAGGGTCACGTGCACCTATGTAGTCTTTGTCTTTTTCGGTTTTTCGCTATTGGCTGCTTGAGCCCAGCACTTCCTGGTGATGAGCGACGGTTTCCAAATCTGGAGAACCGAGCGATCGCGTAAAAACGAGCATGCGACACGTCGCGCGAACGCCATGTTTCCTCGCTCATAGCATCGCTCGTCGCTGTCGCGTGCATTTTCGCGCTTATGAGGTTTGCTCTTCAATGTGCGGCCGAGCGAGTGCTTGTAATTTGTTTCTAGTTGCAAAAGTGTGATATATTTTGCCACTTATGTTTACGACGAGGGTGTGTGTGCAAAAGATTGGTGAGGTTTCTATTGTATTTCTATGCGGATCAAGATTTCAACGTGGGAGCCGTACTATAATTTGCTTCGGTCAGTTCGCTGGAGTGGACTGCCGCTTGCTGACCTGTTTATCAGGCAACTTGTGTTAACATTTCTATTTTTAAGAGATGAAAATTGGTTCTTACGCAAAGTCATACAGGTATGGCTGACAAGTGATCTGCCAGAAGTCGTCATTACGTGCTGTGTAGATGTGTGAAGTACGGCTACATAAATGCATGAAGCGATTGTTTCGTTTCGTGTATTACGCGCATAGCTTTGTTTAGAATATTCATGTAGAATCATCAGGAAAAAACTGTATAGAGACTTGGTTAGCCGTACCAGTATAAACATTTGTTATTGAAGGAGGCCACGTAAATGACCTACTGAATCGTGTTGTCCGTTCAGCGAAGTGAGAGCGCGGCAGAAAACACACAAGAAGCAAAGAAGAGACCATGGTGCATAAAAGGGCGCAGAAGCGTGCAAAGACATAGCACTTTTCAGAAACGTGCACAACAGTTTTTAAAGTGTATTTCGGGAGTGTTGTGTAACATACCCCTTTCTAGTGGCCGCAAGTACACCGGCCAAACTTATCAATGTTTGAATGGACACATGAGAGAACATAGGAGTCTTTTAAAGTGTAGTGCATATTTCATTTTGGCTTGGCATCGCCATACTTGCTAATCCACACCGTTGTTTGAAATAACAAGTGTTCCGGCATCCGCTTAAACTGCGCGAACAAATTCTGAAGCGTATCACATTTCCAGAAATAGGGATCAGTGCAACACCCATTCTTCATTATCGCTACATGACTATGAGTTTACTTATATACTTAATTTATAGACAAGTGTTTCGATTGAACGCGTCGCATGCTGCTCGTACAAGAAAAAAAGTGCTCGTGCTGTGTGCCTCTTCTTTGCTTCTTCTCTCTTTTCTCCGCGCTCAAATTTCCCTAAACGATGACGAAATAGCAACTTTAAATCCTAAAGTTCGTGAATATGATAAATTAATTTTTTTACACAATGCACTTGTACACTACAAGTAAAAACATGGTTAGAGAAAAAATGTATTGATGTACCAGGTACTGTTACCTGCTTGTTGTAATTGATTGATTGATTGATTGATTGATTGATTTATAAGTGGGCTTTAACGTCCCAAAACCACCATATGATTGTGAGAGACGCCGTAGTGGAGGGCTACGGAAATTTAGACCACCTGGGGTTCTTTAACATGCACCCAAATCTGAGCACACAGGCCTACAACATTTCCGCCTCCATCAGAAATGCCGCCGCCACAGCCGGGATTTGATCCCGCGACCTGAGGGTCAGCAGCTGAGTACCTTAGCCACTAGTTCACCGCGGCGGGGCTAACTTCTTTCTTTGAAAAACCGTAGGTGATTCATCACGCTTTTGTAGATTGCTGGGATGCAGTCTTCAACCGGGACATTCTGCAAAGAGTTCTTTAAAAACACGATGTGCAACCTTAAGGGTACCCAATTTTTTTTCTACTTCATAAAATATGAGTTGTGACTGGAAAGTCGCTACTATCTATCTATCTATCTATCTATCTATCTATCTATCTATCTATCTATCTATCTATCTATCTATCTATCTATCTATCTATCTATCTATCTATCTATCTATCTATCTATCTATGACCCAAAAATCGGCATACCAAGGACTTGAGGTTATGACGAACATGAAATCATGGTTATGACATGGATAACCAAATACCACGGGCCACGATATGCAGCTATGTGACACAGGTGATTAACCCTCTCAGCCCTGATATTTTTTTCAACCAGCTGAAAATTTTGTTTCTTGATGATTCGGATTTACTGGGCCGTCAAGAGTACCAAAATAGTTTTTTCTGAGCCCGCTACAGGTGTAGAAGAAAAATCCTTGATAGATTGATATGTGGGGTTTAACATACCAAAACCACCGAATGATTTTTTTGAGAGATGCCGTAGTGGAAGACTCCGAAAATTTTTGCTACCGGGGGTTCTTTAACGTGCACTCAAGTTGAGCACACGAGCCTACAGCAATTTCACCTTCATCGAAAATGCAGCCGCTGCAGCCGGGATTCGATCGCGCAACCTGCGTATGAAAAAAATGGCTCTGTGCCCTATATATATGACACCAAGGCTTAGTGATTATAAAGTGTACTTTGGTGAATTTAGCCACATCTGTTTATTTTTACTCTGTTAGGGCAAGTTATTGGTGTGAAACTAAAATAAAGCAACTAGATAAATGTTACAGTGCCTATATTGTCCAAAAGCAAGTATTTGCGCTCGTGAAACACAGCCTACTCATCGCTTTTAAATAGCCATCGTCTAACCATCTTACACTTTGTAAGATCAAAATTCTTAAAAGATAGCATAAATATGCTTTGTAGTACCAGATACATTTCAGCCCATGTCTGCAAGGGCAAATGGATTGAACTGCACTTAATATTGAACTGCACTTAATATTAAATTGAACTGCGCGATGATAGAAGCTGCACGTCAGCTTCTATCATCGCGGACCATTCATATATTTTATGAAGCAAAATAAAATGTATTATGTACAATCTTGCTATAATGTAGACCCTTACATAATATCAAGTGGTATAGCCAGGTTTCTGAACTATAATACCGAGAATTTAAACGCCCTCACAAGAGCCACAGCTATGCATTAGCCTGAATACATTGAGAGCTCCTCAACAGCCACTGAGATCGATGTCCTATATTTACAACATAAAGATTGTCCACCGCTGCGGGCAATCCGCTAGTGTTAGGGAATACCCACTTTGTAAATAGCAAGTTGAGCATATTAGAAAGAACATGAAGACAATACAATAGCTACTGATTTAGTAGTAAATCAGTAGAGTGTATTTTATATTTAGTTGAGGCGAGTGTCGTACTTTTCGCTTTCCATTATATTGCTCTAAAATTTACAGAGTTCTAAAGACGACGGCGAAGAAACAATACCTACCTGTGCTCGCGCAGGCATTCTGTGGATACCTAATACCTCGCTTAACTCTGTCACAGTCACAGTTGGCCATGACAATTCTTCGAATCCTTATTGTAGGACGCCAGGATCCAAAGTGTTTACACGTTACATCTCCCCAGAAACATGCACAGACAATGCTAATTTAAAAGCCAGACCATTAGTAAGATGAGGCATCATTTGAGTTTACCGTAATAATGCAAGATTTAAGCTTAATATTATCCTAGCACGAACTGAACTAATTTCGCGCGACATTCAAGATATCCAACTCAAAGCGACGCCAGGTCTTGAAACCACTACGGAAGAAATCCTATGCAGACGTCATATTGGTGCAATGGCAATCGAGGTGGCAGTGCTTGCTATCTCTTTTATTACAAAACGATAATAAGCTTTACATATGCACTACCACAATATATGAATTCTATGCAATTAACGTCGACGCTCCGCTTTGTATGCAGTTCAATAGGCATTGAATATGCACTCCTATGAATCGGAAAACTATACTCGAACGTACTCGACGCCAGCAGCGCTTGAATACGCTTACGCATGCAACGTATGACGTTATCGCAACGTAGCGTACGTTTAGTTTCGATAAAAAAGATGTCTGTGCTCTCACGTGGTGCTGACATGACGTCAGAACAAAATGTCACTTTTAACACCAGTAGTTGCCGTGACGGAGAAGTCGGGATGTGCACACCTGGGTTTTTCTTGAATTTAAAAATTTAATTTTTTCTACGTATTAGGGGGTATTTTACAATTACGTAACCATTATATAAACAAAGCGTGTGGATATAACCATACCAACAAAAATTACGAATAAGAATGAGACAGAATCAGATTACTGCACAAATATAGCATATATGAAAATGTATTCTACAGGTGAAGAAAATGAAAAAAAAAATCTATCGAATAAGCGCGAGACTCGGCATATGTTGCAGTTTGTGATTGCTCAGAGAAAGAGAGAACGGGAAAGCCATCACGTGATTCTAGCCACGACAACTCCGGCTTCGTCGAAGCGATCGACATAGGCTGAACTGTCCGCGGTCGGTGAAGCATTTGTGGCAGCTTTTTTCGATATGACTTGGTGGAAGCATACAGTGCCCATATCAACCGCCAACGCATTCTCGTACTCTCCGAGAGGCACGAAGTCTTCCACCCCAATTATTCATCCTAAGTGGCAAAGCGGGTCAAAATGTCTCGGCCTGCTCGAGGGAGAAGATGCGGCGATGGCAACGGCTTTAGTGTTGTTGGCACCATGCGCAGCCCGTGCACACAGCACCACCGACGGCATGTTGCTACCGCAGCACAGCAATACCGCGATGATCAGGCGGTAGGCAGACGCTTTAGGGCCTTGGTAGGGTACGTGTTGACTGGAACCCATCGTGCACCAGCTGCGAGATCATTCCTCATCGTCTTGAAGTGGGGGCGTGCAGCCGGATGCGACGACTGGATTCCTCGACTTCGTGCATGGTAAAAATGACTGGCGCTACCTATTTGGTGTCGCCTTCCACTGAAATAAAAAAATTAGAGCCTTCGTGTTAGCTCTGATAAAAATGCAGCATTTACGTTCAGTAGTAGCTCGTTTCGAACACTGCCCGATTTGGCACCTTCACAGTGACGGCCTTGTCTTCAAGCCATACGCACAAGCGCTACAGATGTGTCGGCAATCGGCTCCAAGTGCGACAGAAGTGCGCAATAAAACCAAGAACAATATAAATGGAACTAAGTTCATCTCGTATGTGTTCATATTACTGTAAAGTCCATGTAGCAGCCGACGTTCCTCCTTCGACTCACAGCAGACAATTTATACGCATGCGTGTGTCATTTATCACGTGCGAAGCTACAGATACAGACTTCCGTGTTAGCACTGTTCCATGTATTCGCTTGATGAACTAACATTAGCCTAGAGGGACTTTGACGTCGTTGTTTGCTTCATAACACAGGGCGCAAAATTTTCTTGACTCAAACCATCTTCTCTTATGGTGACTCAGTACAACATATAGATAAATTTGATGCTCTGTCCTTTTTTTAGCGCAATTATTGTCAATGTGCAACAATAAATGTCAACTTTGCGCGATATACAAATTTATATTTTATTCGGACTTCCTCGTCGTAGAACTCCGACCATGCTGCTGGGAGCGTCAGCACTTATCACGACACTTCATACAAGAAAAAAAAACAATGAATCATGATGTTTAATATTTCAAAAAGAAAAGCGACGTGCCACTTGCAAGAAGCCAACTTAAAACTAATCTGAAAAGCTTATTGAATATCATCTTCTTCAAATATATTATGCACTGCGGTAAAAAACAAAATAAAAAGGACACAACGAGTTGATTCACGGAGAATAGCGGTGGTTTTCTAAGCTTTTTGTATGCTTGCATTTCATGATGGCCGCTTTGTGCTTGCCTCCTAAATATTTTTTGGTAAACATAGTCGCTAATTGACGACCTTCTCAAATCATAAGAAATATCTAGCAACACTTAACGTCTGCCTGGGCAAGTGTTTCCACTGCGATCAACGCTATCTGTGGTAAAAGATGCAAAAATACTCACCTGTTAGCTGCGACGTTGTAAGAGGTAGTCTGCCAGTCATTCCCGGGCTGAAGAAACATTGGTGTGCCAGTAGAGAAATCTGAAGAACAGATCCCGAGGGGCCTGCCGAGTTTCGTAGAGCCAGGAAATCGTGGAGACCAGTGGTAGTCGCCTTCGAAAGAGGAAATCGGTGTCGCGTAGCGCCCGAACCTTTCACGTCGCGGAACTGCGGGTGGAAAGCCATGGCAAGTCCTTCTGGGATGCCGATGCAACATCGTGGCATCTGACAGCTGCTGGTTGTTTCCCGATCGGCGCCGGAAGCTCACCGTCAGAGAATTCCCACTGGGCGCTTCCTTGGAACGTTGCTGGACTTTCGAGGAAACAGATTGCCTGACGAACGAGCCTATTCGGAGTAGCAAAATGGCGATTGGTGCGTGATGCACGAGACTTGCTTGCTTGCTCGTGCCTATGTTTTGGCTCGTCCCCGCTACAGGGGATTGGCCACCATTCCGATGGTTAATATGATGGCTATGAAATAATTTTAAGTTTGATGAAATAAAACGAAATAAACAGATATCCAGAGAATATGAAATTCAGCAATCATAAGGTCACGTGTGCTTAAAGTAGGTACACAACTATAATTAAAATAATTATCTAAATTTTAAGAAATTGCACTTCCACTAAAAGTTACCTAACAAGGCAAGAAAGCCTCTTGTGTCTCAAAGGCATTCTTAAAGTGCTTTGCTGATGTTCGTGTTGATGTGGCCCTAGACAAGAAGCCCCAAGGGAAAGAATGATTTTAGAATTAAGGGTATTGCATATTTTCTGAATAAACATTTTCGCTGTCTTTTCCTATGGCTCGTGAAACGTCGGCAAGTATATAAGGAATCATCGATGTTTTCGCGCTTCTGACAGTAAAGCAAGGAAAAGATAGGAGCTGACCAAACCTGTAAAATTAGAAATTGGGAGGTGGAATCAGGACACAATATTTTGTGAAGCACACTTGCAATTTTCAAGAAGAACGTCCTTTATTGTACCATTTATTGATTGATACGGCAGTGTGAAACAGAGCTATAGCAGGTGTGAAGTATTGATACATGATAATTTACAACAGGCATCATATAGTACTGAAAGAAAATGCATGAAGTGAAAAACACACTGCCCAAAGAAAAAACATTTAGGCTGAAAAAGCGAACGAACACATTGGAAGCTAACCGCAAATAGCAACTGTAATATTCAAAAATACATGACCGTATTCCTGAACGGTTAAGGTAATTTTCACGAAACTCTAAAGTAAAAATATGTATGAAATCTGGACTCAGTAACACAAACTGCTGACAGCCGTGTTGTTCACTTTTTTCTTTCAGCGAACTTCAAATGCGACAACTTTTTCAAGCATCGAAAAGCTTCCTCGTTTATAAAAAATGGGGTATTGTTAAAAGGGCATTGATGCTAGGAAATCGAAGTAAGTATTTTCAATCATTCTAAACATATAAATTATTGTAGCCTGGGTTTTAATTCGCATACGGTCCGAGAATATTAAAACCCTAGAGCATACTGGCTGCCGCGAATCGTTCAATGTGATTTCGACACCAGTCGCTTGGCGAGACAAGACTTCAAGGCCGTTCGTTTCATGACCGATCCACTATGGGGGGTTAGGGCCTGGTTAAAAAGGTCAACCAACCAACCAACCAACTTCAGGTAAACTGTCCGTACTGGTTTGCTCGACAAGCAGCATCGTGGAAGAGGTGCTACAATTGCAGGTGCACTTGCTTGCACGAGGTACTGCCATTAAGGTGTTCAACTGGTCCAATGATTGCGTACACAGTGGTCATGATATCAAGCTTCAGCACTTGCGGCTTCAAGTACCACCGTCTGAAAATTTTGATTTCTGTTTCTTTACTCCTCACAAGCCTCTGTTTTCAACTGGACTGCGTAGAACAGAGGTATAGGCAACACGCGGGCAGTATCATGCGACCCTCGGCACAACGTCTAATCCTTCGCACCTTTACGTATCACTCTCTATCTGAAAACTGATGGGGCAGTTTTTTCATAAAGTGGCGATTTCGCTTGTCACCTTCAATATTGCCACCATTGATAAACGAGCCACGGTGGCTCATACGCGTTTTTGGGCGCGAAGAAGAAGAGAACATCTTCGTTGCTCTGGTTCAAGTGAACTCCTGGCAGCGGGTCTTGTTTTGTTCGTGACATTACTGGTGGAGGTGCTGGGTACGTGTACTTCGGCTGTGTCGGCCATCGTGTAGACAGCTACATCTCCCAGAGCAAGAATCAGCCGCCGCCTGCGTGGGTTACCCCCTGAATTTGGTCCCTTGGCATGGACACCCAGAAAGATGGCAACTGCGATGACAAGCCAGGCGGTCCAAACCAGCGATGGCCATGATTCGCTTCTCGCCCATGTTCTCCACGTGCCACAGCACCAAAGCCGTTCCATGGAGACATCTTCGAGGATGTTGATGACTGGCTAGACCACTTTGAACGGGTTGCCAATATCAACGAATGGGACGATGTTCGCAAGCTGCGCCGAGTTTATTTCTACTTGGAGGATTCTGCGAAGACGTGGTACGAGAACCACGAGGGCTCCTTTGCAACATGGCAAGAGTTCAGCCGACAGCTTCGTGACGCCTATCGCAACACCGAAAGGAAGGAGAGGGCCGAACAAGCCATATCCAGCAGAAACCAACGGCCGAACGAACGTGTATCCATGTTTGTCGAGGACATGCTTCGACTCTTCAAGCGCGCGGACCCTGCCATGCCTGAGGAAAAGAAGGTGCGCCATTTAATGCGCGGAGTAAAAGAACAGCTTTTCGCTGGGCTCGTGCGCAATCCACCGACGACAGTCGCCCAGTTCATCAGTGAGGCGGCTACGATGGAACGTACGCTGCAGCAGCGGTCGTCACAATACGAACGCCAGATTCCGGCCACCACATGCTCTATCGGCTCTGACAGCGAGAGACAGACCCTCGCAGACTTCATTCGAAGTATCGTTCGGGACGAATTGCGACAGCTGCAGGCAGTGGGATCCCATCCACCCGTGTCAGCCATCGCGGATGTAATCCGACAAGAAGTCCGGCAGGCCGTCACACCCCTAGCCCCAATCGCACCGCCGATTCCCGAGGCCCCAGTCCTGACATACGCAGCGGCATTGCGATCCCCTGCGCCACCGGCTACAGATACTGCTATGCGGCCAAGGTACCAGGCTATGCAGCCATTTCACGACACTGCTTCAAGCCCACCTCTCGGCTCAAGGTTTTCGAGCCCACCCACCTATCCGCCGTCCATCTCAAGACAAAGTGGTAGCAAGGCAAGCACGTGGCGCACCTCGGATAACCGTCCGCTCTGCTATCACTGTGGCGAAGCGGGTCACGTATACCGGAACTGTCAATACCGGCAACTAGGTCTCCGCGGCTTCCACCCTGATGCTCGATGCCCGCGCTACGGTGAGCGCCCCCGCGAAATTGAAGCCTATCTCACGGGCCAACGTACTCCTTCGACTATTCGGCACCACCAATCGAGATCACCATCGCCTCGCCGGTCTACGTCACCCAGTTTACCCTCATCGTCTTCCGCTCTTTTCAGGAGCCGGTCACCAAGTCCCCGCAGGGGAAACTAGGAACGGCGACTTCTGGGGGTGAAGTCGCGGCCCGGCGAACTGTAAAAGACCCTCCTTCGACGCAACGACCAGACGAGGGCGATTCCGGTTTTGCAGTGTTCTCCGACAGCAAAAAGATTGTTTCTGCCGAAATTGCCGTCTTCGTCGACAATCATGCTGTTAACGCCCTCGTCGATACCGGTGCCGACTATTCCGTAATGAGCGCAACACTGGCATCTGAACTGAGGAAGGTTATGACGCCTTGGCAAGGACCTCAGTTGCGCACGGCAGGTGGCCATCTGGTGACGCCTACTGGTATGTGCACGGCACGCATTCGAATACGTACGTCAACATTTGCGGGCTCTTTCCTCGTATTGCGCGTGTGCTCTCGGCAAGTCATTCTTCGAATGGACTTCCTTAGTGAATACGGCACCGTCATCGACCTCCGTGAATTACTTGTGTCGTTCGAGGATCCTTTTTGCGCTGCAACTGACAGTATGCAATTCCGGAAAAGAGCGCTCCGTGTTACCGACGATTCTCTGACTCTCCCACCTCGAAGCAGCCTCTTTGTCAAAGTAGAATTGGGACAGGACTTGTCTGACGCGGTAATTGCAGAGGCCAATTTGTCTCTCCTTATTTCACAACAAATCTGTGTTGCCCGAGGAATCATTCAGCCTAGCAATAGGCATGCTCACCTGCTGGTCACGAACTTCAGCGACGAATATCGCCACCTAACGAGACACACTGCCATTGCATATTGTGAAGAACTTGCCGATGCCGATGGTCCATCTACGTTAGCTTCATTTTCATCGAATGGCCACCCTGACGAGGCCTTCGTGAGCACTCTCGACGTAAACGAGAGACTACCTTCGGCTCAACGAGAAAGCCTTTTGCGTATACTCGGCTCATTTCAAGACTGCTTTGCCACTACGTCAAGGGTTAAACAGACACCACTTGCTCAACATCGTATCATCACGGAACCTACTGAGAGACCCATCCGACAACATGCCTATAGGGTGTCGCAAAAAGAGCAAGATGCTATACGTGACCAAGTCCAGCAGATGCTTCAGGACGACGTCATTCAGCCATCGACCAGTCCCTGGGCTTCGCCAGTTGTGCTAGTAAAGAAGAAGGATGGTACGTTGCGTTTTTGCGTTGATTACCGTAAACTGAACAAGGTCACCAAAAAGGACGTTTATCCTCTACCCCGGATAGATGACTCGTTGGACCGTATACGCAACGCTAAATATTTTTCCTCCATGGATTTGCGTAGCGGCTACTGGCAAATCGCAGTGGACGAGCGCGACCGCGAAAAGACGGCGTTTATTACTCCCGACGGTCTGTACGAGTTTAAAGTGTTGCCTTTCGGTCTATGCTCAGCGCCAGCTACTTTTCAAAGAATGATGGATACGGTTCTCACGGGGCTCAAATGGCAATCATGCCTTGTTTACCTTGATGACGTCGTGGTCTTTGCAGACACGTTTGAACAACACGTCCAACGCCTTTATGCAGTTCTTCAGGCAATTAGAACAGCGGGGTTGTCTCTCAAACCCGACAAATGTCATTTTGGATATGAAGAACTGAAGTTCCTTGGTCACGTTGTGAGCCATGCTGGCATCCGCCCAGATCCCGAGAAAACCCGCGCCGTTGCCACCTTTCCCGTGCCCACAAATAAGCGCGACCTACGCCGATTTCTGGGGCTCTGTGCGTATTACAGGCGCTTTGTCAAAAACTTCTCGAAGATTGCTGAACCCCTCAACAAGCTTACAAAAGACGGTGTCTCGTTTGTTTGGGGTCCCGATCAGTGCCATGCGTTCGACACCCTCCGAAACCTCCTCCAGGCTCCGCCTGTACTAGGTCATTTTGACGAAAGCGCTGACACGGAATTACACACTGACGCCAGCAACGTTGGACTAGGAGCGGTATTAGTTCAGTGGCAAAATGGCATAGAGCGCGTGATCGCTTATGCGAGCAGAACGTTATCCCCAGCGGAGAAAAACTATTCTGCAACCGAAAAGGAATGCCTCGCTGTTGTCTGGGCCATAACAAAGTTCCGCCCATACTTGTATGGCCGCCCATTCAGGGTAGTTAGCGACCACCATTCCCTTTGTTGGCTCGCGAATCTCAAAGATCCCTCAGGTCGTCTAGCACGATGGAGCCTTCGGCTACAAGATTTCGATGTCACCATCGTCCACAAATCTGGGCGGAAACACACCGACGCCGACTGTCTCTCACGTGCACCGGTCGAAAATGCCAACACTGACCTTGAAGACGACGACACTTTTCTTTCTGCCGTATCAGCGACCAGCTTAGCGGAGCAACAGCGTCATGACTCGGAGCTCATCCCGCTCATTGACTACCTGGAAGGACGCAATTCCCACCTTCCCCGAAGCTTTGCGCGCTCACTATCTTCCTTTTGTTTCCGTGATAGAGTGCTTTATAAAAAGAACTTTCATCCTACACAAGCTATGTATCTGCTTGTTGTGCCAACTACGCTTCGTGGTGACATTTTACGTGCGTGTCACGATGAGCCATCATCCGGACACCTCGGCTATACGCGCACGCTGCAACGGATTCAACGCTCCTACTACTGGCCACGTCTCGCGAAGACTGTGAAGCACTACGTTCGCACATCTCGCGACTGTCAGCGACGTAAGATTCCACCTTTACGACCAGCGGGACTACTGCACCCAATTGGCCCACCAAAGGCGCCTTTTCATCAGATTGGCATGGACTTGCTGGGGTCATTCCCCACGTCTTCGTCTGGAAACCGGTGGATTGTTGTCGCTACAGACTACTTAACACGCTACTGTGAAACCAAGGCACTTCCAAAAGCCACCGCAGCAGATGTCGCCCAATTTTTTGTTAACAGCATCGTCTTACGTCACGGTGCTCCAGCTGTCGTCATAACTGATCGTGGGACAGCTTTCACCGCAGAGATGCTGCAGGAAGTCTTGCGATTAAGTGGCACGGAACATCGTAAAACAACGGCTTACCACCCGCAAACAAATGGGCTGACTGAACGACTCAATAAGACAATTGCAGACATGCTGTCATTGTATGTGGACATCGATCACAAGAACTGGGACACCATACTTCCCTACGTAACTTTTACGTATAACACTGCTGTTCAAGAAAGTACCGGTTTCACGCCTTTTCGCTTAGTCCACGGTCGTGACGTCACGACGATGCTCGACGCCATGCTCCTGCCCGACAACTTAGGAATATACCACACGGATGCCGCCAAATTCGCGCAGTGCGCAGAAGAGGCCCGTCAACTTGCTCGTCACCGCATTCAACGTCACCAAACCGCAGACGCGCGCCGCTACAATCTTCGCCACCGTGAAGTTATTTTTAAGCCAGGTGATGAAGTCTGGGTGTGGACCCCTATCCGACAGCGTGGACGTTCCGAAAAGCTTCTTCGCCGCTACTTCGGCCCTTACAAGGTTGTGCGACGTCTCAGTGACGTCACTTACGAGGTTCTCCCACAAGGCAATTCGAGACGTTCCCGTTTCACCCCGCAAACTGAAGTCATTCACGTTTCACGTCTCAAACCATACTTTTCGCGCTGTGAATCGCCAGAGAGTGACTGACTTTATTAGTAACTTCGCGTCTTTCTTTTTGTTTCGTCCTTTCCTTACATTTTTCCTATTTTTCTTATTTCTCTAACTTTTGTCCCCACAACCAACTACGTTATTCCGCCTTACGCCATTCATTTTGCTCGCATGCTAATTTTCATTTAATTTTCTTTTCTTTTTTTGCATTCATGTACAGCATCGAGACGATGCTTCTTGGGAGAGGGGGTAATGCCACCATCGATAAACGAGCCACGGTGGCTCATACGCGTTTTTGGGCGCGAAGAAGAAGAAAACATCTTCGTTGCTCTGGTTCAAGTGAACTCCTGGCTGCGGGTCTTGTTTTGTTCGTGACAATATGTTATTGCAACAATGTGACATTTGTGCGGAAAATAAACCTAACCCTAGTGCATGTTAGTAAATTGTCATCCATTCGATGAAAAGTTTCTCTTTGCTTGCAAATCTTTCTTTTACTCCCCGATTTGTCATCCCACACTCTAAGAAAAAGAAAGAGTAAAAAGGGGTTCTGACAAGCAAATTCTCTTCGGGTACTCACTTGATTTCTTTTGGAAGGTAGACGCTGAAAGAGTGCGAAATATCGCCATTTCTACGTAGTCGCACAGCTCTCGCGAGGCCCGTTTCGATTGCCCTCCGTTCCGAAGGCACCGTCGTATACATGATACAGCGCGTATGCCGTTCGTCTACCCACCCTAGCTCAGTGTCGTTGTGGCTGGTTCCCCACTAACCCAGGCTACAGTTTGCCAGAAAGGGACGTGAAATGAACTTGAGCTACTGTATATTCTAGCATATACAGTAACTCTAAAGTTAACGAGTTGACCGTGCTGCTTCTAGGCTAATTCTCCGGCAGGAGACAGCAGCGGCGGCGCTGTAGTCACTTTGTACTGAAGATGACATGAGCGTCTGCATTTGGAGCGCCCGCGTCGTAGACTGCAAAACCGTTATATTTCTCGCTTTGAGCGAGCTTATTGCACTGCTGAGCCTTTATCGGTGCATGCACACTTACGACGCGCCATAGTGCACGCGTAAACACGCAGGTGTGCCAAATTACGTCGGTAAATTGCCTGTTTCAGAAGCCTGTAACCCGCCCCTCCATGGCGGTCTAGTAGCTGAACTACTCCGCTGCTGACCCGCAGGTTGCGGGATAAAATCTAGGCTGCAGCGGCTACCTTTTCGATGGAGGCGTGAATGCTGTCCATATAGGGTGGTTTTGGGACGTTATAGCCACTTATCAATCGAGCTTGCTAATACACAAAAAGACATGTAGTACAATCTTAATTTCCACGAATCCACCTACCTCCTCAATCGAAATTGTACTGTTCGAAAGCAGTGCTTTAGGCTACGCTACATCAAAAGTGGCTCCTGCGAACCACAAAGAGTAAAGTAGTATGGAAACTGCGATCAAAGCATGCGCTCGTTTTCTCGGTAGTCTCTACGATACCCAGACTAATGATTCTCATATCAGACCACATGCGCTCATTTGTTTCATGAGATACCCTAATTGAAGTAACTTTGCCACAACACTTATGTTGGTGAAGCCTAAGTTTTATCGTACGAGTTTCACGGAGGTTCCGAGAAAATGAGCTTACCAGTTCAAGAATACGGACGTGTATTTTCCCTAATGAGAGTTACTATTTGCTGTTCAATTCCATTCTGTTTGTTCATTTTCTCAGCTTTAATATACTAGCGGTGTGCATTGTATCTTTAACTTCATGTAGTATCTTTCAGTACTGTTGTGCCATTTCTTAAATTTTATGTACCAATATTTCACACCTGTATCGGTCTGCTTGAGACGGCAGTAAGAATAAGTAAATAAAATAAATAAATCAAGAAATAAAAATCTTCCTTTTGTTTAGTATAATAAAGGACGCCCTTTTTGCAAATTGAAAGTGTGCTTCACAAAATATAGTTGCTAGATTCTTCCGCCTCCTAATTCCTAATTATGCAGGTGTGGTTAGGTCCTATCTCATTTTCTTTACCGTCAGGAGCACGAAAACATCAATGAATTTCTGCTTACTTGCCGACCTTTCACAAGCCATAGGAAAAAATTTTGAAAGATTTTATTCAGAAAATGGAGCGTTACCCTAAATATTGAAAACATTCTTTCCCTTGAGGCTTCGTGTCTATGGCCACAGCAACAGGGATCGTCTGCATAGCAGTACGCGAATGCCTTAGAGACACAAGAAGGTGTTCTTGTTAGGTTATTTCTAATGGAAGTCTAGTTTCTTGAAATTCAGTTATTCATTTCAATTATTTGTTCGTTACCTACTCTTATCACACGTGATTTTACGATTGTTGAATTTTACAATCCCTAGATATCTGTTTCAATTCATTTTCCTTCGTCAAATTTGAAAGTATTTTATCGCCATTATATTAACCACCGGTTTAATGGCCACTCTCCTGTTGTGGGTATGAGCCAAAACATAGCGCAAACGAGCACGCAAGGGAGTCTCTTGCGCCGCGCACCCATCGCCATTTTGCTAGTCCAAATAGGCTCGTTCGTCAGGCAATTTGTTTCCTCGAAAGTCCAGAAACATTCCAAGGACGCGCCCACAGGGAGTTCTCTGACGGCGAGCTTTCGACACCATTCGGGAAACAACCGGCCTCTGTCTGATGCCAAGATGTTGCTTCAGCATCCCAGAAAAACTGGCCACGGCTTTCCGCCCGCAGCTCCGCGACGTGACAGGTTTGCTCACTGGGCGATGCTGAGTACGGCTTCCGAGGGCGACAACTCTCGGTCACCACGATTTTCTGGCTCAACGAAGCATGTCATGCCCCTCGGGATCCGTTGTTCAGACTGGTCTGCTGCCACACTGATGTTTCTTCAGCCGGGGAATGAGTGGCAGACTGCCTCTTTCAACGTCGCAGCTCGCAGGTGAGTATTTGTGCATCTTCTACAACAGATAGCGTTGATCACTGTGGAAAAACTTGTCAAGGCAGACATTAGATGTTGATGAATATTTCTTGTGACTTGAAAAGGTCGTTCGTTAGCGATGGGTTTGAAAATTTTCTTTAGAGGCAAGCATGAGGCGGTGAGCATGAAAAAGCAAGCACATAATAGGCATAAAACAAAGACACTGCTACTCTGCGTGGATCATATATTCGTGTAGATCTTTGCTTTTTTTTACTGCAATGTATACTATAATTGAAGAAGCAGATATCCAATAAGCTAGCAGATTGGTCTTAAAGTGGCTTCTTCAGAGTGGCGCGTACAATTTATCTTTTCACCCACTTTTTTATTTACACTACATTGGTTCTAATAACTTACCCTATACATTACATGGCATTATAACCTGTTAGGTCTCAGTCTTATTGTGTCTAAACAAGGAAAAACGATCCCTTAGGTATACACTTTTTTCCCTTATTCATTAACGAGGGTCCCGTACTGGAAGACTTGGTGCCGTTAGGTTGTATACGAGAGATTATTGATCAGCTGCCCACTCGTAATAAGTTCACGTGCCAGGTTACGCCACACAGGCTTATAAAAGGGTGTTCCACAGTCACCGCTGTTGCTACAGATGGCGCTGACTGACACTCCCACGTTTAAATTCACATATAAACCCAATAAAGTGGCCAAAGGGATCACCGCCATTGTGGCTCAGTGGTTAGAGCATCGAACGCGTTATTGGAAGGTCGTACATTCGATTGCTGCTCACGGCAAGTTATTTTTTCACGCACTTTTCTTTCTTGCTATTTACATTACATTGGTTCTAATAAATTTTCTTATACATTCCTTGGCATTATTGTCTGTTATATCTCATTACAATTCTGTCAAAACACGGAAAAACGAGCCCTTAGGTATACACTTCTTTCCCATATATATATATATATATATATATATATATATATATATATATATATATATATATATATATATATATATATATATATATATATATATATATATATATATTGTTACGCATTATTATTCATTCGCCAAATAAAGTTGACAAAACATAAAATTCATCAAAATGTTGTACAAACAGGGTGGGATAGTAAGGGTAAGGGAGCTGGTATGAGTAAAAAAAAATTATGTGACCTGTGATGTGGAGCAGACCACGACGTCGAAGTCCCCTTTCTAACGTGAGTTCATGAAGCCAAGAGATCTGACAGCGCTAGCACGGAAAGCCGTATCTGTAGCTCCGGACGTGATAAAACACTCACGCATGCGTATCAAGAATCTGCTGTGAGTAAATTGAGGAACGTGGGCCGCTACATGGACACTGCTATAATATGTAGACAGACCAGATTAGCGAAGTGGCTTTCCAAGTGTTCATCATTTTATTTCGCACTTCTGTCACACTTAGAGATGATTACCGGCACACCTGTAGCGCTTGTGTGTATGAATTTATGCATACAGTGCTATCCTGAATCTATAGCTTGACGACAAGGCCATCGCTGCCAAGGTGACATATCGGGCAGTGTTCCAATGAGCTACTACTGAACGTAATTGCTGCATTCTTATCGAGGCTGACACGAAGGCTCTAATTTCTTCCGCAATCCAATATTTATTTCAGTGGAAGGCAACACCCAAGAGGTAACGCCTGCCTTCCACCTGATGATCGCAGTATTGCTGTGCTGCGGTAGCCAACATGCCGTCGGTGGTGCTGTGTGCACGGGCCGCGCGTGGCGCCGCCAAGCGTGAAGCAGTCGCCGTGGCCGCATCCTAAAACTCGAGGCCGACCGCTTTTCACCCACTTTGCTGCCAGGGATGAGTACTTGGGGTACAGGACTCCGTGCCTCTCGAGGAATACGAAAATGTTTCGGCTCTTCATAAGGGCAATGTATGCTTCCATTGAGTCGTATCGAAAAAAAGCTGGCACCGATGCTTCCCCGACCACGGACAGTTGTGCGTATGTCACTCGCTTCGACGGAGCCGTGGTTGACGTGACTAGAATTCTGTGATGGCTTTTTAGTGTTCTTTTTTTTCTTGAGCGACCACGCACTGCAGCGTATGTCGAGTGTCGCGCTCATTCAACATATATTTTTCAATTCGCTTTCACTTACAGAATATATTCAGATGCATGCCATATTTGTGCACTTGTCTGACTCTGTCTTATTTGTCATTTTTGTTGTTAGGGTTATATTCACACGCTTTGTTGATATAATGGTTTTGTAATGACAAATAGCGTCCATATACGCAGAAACGAGCAAAAAACTATAAAATCTATAGAACCAACATATTGTGGGATTCTGTTTCATGTGAAGCATTCAAAGAGTGGCGGCTTTTTATGCTGCTTTTTTCGGCTTTGACGCAGCAATACGAGGTTCATAAACGTGTCTTTGTAAATGGGGTAATTGTGTTCAAATGCGACTTTTTCAGTCACGTCGACTGCACTGGCGTTTAAAAGTGACTATGTGTTCTGACGTATAACGTCAGCACAAGGTCAGAGCACAGACATCAGTTTCTTTAGAAGCGAAGGGTAGGCTAAGTTGCGATAATGTCATACGCAGCATTCGTTAGCGTGTTCAAGCATTGCTCGAATCGATTCACGTTTGAAAGTATTTTTTCGAGCCATACGGCTGCATATGCACTGTTTATTAGACTGCAGTAAATGCGGAGCGTCGACGTTCATCCGATATAATTCATATATCGTGGAAGTGTGAATGAAACGACTATTACTTTGTGAAATTTTTAGCCCGCACTGCAACCACAATTGCCTTTGCACTGATATGACGTCTGCCTATACGATCCTTTTTCGTAGTGGTTTAAAACCTGGCGTAGCTTTGTGGTAGAAAACATCAGTGCCGCGCGAAATGGGTTAAGTTCATGCTAGGATAATGCTAAGCTTCAATGTTGCATGAATTCAACTTCCACCGTCGCTCAGCAGAGCAGTGGCGGCAAGAAGCTCCGGCAGGAAGCCGACACATTCCACATCGCGCCTCGCTGCTCCGCGAGGAAAATTAAGCGCCCCGTTTAAATTAGCGCTCCAAAATCCATCAGGGGTTAAGAGGGTTAAAATTAGCAAGCAAGTAACCAAGGCCCGTGAAAGTATGTAGCACCCATTTTCTGCACAAGTACAGCAACTTACACGTTTGCAGTTCTCGCGCTTAGTTCATCTGCTCGATACGATACAAATTTGAGGATATTTATCTTCCCAATACGCTATCAGGCAATTCTTTACAAAATAAACTTTGTTAGCACTCCCCTACTTTCTCAAAAACAAAAATCCAAAGGCCACCGTAGCGAGAAGAATTCGCCAAATCGAGAAGAATCTTCGCCAAAAGTGTATACCTTTCTTGCATCGCCTCTTGCGGGGCGACCATATGTTGGATCTATAGTCGCGCCACCAATCAGTCGTGAAAGTTGCGAGTAGGGTCATGTGGAACGATGCTGCATCTTCCTAACAGTCTCGCCTTTGAAATAACAATATCTGGGCATGCCGTTCCTGGGGAAAAGTAAAGTGTCAACTGTTTCGGATCTGGCGTCCTATAAAAACGAAACAAACAAATTTGTGGCCGACTTTGACAGCATTAAGCGAGATATTCAAATAAGTGCCTCAAATATCCTCAGTGTGCCTGTGCGAACACAGGTAGTGACTTTTCCTTCGCTGTCTTCTTTAGAAATCTACAAATCGGAAAGCAATATGACGGAATGCGAAATATGCAACACTCGCCAAAACCAAATGTAAAAGACACTCTAGTAAATAACCATCATACCAGTAACTATCGTATTAATATCATGTCCTTTTTAATATGCTTAACTTACTATTTAAAAAGTTGGTCTTCCCTTACAAATACGTATCGCCCGCAGCAGCAGACAAGTGGGGTTTAACGTCCGAAAACCACCATATGATTATGAGAGACGCCGTAATGGAGGGCTCCAGAAATTTCGACCACCTGGGGATCTTTAACGTGCACCCAAATCTAAGCACATGTGCCTAAAACGTTTCCGCCTTCATCGAAAATGCAGCCGCTGCAGCCGGCAATCGATCCCGCGACCTGTGGGCAAGCAGCCGAGTACCTTAGCCACTGGGCCACCATGGTGAGGCAGCAGATAATCTTCTCGTCCTAAATATGACACCGACCTCAGTGGCCATAAGAGCTCTCAATGCATTCAGGCTAATCCAGTGCTGTAGCTCTTGTTAGGGCTTCCGATTTCTTGGTATTATAGCCCAGAATCCTACCAAAAGTCACTTAGATAATATGTAAGGGTCTCCAATATAGCGAAGTTGTACATAATATATTTTATTCGTTTCAAGAAATATATAAATAGTGCGTGATGGACCTTGAAGATGACGACGATTAAGTGCAGTTCAATTCGTTTCCTTTCGCAGGCATGGGCAAAATTAACTTTAGCGCTGCAAAGCAGAAATAAGCTATCTATTATGGTTTTGAATCTTACAAAGTGTCGACTGTGGTCATCCAAGCGCAATTAGAAGGCTGTGTAGCACGAGCGCCATTACTTGCTTTTAAACAGTTTTGGTGCGTTAACTATTACTAATAGTTATCGCGCCAAAACTAAAATGAAGCAACTACGGGGTAGTTGCTTTATTTTAGTTTGACACCGATAGCTTGCCCTAACAAAGTAAAAATATATAGATGTACCTAAAATTACCATATTTCCCTTTTTAACAACAGCCCTAGTGTCCTATATAACACATGGAGCCGTTTTTGATTGTGGGGGAGGTTGCTCAGAAACAAATAACATTTATACTCTTGAGGGTCCAGTAAATTGAAATCATCAATAAACAACATTTTCTGCTGGTTAAAAAATTCAGGGCTGCAAGAGTTAATCACCTGTGCCACAGACCCGCATACAGTGGCCCTCGGTATTCGGTTATTCATGTCAAGACCACATTTGCTTGTTCATCACACTCTAAGGCCCTTAATATACCAATTTTGAGCGCATATAGATAGATAGATAGATAGATAGATAGATAGATAGATAGATAGATAGATAGATAGATAGATAGATAGATAGATAGATAGATAGATAGATAGATAGATAGATAGATAGATAGATAGATAGATAGATAGATAGATAGATACGCTCAAAGTCACTGAAGTTTACTAAGAAATGCTTAGCATTTAAAAATCATCGGCGGCGGCCGCAAAAACACGTGCCGTTCAAAGTCTAGAGCTTCTCCCTTTGTCGGCGAGGCGTGTCCTACACAATTTAAAAGACTACCGCACACGTGCTATCACCATCGCAGCATCTCTGCACCTCAAACTGCGAATTTTAATCCAACAAAAACTATTTCATACAGTGCATCTCTGCACATGCGCTACTTTTTTTTAACAACAGTTCCCACCCGCAGAAGCACGCTTCATACTCGTGTATTGATGAAAATGATGTTAGACGTAGCCTCACACACATCTCATATCGATATCAAGCACTCTCAGCAGTGCAGATACAATTTGCGATTAGCAACTAATCCCCCTCAATAAGTTATCGCATCACTCAGTGTATGATTGATGTATTCACTTACACAATAACGCGCATAACGGTATTTACTCGTCAAGTGAGTTTTATTTGGGCATCTGGAACTATCCCGTCGATGCATGATACTGTTGTAAATGGCTGGAAGCCTGCTTCCGCAAAGTTCGTGCAGACGCCTAGCTATAGCGCAGTTTTTTAGTACTCACAAAAAGAGTAAACTCATCGTGAACAGGCGCACATTGTCCATTCAGGCAATAGAGAGTTTTGGTAATGCGTACGTATCATACGTGACGGCGTTGCGTACGTCAGTATTCCACGTTTTGCGCAGTGCGCATGCGCAGACCATACGCGGCCGCTACGTATACGCTAGAATGCGATGCGTGCGTGCGTACGTGTGAGGCACGGTGTAGGAAGCAGTGAGGTGATCGCGCCGCTCTCGAACACGTTCGCGACAGCCCGAGATTTCGTTTCGCAAAATGCTGGCATGAAAGGCTACTGTTGCGTACCACGGAGGAAGGAAAAAGGTAAGGAGAGGGCATGCCCAGCCGGCGCAGGGCGTAAAAAATGTGGCGGAAATGACATCACGGCGGCCATATTCAGTAGGCACAATGGCGGCGTTGTTATGGTTACGTGTTGCGCAGTGAAGCTGGTCTAGCAGTGAGCGGCCGCGGCTGGCGGCGGAATGTGTGCCTCCCCAGGTCTCGTGCTGAGCCGTGGCGGACAATATCTGTGCACTGCGGAATGTCGCACGAAGCGACATTCCGCAGTACTGAAGCTCTCTAATAAGCATTACATTTGCACTCCGACAATATAGAATCAATATCGCATTAACATCCCTGATTAATTTTTATTGCACTCCTATGGCTTGGTTAACTATATCCAAGTGTTGATAAATTGAAGCAACGCTTAAATACGCCAACGAATGCTCCGTATGACGTTCTCGCAACGTAGCGTACCCATCGTTTCGATAAAACTGATGTCTGTGCTCTGACCTGGTGCTGATGTTATACGTCAGCAACAGTGTCACCTTTAAACACCAGTGCAGTCACCAGACTGAAAAGTCGCGATGTGGACACAACTACCCCATTTACAGAAACACGTTGATCCACCAAGTATCGCTGCGTCAAAGCCGAAAAATGCAGCATGGAAAGCCGCTACTCCTTGACTGCTTCGCATGAAACAGAATCCCACAATACGTCGTTTTTTTTCGAATTTCATATTTTTTATTCTTTTGTGCGTATATGGACGTATTTCGTAAATACGAAACCATTATATTACGTACAATACTGTGGGCTGCATCGGAACTGATGCTTGAACTGGCTGTGCTTGTAGCTGCTGCTCACGGACTCCTTGTCTCACTTCCTCCCGGACAACTTCCGCTAATGGCGAGACAGTTGAGGGGTTGCCATTTAGCTTCTGGAGCTGTTCTCGAACCACCGATCGAATGAGCTCTCGTAATACGTCGATGCCATTCCCAAAGACTGCTGACACCGTGTCTACAGATGTGACGTTGACATCTTGATTGTGATGCCTCGCTCGCTCTTGCAGAGTCTTTTCAACCACTGTCGCCTTGGTGCGAAATTCGGCAATCTTTCGCGGGGGACATCAGAGCAAACCATCAAAAATCTCCTGCTTCACCCCACGCATCAGGTGCCGAAGTTTCTTGTCCTCGCTCATATTTTGATCACACCGGTGAAATAAGCGGTCGATGTCTTCCACATACATGTCGACGCTTTCATTGTTGCGCTGGTTTCTTGCATGCAGGGCAGCTTCACATCTTTCCTTGTGGTCTGTGCTCAGGTTTGTGGCCAGTAGTTCCCGTCGAAAGTCATCACATCACTGAATGGCACCTTCATGGTTTTCGAACCATGTTCGTGCGCTGTCCTGCAACGCGAAATAAACGTGGCGGGGCTTCCGTTCTTCGGTCCATCCGTTGCAGTTGGCGACGCGCTCAAAACCCTCCAGCCAATGCTCGGCGTCTTCATGAGGATCGCCATGAAAACGGTCGAACGTCCGTGGCTCATCGACAACGACGCGCGCGGCAGCGACTGGAGACGAAATGACATTTGCGGCGGCGATTGCAGACGACATTTCGGTATTCTAACGGGAGACAGCTGGAGACACTCTAGGCTCCAGTGGCAAGGAAAATTCCGGTGGCTCACCATGTAGACTACGGCTGGAGCGCTTATGAACTGGCGTGAGCTCGGTTGGTCTGAGTGGTCGTAGTTCCGGGCTGCTTCCTCGAAGTCAAACTGGGTTTGGGATCGTTACTCAGCACCTCCCCCAGAATCGTTACGCACAATCCAGATGGTGTAAGAATAACTGTTCATTGGGGCTAACTTGTGCCCGAAAAGTAAAGGAAAACGTAGCAGTGTTTCTAACAGGCGATCAAAAAAAGAAATCAATCTCCGAGAAGCCCTCGAGTGGTGCACCAATTCTTTTTCGTCAAAATCCCGTGCTGAGGAGGCGCGCACCGTCATAGCCTTTTCTTGTCTCATAATCGGGCCGCTGGTCTCCAAGGGGACGCACGAACTAGCACGCGTAGTTTGAATATACTGCGTCTGTCTTGTGTCAATATCAACAAAGCGTGTGATATAACCCTGAAAACAAAAATGGCGAATAATAATAGGACAAAATCAGACAAGTGCACAAATGTAGCATACTTGTAAATATATTCTATAAGTGAAAGAAAATTGAAAAATGAATGTCGAATGAGCGCGACACTCGACATTGGTTGCAGTGCGTGGTCGCACAAAAAAAAGAACACGGGAAAGCCTTCACGGAATTCTAGCCACGTCTACCACGGCTCCGTCTAAACGAGCGACATACGCACAACTGTCCGTGGTCGGGAAAGCATCGGTCCAGCTTTTTTCGACCCGACTCAATGGAAGCATACAGCGCCCACATGAACAGCCGACGCATTTTCGTATTCCTCGAGAGGCACGAAGTCTTGTACACCAAGTACTCATGCCAGGTGGCAAAGCGAGTGAAAAGCTCCCGGCCTACTCGAGTGTGAAGATGCGGCGACGGCGACTGCTTTAGGCTTGTCGGCGCCACGCGCGGCCCGTGCACACAGCACCACCGACGGCATGTTGGCTACCGCAGCACAGCAATACTGCGATGATCAGGTGGAAGGCAGACTCTTTAAAGCCTTCGTAGGGTACGCGTCGACTGGAACGACGCCCTGCACCAGCTGCGAGATCATTCGCCATCGTCTTGAACTGGGGGCGTGCAGCCGGATGCGATGACTGGATTCCTCGACTTCGCGCATGGTAAGAATGACTGGCGCTACCTGTTGGTTGTTGCTTTCCACTGAAATAAATTTTTGATTGCGGAAGAAATTAGAGCCTTCGTGTCAGTCTCAATAAAAATGCAGCATTTACGTTCAGTAGTAGCTCGTTTGGAACACTGCCCGATATGGCACCTTGACAGTGACGGCCTTGTCTTCAAGCTAAATTCAAGATAGCGCTATATGCCTAAAACCATACGCACAAGCGCTACAGATGTGGCGGTAATCAGCTCTAAGTGCGACACAAGTGCGCAGTAAAACGATGAGCACTTGAAAAGGAACTTCGTAAATCTCCACTCTACTCACAGCATGTCCTAGATACGCATGCGTGAGTGTTTTATCACGTCCAGAGCTTCAGATATGGCGTTCCGTGTTCGCGCTGTCACATCTCTTGGCTTCATGAACTCACGTTAGAGAGGGGACTTTGACGTCGTGGTCTGCTCCACATCACAAGTCGCATATTTTTTTTACACAAACCAGTCTCTTTTACGCGGACATTCCCACCCTGTACAACATCTTGATGAATTTTATGTCTTGTAATTTTTGTTTAGCGAATGAATAATAATGCGCAACAAATACTGTGAAATTTAAAGGATATATATATATATATATATATATATATATATATATATATATATATACATATATATATATATATATAGTGGGAGTAATAATTCAATGGGCCAGTTAGTCTTCGTGAAGGTATGGGATATGGCACAACGGGAGCGTTCTCAACAAGGTTAAATATATCTATTTCCCAACAGTTTCGGAAGGGGTCCTCCCTTCATCAGGGGTTGAGTTATGAAGGGAGAACCCCTCCCGAAACTGTTGGGAAATAAATATATTTATCCTTGTTTGTTAACAACGCTCCCGTTGTGCCATATCCCATACCTTATATATATATATATATATATATATATATATATATATATATATATATATATATATATATATATATATATATATATATAGTTCAGTAGATCCTCCATGAGCGGCCACAACGTGGTTTATTTCGACGTTTAGGCCTAGAGTCTGGCCTTCATCAGGATCCTGATGAAGGCCAGACTCTAGGCCGAAACGTCAAAAAAAACCGCGTTGTGACCGCTCACGGAGGATCTACTGGACTATACGCAACGCTACGGCCCCTCAACAACCATGCCTGCCTATATATATATATATATATATATATATATATATATATATATATATATATATATATATATATATATTCGTCGGACTTCATCGCCCTAAATCTCTGACCATGCTGCTCTGAGCGTCAACTCTTATCATAACACTTCATACAAGAAGAAAACAAATGAATCACAATGTCTAACATATTAAAAAGAACGGGGACGTGCCACTTTCAAGAAGCCACATTGAGACCAATCTCCAAACTTATTGGGCATCTAGTTCTTCAAATGTAGTAGGCACTCAGCAAAAAAAAAAACTACACGAACAGATGATCCGCGCGGAGTAGCAATGTCTTTGTTTTATGCTTTTTATGTGCTTGCTTTTTCATGCTTGCCGCTTCATGCTTGCCTCTGAAATATTTTTGTGTAAACATTGGCGCTAATGGACTACCTTCTCAAGTCATGAGAAATATCTAGCAACACTTGACGTCTGCCTGGGCAAGTGTTTCAACTGCCATCAACGCTATCTGTTGTAGGAGATGCACAAATAGTCACCTTCGAGTTGCGACGTTGTAATAGGCAATCTGCCAGTCATTTCCGGGCTGAAGAAACACCGGTGCCGCAGTAGAGCAGTCTGAACAACAGATCCCGGGGGGCATGACATGTTTTGTTCAGCCAGAAAATCGTGGTGACCGAGAGTTGTCGCCCTCGGAAGCCGTACTCGGCCTCGCACAGCGCCCAAACCTTTCACTTGGTGGAGCTGTGGGTCGAAAGCCGTGGCCAGTTCTTCTGGGATGCTGATGTAACGTCATCGCATCAGACAGGCGCCGATTGTTTCCGATTGGCGTCGGGAGCTCGCCATCAGAGAACTTCCACTGGGCGCCTCCTTGGAACGTTGCTGGACTTGCGTGACGAACGAGCTGGAATAGCACAATGGCGATGGGTGCGCGGTGCACGAGACTTGATTGCTTGCTCGTTTGTGCCCACGTTTCGACTCATACCCCCCACAGGAGAGTGGCCATTAAACCGGTGGTTAGTATATTGGCGATAAAATAACATCAACTTTGACGAAGGAAAATGAATTAAAACAGATTTCTAGGGAATATCAAATTCAGCCATCGTAAGGTAACGTGGATAAAACTAGGTAGCGAAGAAATAATTGAAATAAACAACTGAATTTCAAGGAACTTGTCTCCCATTAGAAATAACCTGAAAGGAACACCTTCTTGTGTCTCTAAGGCATTCGCAAACTGCTAGGCAGATGTTCCTGTTCCTGGGGCCCTAGACAAGAAGCCTCAAGGGAATGTTTTAAAAATTAAGGGTAACGCTCAATTTTCCGAATAGATGTCTTTTTCCAATGGCTTGTGAAACGTCGGCAAGTAAGTAGAAACTCATCGATGTTTCGTACTCCTGACAGTAAAGCAAATGAGATAGGACCTCGCCAAACCATGTATACTTAAAAATTAGGAGGTGGAGGAATCCGGCAACGATATTTCGCGAGGCACACTTTCGGCTTTCAAGAAGCACGCCATTTAATTTAGCAAGAAAAAAAGTGTCATGTGAGGTGAACTGACCATCATATCATTTCTTGATTGTTTCGGTATGTGTATATACTAGTTGTTCAGACGGCCCTGTAACACAATCTACCAACGACACCGTAATCTGCAGTTCGAAGACATTGCTTACCAATGCGCCTGACAAGAAATACCATATTTTACAGCAAACTCACTAATTGTAACCTTGACTTCAACGCAGTCAGACTTTCGAACGCTAACGGGCCACTGACGCCAGCCACTTGCGACTAGTATCAAGGCAAGGGTGAACACATCCTTTGTGGTTAAGTAGCAACAGAAATAAATGCAGAGCGCGTCCGAGGGTTAAGTTCAAAAAGTTATTCTCTTTCTAAAAATCAAAAACAGAACTAATTTGGCTTTCTTCCATATTTTAAAAGAAAGTGTTCCACCAAATGTCGCGTAACGATGATGTTTACTTCGATCACGTCAGTGTGAGAAATATAGTCGATTATGGAACAAATTCCAGGATTTCTCAGATTTCTCTATTTGTTTTGGAAATACTTGAAAACAATCTGACCCTTAAAAATCACGTGACAATTGGCTTAGCAGGTGCCTCAAAGGTGCGTTTGAGAACAGAGTGTCGGGGAGGAGCCTCCAGCGATAGCTTTGCTGCTGCTGAGCTAGTTGTCATGTGATCACAGACGCTGCGGGCGAGCTTTGTGCTGGGCGGTGTCCGGCTGCTGCGACGTCGCTAGATCGCTAGATCCTTAATCGCTAGATCCTTAAACGTCGCTAGATCCTTAATCTAATTGACAAATTTTACCAACCTCTATCATCCGGGTCGTAAAGGTGATGCGGGATTTCATACTTGTGTAGTAGGTAAATCAGTTAGTTTCCTTCAATACCCGTAAGTGAGACTTGCGGGAATGCCAAAATTGTTTTATTGCGGTTAGCTAAATTATGGACTCTCTGGGCTAGTTTTCAGCCGGCGACGGCAACGTTTGTCGCCACCGTCGGCTGAGAGGAGAGAAAGAGAAAAGCAGAAAAGAAAAAAATCAGAAAATTTCTTCATGGGAATCGAACGCATGACCTTTAGATTCAATTCGCAGGTCGTTATACACTGAAATAGGAAGTGCACGATCAAACGGGAAGCTATTAATATACACCACTTACCGCTGGCAGGGCCGATCTCGGGTGAGATATCGGCGAATTCTCGGCACTTCCAGCGAGATGTTGCAAAGATTGTGCTAGCCACCACGTTCGCTGTGACGCGGTGACGCGTGCTCACGCGGTCATCTGAAACGCGTTATCTGCCTCGAAGGGTGTTGACACTCGTGCGTGCGCGAAAATATCTCGTGGTGTGAGAGAGTCGTACGCTTTAGGCGTTCACCAAAACGATTCCGTTGTAGTTACCGGGCGCAGAAAGGTCAGTTCGCCCACTGCACAGTCCCGGTTTACTAAAAGGGCCCGCTTTTCAGACGCAGCGAATTAACAACTGTGACGATTGTTTGTCCACGCTAATCTATACCTGTGAGCAGGTTTTCTGCGTCATTTATGTATTAGAAGCGTGCTGCACGTTTCATTATGATTTCGATTCTTTGCGTGACATTACAATTGGTTGCTATCACATTCATTACTACGCACTTGCGCCGAAGGAATAATTTTGTTTCCGGATTCAAGTTCTGAACTTCCCGCAGTGGCCGTTTTGGTTAAGCAGGTTATGACTCTGTACAGTATTACGGTGCTGCTGAAATAAGGGCTGTCAGGGCCAAACCTCATAAGCGCGAAAATGCACGCGACCGCGACGAGCGATGCGACGTGGATCGGCTTCGCGCGATCAGTCGCTAGCGCAGGCAAACCTCATTCACGCGACGGCTTTGGCGAGCGAACTCCACTGTTGCTGGCATGAGGCCATCTACTCGCACCAAAACAAAACCGCGTAGTGAGCGGTATGCAATTTAAAAATAAGTTATATTGTTGTGCAATGGAACGGAAAGTGTTTATGAGTGCCTTGTAGCACTTTTTGTTATATGCACATGCGTAAACATTGCGTTATTTCTTATTGCGCATACGTGACTGGGGCAGGGTCACGTGCACCTATGTAGTCTTTGTCTTTTTCGGTTTTTCGCTATTGGCTGCTTGAGCCCAGCACTTCCTGGTGATGAGCGACGGTTTCCAAATCTGGAGAACCGAGCGATCGCGTAAAAACGAGCATGCGACACGTCGCGCGAACGCCATGTTTCCTCGCTCATAGCATCGCTCGTCGCTGTCGCGTGCATTTTCGCGCTTATGAGGTTTGCTCTTCAATGTGCGGCCGAGCGAGTGCTTGTAATTTGTTTCTAGTTGCAAAAGTGTGATATATTTTGCCACTTATGTTTACGACGAGGGTGTGTGTGCAAAAGATTGGTGAGGTTTCTATTGTATTTCTATGCGGATCAAGATTTCAACGTGGGAGCCGTACTATAATTTGCTTCGGTCAGTTCGCTGGAGTGGACTGCCGCTTGCTGACCTGTTTATCAGGCAACTTGTGTTAACATTTCTATTTTTAAGAGATGAAAATTGGTTCTTACGCAAAGTCATACAGGTATGGCTGACAAGTGATCTGCCAGAAGTCGTCATTACGTGCTGTGTAGATGTGTGAAGTACGGCTACATAAATGCATGAAGCGATTGTTTCGTTTCGTGTATTACGCGCATAGCTTTGTTTAGAATATTCATGTAGAATCATCAGGAAAAAACTGTATAGAGACTTGGTTAGCCGTACCAGTATAAACATTTGTTATTGAAGGAGGCCACGTAAATGACCTACTGAATCGTGTTGTCCGTTCAGCGAAGTGAGAGCGCGGCAGAAAACACACAAGAAGCAAAGAAGAGACCATGGTGCATAAAAGGGCGCAGAAGCGTGCAAAGACATAGCACTTTTCAGAAACGTGCACAACAGTTTTTAAAGTGTATTTCGGGAGTGTTGTGTAACATACCCCTTTCTAGTGGCCGCAAGTACACCGGCCAAACTTATCAATGTTTGAATGGACACATGAGAGAACATAGGAGTCTTTTAAAGTGTAGTGCATATTTCATTTTGGCTTGGCATCGCCATACTTGCTAATCCACACCGTTGTTTGAAATAACAAGTGTTCCGGCATCCGCTTAAACTGCGCGAACAAATTCTGAAGCGTATCACATTTCCAGAAATAGGGATCAGTGCAACACCCATTCTTCATTATCGCTACATGACTATGAGTTTACTTATATACTTAATTTATAGACAAGTGTTTCGATTGAACGCGTCGCATGCTGCTCGTACAAGAAAAAAAGTGCTCGTGCTGTGTGCCTCTTCTTTGCTTCTTCTCTCTTTTCTCCGCGCTCAAATTTCCCTAAACGATGACGAAATAGCAACTTTAAATCCTAAAGTTCGTGAATATGATAAATTAATTTTTTTTACACAATGCACTTGTACACTACAAGTAAAAACATGGTTAGAGAAAAAATGTATTGATGTACCAGGTACTGTTACCTGCTTGTTGTAATTGATTGATTGATTGATTGATTGATTGATTTATAAGTGGGCTTTAACGTCCCAAAACCACCATATGATTGTGAGAGACGCCGTAGTGGAGGGCTACGGAAATTTAGACCACCTGGGGTTCTTTAACATGCACCCAAATCTGAGCACACAGGCCTACAACATTTCCGCCTCCATCAGAAATGCCGCCGCCACAGCCGGGATTTGATCCCGCGACCTGAGGGTCAGCAGCTGAGTACCTTAGCCACTAGTTCACCGCGGCGGGGCTAACTTCTTTCTTTGAAAAACCGTAGGTGATTCATCACGCTTTTGTAGATTGCTGGGATGCAGTCTTCAACCGGGATATTCTGCAAAGAGTTCTTTAAAAACACGATGTGCAACCTTAAGGGTACCCAATTTTTTTTCTACTTCATAAAATATGAGTTGTGACTGGAAAGTCGCTACTATCTATCTATCTATCTATCTATCTATCTATCTATCTATCTATCTATCTATCTATCTATCTATCTATCTATCTATCTATCTATGACCCAAAAATCGGCATACCAAGGACTTGAGGTTATGACGAACATGAAATCATGGTTATGACATGGATAACCAAATACCACGGGCCACGATATGCAGCTATGTGACACAGGTGATTAACCCTCTCAGCCCTGATATTTTTTTCAACCAGCTGAAAATTTTGTTTCTTGATGATTCGGATTTACTGGGCCGTCAAGAGTACCAAAATAGTTTTTTCTGAGCCCGCTACAGGTGTAGAAGAAAAATCCTTGATAGATTGATATGTGGGGTTTAACATACCAAAACCACCGAATGATTTTTTTGAGAGATGCCGTAGTGGAAGACTCCGAAAATTTTTGCTACCGGGGGTTCTTTAACGTGCACTCAAGTTGAGCACACGAGCCTACAGCAATTTCACCTTCATCGAAAATGCAGCCGCTGCAGCCGGGATTCGATCGCGCAACCTGCGTATGAAAAAAATGGCTCTGTGCCCTATATATATGACACCAAGGCTTAGTGATTATAAAGTGTACTTTGGTGAATTTAGCCACATCTGTTTATTTTTACTCTGTTAGGGCAAGTTATTGGTGTGAAACTAAAATAAAGCAACTAGATAAATGTTACAGTGCCTATATTGTCCAAAAGCAAGTATTTGCGCTCGTGAAACACAGCCTACTCATCGCTTTTAAATAGCCATCGTCTAACCATCTTACACTTTGTAAGATCAAAATTCTTAAAAGATAGCATAAATATGCTTTGTAGTACCAGATACATTTCAGCCCATGTCTGCAAGGGCAAATGGATTGAACTGCACTTAATATTGAACTGCACTTAATATTAAATTGAACTGCGCGATGATAGAAGCTGCACGTCAGCTTCTATCATCGCGGACCATTCATATATTTTATGAAGCAAAATAAAATGTATTATGTACAATCTTGCTATAATGTAGACCCTTACATAATATCAAGTGGTATAGCCAGGTTTCTGAACTATAATACCGAGAATTTAAACGCCCTCACAAGAGCCACAGCTATGCATTAGCCTGAATACATTGAGAGCTCCTCAACAGCCACTGAGATCGATGTCCTATATTTACAACATAAAGATTGTCCACCGCTGCGGGCAATCCGCTAGTGTTAGGGAATACCCACTTTGTAAATAGCAAGTTGAGCATATTAGAAAGAACATGAAGACAATACAATAGCTACTGATTTAGTAGTAAATCAGTAGAGTGTATTTTATATTTAGTTGAGGCGAGTGTCGTACTTTTCGCTTTCCATTATATTGCTCTAAAATTTACAGAGTTCTAAAGACGACGGCGAAGAAACAATACCTACCTGTGCTCGCGCAGGCATTCTGTGGATACCTAATACCTCGCTTAACTCTGTCACAGTCACAGTTGGCCATGACAATTCTTCGAATCCTTATTGTAGGACGCCAGGATCCAAAGTGTTTACACGTTACATCTCCCCAGAAACATGCACAGACAATGCTAATTTAAAAGCCAGACCATTAGTAAGATGAGGCATCATTTGAGTTTACCGTAATAATGCAAGATTTAAGCTTAATATTATCCTAGCACGAACTGAACTAATTTCGCGCGACATTCAAGATATCCAACTCAAAGCGACGCCAGGTCTTGAAACCACTACGGAAGAAATCCTATGCAGACGTCATATTGGTGCAATGGCAATCGAGGTGGCAGTGCTTGCTATCTCTTTTATTACAAAACGATAATAAGCTTTACATATGCACTACCACAATATATGAATTCTATGCAATTAACGTCGACGCTCCGCTTTGTATGCAGTTCAATAGGCATTGAATATGCACTCCTATGAATCGGAAAACTATACTCGAACGTACTCGACGCCAGCAGCGCTTGAATACGCTTACGCATGCAACGTATGACGTTATCGCAACGTAGCGTACGTTTAGTTTCGATAAAAAAGATGTCTGTGCTCTCACGTGGTGCTGACATGACGTCAGAACAAAATGTCACTTTTAACACCAGTAGTTGCCGTGACGGAGAAGTCGGGATGTGCACACCTGGGTTTTTCTTGAATTTAAAAATTTAATTTTTTCTACGTATTAGGGGGTATTTTACAATTACGTAACCATTATATAAACAAAGCGTGTGGATATAACCATACCAACAAAAATTACGAATAAGAATGAGACAGAATCAGATTACTGCACAAATATAGCATATATGAAAATGTATTCTACAGGTGAAGAAAATGAAAAAAAAAATCTATCGAATAAGCGCGAGACTCGGCATATGTTGCAGTTTGTGATTGCTCAGAGAAAGAGAGAACGGGAAAGCCATCACGTGATTCTAGCCACGACAACTCCGGCTTCGTCGAAGCGATCGACATAGGCTGAACTGTCCGCGGTCGGTGAAGCATTTGTGGCAGCTTTTTTCGATATGACTTGGTGGAAGCATACAGTGCCCATATCAACCGCCAACGCATTCTCGTACTCTCCGAGAGGCACGAAGTCTTCCACCCCAATTATTCATCCTAAGTGGCGAAGCGGGTCAAAATGTCTCGGCCTGCTCGAGGGAGAAGATGCGGCGATGGCAACGGCTTTAGTGTTGTTGGCACCATGCGCAGCCCGTGCACACAGCACCACCGACGGCATGTTGCTACCGCAGCACAGCAATACCGCGATGATCAGGCGGTAGGCAGACGCTTTAGGGCCTTGGTAGGGTACGTGTTGACTGGAACCCATCGTGCACCAGCTGCGAGATCATTCCTCATCGTCTTGAAGTGGGGGCGTGCAGCCGGATGCGACGACTGGATTCCTCGACTTCGTGCATGGTAAAAATGACTGGCGCTACCTATTTGGTGTCGCCTTCCACTGAAATAAAAAAATTAGAGCCTTCGTGTTAGCTCTGATAAAAATGCAGCATTTACGTTCAGTAGTAGCTCGTTTCGAACACTGCCCGATTTGGCACCTTCACAGTGACGGCCTTGTCTTCAAGCCATACGCACAAGCGCTACAGATGTGTCGGCAATCGGCTCCAAGTGCGACAGAAGTGCGCAATAAAACCAAGAACAATATAAATGGAACTAAGTTCATCTCGTATGTGTTCATATTACTGTAAAGTCCATGTAGCAGCCGACGTTCCTCCTTCGACTCACAGCAGACAATTTATACGCATGCGTGTGTCATTTATCACGTGCGAAGCTACAGATACAGACTTCCGTGTTAGCACTGTTCCATGTATTCGCTTGATGAACTAACATTAGCCTAGAGGGACTTTGACGTCGTTGTTTGCTTCATAACACAGGGCGCAAAATTTTCTTGACTCAAACCATCTTCTCTTATGGTGACTCAGTACAACATATAGATAAATTTGATGCTCTGTCCTTTTTTTAGCGCAATTATTGTCAATGTGCAACAATAAATGTCAACTTTGCGCGATATACAAATTTATATTTTATTCGGACTTCCTCGTCGTAGAACTCCGACCATGCTGCTGGGAGCGTCAGCACTTATCACGACACTTCATACAAGAAAAAAAAACAATGAATCATGATGTTTAATATTTCAAAAAGAAAAGCGACGTGCCACTTGCAAGAAGCCAACTTAAAACTAATCTGAAAAGCTTATTGAATATCATCTTCTTCAAATATATTATGCACTGCGGTAAAAAACAAAATAAAAAGGACACAACGAGTTGATTCACGGAGAATAGCGGTGGTTTTCTAAGCTTTTTGTATGCTTGCATTTCATGATGGCCGCTTTGTGCTTGCCTCCTAAATATTTTTTGGTAAACATAGTCGCTAATTGACGACCTTCTCAAATCATAAGAAATATCTAGCAACACTTAACGTCTGCCTGGGCAAGTGTTTCCACTGCGATCAACGCTATCTGTGGTAAAAGATGCAAAAATACTCACCTGTTAGCTGCGACGTTGTAAGAGGTAGTCTGCCAGTCATTCCCGGGCTGAAGAAACATTGGTGTGCCAGTAGAGAAATCTGAAGAACAGATCCCGAGGGGCCTGCCGAGTTTCGTAGAGCCAGGAAATCGTGGAGACCAGTGGTAGTCGCCTTCGAAAGAGGAAATCGGTGTCGCGTAGCGCCCGAACCTTTCACGTCGCGGAACTGCGGGTGGAAAGCCATGGCAAGTCCTTCTGGGATGCCGATGCAACATCGTGGCATCTGACAGCTGCTGGTTGTTTCCCGATCGGCGCCGGAAGCTCACCGTCAGAGAATTCCCACTGGGCGCTTCCTTGGAACGTTGCTGGACTTTCGAGGAAACAGATTGCCTGACGAACGAGCCTATTCGGAGTAGCAAAATGGCGATTGGTGCGTGATGCACGAGACTTGCTTGCTTGCTCGTGCCTATGTTTTGGCTCGTCCCCGCTACAGGGGATTGGCCACCATTCCGATGGTTAATATGATGGCTATGAAATAATTTTAAGTTTGATGAAATAAAACGAAATAAACAGATATCCAGAGAATATGAAATTCAGCAATCATAAGGTCACGTGTGCTTAAAGTAGGTACACAACTATAATTAAAATAATTATCTAAATTTTAAGAAATTGCACTTCCACTAAAAGTTACCTAACAAGGCAAGAAAGCCTCTTGTGTCTCAAAGGCATTCTTAAAGTGCTTTGCTGATGTTCGTGTTGATGTGGCCCTAGACAAGAAGCCCCAAGGGAAAGAATGATTTTAGAATTAAGGGTATTGCATATTTTCTGAATAAACATTTTCGCTGTCTTTTCCTATGGCTCGTGAAACGTCGGCAAGTATATAAGGAATCATCGATGTTTTCGTGCTTCTGACAGTAAAGCAAGGAAAAGATAGGAGCTGACCAAACCTGTAAAATTAGAAATTGGGAGGTGGAATCAGGACACAATATTTTGTGAAGCACACTTGCAATTTTCAAGAAGAACGTCCTTTATTGTACCATTTATTGATTGATACGGCAGTGTGAAACAGAGCTATAGCAGGTGTGAAGTATTGATACATGATAATTTACAACAGGCATCATATAGTACTGAAAGAAAATGCATGAAGTGAAAAACACACTGCCCAAAGAAAAAACATTTAGGCTGAAAAAGCGAACGAACACATTGGAAGCTAACCGCAAATAGCAACTGTAATATTCAAAAATACATGACCGTATTCCTGAACGGTTAAGGTAATTTTCACGAAACTCTAAAGTAAAAATATGTATGAAATCTGGACTCAGTAACACAAACTGCTGACAGCCGTGTTGTTCACTTTTTTCTTTCAGCGAACTTCAAATGCGACAACTTTTTCAAGCATCGAAAAGCTTCCTCGTTTATAAAAAATGGGGTATTGTTAAAAGGGCATTGATGCTAGGAAATCGAAGTAAGTATTTTCAATCATTCTAAACATATAAATTATTGTAGCCTGGGTTTTAATTCGCATACGGTCCGAGAATATTAAAACCCTAGAGCATACTGGCTGCCGCGAATCGTTCAATGTGATTTCGACACCAGTCGCTTGGCGAGACAAGACTTCAAGGCCGTTCGTTTCATGACCGATCCACTATGGGGGGTTAGGGCCTGGTTAAAAAGGTCAACCAACCAACCAACCAACTTCAGGTAAACTGTCCGTACTGGTTTGCTCGACAAGCAGCATCGTGGAAGAGGTGCTACAATTGCAGGTGCACTTGCTTGCACGAGGTACTGCCATTAAGGTGTTCAACTGGTCCAATGATTGCGTACACAGTGGTCATGATATCAAGCTTCAGCACTTGCGGCTTCAAGTACCACCGTCTGAAAATTTTGATTTCTGTTTCTTTACTCCTCACAAGCCTCTGTTTTCAACTGGACTGCGTAGAACAGAGGTATAGGCAACACGCGGGCAGTATCATGCGACCCTCGGCACAACGTCTAATCCTTCGCACCTTTACGTATCACTCTCTATCTGAAAACTGATGGGGCAGTTTTTTCATAAAGTGGCGATTTCGCTTGTCACCTTCAATATTGCCACCATTGATAAACGAGCCACGGTGGCTCATACGCGTTTTTGGGCGCGAAGAAGAAGAGAACATCTTCGTTGCTCTGGTTCAAGTGAACTCCTGGCAGCGGGTCTTGTTTTGTTCGTGACATTACTGGTGGAGGTGCTGGGTACGTGTACTTCGGCTGTGTCGGCCATCGTGTAGACAGCTACATCTCCCAGAGCAAGAATCAGCCGCCGCCTGCGTGGGTTACCCCCTGAATTTGGTCCCTTGGCATGGACACCCAGAAAGATGGCAACTGCGATGACAAGCCAGGCGGTCCAAACCAGCGATGGCCATGATTCGCTTCTCGCCCATGTTCTCCACGTGCCACAGCACCAAAGCCGTTCCATGGAGACATCTTCGAGGATGTTGATGACTGGCTAGACCACTTTGAACGGGTTGCCAATATCAACGAATGGGACGATGTTCGCAAGCTGCGCCGAGTTTATTTCTACTTGGAGGATTCTGCGAAGACGTGGTACGAGAACCACGAGGGCTCCTTTGCAACATGGCAAGAGTTCAGCCGACAGCTTCGTGACGCCTATCGCAACACCGAAAGGAAGGAGAGGGCCGAACAAGCCATATCCAGCAGAAACCAACGGCCGAACGAACGTGTATCCATGTTTGTCGAGGACATGCTTCGACTCTTCAAGCGCGCGGACCCTGCCATGCCTGAGGAAAAGAAGGTGCGCCATTTAATGCGCGGAGTAAAAGAACAGCTTTTCGCTGGGCTCGTGCGCAATCCACCGACGACAGTCGCCCAGTTCATCAGTGAGGCGGCTACGATGGAACGTACGCTGCAGCAGCGGTCGTCACAATACGAACGCCAGATTCCGGCCACCACATGCTCTATCGGCTCTGACAGCGAGAGACAGACCCTCGCAGACTTCATTCGAAGTATCGTTCGGGACGAATTGCGACAGCTGCAGGCAGTGGGATCCCATCCACCCGTGTCAGCCATCGCGGATGTAATCCGACAAGAAGTCCGGCAGGCCGTCACACCCCTAGCCCCAATCGCACCGCCGATTCCCGAGGCCCCAGTCCTGACATACGCAGCGGCATTGCGATCCCCTGCGCCACCGGCTACAGATACTGCTATGCGGCCAAGGTACCAGGCTATGCAGCCATTTCACGACACTGCTTCAAGCCCACCTCTCGGCTCAAGGTTTTCGAGCCCACCCACCTATCCGCCGTCCATCTCAAGACAAAGTGGTAGCAAGGCAAGCACGTGGCGCACCTCGGATAACCGTCCGCTCTGCTATCACTGTGGCGAAGCGGGTCACGTATACCGGAACTGTCAATACCGGCAACTAGGTCTCCGCGGCTTCCACCCTGATGCTCGATGCCCGCGCTACGGTGAGCGCCCCCGCGAAATTGAAGCCTATCTCACGGGCCAACGTACTCCTTCGACTATTCGGCACCACCAATCGAGATCACCATCGCCTCGCCGGTCTACGTCACCCAGTTTACCCTCATCGTCTTCCGCTCTTTTCAGGAGCCGGTCACCAAGTCCCCGCAGGGGAAACTAGGAACGGCGACTTCTGGGGGTGAAGTCGCGGCCCGGCGAACTGTAAAAGACCCTCCTTCGACGCAACGACCAGACGAGGGCGATTCCGGTTTTGCAGTGTTCTCCGACAGCAAAAAGATTGTTTCTGCCGAAATTGCCGTCTTCGTCGACAATCATGCTGTTAACGCCCTCGTCGATACCGGTGCCGACTATTCCGTAATGAGCGCAACACTGGCATCTGAACTGAGGAAGGTTATGACGCCTTGGCAAGGACCTCAGTTGCGCACGGCAGGTGGCCATCTGGTGACGCCTACTGGTATGTGCACGGCACGCATTCGAATACGTACGTCAACATTTGCGGGCTCTTTCCTCGTATTGCGCGTGTGCTCTCGGCAAGTCATTCTTCGAATGGACTTCCTTAGTGAATACGGCACCGTCATCGACCTCCGTGAATTACTTGTGTCGTTCGAGGATCCTTTTTGCGCTGCAACTGACAGTATGCAATTCCGGAAAAGAGCGCTCCGTGTTACCGACGATTCTCTGACTCTCCCACCTCGAAGCAGCCTCTTTGTCAAAGTAGAATTGGGACAGGACTTGTCTGACGCGGTAATTGCAGAGGCCAATTTGTCTCTCCTTATTTCACAACAAATCTGTGTTGCCCGAGGAATCATTCAGCCTAGCAATAGGCATGCTCACCTGCTGGTCACGAACTTCAGCGACGAATATCGCCACCTAACGAGACACACTGCCATTGCATATTGTGAAGAACTTGCCGATGCCGATGGTCCATCTACGTTAGCTTCATTTTCATCGAATGGCCACCCTGACGAGGCCTTCGTGAGCACTCTCGACGTAAACGAGAGACTACCTTCGGCTCAACGAGAAAGCCTTTTGCGTATACTCGGCTCATTTCAAGACTGCTTTGCCACTACGTCAAGGGTTAAACAGACACCACTTGCTCAACATCGTATCATCACGGAACCTACTGAGAGACCCATCCGACAACATGCCTATAGGGTGTCGCAAAAAGAGCAAGATGCTATACGTGACCAAGTCCAGCAGATGCTTCAGGACGACGTCATTCAGCCATCGACCAGTCCCTGGGCTTCGCCAGTTGTGCTAGTAAAGAAGAAGGATGGTACGTTGCGTTTTTGCGTTGATTACCGTAAACTGAACAAGGTCACCAAAAAGGACGTTTATCCTCTACCCCGGATAGATGACTCGTTGGACCGTATACGCAACGCTAAATATTTTTCCTCCATGGATTTGCGTAGCGGCTACTGGCAAATCGCAGTGGACGAGCGCGACCGCGAAAAGACGGCGTTTATTACTCCCGACGGTCTGTACGAGTTTAAAGTGTTGCCTTTCGGTCTATGCTCAGCGCCAGCTACTTTTCAAAGAATGATGGATACGGTTCTCACGGGGCTCAAATGGCAATCATGCCTTGTTTACCTTGATGACGTCGTGGTCTTTGCAGACACGTTTGAACAACACGTCCAACGCCTTTATGCAGTTCTTCAGGCAATTAGAACAGCGGGGTTGTCTCTCAAACCCGACAAATGTCATTTTGGATATGAAGAACTGAAGTTCCTTGGTCACGTTGTGAGCCATGCTGGCATCCGCCCAGATCCCGAGAAAACCCGCGCCGTTGCCACCTTTCCCGTGCCCACAAATAAGCGCGACCTACGCCGATTTCTGGGGCTCTGTGCGTATTACAGGCGCTTTGTCAAAAACTTCTCGAAGATTGCTGAACCCCTCAACAAGCTTACAAAAGACGGTGTCTCGTTTGTTTGGGGTCCCGATCAGTGCCATGCGTTCGACACCCTCCGAAACCTCCTCCAGGCTCCGCCTGTACTAGGTCATTTTGACGAAAGCGCTGACACGGAATTACACACTGACGCCAGCAACGTTGGACTAGGAGCGGTATTAGTTCAGTGGCAAAATGGCATAGAGCGCGTGATCGCTTATGCGAGCAGAACGTTATCCCCAGCGGAGAAAAACTATTCTGCAACCGAAAAGGAATGCCTCGCTGTTGTCTGGGCCATAACAAAGTTCCGCCCATACTTGTATGGCCGCCCATTCAGGGTAGTTAGCGACCACCATTCCCTTTGTTGGCTCGCGAATCTCAAAGATCCCTCAGGTCGTCTAGCACGATGGAGCCTTCGGCTACAAGATTTCGATGTCACCATCGTCCACAAATCTGGGCGGAAACACACCGACGCCGACTGTCTCTCACGTGCACCGGTCGAAAATGCCAACACTGACCTTGAAGACGACGACACTTTTCTTTCTGCCGTATCAGCGACCAGCTTAGCGGAGCAACAGCGTCATGACTCGGAGCTCATCCCGCTCATTGACTACCTGGAAGGACGCAATTCCCACCTTCCCCGAAGCTTTGCGCGCTCACTATCTTCCTTTTGTTTCCGTGATAGAGTGCTTTATAAAAAGAACTTTCATCCTACACAAGCTATGTATCTGCTTGTTGTGCCAACTACGCTTCGTGGTGACATTTTACGTGCGTGTCACGATGAGCCATCATCCGGACACCTCGGCTATACGCGCACGCTGCAACGGATTCAACGCTCCTACTACTGGCCACGTCTCGCGAAGACTGTGAAGCACTACGTTCGCACATCTCGCGACTGTCAGCGACGTAAGATTCCACCTTTACGACCAGCGGGACTACTGCACCCAATTGGCCCACCAAAGGCGCCTTTTCATCAGATTGGCATGGACTTGCTGGGGTCATTCCCCACGTCTTCGTCTGGAAACCGGTGGATTGTTGTCGCTACAGACTACTTAACACGCTACTGTGAAACCAAGGCACTTCCAAAAGCCACCGCAGCAGATGTCGCCCAATTTTTTGTTAACAGCATCGTCTTACGTCACGGTGCTCCAGCTGTCGTCATAACTGATCGTGGGACAGCTTTCACCGCAGAGATGCTGCAGGAAGTCTTGCGATTAAGTGGCACGGAACATCGTAAAACAACGGCTTACCACCCGCAAACAAATGGGCTGACTGAACGACTCAATAAGACAATTGCAGACATGCTGTCATTGTATGTGGACATCGATCACAAGAACTGGGACACCATACTTCCCTACGTAACTTTTACGTATAACACTGCTGTTCAAGAAAGTACCGGTTTCACGCCTTTTCGCTTAGTCCACGGTCGTGACGTCACGACGATGCTCGACGCCATGCTCCTGCCCGACAACTTAGGAATATACCACACGGATGCCGCCAAATTCGCGCAGTGCGCAGAAGAGGCCCGTCAACTTGCTCGTCACCGCATTCAACGTCACCAAACCGCAGACGCGCGCCGCTACAATCTTCGCCACCGTGAAGTTATTTTTAAGCCAGGTGATGAAGTCTGGGTGTGGACCCCTATCCGACAGCGTGGACGTTCCGAAAAGCTTCTTCGCCGCTACTTCGGCCCTTACAAGGTTGTGCGACGTCTCAGTGACGTCACTTACGAGGTTCTCCCACAAGGCAATTCGAGACGTTCCCGTTTCACCCCGCAAACTGAAGTCATTCACGTTTCACGTCTCAAACCATACTTTTCGCGCTGTGAATCGCCAGAGAGTGACTGACTTTATTAGTAACTTCGCGTCTTTCTTTTTGTTTCGTCCTTTCCTTACATTTTTCCTATTTTTCTTATTTCTCTAACTTTTGTCCCCACAACCAACTACGTTATTCCGCCTTACGCCATTCATTTTGCTCGCATGCTAATTTTCATTTAATTTTCTTTTCTTTTTTTGCATTCATGTACAGCATCGAGACGATGCTTCTTGGGAGAGGGGGTAATGCCACCATCGATAAACGAGCCACGGTGGCTCATACGCGTTTTTGGGCGCGAAGAAGAAGAAAACATCTTCGTTGCTCTGGTTCAAGTGAACTCCTGGCTGCGGGTCTTGTTTTGTTCGTGACAATATGTTATTGCAACAATGTGACATTTGTGCGGAAAATAAACCTAACCCTAGTGCATGTTAGTAAATTGTCATCCATTCGATGAAAAGTTTCTCTTTGCTTGCAAATCTTTCTTTTACTCCCCGATTTGTCATCCCACACTCTAAGAAAAAGAAAGAGTAAAAAGGGGTTCTGACAAGCAAATTCTCTTCGGGTACTCACTTGATTTCTTTTGGAAGGTAGACGCTGAAAGAGTGCGAAATATCGCCATTTCTACGTAGTCGCACAGCTCTCGCGAGGCCCGTTTCGATTGCCCTCCGTTCCGAAGGCACCGTCGTATACATGATACAGCGCGTATGCCGTTCGTCTACCCACCCTAGCTCAGTGTCGTTGTGGCTGGTTCCCCACTAACCCAGGCTACAGTTTGCCAGAAAGGGACGTGAAATGAACTTGAGCTACTGTATATTCTAGCATATACAGTAACTCTAAAGTTAACGAGTTGACCGTGCTGCTTCTAGGCTAATTCTCCGGCAGGAGACAGCAGCGGCGGCGCTGTAGTCACTTTGTACTGAAGATGACATGAGCGTCTGCATTTGGAGCGCCCGCGTCGTAGACTGCAAAACCGTTATATTTCTCGCTTTGAGCGAGCTTATTGCACTGCTGAGCCTTTATCGGTGCATGCACACTTACGACGCGCCATAGTGCACGCGTAAACACGCAGGTGTGCCAAATTACGTCGGTAAATTGCCTGTTTCAGAAGCCTGTAACCCGCCCCTCCATGGCGGTCTAGTAGCTGAACTACTCCGCTGCTGACCCGCAGGTTGCGGGATAAAATCTAGGCTGCAGCGGCTACCTTTTCGATGGAGGCGTGAATGCTGTCCATATAGGGTGGTTTTGGGACGTTATAGCCACTTATCAATCGAGCTTGCTAATACACAAAAAGACATGTAGTACAATCTTAATTTCCACGAATCCACCTACCTCCTCAATCGAAATTGTACTGTTCGAAAGCAGTGCTTTAGGCTACGCTACATCAAAAGTGGCTCCTGCGAACCACAAAGAGTAAAGTAGTATGGAAACTGCGATCAAAGCATGCGCTCGTTTTCTCGGTAGTCTCTACGATACCCAGACTAATGATTCTCATATCAGACCACATGCGCTCATTTGTTTCATGAGATACCCTAATTGAAGTAACTTTGCCACAACACTTATGTTGGTGAAGCCTAAGTTTTATCGTACGAGTTTCACGGAGGTTCCGAGAAAATGAGCTTACCAGTTCAAGAATACGGACGTGTATTTTCCCTAATGAGAGTTACTATTTGCTGTTCAATTCCATTCTGTTTGTTCATTTTCTCAGCTTTAATATACTAGCGGTGTGCATTGTATCTTTAACTTCATGTAGTATCTTTCAGTACTGTTGTGCCATTTCTTAAATTTTATGTACCAATATTTCACACCTGTATCGGTCTGCTTGAGACGGCAGTAAGAATAAGTAAATAAAATAAATAAATCAAGAAATAAAAATCTTCCTTTTGTTTAGTATAATAAAGGACGCCCTTTTTGCAAATTGAAAGTGTGCTTCACAAAATATAGTTGCTAGATTCTTCCGCCTCCTAATTCCTAATTATGCAGGTGTGGTTAGGTCCTATCTCATTTTCTTTACCGTCAGGAGCACGAAAACATCAATGAATTTCTGCTTACTTGCCGACCTTTCACAAGCCATAGGAAAAAATTTTGAAAGATTTTATTCAGAAAATGGAGCGTTACCCTAAATATTGAAAACATTCTTTCCCTTGAGGCTTCGTGTCTATGGCCACAGCAACAGGGATCGTCTGCATAGCAGTACGCGAATGCCTTAGAGACACAAGAAGGTGTTCTTGTTAGGTTATTTCTAATGGAAGTCTAGTTTCTTGAAATTCAGTTATTCATTTCAATTATTTGTTCGTTACCTACTCTTATCACACGTGATTTTACGATTGTTGAATTTTACAATCCCTAGATATCTGTTTCAATTCATTTTCCTTCGTCAAATTTGAAAGTATTTTATCGCCATTATATTAACCACCGGTTTAATGGCCACTCTCCTGTTGTGGGTATGAGCCAAAACATAGCGCAAACGAGCACGCAAGGGAGTCTCTTGCGCCGCGCACCCATCGCCATTTTGCTAGTCCAAATAGGCTCGTTCGTCAGGCAATTTGTTTCCTCGAAAGTCCAGAAACATTCCAAGGACGCGCCCACAGGGAGTTCTCTGACGGCGAGCTTTCGACACCATTCGGGAAACAACCGGCCTCTGTCTGATGCCAAGATGTTGCTTCAGCATCCCAGAAAAACTGGCCACGGCTTTCCGCCCGCAGCTCCGCGACGTGACAGGTTTGCTCACTGGGCGATGCTGAGTACGGCTTCCGAGGGCGACAACTCTCGGTCACCACGATTTTCTGGCTCAACGAAGCATGTCATGCCCCTCGGGATCCGTTGTTCAGACTGGTCTGCTGCCACACTGATGTTTCTTCAGCCGGGGAATGAGTGGCAGACTGCCTCTTTCAACGTCGCAGCTCGCAGGTGAGTATTTGTGCATCTTCTACAACAGATAGCGTTGATCACTGTGGAAAAACTTGTCAAGGCAGACATTAGATGTTGATGAATATTTCTTGTGACTTGAAAAGGTCGTTCGTTAGCGATGGGTTTGAAAATTTTCTTTAGAGGCAAGCATGAGGCGGTGAGCATGAAAAAGCAAGCACATAATAGGCATAAAACAAAGACACTGCTACTCTGCGTGGATCATATATTCGTGTAGATCTTTGCTTTTTTTTACTGCAATGTATACTATAATTGAAGAAGCAGATATCCAATAAGCTAGCAGATTGGTCTTAAAGTGGCTTCTTCAGAGTGGCGCGTACAATTTATCTTTTCACCCACTTTTTTATTTACACTACATTGGTTCTAATAACTTACCCTATACATTACATGGCATTATAACCTGTTAGGTCTCAGTCTTATTGTGTCTAAACAAGGAAAAACGATCCCTTAGGTATACACTTTTTTCCCTTATTCATTAACGAGGGTCCCGTACTGGAAGACTTGGTGCCGTTAGGTTGTATACGAGAGATTATTGATCAGCTGCCCACTCGTAATAAGTTCACGTGCCAGGTTACGCCACACAGGCTTATAAAAGGGTGTTCCACAGTCACCGCTGTTGCTACAGATGGCGCTGACTGACACTCCCACGTTTAAATTCACATATAAACCCAATAAAGTGGCCAAAGGGATCACCGCCATTGTGGCTCAGTGGTTAGAGCATCGAACGCGTTATTGGAAGGTCGTACATTCGATTGCTGCTCACGGCAAGTTATTTTTTCACGCACTTTTCTTTCTTGCTATTTACATTACATTGGTTCTAATAAATTTTCTTATACATTCCTTGGCATTATTGTCTGTTATATCTCATTACAATTCTGTCAAAACACGGAAAAACGAGCCCTTAGGTATACACTTCTTTCCCATATATATATATATATATATATATATATATATATATATATATATATATATATATATATATATATTGTTACGCATTATTATTCATTCGCCAAATAAAGTTGACAAAACATAAAATTCATCAAAATGTTGTACAAACAGGGTGGGATAGTAAGGGTAAGGGAGCTGGTATGAGTAAAAAAAAATTATGTGACCTGTGATGTGGAGCAGACCACGACGTCGAAGTCCCCTTTCTAACGTGAGTTCATGAAGCCAAGAGATCTGACAGCGCTAGCACGGAAAGCCGTATCTGTAGCTCCGGACGTGATAAAACACTCACGCATGCGTATCAAGAATCTGCTGTGAGTAAATTGAGGAACGTGGGCCGCTACATGGTCACTGCTATAATATGTAGACAGACCAGATTAGCGAAGTGGCTTTCCAAGTGTTCATCATTTTATTTCGCACTTCTGTCACACTTAGAGATGATTACCGGCACACCTGTAGCGCTTGTGTGTATGAATTTATGCATACAGTGCTATCCTGAATCTATAGCTTGACGACAAGGCCATCGCTGCCAAGGTGACATATCGGGCAGTGTTCCAATGAGCTACTACTGAACGTAATTGCTGCATTCTTATCGAGGCTGACACGAAGGCTCTAATTTCTTCCGCAATCCAATATTTATTTCAGTGGAAGGCAACACCCAAGAGGTAACGCCTGCCTTCCACCTGATGATCGCAGTATTGCTGTGCTGCGGTAGCCAACATGCCGTCGGTGGTGCTGTGTGCACGGGCCGCGCGTGGCGCCGCCAAGCGTGAAGCAGTCGCCGTGGCCGCATCCTAAAACTCGAGGCCGACCGCTTTTCACCCACTTTGCTGCCAGGGATGAGTACTTGGGGTACAGGACTCCGTGCCTCTCGAGGAATACGAAAATGTTTCGGCTCTTCATAAGGGCAATGTATGCTTCCATTGAGTCGTATCGAAAAAAAGCTGGCACCGATGCTTCCCCGACCACGGACAGTTGTGCGTATGTCACTCGCTTCGACGGAGCCGTGGTTGACGTGACTAGAATTCTGTGATGGCTTTTTAGTGTTCTTTTTTTTCTTGAGCGACCACGCACTGCAGCGTATGTCGAGTGTCGCGCTCATTCAACATATATTTTTCAATTCGCTTTCACTTACAGAATATATTCAGATGCATGCCATATTTGTGCACTTGTCTGACTCTGTCTTATTTGTCATTTTTGTTGTTAGGGTTATATTCACACGCTTTGTTGATATAATGGTTTTGTAATGACAAATAGCGTCCATATACGCAGAAACGAGCAAAAAACTATAAAATCTATAGAACCAACATATTGTGGGATTCTGTTTCATGTGAAGCATTCAAAGAGTGGCGGCTTTTTATGCTGCTTTTTTCGGCTTTGACGCAGCAATAAGAGGTTCATAAACGTGTCTTTGTAAATGGGGTAATTGTGTTCAAATGCGACTTTTTCAGTCACGTCGACTGCACTGGCGTTTAAAAGTGACTATGTGTTCTGACGTATAACGTCAGCACAAGGTCAGAGCACAGACATCAGTTTCTTTAGAAGCGAAGGGTAGGCTAAGTTGCGATAATGTCATACGCAGCATTCGTTAGCGTGTTCAAGCATTGCTCGAATCGATTCACGTTTGAAAGTATTTTTTCGAGCCATACGGCTGCATATGCACTGTTTATTAGACTGCAGTAAATGCGGAGCGTCGACGTTCATCCGATATAATTCATATATCGTGGAAGTGTGAATGAAACGACTATTACTTTGTGAAATTTTTAGCCCGCACTGCAACCACAATTGCCTTTGCACTGATATGACGTCTGCCTATACGATCCTTTTTCGTAGTGGTTTAAAACCTGGCGTAGCTTTGTGGTAGAAAACATCAGTGCCGCGCGAAATGGGTTAAGTTCGTGCTAGGATAATGCTAAGCTTCAATGTTGCATGAATTCAACTTCCACCGTCGCTCAGCAGAGCAGTGGCGGCAAGAAGCTCCGGCAGGAAGCCGACACATTCCACATCGCGCCTCGCTGCTCCGCGAGGAAAATTAAGCGCCCCGTTTAAATTAGCGCTCCAAAATCCATCAGGGGTTAAGAGGGTTAAAATTAGCAAGCAAGTAACCAAGGCCCGTGAAAGTATGTAGCACCCATTTTCTGCACAAGTACAGCAACTTACACGTTTGCAGTTCTCGCGCTTAGTTCATCTGCTCGATACGATACAAATTTGAGGATATTTATCTTCCCAATACGCTATCAGGCAATTCTTTACAAAATAAACTTTGTTAGCACTCCCCTACTTTCTCAAAAACAAAAATCCAAAGGCCACCGTAGCGAGAAGAATTCGCCAAATCGAGAAGAATCTTCGCCAAAAGTGTATACCTTTCTTGCATCGCCTCTTGCGGGGCGACCATATGTTGGATCTATAGTCGCGCCACCAATCAGTCGTGAAAGTTGCGAGTAGGGTCATGTGGAACGATGCTGCATCTTCCTAACAGTCTCGCCTTTGAAATAACAATATCTGGGCATGCCGTTCCTGGGGAAAAGTAAAGTGTCAACTGTTTCGGATCTGGCGTCCTATAAAAACGAAACAAACAAATTTGTGGCCGACTTTGACAGCATTAAGCGAGATATTCAAATAAGTGCCTCAAATATCCTCAGTGTGCCTGTGCGAACACAGGTAGTGACTTTTCCTTCGCTGTCTTCTTTAGAAATCTACAAATCGGAAAGCAATATGACGGAATGCGAAATATGCAACACTCGCCAAAACCAAATGTAAAAGACACTCTAGTAAATAACCATCATACCAGTAACTATCGTATTAATATCATGTCCTTTTTAATATGCTTAACTTACTATTTAAAAAGTTGGTCTTCCCTTACAAATACGTATCGCCCGCAGCAGCAGACAAGTGGGGTTTAACGTCCGAAAACCACCATATGATTATGAGAGACGCCGTAATGGAGGGCTCCAGAAATTTCGACCACCTGGGGATCTTTAACGTGCACCCAAATCTAAGCACATGTGCCTAAAACGTTTCCGCCTTCATCGAAAATGCAGCCGCTGCAGCCGGCAATCGATCCCGCGACCTGTGGGCAAGCAGCCGAGTACCTTAGCCACTGGGCCACCATGGTGAGGCAGCAGATAATCTTCTCGTCCTAAATATGACACCGACCTCAGTGGCCATAAGAGCTCTCAATGCATTCAGGCTAATCCAGTGCTGTAGCTCTTGTTAGGGCTTCCGATTTCTTGGTATTATAGCCCAGAATCCTACCAAAAGTCACTTAGATAATATGTAAGGGTCTCCAATATAGCGAAGTTGTACATAATATATTTTATTCGTTTCAAGAAATATATAAATAGTGCGTGATGGACCTTGAAGATGACGACGATTAAGTGCAGTTCAATTCGTTTCCTTTCGCAGGCATGGGCAAAATTAACTTTAGCGCTGCAAAGCAGAAATAAGCTATCTATTATGGTTTTGAATCTTACAAAGTGTCGACTGTGGTCATCCAAGCGCAATTAGAAGGCTGTGTAGCACGAGCGCCATTACTTGCTTTTAAACAGTTTTGGTGCGTTAACTATTACTAATAGTTATCGCGCCAAAACTAAAATGAAGCAACTACGGGGTAGTTGCTTTATTTTAGTTTGACACCGATAGCTTGCCCTAACAAAGTAAAAATATATAGATGTACCTAAAATTACCATATTTCCCTTTTTAACAACAGCCCTAGTGTCCTATATAGCACATGGAGCCGTTTTTGATTGTGGGGGAGGTTGCTCAGAAACAAATAACATTTATACTCTTGAGGGTCCAGTAAATTGAAATCATCAATAAACAACATTTTCTGCTGGTTAAAAAATTCAGGGCTGCAAGAGTTAATCACCTGTGCCACAGACCCGCATACAGTGGCCCTCGGTATTCGGTTATTCATGTCAAGACCACATTTGCTTGTTCATCACACTCTAAGGCCCTTAATATACCAATTTTGAGCGCATATAGATAGATAGATAGATAGATAGATAGATAGATAGATAGATAGATAGATAGATAGATAGATAGATAGATAGATAGATAGATAGATAGATAGATAGATAGATAGATAGATAGATAGATAGATAGATAGATAGATAGATAGATAGATAGATAGATAGATAGATAGATAGATAGATAGATAGATAGATACGCTCAAAGTCACTGAAGTTTACTAAGAAATGCTTAGCATTTAAAAATCATCGGCGGCGGCCGCAAAAACACGTGCCGTTCAAAGTCTAGAGCTTCTCCCTTTGTCGGCGAGGCGTGTCCTACACAATTTAAAAGACTACCGCACACGTGCTATCACCATCGCAGCATCTCTGCACCTCAAACTGCGAATTTTAATCCAACAAAAACTATTTCATACAGTGCATCTCTGCACATGCGCTACTTTTTTTTAACAACAGTTCCCACCCGCAGAAGCACGCTTCATACTCGTGTATTGATGAAAATGATGTTAGACGTAGCCTCACACACATCTCATATCGATATCAAGCACTCTCAGCAGTGCAGATACAATTTGCGATTAGCAACTAATCCCCCTCAATAAGTTATCGCATCACTCAGTGTATGATTGATGTATTCACTTACACAATAACGCGCATAACGGTATTTACTCGTCAAGTGAGTTTTATTTGGGCATCTGGAACTATCCCGTCGATGCATGATACTGTTGTAAATGGCTGGAAGCCTGCTTCCGCAAAGTTCGTGCAGACGCCTAGCTATAGCGCAGTTTTTTAGTACTCACAAAAAGAGTAAACTCATCGTGAACAGGCGCACATTGTCCATTCAGGCAATAGAGAGTTTTGGTAATGCGTACGTATCATACGTGACGGCGTTGCGTACGTCAGTATTCCACGTTTTGCGCAGTGCGCATGCGCAGACCATACGCGGCCGCTACGTATACGCTAGAATGCGATGCGTGCGTGCGTACGTGTGAGGCACGGTGTAGGAAGCAGTGAGGTGATCGCGCCGCTCTCGAACACGTTCGCGACAGCCCGAGATTTCGTTTCGCAAAATGCTGGCATGAAAGGCTACTGTTGCGTACCACGGAGGAAGGAAAAAGGTAAGGAGAGGGCATGCCCAGCCGGCGCAGGGCGTAAAAAATGTGGCGGAAATGACATCACGGCGGCCATATTCAGTAGGCACAATGGCGGCGTTGTTATGGTTACGTGTTGCGCAGTGAAGCTGGTCTAGCAGTGAGCGGCCGCGGCTGGCGGCGGAATGTGTGCCTCCCCAGGTCTCGTGCTGAGCCGTGGCGGACAATATCTGTGCTCTGCGCCGCGTTATTGGTTACGCAGTGTTCGTCTGGCTGTTACATTACTCTTAGCAACGTTTACAAATCTCTTTGTCCATCACGGGTTTTCAACAGTGCGTAGAACAAGTGCATATCCATGTGTCGTGCAGCGGATGACGCGGATGAAGCAGTTAAGTGTTCAGCGAAATGGCGTTGGGCACCATGACGAAGCTGAATGACGACGAACGCCTTGCAGGTCAGTGACGGTTCAGCAGTGCTCCTGCTTGTGACAACGGAAGACGCTGTTGAGCCCAGCAAGACGCCGTGGGGACCATGTGCACATACGTAATTTCGTGTTGTGTGTGTACAGTAACAACTTGCATGTGCGTATTAAAACACCTTTTCTGTTCCGCTTGGTACACTCTTCACCAGCATTGCATGTAATCTCAACGTAACAGCAACCACGTTCAACTGTCATTAGCACCGGTCGTGCTCAAAGTCACCACGGTCGCAGAATGCTGACGCAGGTGAGTTTCACGCGGAACACGGACACAGTGGCAGGACGCTGCGTCAGTCGCGTGGCGGAATGCAACCGTAAAAGGCGCACGACCGATCGTGTTGTCTGTACAGTTGCTCAATTAATGACGTGAAAGCACTCGCCGTTGTCAGTGCATCTAGCGCGCGTTCTTTCGTAGTTGCTTCGTTGTCAGCGAGCTGTTACTCTTTGTTATTACTCGGACGAAGCGATTTCGCTGAAGGTGTCCCTCTGGCTCTGAGTGATGAGCCCAGTTCCATTAGTTTCGGATCGTAACGACACACGCGCTGCGCAGCCCACGTGCTTTCCGAGCCGGAGAGGGAGTCGCGCCTTCAGCTTCGCCTTCATATGTAAACAAGAGAGGAGAATTTGCCTACTCAATATGGCCGACTTCCGGCTTCATCGCGGCTTCACAACGAGTGACGTCAGGGCCTCTCCTTACCTTTTCCTTCCTCCGTGGTTGCGTACTAAAGCGGCTAAAAATATGGTCATAATCTGACTAGCGCACTTGGATTGGCTCAGATTGCCCTTCATCAACACGTACTTCTAAACTGATCAACTGGATGGCGCAACACGCTCCACGTTCGTAATGTACGCGGGTTCTACAGCGTACTGAAAGCCCATTCGTGGCAAACGACGCCACGCAAGCAAGGCGCTGTCGTGATGCGCACGTAGCGCCATTCTGCAGTACTAAAACTCTCTAATAAGCATTACATTTGTACTCCGACAATATTGGGTCAATATCGCATTAACATCCCTGATTCATTTTTATTGCAGTAGAATAAACGTTGCAGATGCACTTCTATGGCTCGGTGAAATATATACAATTGTTGGTCGAATCAAGCAACGCTTGAATACTCGAACGAATGCTACGTATGACCTTATCGCAACGTAGCGTACACATCGTTTCAATAAAACTGATCTATGCTCTGACTTGGTGCTGACGTTATACGTCAGAACACAATGTCACCTTTAAACACCAGTGCCATCGACGTGACTGAAAAGTCATGTTGATCACACAATTAACCCATTTACAGATACACGTATATTCACCTCGTAACGCTGCGTCAAAGCCGAAAAATACAGCATGAAAAGCCACTAGTACTCCTTGACTGGTTCGCATGAAACAAAATCCCGCCATATGTTGGGTCTATGGATTTTATATTTTTTTACTCTTTTGAACGTATATGGACGCATTTTGTAATTACGAAATAATTACATTCACAAAGCGTGTGAATATATTCCAAACAACCAAAATCAGGAATAAGAATAAGACAGAATCTGACCAGTGCACCATTATGACATATATGTAAATATATTCTATAAGTTGAAGAAAATTGGAAAATATATGTCGAATGAGCGAAACACTCCACATTGGTTGCAGTGCGTGGTCGCTTAGAAAAAAAGAACACGGGAAAACCTTCACGGAATTCTAGTCACGTCAACCACGGTTCCGTCGAAACGAGTGACATACGCACAACTGTCCGTGGTCGGGGAAGCATCGGTGCCAGCTTTTTTTCGATACGACTCAATGGAAGCATACATTGCCCTTATGAAGAGCTGACGCATTTTCGTATTCCTCGAGAGGCACGAAGTCTTGTACCCCAAGTACTCATCCCAGGCTGGAAAACAGGTGAAAAGCTCCCAGCCTACTCGAGGGTGAAGATGCGGCGACGGCGACTGCTTGACGCTTGGCGGCGCCACGCGCGGCCCGTGCACACAGCACCACGGACGGCATGTTGGCTACCGCAGCACAGCAATACTTCGATGATCAGGCGGTAGGCAGACGTTATAAGGCCTTCGTATGGTACGCGTCGACTGGAACGACACCCTCCATCAACTGCGAGATCATTCGCCATCCTGTTGAACTGGGGGCGTGCAGCCGGACGCGATGACTCTATTCCACCAGTTGGTGCATGGTATGAATGGCAGGCGCTACCTCTTAGGTGTTGCCTTCCACTGAAATGAATATTTGCTTACGGAAGAAACTAGAGCCTTCGTGTCAGCCTTGATAAAAAATGGAGCATTTACGTTGAGTGGTAGCTTGTTTGAAACACTGCCCGATATGGAACTTTGACAGCGACGGCCTAGTCGTCAAGTTAAATTCAGGATAGTACTATAAGCATAAAGCCATACGCAAGAGCACTATGGATGTGCCGATAATCAGTTCTAACAGCGAGAGAAGCGCGCAATAAAACGATGAGCACTTGAAAAGGAACTTCGTTAATCTCCACTCTACTCACAGCATGTCCTAGATTCGCATGCGTGAGTGTTTTATCACGTCCGGAGCTACAGGTATATACAACATCGTGAAGAATTTTAGAATTTGTCATTTATATTTGGAGAATGAATATTATAGCGAAACAATTATTGTGAACTTTGCACGACACACACAGACACACACACACATACGCACACGTATATATATTCTTTAGTCTGACTTTCTCGCCCCAAATCCCTGACTATGCTGCTGTGAGCGGTAACTCTTATTATACCACTTCGTAGAAAAAAAAACACAAATGAATCACAATGTCTAACATTCAAAAAATGGGGACGTGCCACTCTCAAGAAGCCACTTTAGCACCAATCTGCAAACTTATTGGGTATTTGCGTTTCTAATATTCTTAGCGTGTTCTCTCAGTCGATCGTTCAGACACCTTCCGGTCGTTCCAACATAACAAGCACCGCGAGAAAGGGGCGTCCTATAGACAACTTCCCGGGAGCATGCTACATACCTGTTTCTATGCTGAACTCTACATTCCGTTGATGACTGCGTTTTCAGGGGGCTTGTAGATTTGGTTAGGCTGATTAATTTAAACGGTGCAGAGAACAGTAGAACATGCACGAATACTCACCTGTCAGCTGCGACGTTGTAAGGGGCAGTCTGCCAGTCATTGTCAGGCTAAAGAAACATTTTTGTGGCAGCAGACCAGTCTGAACAACAGGTCCCAAGGGGCATGACATGTTTTTTGAGCCAGAAAGTCGTAATGGCGGAGAGTTGTCGCCCTCGGAAGCCGTACTCGGCCTCGCACAGCGCCCAAACGTTTCACGTCGTGGAGCTGCGGGCGGAAAGCCGGCGCCAGACCTTCTGGGATGCTGATGCAACATCTCGGCATCACACAGAGGCCGGTTGTTTCGCGATTGGCGTCGGGAGCTCACCGTCAGAGAACTCCGAGTGGGCGGTTCTTTGGAACGATGCTGGACTTTCGAGGCAACAGATTGCGTGACGACCGAGCCTTTTTGTAATAGCGAAATGGCGATGTTTGCGCGATGCATGAGACTTGGTTGTTTGTTTATTCGTTTGATCCTGGCGCAACCGGCCATACACCGAATGGTGCCTTGCTATTTAAAAATAAATGTTCATAAATTTGAAGTGTTAGGTTTTTAATGAATATGCTTGATTTTGATAATTTTTAACGAAGAAATTAGCATTCATTTCTTCGCACGAGACTTGCTTACTTGCTTGTTCATTTCTGCCTATGTTTTGGCTCGTACCCACAATGGGAGATTGGCCATTAAACTGGTGGTTAATATAATGGCGATAAAATACTTTCACGTTTGACGAAGGAAAATGAATTTAAACAGATATCTAGGGAATATAAAATTCAACAATCGTAAGGTCGCGTGCGATAAGAGAAGGTACCGAAGAATGAATTGTAATGAATATTTGAATTTCAAGGAACTAGACTTCTGTTAGGAATAACCGAACAAGAACACCTTCTTTTGTCTCTAAGGCATTTGCAAACTGCTATGCAGACGTTCCTTTTGCTGTGACCCTAGACAAGAATCCTCAAGGGAAATAATGTTTTCAGAATTAAGGGTAACGCTCAATTTCCTGAATAAAATCTTTCACAATTTTTTCCTATGGCTTGTGAAAGGTCGGCAAGCAAGTAAAAATTCATCGATGTTTTCGCACACCTGACGGTAAAGCAAATGAGATAGGACCTCGCCAAACCGTGTATAATTAGAAATTAAGAGGTGGAGAAATGCGGCAACGATATTTTGTGAAGCACAGTTTCGGCTTTCAAGAAACACGTCATTTAATTTACCAAGAAAAAAAAACTGTCATGTGAGGTGAACTGACCATCATATCATTTCTTGATTGTTTCGGTATGTGTATATACTAGTTGTTCAGACGGCCCTGTAACACAATCTACCAACGACACCGTACTCTGCAGTTCGACGACATTGCTTACCAATGCGCCCGACAAGCAATACCATATTTTACAGCAAACTCACTAATTGTAACCTTCACTTCAACGCAGTCAGACTTTCGAATTCTAACGGGCCACTGACGCCAGCCACTTGCGACTAGTATCAAGGCAAGGGTGAACACGTCCTTTGCGGTTAAGTAGGAACAGAAAGAAATGCAGGGCGCGTCCGAGGGTTAGGTTCAAAAAGCTATTCTCTTTCTAAAAACTAAAAACAGAACTCATTTGGCTTTCTTATTTGAAAAGGAAGTGTTCTACCGAAAGTCGCGTAACAATGATGTTTACTTGGATCACGTTAGTGTGAAAAATTCAGTCGAAGATAAGACAAATCCCAGGATTTCTCAGAATTCTCAATTTGTTTTGGAAATACTTGAAAACGATTGTACATTTAAAAATTACGCGACAACTGGCATAGCGGGTGCCTCAAAGGTGCGTTTGAGAACAGAGTGTCGGGGAGGAGCCTCCAGCGATAGCTTTGCTGCTGCTGAGCTAGTTGTCATGTGACCACAGACGCTGCGGGCGAGCTTTGTGCTGGGCGGTGTGCGGCTGCTGAGACGTCACTAGAAGCACTTCAGTATGTCCGTGGTGCCCAGCACTGTTTTTAAACGACAGGCTGCGCGTTCCGCGTACGGCTGTCGTTTCTTATTTGTGGGGAAAGGGGGGGAGGCTTTATACGCCGCGTTGAAGGCGCCGGTCCTTGATTAAAGGTATTGTCGCAACGCGGCATTTTCGAATTGACATTTGCAGGGCTTAGCTCGTTGGAATTATTGGGGGATTTCAACCCATGAAATACAAGTACCTTAATCGAGACTTCGGACATAGTTTAAATAAGGCGCAATTTTAAATAAGCGTGTTGAAAGTAATCACATTGTCCGGTAGTATAATAACCTGCCGAAGGGTATGTGAATGCATTGCAGTTTTTCTAGGTCCCAATTTCAAAAGATAGCAATTCGACAATCGTGAATGATGACATTACATCCTTAATCTAATTGACAAATTTTACCACCCTCTATCATCCGGGTCGTAAAGGTGATGCGGGATTTCATACTTGTGTAGTAGGTAAATCAGTTAGTTTCCTTCAATACCCGTAAGTGAGACTCTTGAAATGCTAAAATTGTTTTATTGCGGTTTGCTAAATTATGGACTCTCTGGGCTAGTTTTCAGCCGGCGACGGCAACGTTTGTCGCCACCGTCGGCTGAGAGGAGAGAAAGAGAAAAGCAGCAAAGAAAAAATCAGAAAATTTCTTCATGGGAATCGAACGCGCGACCTTTAGATTCGATTCGCAGGTCATTATCCACTGAAATAGGAAGTGCACGATCAAACGGGAAGCTATATACACCACTTACCGCTGGCAGGGCCGATCTCGGGTGAGATATCAGCGAGTTTTCGGCACTTCCAGCGAGATGTTGCAAAGATTGTGCTAGCCACCACGTTCGCTGTGACGCGGTGACGCGTGCTCACGCGCTCATCTGCCACGCGTACTCTGCCCCGCAGGGTGTTCACACTCGTGCGTGCGCGAAAATATCTCGTGGTGTGAGAGAGTGGTGCGCTTTAGGCGTTCACCAGAACGATTCCGTTGTAGTTACCGGGCGCAGAAATGTCAGTTCGGCCACTGCACAGTCCCGGTTTACTAAAAGGGCCCGCTTTTCAGACACAGTGAAGTAACAACTGTGACGATTGTTTGTCCACGCTAATCTGTACCTGTGAGCAGCATTTATGCGTCATTTGTGTGTTAGAAGTGTGCTGCACGTTTCATTATGATTTCGATTCTTTGCGTGACATTACAATTGGTGTCTATCACATTCATTACTACGCACTTGTGGCGAAGGAATAATTTTGTTTCCGGAATCAAGTTCTGAACTTCCCGCAGTGGCCGTTTTGGTTAAGCAGGTTATGACTCTGTACAGTATTACGGTGCTGCTGAAATAAAGTTTCAGGTCTTGTAGTTTTATGCTCATGAAATTTCTTCTAATATTTCTATACAATACTTCAATACAATACTTATCTGCCTTACAAATCGCTTACAAACACAAATGACTGAACACGTGCATTTACCAACATTGATTTCATGACATTGTTAAACCACGAAGCTTCACTACACTTGTGTGAGCAATTAAAGATTATTTGTAGCATATGGCCGTTCGTGCATGTTTCACCAAGCATGTCGAAAACATATATAGAATGATACGGGGGGTAATCAGCCAATCAAACTAAAGGAAAGTTTGAAATGTTTTATTCGTGGTTGGTGTTGATTTTAATTGTGTTCAGGTGGGGTATAGTTGCTTAGATGGACGTTGGCCTCGAGGAAATCTGGAAAACGTGACCCCAAAGCACCATATTGATTGCTGCATCTTTCATTTTTCCTATTTTATTTGCACTATCAATCTGTAACTTGAAAAGCATTTACCAGTGACGCTTGCACTATCGTATGTTGCAATAGTTGACGTCTTGTGTAAATCACGCCAGAATCACCTGTGATTACTTTTTCATTATTCAAACCAATTTTGTCAGGAAGTTTTATTTTTGTTGTTTTCTTCCGAAGTTGTAATTTCATCAAAATTTTATATTTGATTATATTTAACGGTAACAAAGCTTACTAATGACCATTAATTTTTCATTTATAACAAACCACGGAAAATATGACTTTTCTCTAACAAATAAAGACTCCTTCTTTGTTTTAAAACCATTAGAGGTCTTCAAAAGTGACACTGCATTTGTTCTAGAGATAGTTTGCTTAATACTACGAAAGTGTGTTTTTTAGAAACGTTACCTAAAGTAGCTACGCAAGCGCAGTAGAAAGGCGTTTGAAGACAATGCAGAGAACAGAAATAGAATTGATGGACACTGAACGGTATAGACTTACGTGATACACAAGCCCGAGCAGTCGCGAAGATATCACGAGGTGAAGGCAGGATACGATTCCTCCATTGTTCGGGGACAATGAATACAACGGCATCCCAGACATAGGATGCGGTCCTGCCTGCATCGCTGACCTTCTTTCCTGCCCTTTGCAATTTATCTCTTCTGCTTCGTTCTCTAATAGCAGGTCGGCACATACAAGCAGCTGTTGCGTTTAGAGTCGATGGTATAGTGGTTAGCATGGCTGCCATCCAAGCGATTCACCAGGGTTAGATTCGGAGACCATGCGATTTTTGAATATCTGTTAATGTACATTTTTTATTCAAAATACTGCCCTCTGGTGTAGCAAGCATACTTACGAGCACCCGAGGCTCATCACACATTAAGTTATACTCGTGCATAAATTAGACCAAGGATTCGTCGTTATATATATTTAAAATGCATTTGTATATATGAATGAGTGTGGTAGCCAACCATACGTTTTTTGTAGACTGAGTTTATTCAAGCAAGCTCTTCTTCCAGCAGTCGTCGGTGGCGCAGAGACCAAGGGCTGTCAGGGCAAAACCTCATAAGCGCGAAAATGCACGCGACAGCGACGAGCAATGCGACGTAGATCGTCTTCGCGCGATCAGTCGCTAGCGCAGGCAAACCTCATTCACGCGACGGCTTTGGCGAGCGAACTCCACTGTTGCTGGCATGAGGCCATTTACTCGCACCAAAAAAACCGCGTAGTGAGCGGTAGGCAATTCAGCAATTCAAAATTAAGATATATTGTTGTGCAATGGAACGGAAAGTGTTTATGAGTGCCTTGTAGCACTTTTTGTTATATGCACATGCGTAAACATTGCGTTATTTCTTATTGCGCATACGTGACTGGGGCAGGGTCACGTGCACCTATGTAGTCTTTGTCTTTTCCGGTTTTTCCCTATTGGCTGCTTGAGCCCAGCACTTCCTGGTGATGAGCGACGGTTTCCAAATCTGGAGAACCGAGCGATCGCGTGAAAACGAGCACGCGACACGTCGCGCGAACGCCATGTTTCCTCGCTCATAGCGTCGGTCGTCGCTGTCGCGTGCATTTTCGCGCTTATGAGGTTTCCTCTTCAATGTTCAGCCGCGCAAGTGCTTGATTTTTTTTTAGTTGCAAAAGTGTGATATATTTTGCCTCTTATGTTTACGACGAGGGTGTGTGTGCAATGGATTGGTGAGGTTTCTGTTGTATTTCTATGCGGATCAAGATTTCAACGTGGGAGCCGTACTATAATTTGCTTCGGTCAGTTCGCTGGAGTGGACTGCCGCTTGCTGACCTGTTTATCAGGCAACTTGTGTTAACATTTCTATTTTTAAGAGATGAAAATTGGTTCTTACGCAAAGTCATACAGGTATGGCTGACAAGTGATCTGCCAGAAGTCGTCATTACGTGCTGTGTACGATGTGTGAAGTACGACTGCATAAATGCATGATGCGATTGTTTCGTTTCGTGTATTACGCGCATAGGTTTGTTTTGAATATTCATGTAGAATCATCAGGAAAAAACTGTATACAGACTTGGTTAGCCGTACCAGTATAAACATTTGTTATTGTAGGAGGCCACGTAAATGACCTACTGAATCGTGTTGTCCGTTCAGCGAAGTGAGAGCGCGGCAGAAAACACACAAGAAGCAAAGAAGAGACCATGGTGCATAAAAGGGCGCAGAAGCGTGCAAAGACATAGCACTTTTCAGAAACGTGCACAGCAGTTTTTAAAGTGTATTTCGGGAGTGTTGTGTAACATAACCCTTTCTAGTAGGCGCAAGTACATCGGCCAAACTTATCAATGTTTGAATGGACACATGAGAGAACATAGGAGTCTTTTAAAGTGTAGTGCATATTTCATTTTGGCTTGGCATCGCCATACTTGCTAATCCACACCGTTGTTTGAAATAACAAGTGTTCCGGCATCCGCTTAAACTGCGCGAACAAATTCTGAAGCGTATCACATTTCCAGAAATAGGGATCAGTGCAACACCCATTCTTCATTATCGCTACATGACTATGAGTTTACTTATATACTTAATTTATAGACAAGTGTTTCGATTGAACGCGTCGCATGCTGCTCGTACAAGAAAAAAAGTGCTCGTGCTGTGTGCCTCTTCTTTGCTTCTTCTCTCTTTTCTCCGCGCTCAAATTTCCCTAAACGATGACGAAATAGCAACTTTATATCCTAAAGTTCGTGAATATGATAAACTAATTTTTTTATATAATGCACTTGTACACTACAAGTAAAAACATGGTTAGAGAAAAAATGTATTGATGTACCAGGTACTGTTACCTGCTTGTTGTAATTGATTGATTGATTGATTGATTGATTGATTGATTGATTGATTGATTGATTGATTGATTTATAAGTGGGCTTTAACGTCCCAAAACCACCATATGATTGTGAGAGACGCCGTAGTGGAGGGCTACGGAAATTTAGACCACCTGGGGTTCTTTAACATGCACCCAAATCTGAGCACAATGGCCTACAACATTTCCGCCTCCATCAGAAATGCAGCCGCCACAGCCGGGATTTGATCCCGCGACCTGCGGGTCAGCAGCTGAGTACCTTAGCCACTAGTTCACCGCGGCGGGGCTAACTTCTTTCTTTGAAAAACCGTAGGTGATTCATCATGCTTTTGTAGATTGCTGGGATGCAGTCTTCAACCGGGACATTCTGCAAAGAGTTCTTTAAAAACACGATGTACAACCTTAAGAGTACCCAATTTTTTTTCTACTTCGTAAAATATGAGTTGTGACTGGAAAGTCGCTACTATCTATCTATCTATCTATCTATCTATCTATCTATCTATCTATCTATCTATCTATCTATCTATCTATCTATCTATCTATCTATCTATCTATCTATCTATCTATCTATCTATCTGTCTATCTATCTATCTATCTATCTATTTATCTATGACCCAAAAATCGGCATACGAAGGACTTGAGGTTATGATGAACATGAAATCATGGTTATGACATATATAACCAAATACCACGGGCCACGATATGCAGCTATGTGACACAGGTGATTAACCCTCTCAGCCCTGATATTTTTTTCAACCAGCTGAAAATTTTGTTTCTTGATGATTCGGATTTACTGGACCGTCAAGAGTACAAAAATATTTTTTCTGAGCCCGCTACAGGTGTAGAAGAAAAATCATTGATAGATTCATATGTGGGGTTTAACATACCAAAACTACCGAATGATTTTTTTGAGAGATGCCGTAGTGGAAGACTCCGAAAATTTTTGCTACCGGGGGTTCTTTAACGTGCACTCAAGTTGAGCACACGAGCCTACAGCAATTTCACCTTCATCGAAAATGCAGCCGCCGCAGCCGGGATTCGATCGCGCAACCTGCGTATGAAAAAAATGGCTCTGTGCCCTATATATATGACACCAAGGCTTAGTGATTATAAAGTGTACTTTGGTGAATTTAGCCACATCTGTTTATTTTTTCTCTGTTAGGGCAAGTTATTGGTGTGAAACTAAAATAAAGCAACTAGATAAATGTTACAGTGCCTATATTGTCCAAAAGCAAGTATTTGCGCTCGTGAAACACAGCCTACTCAACGCTTTTAAATAGCCATCGTCTAACCATCTTACACTTTGTAAGATCAAAATTCTTAAAAGATAGCATAAATATGCTTTGTAGTACCAGATACATTTCAGCCCATGTCTGCAAGGGCAAATGGATTGAACTGCGCTTAATCATTGTCAGCTTCTATCATCGCGGACCATTCATATATTTTATGAAGCAAAATAAAATGTATTTCTTGCTATAAAATGTACAATCTTGCTATAATGTAGACCCTTACATAATATCAAGTGGTATAGCCAGGTTTCTGAACTATAATACCGAGAATTTAAACGCCCTCACAAGAGCCACAGCTATGCATTAGCCTGAATACATTGAGAGCTCCTCAACAGCCACAGAGATCGATGTCCTATATTTACAACATAAAGATTGTCCACCGCTGCGGGCAATCCGTTAGTGTTAGGGAATACCCACTTTGTAAATAGCAAGTTGAGCATAGTAGAAAGAACATGAAGACAATACGATAGCTACTGATTTAGTAGTAAATCAGTAGAGTGTATTTTATATTTAGTTGCGGCGAGTGTCGTACTTTTCGCTTTCCATTCTATTGCTTTAAAATTTACAGAGTTCTAAAGACGACGGCGAAGAAACAATACCTACCTGTGCTCGCGCAGGCATTCTGTGGATACCTAATACCTCGCTTAACTCTGTCACAGTCACAGTTGGCCGTGACATTTCTTCGAGTCCTTATTATAGGACTCCAGGATCGAAAGTGTGTACACGTTACATCTCCCAAGAAACATGCACAGACAATGCTAATTCAAAAGCCAGACCAATAAGAAGATGAGGCATCATTTGAGTTTAACGTAATAATGCAAGATTTAAGCTTAATATTATCCTAGCACGAACTGAACTAATTTCGCGCGACATTCAAGATATCCACCTCAAAGCGACGCCAGGTCTTGAAACCACTACGGAAGAAATCCTATGCAGACGTCATATTGGTGCAATGGCAATCGAGGTGGCAGTGCTTGCTATCTCTTTTATTACAAAACGATAATAAGCTTTACATATGCACTACCACAATATATGAATTCTATGCAATTAACGTCGACGCTCCGCTTTGTATGCAGTTCAATAGGCATTGAATATGCACTCCTATGAATCGGAAAACTATACTCGAACGTACTCGACGCCAGCAGCGCTTGAATACGCTTACGCATGCAACGTATGACGTTATCGCAACGTAGCGTACGTTTAGTTTCGATAAAAAAGATGTCTGTGCTCTCACGTGGTGCTGACATGACGTCAGAACAAAATGTCACTTTTAACACCAGTAGTTGACGTGACGGAGAAGTCGGGATGTGCACACCTGGGTTTTTCTTGAATTTAAAAATTTAATTTTTTCTACGTATTCGGAGGTATTTCACAATTACGTAACCATTATATAAACAAAGCGTGTGGATATAACCATACCAACAAAAATTACGAATAAGAATGAGACAGAATCAGAACACTGCACAAACATAGCATATATGTAAATGTATTCTACAGGTGAAGAAAATGGAAAAATATCTATCGAATAAGCGCGAGACTCGGCATATGTTGCAGTTTGTGATTGCTCAGAAAAAAAGAAAACGGGAAAGCCATCGCGTGATTCTAGCCACAACAACTCCGCCTTCGTCGAAATGATCGACATAATGCTGAGGTGTCCGTGGTCGGTGAAGCATTTGTGGCAGATTTTTTCGATATGACTTGATGGAAGCATACAGTGCCCATATCAACCGCCAACGCATTCTCGTACTCTCCGAGAGGCACGAAGTCTTGCACCCCAAGTATTCATCCTAAGTGGCGAAGCGGGTCAAAATGTCTCGGCCTGCTCGAGGGAGAAGATGCGGCGATGGCGACGGCTTTAGTGTTGTTGGCACCATGCGCGGCCCGTGCACACAGCACCACCGACGGCATGTTGGCTACCGCAGCACAGCAATACCGCGATGATCAGGCGGTAGGCAGACGCTTTAGGGCCTTGGTAGGGTACGTGTCGACTGGAACTACATCGTGCACCAGCTGCGAGATCATTCCTCATCGTCTTGAACTGGGGGCGTGCAGCCGGATGCGATGACTGGATTCCTCGACTTGGTGCATGGTAAGAATGACTTGCGCTACCTATTTGGTGTCGCCTTCCACTAAAACAAAAAAATTAGAGCCTTCGTGTTAGCCCTGATAAAAATGCAGCATTTACGTTCAGTAGTAGCTCGTTTCGAACACTGCCCGATTTGCCCCTTCACAGTGACGACCTTGTCTTCAAGCCATACGCACAAGCGCTACAGATGTGTCGGCAATCAGCTCTAAGTGCGACAGAAGTGCGAAATAAAAGCATGAGCAATATAAATGGAACTTAGTTCATCTCGTATGTGTTCATATTACTGTAAAGTCCATGTAGCAGCCGCTGTTCCTCACTCGACTCACAGCACACAATTTATACGCATGCGTGTGTGATTTATCACGTGCGAAGCTACAGATACAGACTTCCGTGTTAGCACTGTCCCATGCATTCGCTTGATGAACTAACATTAGCCTAGCAGGACTTTGACGTCGTTGTCTGCTCCGTAACACAGGGGGCAAAATTTTCTTCACTCAAACCATCTTCTCTTATGGTGACTCAGTACAAGATATAGATAAATTTCATGCTCTGTCATTTTTATTAAGCGCAATTATTGTCAATGTGCAACAATAAATGTCAACTTTGCGCGATATACATATTTACATTTTAGTCGGACTTCCTCGTTGTAGAACTCCGACCATGCTGCTGGGAGCGTCAGCACTTATCACAACACTTCATACAAGAAAAAAAAATCAATGAGTCATGATGTTTAATATTTTAAAAACAAAAGCGACGTGCCACTTGCAAGAAGCCACCTTAAGACTAATCTGAAAAGCTTATTGGGTATCATCTTCCTCAAATATATCATGCACTGCGGTAAAAAAACAAAATAAAAAGGACACAACGAGTTGATCCACGGAGAATAGCGGTGGTTTTCTAAGCTTTTTGTATGCTTGCATTTCATGATGGCCGCTTTGTGCTTGCCTCTTAAATATTTTTTGGTAAACATAGTTGCTAATTGACGACCTTCTCAAATCATACGAAATATCTAGCAACACTTGACGTCTGCCTGGGCAAGTGTTTCCACTGCGATCAACGCGATCTGTGGTAAAAGATGCACAAATACTCACCTGTGAGCGGCGACGTTGTAAGAGGCAGCCTGCCAATCATTCCCGGGCTGAAGAAACATTGGTGTGCCAGTAGAGAAATCTGAAGAACAGATCCCGAGGGGCCTGCCGAGTTTCGTAGAGCCAGGAAATCGTGGAGACCAGTGGTAGTCGGCGTCGAAAGAGGTACTCGGTTTCGCGTAGCGCCCGAACCTTTCACGTCGCGGGACTGCGGGTGGAAAGCCATGGCCAGTCCTTCTGGGATGCCGATGCAACATCGTGGCATCTGACGGAGGCTGGTTGTTTCCCGATCGGCGCCGGAAGCTCACCGTCAGAGAATTCCCACTGGGCGCTTCCTTGGAACGTTGCTGGACTTTCGAGGAAACAGATTGCCTGACGAACGAGCCTATTCGGAGTAGCAAAATGGCGATTGGTGCGTGATGCACGAGACTTGCTTGCTTGCTCGTGCCTATGTTTTGGCTCGTCCCCGCTACAGGGGATTGGGCACCATTCTGATGGTTAATATGATGGCTATGAAATAATTTTAAGTTTGATGAAATAAAACGAAATAAACAGATATCCAGATAATATGAAATTCAGCAATCATAAGGTCACGTGTGCTTGAAGTAGGTACACAACTATAATTAAAATAATTATCTAAATTTTAAGAAATTGCACTTCCACTAAAAGTTACCTAACAAGACAAGAAAGCCTCTTGTGTCTCAAAGGCATTCTTAAAGTGCTTTGCTGATATTCCTGTTGATGTGGCCCTAGACAAGAAGCGCCAAGGGAAAGAATGATTTCAGAATTAAGGGTAATGCATATTTTCTGAATAAACATTTTCGCTGTCTTTTCCTATGGCTCGTGAAACGTCGGCAAGTATATAAGGAATCATCGATGTTTTCGGGCTTCTGACAGTAAAGCAAGGAAAAGATAGGAGCTGACCAAACCTGTAAAATTAGAAATTAGGAGGTGGAATCAGGACAAAATATTTTGTGAAGCACACTTGCAATTTTCAAGAAGAACGTCCTTTATTGTACCATTTATTGATTGATACAGCAGTGTGAAACAGAGCTCTAGCAGGTGTGAAGTATTGATACATGATAATTTACAACAGGCATCATATAGTACTGAAAGAAAATGCATGAAGTGAAAAACACACTGCCCAAAGAAAAAACATTAAGGCTGAAAAAGCGAACGAACACATTGGAAGCTAACCGCAAATAGCAACTGTAATATTCAAAAATACATGACCGTATTTCTGAACTGCTAAGGTAATTTTCACGAAACTCTAAAGTAAAAATATGTATGAAATCTGGACTCAGTAACACAAACTGCTGACAGCCGTGTTGTTCACTTTCTTCTTTTAGCGAACTTCGAATGCGACAACTGTTTCAAGCTTTGAAAAACTTCCTCGTTTAAAACAATGTGGTATTCTTAAAAGGGCACTGATGCTACGAAATCGAAGTAAGTATTTTCAATCATTCTAAACATATAAATTATTGTAGCCTGGGTTTCAATTCGCATACGGTCTTTGAATATCAAACTCCTAGAGTATACTGGCTGCCGCGAATCGTTCAATGTGATTTCCACACCCGTCGCTTGGTGAAGCAAGACTTCAAGGCCGTTCGTTTCATGACTGATCCACCATGGGGGGTTAGGGCCTGGTTAAAAAGGTCAACCAACCAACCAACCAACCAACTTCAGGTAAACTGTCCGTACTGGTTTGCTCGACAAGCAGCATCGTGGAAGAGGTGCTACAATTGCAGGTGCACTTGCTTGCACGAGAGACTGCCATTAAGGTGTTCAACTTGTGCAATGATTGCGTGCACAGTGGTCATGATATCAAGCTTCAGCACTTGCGGCTTCAAGTATCACCGTCTGAAAATTTTGATTTCTGTTTCTTTACTCCTCACACGCCTCTGTTTTCAACTGGACTGCGTAGAACACAGATATAGGCGACCGGCGGATAGTATCGTGCGACCCTCAGCACGACGTCTAATCCTTCGCGCCTTTCCGTATTACTCTCTATCTGAAAACTGATGGGGCAGTTTTTCCATAAAGTGGCGATTTCGCTTGTCACCTTCAATATGTTATTGCAACAATGTGACATTTGTGCGGAAAATAAACCTAACCCCTAGTGCATGTTAGTAAATTGTCATCCATTCGACGAAAAGTTTCTCTTTGCTTGCAAATCTTTCTTTTACTCCCCGATTTGTCGTCCCACACTCTAAGAAAAAGAAAGAGTAAAAAGGGGTTCTGACAAGCAAATTCTCTTCGGGTACTCACTTGATTTCTTTTGGAAGGTAGACGCTGAAAGAGTGCGAAATATCGCTATTTCTACGTAGTCGCACAACTCTCGCGAGGCCCGTTTCGATTGCCCTCCGTGCAGAAGGCACCGTCGTATACATGATACAGCGCGTTTGCAGTTCGTCTACCCACCCTAGTGCGGCGTTGTTGTGGCAGGTTCCCCGCTAACCCAGGCTACAGTTTGCTAAAAACGGTCGTGAAATGAACTTGAGTTACTGTATATTCTAGCATATACAGTAACTCTAAAATTAACGAGTTGACCGTGCTGCTTCTCGGCTAATTCTGCGGCGGGAGACAGCAGCGGCGGCGCTGTAGTCACTTTGTACTGAAGATGACATGAGCGTCTGCATTTGGAGCGCCCGCGTCGTAGACTGCAAAACCGTTAAATTTCTCGCTTTGAGCGAGCTTATTGCACTGCTGAGCCTGTATCGTTGTATGCACACCTGTGACGCGCCATAGTGCACACGTAAACACGCAGGTGTGCCAAATTGCGTCGGTAAATTGCCTGTTTTAGAAGCCTGTAACCCGCCCCTCCATGGCGGTCTAGTAGCTGAACTACTCCGCTGCTGACCCGCAAGTTGCGGGATAAAATCTAGGCTGCAGCGGCTACCTTTTCGATGGAGGCGTGAATGCTGTCCATATAGGGTGGTTTTGGGACGTTATACCCACTTATCAATCGAGCTTGCTAATACACAAAAAGACATGTAGTACAATCTTAATTTCCACGAATCCACCTACCTGCTGAATCGATATTGTACTGTTCGAAAGCATTGCTTTAGGCTACGCTACATCAAAAGTGGCTCCTGCGAACCACAAAGAGTAAAGTAGTATTTTCCCATATGACAGTTACTATTCGCTGTTCAATTCCATTGTGTTTGTTCATTTTCTTAGCTTTATTATACTACCGGTGTGCATTGTATCTTTAACTTTATGTAGTATCTTTCAGTACTGTTGTGACTTTTCCAAAATATTAGGTATAAATATTTCACACCTGCTATAGATATGCTTGACACTGCAGTACGAATTTACAAATAAAATAAATAAATCATGAAACACAAGTTTTTCTTTTGATTGATGTAATGAATGATGTCCTTTTTGCAAATTGAAAGTGCGCTTCACAAAATGTCGTTGCCAGATTCTTCCGCCGCCTAATTCCTAATTATGCTGGTGTGGTCAGGTCCTTTCTCATTTTCTTAACAGTCAGGAGCACGAAAACATCGATGAATTTTTGCTTACTTGCCGACCTTTCACAAGCCATAGGAAAAAATTGTGAAATTTTTTATTCAGAAAATTGAGCGTTACCCTAAATATTGAAAACATTCTTTCCCTTGAGGCTTCGTGTCTATGGCCACAGCAACAGGGATCGTCTGCATAGCAGTACGCGAATGCCTTAGAGACACAAGAAGGTGTTCTTGTTAGGTTATTTCTAATGGAAGTCTAGTTTCTTGAAATTCAGTTATTCATTTCAATTATTTGTTCGTTACCTACTCTTATCACACGTGAACTTACGATTGTTGAATTTTACAATCCCTGGATATCTGTTTCAATTCATTTTCCTTCGTCAAACTTGAAAGTGTTTTATTGCCATTTTATTAACCACCGGTTTAATTGCCACTCTCATGTTGTGGCTATGAGCCAAAACATAGACGCAAACGAGAACTCAAGGAAGTCTCTTGCGCCGCGCACCCATCGCCATTTTGCTAGTCCAAAAAGGCTCATTCGTCAGGCAATTTGTTTCCTCGAAAGTCCAGCAACCTTCCAAGGACGCGCCCACAGGGAGTTCTCTGATGGTGAGCTCACGACGCCAATCGGGAAACAACCGGCCTCTGTCTGATGCCAAGATGTTGCTTCAGCATCCCAGAAAAACTGGCCACGGCTTTCGACCCACAGCTCCGCCAAGTGAAAGGTTTGGGCGCTGTGCGAGGCCGAGTACGGCTTCCGAGGGCGACAACTCTCGGTCACCAATATTTCCGGGCTCCACAAAACATGTCATTTCCCTCGGTATCTGTTGTTCAGACTGGTCTGCTGCCACACTGATGTTTCTTCAGCTGGGGAATGAGTGGCAGACTGCCTCTTTCAACGTCGCAGCTCGCAGGTGAGTATTTGTGCATCTTCTACAAAAGATAGCGTTGATCGCAGTTGAAACACTTGCCCAGGCAGACGTCAAGTGTTGCTAGATATTTCTCATGACTTGAGAAGGTAGTCCATTAGCGACAATGTTTACACAAAAATATTTCAGAGGCAAGCATGAAGCGGCAAGCATGAAAAAGCAAGCACATAAAGAGCATAAAACAAAGCCACTGCTACTCTGCGTGGATCATATATTCGTGTAGTTCTTTGCTTTTTTACAGCAGTGCATACTATATTTGAAGAAGCAGATATCCAATAAGCTTGCAGATTGGTCTTAAAGTGGCTTCTTCAGAGTGGCGCGTACAATTTATCTTTTCACCCACTTTTTTTACTTACATTACATTGGCTCTAATAACTTACCTTATACAATACTTTGCATTATTACCTGTTCGGTCTCAGTATTATTGTGTCAAAACAAGGAAAAACGATCCCTTAGGTATACACTTATTTCCCTTATTCATTAACGAGGGTCCCGTGCTGGCAGAATAGTGCCGTTAGGTTGTATACGAGAGATTATTGATCAGCTGCCCACTCGTAATAAGTTCACGTGCCAGGTTACGCCACACAGGCTTATAAAAGGGTGTTCCACAGTCGCCGCTGTTGCTACAGATGGCGCTGACTGACACTCCCACGTTTAAATTCACATATAAACCCAATAAAGTGGCTAGAGGGATCACCGCCATTATGGCTCAGTGGTTAGAGCATCGAACGCGTTATTGGAAGGTCGTAGAATTGATTGCTGCTCATGGCAAGTTATTTTTTCACCCACTTTCCTTTCTTGCTTTTACATTACATTGGTTCTAATAAATTCCCTTATACATTCCTTGGCATTATTGTCTGTTATATCTCATTACAATTCTGTCAAAACACGGAAAAACAAGCCCTTAGGTATACACTTCTTTCCCATATATATATATATATATATATATTCGATAATTCGATATGACGGTCGTCTATAAGTCGGGACGACAGCACTCTGATGCTGATTGCTTATCCAGGTCACCTATAAAGCAAGATGATGGCTCAGAAGATGATGACATGGCATTTTTAGGAGTGGTCGACACGGTCACCATTTCGTCTAAGCAGAAAGAAGACAGTGAGTTGCTCCCTCTTATTAATTTTCTTAACGGCCAGTCTACAAGCGTTCCCAAGATATTTGCAAGGAGCTTGCCATCATTCTGCTTGCGCAGTGGTGTCCTATACAAGAAGAACTTTGCCCCCAGCGGAAATGCCCACTTACTTGTCGTCCCGACATCCATTCGCGATGAGATCCTGAGCGCTTGCCACGATGAGCCAACCTCCGGCCACCTCGGATACACGCGCACATTGGCCAGAATCCAACAAAAGTACTACTGGCCGAAGCTTCCAGGCACTGTAAAGCATTACGTGCGCACGTGCCTCGATTGTCAACGACGAAAATCGCCACCTTTAAAACCACCCGGATTGTTGCAACCAGTTCAAGTGCCCACCATGCCTTTTGCACAAATCGGAATGGATCTCCTTGGACCATTCCCGACTTCGCATACTGGAAATAAGTGGGTAATTGTCGCTACGGACTATCTTACCCGCTACGCAGAAACAAAGGCTTTATCAAGTGGAACCGCAGTAGAAGCGGCACGATTTTTTATTGAAAATATCGTTCTGAGGCATGGCGCTCCTAGAATTATAATAACAGACAGAGGTACCGCTTTCACGGCTATGCTCCTCAAGTCAGTGCTTGAGTTGAGTGGAACAGCGCATCGAAAAACTACCTCCTACCACCCACAAACCAACGGCTTAACAGAACGCCTCAACAAGACAATTGCTGATATGCTTAGTATGTACATCGACGTGGATCATAAAAATTGGGACGACGTTCTACCATACGTGACGTTTGCCTATAATACGGCGCAGCAGGAAACTACACGGAGCACGCCATTTAGTCTTCTTTATGGCCGTGAAGTGACGACAATGCTTGATGCCATGCTGCTGCACGACTGCGAGGATACAGGCACGGATGTTCAAGCCTTTACCCAACGAGCTGAAGAGGCACGGCAGCTAGCACGCGTGCGAATCGCCCGACAGAAGAGTTACGACGCACAACGTGATAACCTGCGACACCGATACGTCACTTATCAACCTGGCGAGAAAGTGTGGGTCCGGAGCCCTATTCGCCGACGCGGCCTTTGTGAAAAGTTACTGAAGAAGTACTTTGGTCCCTACAATGTTATACGGCGCCTAAGTGACGTGAATTATGAGGTCATCCCTGACAGTTCCTCGCGAGCTCAAAAATCTGAAATCGTACACGTTGTGCGAATGAAGCCATATTTCAGTGAGCCAGTTGCGTAATACGTCAGCTATAGATACACCGCGTATTCTGTAGCCGAGCATCGGGTCGATGCTCTTCCTGGAGGGAAGCAAATGCCGCATTCAACCTGCAGAGGAGAGCTCGCACAGCCAGAGAGGAAGACGAAGCTCTTGCCCGGTCCTCTTTCCCGAGCGCCTTTCATTTTCAATTAAAGTGAGCTCTTCTATATCGAACTCCTGCTGTGTCTGCGTCGTGACAATATATACATATATATATATATATATATATATATATATATATATATATATATATATATATATATATATATATATATATATATATATATATATATTGTTACGCATTAATAATTATTCGCCAAATAAAATTGACAAAACATAAAATTCATCAATATGCTGTACAAACAGAGTGGGATAGTAAGGGTAAGGGAGCTATTATGAGTCAAAAAAATTATGTGACCTGTGATGTGGAGCAGACCACGACGTCAAAGTCCCATCTCTAACGTGAGTTCATGAAGCCAGGAGATCTGACAGCGCTAGCACGAGGTAGCGCTGTCACGAGGTAGAGGTAGCGCCTATCATTCTTGCCATGCACCAAGTGGTGGAATCAAGCCATCGCTTCAAGCTGCACGCCCCCAGTTCAAGAGGACGGCGAATGATCTCGCAGCTGGTGCAGGGTGTCGTTGCAGTCGACGCATACCTTACCAAGGCCTTATAACGTCTGCCCACCACCTGATCGTCGCGGTATTGCTGTGCTGCGGTAGCCAACATGCCGTCGGTGGTGCTGTGTGCACGGGCCGCGCGTGGCGCCGCCAAGCGTGAAGCAGTTGCCGTCGCCGCATCTTCAAACTCGAGTAGGCCGGGAGCTTTTCACCCACTTTACCATCTGGGATGAGTACTTGGGGTACACGACTTCGTGCCTCTCGAGGAATACGAAAATGCGTCGGCTCTTCAAAAGGGCAATGTATGCTTCCATTGAGTCGTATCGAAAAAAATCTGGCACCGATGCTTCCCCGACCACGTATGTCACTCGCTTCGACGGAGCCGTGGTTGACATGACTAGAATTCCGTGATGGCTTTTTAGTGTTCTTTTTTTTTCTGAGCGACCACGCACTGCAGCGTATGTAGAGTGTCGCGCTCATTCATCATATATTTTTCAATTGTCTTTCACTTATAGAATATATTCAGATGTATGCCATATTTGTGCACTTGTCTGACTCTGTCTTATTCGTCATTTTTGTTGTTAGGGTTATATTCACACGCTTTGTTGATATAATGGTTTTGTAATCATAAATAGCGTTCATATACGCAGGAACTAGTACAAAACTATAAAATATATGGAACCAACATATTGTGGGATTCTCTTTCATGCGAAGTAGTCAAGAAGTAGCGGCTTTCCATGCCGCATTTTCCGGCTTTGACGCAGCGATACTTTGGATCAACGTGTCTCTGTGAATGGGGTAGTTGTGTCCACGTCGCGACTTTTTTAGTCGCGTCGACTGCACTGGCGTTTAAAAGTGACATTGTGTTCTGACGTATAACGTTAGCACCAGGTCAGAGCACAGACATCAGTTTTTTCGAAACGAAGGGTAGGCTAAGTCGATAATATCATACGCAGCATTCGTTAGCGTGTCCAAGCATTGCTCGAATCGCTCAACGTTTGAATGTATTTTTTCGAGCCATACGGCTGCATATGCACTGCTTATTAGACTGCAGTAAATGCGGAGCGTCGGCATTCATCCGATATAATTCATATATCGAGGAAGTGTGTATGAAACGACGATTACTTTGTGAAATTCTTAGGCCACACTGCAACCACAATTGCCTTTGCACAGATATGACGTCTGCCTAGGATCCTTTTCCTAGTGGTTTCAAAACCTGGCGTAGCTTTTTGGTAGAAAACATCAGTGCCGCGCGAAATGGGTTAAGTTCGTGCTAGGATAATACTAAGCTTCAATGTTGCATGAATTCACAACCTGCAGGTACCGTGGCGCAGCAGAGCAGTGGCAGCCGGAGGCTCTTTTGAGATAACTGAAGTTTTCAACCTGCTTGAAATATCAGACGCTGCTACTTGTGTTCACGCGTTTGTGGTCGTTTTTCAACGTTGTAAAAGGTCTCGATATTACCGTAGCCTTTACAGTTTCTCAAGTTAAAAGGAAAGTAAAAAAAATAGCTGAAATATTCCACTGCGAGCCTCGCTGCTCCGCGAGGAAAATTAAGCGCCCCGTTAAAATTAGCGCCCCAAAAGCCAACTGGGGTTAAGAGGGTTCAAATTACCAAGCAAGTAACCACGGCCCGTGAAAGTATGCAGCACCCATTTTCTGCACAAGTACAGCAACTTACACGTTTGCAGTTCTCGCGCTTAGTTCATCAGCTCGATACGATACAATTTTGAGGATATTTATACTCCCAATACGCTATCAGGCATTTCTTTACAAAATAAACTTTGTTAGCGCTCCCCTAATTTCTCAAAAACATAAGTCCAAGGGCCACCGTAGCGAGAAGAATTGCAGTCTTCGCCAAAAGTGTATACCTTTCTTGCATCGCCTCTTGCGGGGCGACCATATGTTGGATCTATAGTAGCACCACCAATATGTCGTGAAAGTTGCGAGTAGGGTCATGTGGAACGAAGCTGCATCTTCCTAACAGTCTCGCCTTTGAATTAACAATATCTGGGCATGCCCTTCCTGGGGAAAAGAAAAGTGTCAACTATTTCGGATCTGGCGTCCTATAAAAACGAAACGAAGAAATTTTGTGGCCGACTTTGATAGCATTAAGCGTGATATTCAAATAAGTGCCTCAACTATCCTCAGTTGCCTGTGCGAACACAGGTGTTGATTTTTTCTTCGCTGTCTTCTTTAAAAATCTACATATCGGAAAGCAATATGACGGAATGCCAAATATACGAAACTCGCCAAAACCAAATGTAAAAGACACTCTAGTAAATAACCATCATACCAGTAACTATCGTATTAATATCATGTCTTTTTAATATGCTTAACTTCCTATTTAAAAAGTTGGTCTTCCCTTACAATTACGTATCGCCCGCAGCAGCAGACATGTGGGGTTTAACGTGCGAAAACCACCATATGATTATGTGAGACGCCGTAATGGAGGGCTCCAGAAATTTCGACCACCTGGGGATCATTAACGTGCACCCAAATCTAAGCACATGTGCCTAAAACGTTTCCGCCTTCATCGAAAATGCAGCCGCTGCAGCTGGGAATGGATCCCGCGACCTGTGGGCCAGCAGCCGAGTACCTTAGCCACTAGACCACCATGGTGGGGCAGCAGACAATCTTCTCGTCCTAAATATAGGACACCGACCTCAGTGGCCATAAGAGCTCTCAATGCATTCAGGCTAATCCAGAGCTGTAGCTCTTGTTAGGTCTTCCAATTTCTTGGTATTATAGCCCAGCATCCTACCCAACATCACTTAGATAATATTTAAGGGTCTCCAATATAGCGAAGTTGTACATAATATATTTTATTAGCTTCACGAAATATATAAATAGTGCGTGATGGGCCTTGAAGATGACGACGATTAAGTGCAGTTCAATTCGTTTCCTTTAGCAGGCATGGGCAAATTAAGTTTAGCGCTGCAAAGCAGAAATAAGCTATCTATTATGGTTTTGAATCTTTCAAAGGGTCCAATTATTCGACTGCGGTCATCCAAGCGCAATTAGAAGGCTGTGTAGCACGAGCGCCATTACTTGCTTTTAAACAGTTTTGGTGCGTTAACTATTACTAATAGTTATCGCGCCAAAACTAAAATGAAGCAACTACGGGGTAGTTGCTTTATTTTAGTTTGACACCGATAACTTGCCCTAACAAAGTAAAAATATATAGATGTACCTAAAATTACCATATTTCCCTTTTTAACAACAGCCCTAGTGTCCTATATAGGACATGGAGCCGTTTTTGATAGTGGGGGAGGGGGCTCAGAAACAAACAAAATTTACGCTCTTGAGGGTCCAGTAAACCTAAATCATCAAGAAACAACATTTTCTGCTGGTTAAAAAATTCAGGGCTGCAAGAGTTAATCACCCGTGCCACAGACCCGCATACAGTGGCCCTCAGTATTCGGTTATTCATGTCATGACCACATTTGCTTGTTCGTCACACCCTCAGGCCCTTAATATACCAATTTTGAGCGCATATAGATAGATAGATAGATAGATAGATAGATAGATAGATAGATAGATAGATAGATAGATAGATAGATAGATAGATAGATAGATAGATAGATAGATAGATAGATAGATAGATAGATAGATAGATAGATAGATAGATAGATAGATAGATAGATAGATAGATAGATAGATAGATAGATAGATAGATAGATAGATAGATAGATAGATAGATAGATCCGCTCAAAGTCGCTGAAGTTCACTAAGAAATGCTTAGCATTTAAAAATCATCGGCGGCGGCCGCAAAAACACGTGCCGTTCAAAGTCTAGAGCTTCTCCCTTTGTCGGCGAGGCGTGTCCTACACATTTTAAAAAGACTACCGCACACGTGCTATCACCATCACAGCATCTCTGCACCTCAAACTGCGAATTTTAAGCCAACAAAAACTATTTCATACAGTGCATCTCTGCACATGCGCTACTTTTTTTTAACAACAGTTCCCACCCGCAGAAGCACGCTTCATACTCGAGTATTGATGAAAATGATGTTAGACGTAGCCTCACACACATCTCATATCAATATCAAGCACTCTCAGCAGTGCAGGTACAATTTGCGATTAGCAACTAATCCCCCTCATTAAGTTATCGCATCACAATACGTGCATAACGGTGTTAACTCGTCAAGTGAGTTTTATTTGGGCATCTGGAACTATCCCGTCGATGCATGATACGGTTGTAAATGGCTGGAAGCCTGCTTCCGCAAAGTTGGTGCAGACGCCTAGCTATAGCGCAGTTTTTTAGTACTCACAAAAAGAGTAAACTCATCGTGAACAGGCGCACATTGTCCATTCAGGCAATAGAGAGTTTTGGTAATGCGTACGTATCATACGTGACGGCGTTGCGTACGTCAGTATTCCACGTTTTGCGCAGTGCGCATGCGCAGACCATACGCGGCCGCTACGTATACGCTAGAATGCGATGCGTGCGTGCGTACGTGTGAGGCACGGTGTAGGAAGGAGTGAGGTGATCGCGCCACTCTCGAACACGTTTGCGACAGCCCGAGATTTCGTTTCGCAAAATGCTGGCATGAAAGGCCACTGTTGCGCACCAAAGCGGAAAAAAATATGGTCATAATTTGGCTAGCGCACTTGGATTGGCTCAGATTGCCCTTCATCAACACGTACTTCTAAACTGATCAACTAGATGGCGCAACACGCATACGTTCATTACGTACGAGGGTACTAAAGCGTACTGAAAGGCCATTCATGGGAAACGACGCCACGTAACGCAAGGCGCTTTCGTGATGCGCACGTAGCACCATTCCACAGTGCTAAAGCTCTCTAATAAGTATTACATTTGCACTCCGACAATATAGGGTCAATATCGTATTAACATTCCTGATCCAATTTTATGGCAGTCTAATAAACATTGCAGATCCACTGCTATGGCTTGGTGAAATATATCCAATTGTTGGTCGATTCAAGCAACGCTTGAATACTCGGACGAATGCTACGTATGACCTTATCGCAACGTAGCATACCCATCGTTTCAATAAAACTGATGTCTATGCTCTGACTTGGTGTGACGTTATACGTCAGAACACAATGTCACCTTTAAACACCAGTGCCATCGACGTGACTGAAAAGTAATGTTGATCTCACAATTAACCAATTTACAGATAGACGTATATTCACCTCGTAACGCTGCGTCAAAGCCGAAAAATACAGCATGGAAAGCCACTACTCTTTGACTGGTTCGCATGAAACAAAATCCCACCATATGTTGGGTCTATGGATTTGATATTTTTTTACTCTTTTGTACGTATATGGACGCATTTTGTAATTATGAAATAATTACATTCACAAAGCGTGTGAATATATTCCAAACAACCAAAATCATGAATAAGAATTAGACAGAATCTCACCAGTGCACAATTATGACATATATGTAAATATATTCTATAAGTTGAAGAAAATTGGAAAATATATGTCGAATGAGCGCAACACTCGACATTGGTTGCAGTGCGTGGTCGCTCAGAAAAAAATTACACGGGAAAGCCATCACGGAATTCTAGCCACGCCAAACGCGGCTTCATCGAAACGAGCGACTTACGCAGAAATGTCCGTGGTAGGGAAAGCATCGGTCCAGCTTCTATGGATCCGACTCAATGGAAGCATACAGTGCCCATATTAGCAGCCGACGCATTTTCGTATTCCTCTAGAGGCACGAAGGCTTGTACCCCAAGTACTCATCCCACGCTGGAAAACAGGTGAAAAGCTCTCGGCCTACTCGAAGGTGAAGATGCGGCGACGGCGACTGCTTTAGGCTTGTCGGTGCCACGCGCGGCCCGTGCACACAGCACCACCGACGGCATGTTGGCTACCGCAGCACAGCAATACTGCTATGATCAGGTGGAAGGCCGACACTTTGAGACTTTGGTATGGTACGCGTCGACTGGAACGACATCCTGCACCAGCTGCGAGATCATTCGCCATCCTGTTGAACTGGGGGCGTGCAGCCGGATGCGATGACTGGATTGGACCACTTGGTGCTTGGTATGAATGGCAGGCGCTACCTGTTGGGTGTTGCCTTCCACTGAAATAAATATTTGAGTGCGGAAGAAATTAAAGCCTTCGTGTCAGCCTTGATAAAAATGGAGCATTTACGTTGAGTGGTAGCTTGTTTGAAACACTGCCCGATATGGAACCTTAACAGCGACCGTGTTGTTGTCAAGTAAAATTCAGGATAGTACTATATGCATAAAGCCATACGCAAGAACACTACAGATGTGCCGATAATCAGCTCTAACTGCGACAGAAGCGCGCAATAAAACGATGAGCACTTGAAAAGGAACTTCGGTAATCTCCACTCTACTCACAGCATGTCCTAGATATGCATGCGTGAGTGTTTTATCACGTCCGGAGCTACAGGTATATACATCATAATGAAGAATTTTAGAATTCGTCGTTTTTATTTGGAGAATGAATATTATAGCGAAACAATTATTGTGAACTTTGCACGACACACACAGACACACACACACACATATATATATATATATATATATATATATATATATATATATATATATATAAATATATATATATATATATATATATATATATATATATATATATATATATATATATATATATATATATATATAAAATTTTTATAAATAGTAAGAGTGTATATATAAGTTTATGTATAAGAGTATATATATAATAAGTGGTATAATAAGAGTAATAAGAGTTACCGCTCACAGTAGCATAGTCGGAGATTTGGGGCGAGGAAGTCAGACTAGACGAATATATCCACGCGGAGTAGAAGTGTCCTTGTTTTATGCTTTTTATGTGCTTGCTTTCTCATGCTTGCAAGTTCTTGCTCGCCTCTGAAATACTTTTTCGTAGATATTGTGCCTAACGGACTACTTTCTCAAGTCATAATAAATATCTAGCAACACTTGACGTCTACCTGGGCAAGTGTTTCCACTGCGATCAACGCGATTCGTTATAGAAGTCTGGCAGCTTGGGCTAGTTGGTATGACATGGCGATAGTTATAGCACTAGAACAGAATGACGAGAAAATGACAAGAAGGACACAAAGGACACGAGTGCTAACTTCAAACTGAGTTTATTGCGCAGAACGCGAAAACATATGGAGGAGAAAGTAAAACATGCGACAAAAGCCATGTGGCACAAAGAGCAATACATTAGTAAGGGAAAAACAAAAGCACAGAAAAAGGCAAAGAAAAGTCTATAAGGAAACAAAACAGAAAAGTAAATGTATTATAACTACTTACGCACACCGAAACCTTCGAGGAACTTTAGTTCCTTTTCGGACAGAGACACGGAGGGCTTGTTAATGCATGACACCTGGTCACGTGCAATCTGCGCGGCCTCGACGATGACTCGGGGGATTCAGTGCAGTGCCGAGCAAGAAAACCATCTTTCCCGTTTCTAATATTCTTAGCGTGTTCTCTCAGTCGATCGTTCAGACACCTTCCGGTCGTTCCAACATAACAAGCACCGCATGAAAGGGGGGTCCTATAGACAACTTCCCGGGAGCATGCCGCATACCTGTTTCTATGCTGAACTCTACATTCCGTTGATGACTGCGTTTTCAGGGGGTTTGTAGATTTGGTTAGGCTGATTAATTTAAACGGTGCAGAGAACAGTAGAACATGCACGAATAATCACCTGTGAGCTGCGACGTTGTAAGAGGCAGTCTGCCAGTCATTGTCAGGCTGAAGAAACATCTTTGTGGCAGCAGACCAGTCTGAACAACAGGTCCCAAGGGGCATGACATGTTTTTTTGAGCCAGAAAGTCGTAATGGCGGAGAGTTGTCGCCCTCAGAAGCCGTACTCGGCCTCGCACCGCGCCCAAACGTTTCACGTCGTGGAGCTGCGGGCGGAAAGCCGGGGCCAGTCCTGGGATGCTGATGCAACATCTCGGCATCACACAGAGGCCGGTTGTTTCGCGATTGGCGTCGGGAGCTCACCGTCAGAGAACTCCCAGTGGGCGCGTCCTTGGAACGATACTGGACTTTCGAGGCAACAGATTGCGTGGCAACCGAGTCTTTTTGTAATAGCAAAATGGCGCGATGCACGAGACTTGTTTGTTTGTTCATCCCTTTTACCCTGGCGCAACCGGCCATAGACCGAATGGTGCCTAGCTATTTAAAAAGAAATGTTCATAAATTTGAAGTGTTAGGTTTTTAATGAATATGCTTGATTTTGATAATTTTTAACGAAGAACTTAGCATTCATTTCGTTGCACGAGACTTGCTTACTTGCTTGCTCATTTCTGCCTATGTTTTGGCTCGTACCCACAACGGGAGATTGGCCATTAAACCGGTGGTTAATATAATGGCGATAAAATACTTTCAAGTTTGACGAACGAAAATGAATTGAAACTGATATCTAGGGAATATAAAATTCAACAATCGTAAGGTCGCGTGCGATAAGAGTAGATACCGAAGAATGAATTGTAATGAATATTTGAATTTCAAGGAACTAGACTTCTGTTAGGAATAACCGAACAAGAACACCTTCTTTTGTCTCTAAGGCATTCACAAACTGCTATGCAGACGTTCCTTTTGCTGTGACCCTAGACAAGAATCCTCAAGGGAAATAATGTTTTCAGAATTAAGGGTAACGCTCAATTTCCTGAATAAAATCTTTCACAATTTTTTCCTATGGCTTGTGAAAGGTCGGCAAGCAAGTAAAAATTCATCGATGTTTTCGCACACCTGACGGTAAAGCAAATGAGATAGGACCTCGCCAAACCGTGTATAATTAGAAATTAAGAGGTGGAGGAATTCGGCAACAATATTTTGTGAAGCACACTTTCGGCTTTCAAGAAGCACGTCATTTAATTTACCAAGAAAAAAAACTGTCATGTGAGGTGAACTGACCATCATATCATTTCTTGATTGTTTCGGTATGTGTATATACTAGTTGTTCTGACGGCCCTGTAAAACAATCTGCCAACGACACCGTAATCTGCAGTTCGAAGACATTGCTTACCGATGCGCCCGAAAAGCAAGACCACATTTTGCAGCAAACTCACTACTTGTAGCCTTGACTTAACTGCAGTCAGACTTTCGAACGCTAACGGGCCACTGACGCCAGCCACTTGCGACTAGTATCAAGGCTAGGGTGAACACGTCCTTTGCGGTTAAGTAGCAACAGAAATAAATGCAGGGCGCGTCCAAGGGTCAAGTTCAAAAAGCTATTCTCTTTCTAAAAACCAAAAACAGAACACATTTGGCTTTCTTCCTTATTTTAAAAGGAAGTGTTCCAGTGAACGTCGCGTAACAATGATCTGAGAAATCCTGGGACAAATCCCAGGATTTCTCAGATTTCTCAATTTGTTTTGGAAATATTCGAAAACTATCTGACCCTTAAAAATCACGTGACAATTGGCTTAGCAGGTGCCTCAAAGGTGCGTTTGAGAACAGAGTGTCGGGGAGGAGCCTCCAGCGATAGCTTTGCTGCTGCTGAGCTAGTTGTCATGTGATCACAGACGCTGCGGGCGAGCTTTGTGCTGGGCGGTGTCCGGCTGCTGCGACGTCGCTAGAAGCACCTCAGTATGCCGATGACGCTCAGCACTGTTTATAAACGACAGGCTGTGCGTTGCGCGTGCGCCTGTCGTTTCTTATTTGTGGGGAAAGGGGGGGGGGGGAGGGGGCACTATACGCCGAGTTGAAGGCGCCGGCCCTTGATTCAAGGTATTGTCGCAACGCGGCATTTTCGAATTGACATTTGCAGGGCTTAGCTCGTTGGAATTATTGGGGGATTTCAACCCATGAAATACAAGTACCTTAATCGAGACTTCGGACATAGCTTAAATAAGCCGGAGTTTTAAATAAACGTGTTGAAAGTAATCACATTGTCCGGTAGAATAATAACCTGCCGAAGGGTAAGTGAATGCATTGCAGTTTTTCTAAGTTCAAATTTCGAAAAATAGCAATTCGACAATCGTGAATAATGACATTACATCCTTGGTCTAATTGACAAATTTTACCACCCTCTATCATGCGGGTCGTAAAGGTGATGCGGGATTTCAGACTTGTGTAGTAGGTAAATCAGTTAGTTTTCTTCATTACCCGTAAGTGAGACTCTTGAAATGCTAAAATTGTTTTATTGCGGTTAGCTAAATTATGGACTCTCTGGGCTAGTTTTCAGCCGGCGACGGCAACGTTTGTCGCCACCGTCGGCTGAGAGGAGAAAAAGAGAAAAGCAGCAAAGAAAAAATCAGAAAATTTCTTCATGGGAATCGAACGCGCGACCTTTAGATTCGATTCGCAGGTCATTATCCACTGAAATAGGAAGTGCACGATCAAACGGGAAGCTAATAATATACACCACTTACCGCTGGCAGGGCCGATCTCGGGTGAGATATCAGCGAGTTCTCGGCACTTCCAGCGAGATGTTGCAAAGATTGTGCTAGCCACCACGTTCGCTGTGACGCGGTGACGCGTGCTCACGCGCTCATCTGCCATGCGTACTCTGCCTCGAAGGGTGTTGACACTCGTGCGTGCGCGAAAATATCTCGTGGTGTGAGAGAGTCGTACGCTTTAGGCGTTCACCAGAACGATTCCGTTGTAGTTACCGGGCGCAGAAATGTCAGTTCGGCCACTGCACAGTCCCGGTTTACTAAAAGGGCCCGCTTTTCAGACACAGTGAAGTAACAACTGTGACGATTGTTTGTCCACGCTAATCTGTACCTGTGAGCAGCATTTATGCGTCATTTGTGTGTTAGAAGTGTGCTGCACGTTTCATTATGATTTCGATTCTTTGCGTGACATTACAATTGGTTGCTATCACATTCATTACTACGCACTTGCGCCGAAGGAATAATTTTGTTTCCGGATTCAAGTTCTGAACTTCCCGCAGTGGCCGTTTTGGTTAAGCAGGTTATGACTCTGTACAGTATTAAAGTGCTGCTGAAATAAAGTTTCAGGTCTTGTAGTTTTATGCTCATGATGTTTCTTCTAATATTTCTATACAATACTTCAATACAATATTTCTCTGCCTTACAAATCGCTTCCAAACGCAAATGACTGAACACGTGCATTTACCAACATTGATTTCATGACATTGTTAAACCACGAAGCTTCATTACACTTGTGTGAGCAATTAAAGATTATTTGTTGCATATGGCCGTTCGTGCATGTTTTACCAAGCCTGTCGAAAACATATATGGAATGATACGGGGGGTAATCAGCCAAACAAACTAAAGGAAAGTTTGAAATGTTTTATTCGTGGTTGGTGTTGATTTCAATTGTGTTCAGGTGTGGTATAGTTGCTTAGATGGACGTTGGCCTCGAGGAAATCTGGAAAACGTGACCCCAAAGCACCATATTGATTGCTGCATCTTTCATTTTCCCTATTTTATTTGCCCTATCAATCTGTCTCTTGAAAGGCATTTACCAGTGACGCTTGCACTATCGTATGTTGCAATAGTTGACGTCTTGTGTAAATCACGCCACAATCACCTGTGATTACTTTTTCGTTATTCAAACCAATTTTGTCAGGAAGTTTTATTTTTGTTGTTTTCCTCCGAATTTGTAAATTCATCAAAATTTTTTATTTGATTATATTTAACGGTAACAAAGCTCTCTATTGACCATTAATTTTTCTTTTTTGACAAACCACGGAAAATATGACTTTTCCCTAACAAATAAAGACTCCTTCTTTGTTTGAAAACTATTAGAAGTCTTCGAAAGTGATACTGCATTTGTTCTAGAGATAGTTTGCTTAATACTACGAAAGTGTGTTTTTTAGAAACGTTACCTAAAGTAGCTACGCAAGCGCAGTAGAAAGGCGTTTGAAGACAATGCAGAGAACAGAAATAGAATTGATGGACACTGAACGCTATAGACTTACGTGATACACAAGCCCGAGCAGTCGCGAAGATATCACGAGGTGAAGGCAGGATACGATTCCTCCATTGTTCGGGGACAATGAATGCAACGGCATCCCAGACATAGGATGCGGTCCTGCCTGCATCGCTGAACTTCTTTCCTGCCCTTTGCAATTTATCTCTTCTGCTTCGTTCTCTAATAGCAGGTCGGCACATACAAGCAGCTGTTGCGTTTAGAGTCGATGGTATAATGGTTAGCATGGCTGCCATCCAAACGATTCACCAGGGTTAGATTCGGAGACAATGCGATTTTTTAATATCTGTTAATGTACATTTTTTATTCGAAATACTGCCCTCTGGTGTAGCAAGCATACTTATGAGCACCCGAGGCTCATCACACATTAAGTTATACTCGTGCATAAATTAGACCAAGGATTCGTCGTTATATATATTTAAAATGCATTTGTATATATGAATGAGTGTGGTAGCCAACCATACGTTTTTTGTAGACTGAGTTTATTCAAGCAAGCTCTTCTTTCAGCAGTCGTCGGTGGTGTAGAGACCAAGGGCTGTCAGGGCAAAACCTCATAAGCGCGAAAATGCACGCGACAGCGACGAGCAATGCGACGTAGATCGTCTTCGCGCGATCAGTCGCTAGCGCAGGCAAACCTCGTACACGCGACGGCTTCGGCGAGCGAACTCCACTGTTGCTGGCATGAGGCCATCTACTCGCACCAAAAAAACCGCATAGTGAGCGGTAGGCAATTCAGCAATTCAAAATTAAGATATATTGTTGTGCGATGGAACGGAAAGTGTTTATTAGTGCCTTGTAGCACTTTTTGTTATATGCACATGCGTAAACATTACGTTATTTCTTATTGCGCATACGTGACTGGGGCAGGGTCACGTGCACCTATGTAGTCTTTGTCTTTTCCGGTTTTTCCCTATTGGCTGCTTGAGCCCAGCACTTCCTGGTGATGAGCGACGGTTTCCAAATCTGGAGAACCGAGCGATCGCGTGAAAACGAGCACGCGACACGTCGCGCGAACGCCATGTTTCCTCGCTCATAGCGTCGGTCGTCGCTGTCGCGTGCATTTTCGCGCTTATGAGGTTTCCTCTTCAATGTTCAGCCGCGCGAGTGCTTGATTTTTTTTTAGTTGCAAAAGTGTGATATATTTTGCCACTTATGTTTACGACGAGGGTGTGTGTGCAATGGATTGGTGAGGTTTCTGTTGTATTTCTATGCGGATCAAGATTTCAACGTGGGAGCCGTACTATAATTTGCTTCGGTCAGTTCGCTGGAGTGGACTGCCGCTTGCTGACCTGTTTATCAGGCAACTTGTGTTAACATTTCTATTTTTAAGAGATGAAAATTGGTTCTTACGCAAAGTCATACAGGTATGGCTGACAAGTGATCTGCCAGAAGTCGTCATTACGTGCTGTGTACGATGTGTGAAGTACGACTGCATAAATGCATGATGCGATTGTTTCGTTTCGTGTATTACGCGCATAGCTTTGTTTTGAATATTCATGTAGAATCATCAGGAAAAAACTGTATACAGACTTGGTTAGCCGTACCAGTATAAACATTTGTTATTGTAGGAGGCCACGTAAATGACCTACTGAATCGTGTTGTCCGTTCAGCGAAGTGAGAGCGCGGCAGAAAACACACAAGAAGCAAAGAAGAGACCATGGTGCATAAAAGGGCGCAGAAGCGTGCAAAGACATAGCACTTTTCAGAAACGTGCACAACAGTTTTTAAAGTGTATTTCGGGAGTGTTGTGTAACATAACCCTTTCTAGTGGCCGCAAGTACATCGGCCAAACTTATCAATGTTTGAATGGACACATGAGAGAACATAGGAGTCTTTTAAAGTGTAGTGCATATTTCATTTTGGCTTGGCATCGCCATACTTGCTAATCCACACCGTTGTTTGAAATAACAAGTGTTCCGGCATCCGCTTAAACTGCGCGAACAAATTCTGAAGCGTATCACATTTCCAGAAATAGGGATCAGTGCAACACCCATTCTTCATTATCGCTACATGACTATGAGTTTACTTATATACTTAATTTATAGACAAGTGTTTCGATTGAACGCGTCGCATGCTGCTCGTACAAGAAAAAAAGTGCTCGTGCTGTGTGCCTCTTCTTTGCTTCTTCCCTCTTTTCTCCGCACTCAAATTTCCCTAAACGATGACGAAATAGCAACTTTAAATCCTAAAGTTCGTGAATATGATAAATTAATTTTTTTATATAATGCACTTGTACACTACAAGTAAAAACATGGTTAGAGAAAAAATGTATTGATGTACCAGGTACTGTTACCTGCTTGTTGTAATTGATTGATTGATTGATTGATTTATAAGTGGGCTTTAACGTCCCAAAACCACCATATGATTGTGAGAGACGCCGTAGTGGAGAGCTACGGAAATTTAGACCACCTGGGGTTCTTTAACGTGCACCCAAATCTGAGCACAATGGCTTACAACATTTCCGCCTCCATCAGAAATGCAGCCGCCACAGCCGGGATTTGATCCCGCGACCTGCGGGTCAGCAGCTGAGTACCTTAGCCACTAGTTCACCGCGACGGGGCTAACTTCTTGTTTTGAAAAACCGTAGGTGATTCATCATGCTTTTTTTAGATTGCTGGCATGCAGTCTTCAACCGGGACATTCTGCAAAGAGTTCTTTAAAAACACGATGTACAACCTTAAGAGTACCCAATTTTTTTTCTACTTCGTAAAATATGAGTTGTGACTGGAAAGTCGCTACTATCTATCTATCTATCTATCTATCTATCTATCTATCTATCTATTTATCTATCTATCTATTTATCTATGACCCAAAAATCGGCATACCAAGGACTTGAGGTTATGACGAACATGAAATCATGGTTATGACATGGATAACCAAATACCACGGGCCACGATATGCAGCTAGGTGACACAGGTGATTAACCCTCTCAGCCCTGATATTTTTTTCAACCAGCTGAAAATTTTGTTTCTTGATGATTCGGATTTACTGGACCGTCAAGAGTACAAAAATATTTTTTTCTGAGCCCACTACAGGTGTAGAAGAAAAATCATTGATAGATTGATATGTGGGGTTTAACATACCAAAACCACCGAATGATTTTTTTCGGAGAAGCCGTAGTGGAAGACTCCGAAAATTTTTGCTACCGGGGGTTCTTTAACGTGCACTCAAGTTGAGCACACGAGCCTACAGCAATTTCACCTTCATCGAAAATGCAGCCGCCGCAGCCGGGATTCGATCGCGCAACCTGCGTATGAAAAAAATGGCTCTGTGCCCTATATATATGACACCAAGGTTTAGTGATTATAAAGTGTACTTTGGTGAATTTAGCCACATCTGTTTATTTTTACTCTGTTAGGGCAAGTTATTGGTGTGAAACTAAAATAAAGCAACTAGATAAATGTTACAGTGCCTATATTGTCCAAAAGCAAGTATTTGCGCTCGTGAAACACAGCCTACTCATCGCTTTTAAATAGCCATCGTCTAACTATCTTACACTTTGTAAGATCAAAATTCTTAAAAGATAGCATAAATATGCTTTGTAGTACCAGATACCTTTCAGCCCATGTCTGCAAGGGCAAATGGATTGAACTGCACTTAATCATTGTCAGCTTCTATCATCGCGGACCATTCATATATTTTATGAAGCAAAATAAAATGTATTATGTACAATCTTGCTATAATGTAGACCCTTACATAATATCAAGTGGTATAGCCAGGTTTCTGAACTATAATACCGAGAATTTAAACGCCCTCACAAGAGCCACAGCTATGCATTAGCCTGAATACATTGAGAGCTCCTCAACAGCCACTGAGATCGATGTCCTATATTTACAACATGAAGATTGTCCACCGCTGCGGGCAATCCGTTAGTGTTAGGGAATACCCACTTTGTAAATAGCAAGTTGAGCATACTAGAAAGAACATGAAGACAATACGATAGCTACTGATTTAGTAGTAAATCAGTAGAGTGTATTTTATATTTAGTTGCGGCGAGTGTCGTACTTTTCGCTTTCCATTATATTGCTTTAAAATTTACAGAGTTCTAAAGACGACGGCGAAGAAACAATACCTACCTGTGCTCGCGCAGGCATTCTGTGGATACCTAATACCTCGCTTAACTCTGTCACAGTCACAGTTGGCCATGACAATTCTTCGAATCCTTATTGTAGGACGCCAGGATCCAAAGTGTTTACACGTTACATCTTCCCAGAAACATGCACAGACAATGCTAATTTAAAAGCCAGACCATTAGTAAGATGAGGCATCATTTGAGTTTACCGTATTAATGCAAGATTTAAGCTTAATATTATCCTAGCACGAACTGAACTAATTTCGCGCGACATTCAAGATATCCACCTCAAAGCGACGCCAGGTCTTGAAACCACTACGGAAGAAATCCTATGCAGACGTCATATTGGTGCAATGGCAATCGAGGTGGCAGTGCTTGCTATCTCTTTTATTACAAAACGATAATAAGCTTTACATATGCACTACCACAATATATGAATTCTATGCAATTAACGTCGACGCTCCGCTTTGTATGCAGTTCAATAGGCATTGAATATGCACTCCTATGAATAGGAAAACTATACTCGAACGTACTCGACGCCAGCAGCGCTTGAATACGCTTACGCATGCAACGTATGACGTTATCGCAACGTAGCGTACGTTTAGTTTCGATAAAAAAGATGTCTGTGCTCTCACGTGGTGCTGCTATGACGTCAGAACAAAATGTCACTTTTAACACCAGTAGTTGACGTGACGGAGAAGTCGGGATGTGCACACCTGGGTTTTTCTTGAATTTAAAAATTTAATTTTTTCTACGTATTCGGAGGTATTTCACAATTACGTAACCATTATATAAACAAAGCGTGTGGATATAACCATACCAACAAAAATTACGAATAAGAATGAGACAGAATCAGAACACTGCACAAACATAGCATATATGTAAATGTATTCTACAGGTGAAGAAAATGGAAAAATATCTATCGAATAAGCGCGAGACTCGGCATATGTTGCAGTTTGTGATTGCTCAGAAAAAAAGAGAACGGGAAAGCCATCGCGTGATTCTAGCCACAACAACTCCGGCTTCGTCGAAACGATCGACATAGGCTGAAGTGTACGCGGTCGGTGAAGTATTTGTGGCAGCTTTTTTCGATATGACTTGATGGAAGCATACAGTGCCCATATCAACCGCCAACGCATTCACGTACTCTCCGAGAGGCACGAAGTCTTGCACCCCAAGTACTCATCCTAACTGGCAAAGCGGGTCAAAATGTCTCGGCCTGCTCGAGGGAGAAGATGCGGCGATGGCGACGGCTTTAGTGTTGTTGGCACCACGCGCGGCCCGTGCACACAGCACCACCGACGGCATGTTGGCTACCGCAGCACAGCAATACCGCGATGATCAGGCGGTAGGCAGACGCTTTAGGGCCTTGGTAGGGTACGTGTTGACTGGAACTACATCGTGCACCAGCTGCGAGATCATTCCTCATCGTCTTGAACTGGGGGCGTGCAGCCGGATGCGATGACTGGATTCCTCGACTTCGTGCATGGTAAGAATGACGGGCGCTACCTCTTCGGTGTTGCCTTTCACTGAAATAAAAAATCAGAGCCTTCGTGTCAGCCCTGATAAAAATGCCGCATTTACGTTCAGTAGTAGCTCGTTTCGAACACTGCCCGATTTGGCACCTTCACAATGACGGCCTTGTCTTCAAGCCATATGCACAAGCGCTACAGATGTGCCGGCAATCGTATCTAAGTGCGACAGAAGTGAGCAATAAAACCATGAACAATATAAATGGAACTAAGTTCATCTCGTATGTGTTCATATTACTGCAAAGTATATGTAGCAGCCGACGTTCCTCACTCGACTCACAGCAGACAATTTATACGCATGCGTGTGTCATTTATCACGTGCGAAGCTACAGATACAGACTTCCGTGTTAGCACTGTTCCATGTATTCGCTTGATGAACTAACATTAGCCTAGAGGGACTTTGACGTCGTTGTTTGCTCCATAACACAGGGCGCAAAATTTTCTTGACTCAAACCATCTTCTCTTATGGTGACTCAGTACAACATATAGATAAATTTGATGCTCTGTCCTTTTTTTAGCGCAATTATTGTCAATGTGCAACAATAAATGTCAACTTTGTGCGATATACAAATTTATATTTTATTCGGACTTCCTCGTCGTAGAACTCCGACCATGCTGCTGGGAGCGTCAGCACTTATCACGACACTTCATACAAGAAAAAAAAAACAATGAATCATGATGTTTAATATTTCAAAAAGAAAAGCGACGTGCCACTTGCAAGAAGCCAACTTAAAACTAATCTGAAAAGCTTATTGAATATCATCTTCCTGAAATATATTATGCACTGCGGTAAAAAACAAAATAAAAAGGACACAACGAGTTGATTCACGGAGAATAGCGGTGGTTTTCTAAGCTTTTTGTATGCTTGCATTTCATGATGGCCGCTTTGTGCTTGCCTCCTAAATATTTTTTTGGTAAACATAGTCGCTAATTGACGACCTTCTCAAATCATAAGAAATATCTAGCAACACTTAACGTCTGCCTGGGCAAGTGTTTCCACTGCGATCAACGCTATCTGTGGTAAAAGATGCACAAATACTCACCTGTTAGCTGCGACATTGTAAGAGGTAGTCTGCCAGTCATTCCCGGGCTGAAGAAACATTGGTGTGCCAGTAGAGAAATCTGAAGAACAGATCCCAAGGGGCCTGCCGAGTTTCGTAGAGCCAGGAAATCGTGGAGACCAGTGGTAGTCGGCTTCGAAAGAGGTACTCGGTTTCGCGTAGCGCCCGAACCTTTCACGTCGCGGAACTGCGGGTGGAAAGCCATGGCAAGTCCTTCTGGGATACCGATGCAACATCGTGGCATCAGACCGAGGCCGGTTGTTTCCCGATCGGCGCCGGAAGCTCACCGTCAGAGAACTCCCACTGGGCGCTTCCTTGGAACGTTGCTGGACTTTCGAGGAAACAGATTGCCTGACGAACGAGCCTATTCGGAGTAGCAAAATGGCGATTGGTGCGTGATGCACGAGACTTGCTTGCTTGCTCGTGCCTATGTTTTGGCTCGTCCCCGCTCCAGGGGATTGGCCACCATTCCTATGGTTAATATGATGGCTATGAAATAATTTTAAGTTTGATGAAATAAAACGAAATAAACAGATATCCAAAGAATAGGAACTTCAGCAATCATAAGGTCACGTGTGCTTAAAGTAGGTACACAACTATAATTAAAATAATTATCTAAATTTTAAGAAATTGCACTTCCACTAAAAGTTACCTAACAAGACAAGAAAGCCTCTTGTGTCTCAAAGGCATTCTTAAACTGCTTTGCTGATATTCCTGTTGATGTGGCCCTAGACAAGAAGCCCTAAGGGAAAGAATGATTTCCGAATTAAGGGTAATGCATATTTTCTGAATAAACATTTTCGCTGTCTTTTCCTATGGCTCGTGAAACGTCGGCAAGTATATAAGGAATCATCGATGTTTTCGGGCTTCTGACAGTAAAGCAAGGAAAAGATAGGAGCTGACCAAACCTGTAAAATTAGAAATTAGGAGGTGGAATCAGGACACAATATTTTGTGAAGCACACTTGCAATTTTCAAGAAGAACGTCTTTTATTGTACCATTTATTGATTGATACAGCAGTGTGAAACAGAGCTATAGCAGGTGTGAAGTATTGATACATGATAATTTACAACAGGCATCATATAGTACTGAAAGAAAATGCATGAAGTGAAAAACACACTGCCCAAAGAAAAAACATTAAGGCTGAAAAAGCGAACGAACACATTGGAAGCTAACCGCAAATAGCAACTGTAATATTCAAAAATACATAACCGTATTCCTGAACGGTTAAGGTAATTTTCACGAAACTCTAAAGTAAAAATATGTATGAAATCTAGACTCAGTAACACAAACTGCTGACAGCCATGTTGTTCACTTTTTTCTTTTAGCGAACTTCAAATGCGACAACTTTTTCAAGCATCGAAAAGCTTCCTCGTTTATAAAAAATGGGGTATTGTTAAAAGGGCACTGATGCTAGGAAATCGAAGTAAGTATTTTCAATCATTCTAAACATATAAATTATTGTAGCCTGGGTTTTAATTCGCATACGGTCCGAGAATATCAAACTCCTAGAGTATACTGGCTGCCGCGAATCGTTCAATGTCATTTCCACACCCGTCGCTTAGTGAGGCAAGACTTCAAGGCCGTTCGTTTCATGACCGATCCACCATGGGGGGTTAGGGCCTGGTTAAAAAGTTCAACCAACCAACCAACCAACTTCAGGTAAACTGTCCGTACTGGTTTGCTTGACAAGCAGCATCGTGGAAGAGGTGCTACAATTGCAGGTGCATTTGCTTGCACGAGGAACTGCCATTAAGGTGTTCAACTTGTGCAATGATTGCGTGCACAGTGGTCATGATATCAACCTTCAGCACTTGCGGCTTCAAGTACCACCGTCTGAAAATTTTGATTTTTGTTTCTTTATTCCTCACAAGCCTCTGTTTTCAACTGGACTGCGTAGAACAGAGGTATAGGCAACACGCGGGCAGTATCATGCGACCCTCGGCACAACGTCTAATCCTTCGCACCTTTATGTATCACTCTCTATCTGAAAACTGATGGGGCAGTTTTTCCATAAAGTGGCGATTTCGCTTGCCACCTTCAATATGTTATTGCAACAATGTGACATTTGTGCGGAAAATAAACCTAACCCCTAGTACATGTTAGTAAATTGTCATCCATTCGACGAAAAGTTTCTCTTTGCTTGCAAATTTTTCTTTTACTCCCCGATTTGTCGTCCCACACTCTAAGAAAAAGAAAGAGTAAAAAGGGGTTCTGACAAGCAAATTCTCTTCGGGTACTCACTTGATTTCTTTTGGAAGGTAGACGCTGAAAGAGTGCGAAAAATCGCCATTTCTACGTAGTCGCACAGCTCTCGCGAGGCCCGTTTCGATTGCCCTCCGTGTAGAAGGCACCGTCGTATACATGATCTAGCGCGTATGCCGTTCGTCTACCCACCCTAGTTCAGTGTCGTTGTGGCGGGTTCCCCGCTAACCCAGGCCACAGTTTGCTAGAAACGTTCGTGAAATGAACTTGAGTTACTGCATATGCTAGAATATACAGTAACTCTAAAATTAACGAGATGACCGTGCTGCTTCTCGGCTAATTCTGCGGCGGGAGACAGCAGCGGCGGCGCTGTAGTCACTTTGTACTGAAGATGACATGAGCGTCTGCATTTGGAGCGCGCGCGTCGTAGACTGCAAAACCGTTAAATTTCTCGCTTTGAGCGAACTTATTGCATTGCTGAGCTTTTATCGGTGCATGCAAACCTGCGACGCGCCATAGTGCACGCGTAAACACGCAGGTGTGCCAAATTACGTCGGTAAATTGCCTGTTTCAGGAGCCTGTTACCCGCCCCTTCATGGCGGTCTAGTAGCTGAAGTACTCCGCTCCTGACCCGCAGGTTGTGGGATAAAATCTAGGCTGCAGCGGCTACCTTTTCGATGAAGGCGTAAATGCTGTCCATATAGAGTGGTTTTGGGACGTTATACCCTACTTATCAATCGAGCTTGCTAATACACAAAAAAAACATGTAGTACAATCCTAATTTGCACGAATCCACCTACCTGCTCAATCGAAATTGTACTGTTCGAAAGCAGTGCTTTAGGCTACGCTACATCAAAAGTGGCTCCTGCGAACCACGAAGAGTAAAGTAGTATCAAAACCGCGATCAAAGCATGCGCTCGTTTTCTCGGTAGTCTCTACGATACCCAGACTAATGATTCTCATATCAGCCCAAATGCGCTCGATTGTTTCATGAGATACCCTAATTGAAGTAAATTTGCCACAACACTTATGTTGGTGAAGCCTTAGTGTTATCGTACGAGTTTCGCGGAGGTTCCGAGAAAATGAGCTTACCAGTTCAAGAATACGGACGTGTGTTTTCCCATATGACAGTTACTATTCGCTGTTCAATTCCATTGTGTTTTTTTTCATTTTCTTAGCTTTATTATACTACCGGTGTGCATTGTATCTTTAACTTCATGTAGTATCTTTCAGTACTGTTGTGCCTTTTCCTAAATATTAGGTATAAATATTCCACACCTGCTATAGATATGCTTGACACTGCAGTACGAATTAATAAATAAAATAAATAAATCATTGAACACAAGTTTTTCTTTTGATTGATGTAATGAATGCCGTTCTTTTTGCAAATTGAAAGTGTGCTTCATAAAATATCGTTGCTAGATTCTTCCGCCACCTAATTCCTAATTATGCAGGTGTGGTCAGGTCCTTTCTCATTTTCTTTACCGTCAGGAGCACGAAAACATCGATGAATTTTCGCTTACTTGCCGACCTTTCACAAGCCATAGGAAAAAATTGTGAAATTTTTTATTCAGAAAATTGAGCGTTACCCTAAATATTGAAAACATTCTTTCCCTTGAGGCTTCGTGTCTATGGCCACAGCAACAGGGATCGTCTGCATAGCAGTACGCGAATGCCTTAGAGACACAAGAAGGTGTTCTTGTTAGGTTATTTCTAATGGAAGTCTAGTTTCTTGAAATTCAGTTATTCATTTCAATTATTTGTTCGTTACCTACTCTTATCACACGTGAACTTACGATTGTTGAATTTTACAATCCCTGGATATCTGTTTCAATTCATTTTCCTTCGTCAAACTTGAAAGTGTTTTATTGCCATTTTATTAACCACCGGTTTAATTCCCACTCTCATGTTGTGGCTATGAGCCAAAACATAGACGCAAACGAGAACTCAAGGAAGTCTCTTGCGCCGCGCACCCATCGCCATTTTGCTATTCCAAAAAGGCTCGTGGGTCACGCAATTAGTTTCCTCGAAAGTCCAGCAACCTTCCAAGGACGCGCCCACAGGGAGTTTTCTGATGGCGAGCTCACGACGCCAATCAGGAAACAACCGGCCTCTGTCTGATGCCAAAATGTTGCTTCACCATCCCAGAAAAACTGGCCCCGGCTTTCCGCCCGCAGCTCCTCGACGTGAAAGGTTTGCCTGGGCGATGCCGAGTACGGCTTCCGAGGGCGACAACTCTCGGTCACCAATATTTCCGGGCTCCACAAAACATGTCATTCCCCTCGGTATCTGTTGTTCAGACTGGTCTGCTGCCACACTGATGTTTCTTCAGCTGGGGAATGAGTGGCAGACTGCCTCTTTCAACGTCGCAGCTCGCAGGTGAGTATTTGCGCATCTTCTACAACAGATAGCGTTGATCGCTGTGGAAAAACTTGTCAAGGCAGACATTAGGTGTTGCTGAATATTTCTTTTGACTTGAAAAGGTCTTCCGGAAGCGACAATGTTTAAAGAATTTTTTCAGACGAAAGCATGAAGCGGCGAGCATGAAAAAGCAAGCACATAAAGAGCATAAAACAGAGCCACTGCTACTCTGCGTGGATCATATATTCGTGTAGTTCTTTGCTTTTTTACAGCAGTGCATACTATATTTGAAGAAGCAGATATCCAATAAGCTTGCAGATTGGTCTTAAAGTGGCTTCTTCAGAGTGGCGCGTACAATTTATCTTTTCACCCACTTTTTTTACTTACATTACATTGGCTCTAATAACTTACCCTATACAATACTTGGCATTACAACCTGTTAGATCTCAGTATTATTGTGTCAAAACAAGAAAAAACGAGCCCTTTGGTATACACTTTTTTCCCTTATTCATTAACGAGGGTCCCGTACTGGCAGACTTGGTGCCGTTAGGTTGTATGCGAGAGATTATTGATCGGCTGCACACTCGTAATAAGTTCACGTGCCAGGTTACGCCACACAGGCTTATAAAAGGGTGTTCCACAGTCACCGCTGTTGCTACAGATGGCGCTGACTGACACTCCCACGTTTAAATTCACATATAAACCCAATAAAGTGGCCAAAGGGATCACCGCCATTGTGGCTCAGTGGTTAGAGCATCGAACGCGTTATTGGAAGGTCGTACATTCGATTGCTGCTCACGGCAAGTTATTTTTTCACGCACTTTTCTTTCTTGCTATTTACATTACATTGGTTCTAATAAATTTTCTTATACATTCCTTGGCATTATTGTCTGTTATATCTCATTACAATCCTGTCAAAACACGGAAAAACGAGCCCTTAGGTATACACTTCTTTCCCATATATATATATATATATATATATATATATATATATATATATTGTTACGCATTATTATTCATTCGCCAAATAAAGTTGACAAAACATAAAATTCATCAATATGTTGTACAAACAGGGTGGGATAGTAAGGGTAAGGGAGCTGGTATGAGTCAAAAAAAATTATGTGACCTGTGATGTGGAGCAGACCACGACGTCGAAGTCCCCTTTCTAACGTGAGTTCATGAAGCCAAGAGATCTGACAGCGCTAGCACGGAAAGCCGTATCTGTAGCTCCGGACGTGATAAAACACTCACGCATGCGTATCAAGAATCTGCTGTGAGTAAATTGAGGAACGTGGGCCGCTACATGGACACTGCTATAATATGTAGACAGACCAGATTAGCGAAGTGGCTTTCCAAGTGTTCATCATTTTATTTCGCACTTCTGTCACACTTAGAGATGATTACCGGCACACCTGTAGCGCTTGTGTGTATGAATTTATGCATACAGTGCTATCCTGAATCTATAGCTTGACGACAAGGCCATCGCTGCCAAGGTGACATATCGGGCAGTGTTCCAATGAGCTACTACTGAACGTAAATGCTGCATTTTTATCGAGGCTGACACGAAGGCTCTAATTTCTCCCGCAATCAAATATTTATTTCAGTGGAAGGCAACACCCGACAGGTAGCGCCTATCATTCTTTCCATGCACCAACTGGTGGAATCAAGGCATCGCATCCGGCTGCACGCCCCCAGTTCAAGACGATGGCAAATGATCTCGCAGCTGGTGCAGGACGCCGTTCCAGTCAACACGTACCCTACCAATGCCTTAAATTGTCGGCCTTCCACCTGATCATCGCAGCATTGCTGTGCTGCGGTAGCCAACATGCCGTCGGTGGTGCTGTGTTGGCTACCGCAGCACAGCCTAAAGCAGTTGCCGTCGCTGCATCTTCAAACTCGAGTAGGCCGACCGCTTTTCACCCACTTTGCCACCTGGGATGAGTACTTGGGGTACAAGACTTCGTGCCTCTCGAGGAATACGAAAATGCGTCGGCTGCTCATATGGGTACTGTATGCTTCCATTGAGTCGTATCGAAAAAAACTGGCACCGATGCTTCCCCGACCACGGACAGTTGTGCGTATGTCACTCGCTTCGACGGAGCCATGGTTGACGTGACTAGAATTCCGTGATGGCTTTTTAGTGTTCTTTTTTTTTCTTGAGCGACCACGCACTGCAGCGTATGTCGAGTGTCGCGCTCATTCAACATATATTTTTCAATTCGCTTTCACTTACAGAATATATTCAGATGTATGCTATATTTGTGCACATGTCTGACTCTGTCTTATTCGTCATTTTTGTTGTTAGGGTTATATTCACACGCTTTGTTGATATAATGGTTTTGTAATGACAAATAGCGTCCATATACGCAGAAACGAGCAAAAAACTATAAAATATAGAACCAACTTATTGTGGGATTCTGTTTCATGCGAAGCATTCAATGAGTGGTGGCTTTCTATGCTGCTTTTTTCGGCTTTGATGCAGCAATATGAGGTGCATAAACGTGTCTTTGTAAATGGGGTAATTGTGTTCACATCGCGACTTTTTCAGTCACGTCGACTGCACTGGCGTTTAAAAGTGACATTGTGCTTGACGTATAACGTCAGCACAAGGTCAGAGCACAGACATCAGTTTTTTTAGAAACGAAGGGTAAGCTAAGTTGCGATAATGTCATACGCAGCATTTGTTAGCGTGTTCAAGCATTGCTCGAATCGATCAACGTTTGAAAGTATTTTTTCGAGCCATACGGCTGCATATGCACTGCTTTTAGACTGCAGTAAATGCGGAGCGTCGACGTTCATCCGATATAGTTCATATATCGTGGAAGTGTGTATGAAACGACTATTACTTTGTTAAATTCTTAGCCCGCACTGCAACCACAATTGCCTTTGCACTGATATGACGTCTGCCTATAGGATCCTTTTTCGTAGTGGTTTCAAAACCTGGCGTAGCTTTGTGGTAGAAAACATCAGTGCCGCGCGAAATGGGTTAAGTTCGTGCTAGGATAATGCTAAGCTTCAATGTTGCATGAATTCACAACTTCTACCGTCGCTCAGCAGAGCAGTGGCGGCAGGAAGCTCCGGCAGCGGCAGGAAACCGACTCATTCCACATCGCGCCTCGCTGCTCCGCGAGAAAAATTAAGCGCCCCGTTAAAATTAGCGCCCCAAAAGCCATCAGGGGTTAAGAGGGTTCAAATTAGCAAGCAAGTAACCAAGGCCCGTGAAAGTATGTAGCACCCATTTTCTGCACAAGTACAGCAACTTACACGTTTGCAGTTCTCGCGCTTAGTTCATCTGCTCGATACGATACAAATTTGAGGATATTTATCTTCCCAATACGCTATCAGGCAATTCTTTACAAAATAAACTTTGTTAGCACTCCCCTACTTTCTCAAAAACATATGTCCAAGGGCCACCGTAGCGAGAAGAATTGCAGTCTTCGCCAAAAGTGTATACCTTTCTTGTATCGCCTCTTGCGGGGCGACCATATGTTGGATCTATAGTCGCGCCACCAATAGGTCATGAAAGTTGCCAGTAGGGTCATGTGGAACGATGCTGCATCTTCCTAACAGTCTCGCCTTTGAATTAACAATATCTGGGCATGCCGTTCCTGGGGAAAAGTAAAGTGTCAACCATTTCGAATCTGGCTTCCTATAAAAACGAAACGAAGAAATTTTGTGGCCGACTTTGATAGCATTAAGCGAGATATTCAAATAAGTGCCTCAAATATCCTCAGTGTGCCTGTGCGAACACGGGTAGTTATTTTTTCTTCGCTGTCTTCTTTAGAACTGTACAAATCAGAAAGCAATATGACGGAATGCGAAATATATGACACTCGCCAAAACCAAATGTAAAAGACACTCTAGTAACTAACCATCATACCAGTAACTATCGTATTAATATCATGTCCTTTTTAATATGCTTAACTTCCTATTTAAAGAGTTGGTCTTCCCTTACAATTACGTATCGCCCGCAGCAGCAGACATGGGAGTTTAACGTCCCAAAACCATCATATGACCATGAGAGACGCCGTAATGGAGGGCTCCGGAAATTTCGACCCCCTGGGGATCTTTAACGTGCACCCAAATCTGAGCACATGTGCCTAAAACGTTTCCGCCTTCATTGAAAATGCAGCCGCTGCAGCTGGGAATCAATCCCGCGACCTGTGGGCCAGCAGCCGAGTACCTTAGCCACTTAGCCACTAGACCACCATGGTGGGGCAGCAGACAATCTTCTCGTCCTAAATATAAGACACCGACCTCAGTGGCCATCAGAGCTCTCTATGCATTCAGGATAATCCAGAGCTGTAGCTCTTGTTAGGGCTTCCAATTTCTTGGTATTATAGCCCAGAATCCTACCCAAAATCACTTAGATAATATGTAAGGGTCTCCAATATAGCGAAGTTGTACATAATATATTTTATTCGCTTCACGAAATATTTAAATAGTGCGTGATGGACCTTGAAGATGACGACGATTAAGTGCAGTTCAATTCGTTTTCTTTCGCAGGCACGGGCGAAATTATTTTAGCGCTGCAAAGCAGAAATAAGCTATCTATTATGGCGTAGTTCCATTATTTTAGTTTTACACTGATAACTTGCCCTAACAAAGTAAAAATAAATAGATGTGCCTAAAATTACCATATTTCACTTTTTAACAACAGCCCTAGTGTCCTATATAGCACATGGAGCCGTTTTTGATAGTGGGGTAGGGGGCTCCGAAACAAATAAAACTTATGCTCTTGAGGTTCCAGTAAATCCAAATCATCAAGAAACAACATTTTCTGCTGGTTAAAAAATTCAGGGCTGCAAGAGTTAATCACCTGTGCCACAGACCCGCATACAGTGGCCCTCGGTATTCGGTTATTCATGTCAAGACCACATTTGCTTGTTCATCACACCCTCAGGCCTTTAATATACCAATTTTGAGCGCAGATAGATAGATAGATAGATAGATAGATAGATAGATAGATAGATAGATAGATAGATAGATAGATAGATAGATAGATAGATAGATAGATAGATAGATAGATAGATAGATAGATAGATAGATAGATAGATAGATAGATAGATAGATAGATAGATAGATAGATAGATAGATAGATAGATAGATAGATAGATAGATAGATAGATAGATAGATAGATAGATAGATAGATAGATAGATAGATAGATAGATAGATAGATAGATAGATAGATAGATAGATAGATAGATAGATAGATAGATAGATAGATAGATAGATAGATAGATAGATAGATAGATAGATAGATAGATAGATAGATAGATAGATAGATAGATAGATAGATAGATAGATAGATAGATAGATACGCTCAAAGTTGCTGAAGTTCACTAAGAAATGCTTAGCATTTAAAAATCGCCCAGCGGCGGCCGCAAAAACACGTGCCGTTCAAAGTCTAGAGCTTCTCCCTTTGTCGGCGAGGCGTGTCCTACACATTTTAAAAGACTACCGCACACGTGCTATCACCATCGCAGCATCTCTGCACCTCAAACTGCGAATTTTAAGCCAACAAAAACTATTTCATACAGTCCATCTCTGCACATGCGCTACATTTTTTTAACCGTTCCCACCCGCAGAAGCACGCTTCATACTCGAGTATTGATGAAAAATGATGTTAGACGTAGCCTCACACACATCTCATATCGATATCAAGCACTCTCAGCAGTGCAGGTACAATTTGCGATTAGCAACTAATCCCCCTCAATAAGTTATCGCATCACTCAGTCTATAATTGATGTATTCACTTACACAATAACGCGCATAACGGTGTTAACTCATCAAGTGAGTTTTGTTTGGGCATCTGGAACTATCCCGTCGATGCATGATACGGTTGTAAATGGCTGAAAGCCTGCTTCCGCAAAGTTGGTGCAGACGCCTAGCTATAGCGCAGTTTATTAGTACTTACAAAAAGAGTAAACTCATCGTGAACAGGCGCACATGATCCATTCAGGCAATAGAGAGTTTTAGTAATGCGTACGTATCCTACGTGGCGGCGTTGCGTACGTCAGAATTCCACGTTTGCGCAGTGCGCATGCGCAGACCATACGCGGCCGCTACGTATACGCTAGAATGCGATGCGTGCGTGCGTACGTGTGGGGCACGGTGTAGGAAGGAGTGAGGTGATCGCGCCGCTCTCGAACACGTTTGCGACAGCCCGAGATTTCGTTTCGCAAAATGCTGGCATGAAACGCTACTGTTGCGTACTAAAGCGGCTAAAAATATGGTCATAATCTGGCTAGCGCACTTGGATTGGCTGATACTGCCCTTCATCAACACGTACTTCTAAACTGATCAACTAGATGGCGCAACACGCTCCACGTTCGTTACGTACGCGGGTACTACAGCGTATACTGAAAGCCCATTCGTGGCAAACGACGCCACGCAAGCAAGGCGCTGTCGTGATGCGCACGTAGCGCCATTCTGCAGTACTAAAACTCTCTAATAAATATTACATTTGCACTCCGACATCATAGGGTCAATATCGTATTAACATTCCTGATCCAAATTTATGGCAGTCTAATAAACATTGCAGATGCACTCCTATGGCTTGGTGAAATATACCCAATTGTTGGTCGTTTCAAGCAACGCTTGAATACTCGAACGGATGCTACGTATGACCTTATCGCAACGTAGCGTACCCATCGTTTCAATAAAACTGATGTCTATTCTCTGACTTGGTGCTGACGTTATACGTCAGGACACAATGTCACCTTTAAACACCAGTGCCATCGACTTGACTGAAACGTCATGTTGATCACACAATTAACCCATTTACAGATACACGTATATTCACCTCGTAACGCTGCGTCAAAGTTGAAAATACAGCATGGAAATCCACTACTCCTTGACTGGTTCGCATGAAACAATATCCCACCTTATGTTGGGTCTATGGATTTTATATTTTGTTACTCTTTTGTACGTAAATGGACGCATTTTGTAATTACGAAATAATTACATCCACAAAGCGTGTGAATATATTCCAAACAACCAAAATCATGAATAAGAATTAGACAGAATCTCACCAGTGCACAATTATGACATATATGTAAATATATTCTATAAGTTGAAGAAAATTGGAAAATATATGTCGAATGAGCGCAACACTCGACATTGGTTGCAGTGCGTGGTCGCTCAGAAAAAAATAACACAGGAAAGCCATCACGGAATCCTAGCCACATCAAACGCGGCTTCATCGAAACGAGCGACTTACGCAGAAATGTCCGTGGTCGGGAAAGCATCGGTGCCAGCTTTATTTCGATACGACTCAATGGAAGCATACAGTACCCATATGAGCAGCCGACGCATTTTCGTATTCCTCGAGAGGCACGAAGTCTTGTACCCCAAGTACTCATCCCAGGTGGCAAAGTGGGTGAAAAGCGGTCGGCCTACTCGAGTTTGAAGATGCAGCGACGGCAACTGCTTAAGGCTGTGCTGCGGTAGCCAACACAGCACCACCGACGGCATGTTGGCTACCGCAGCACAGCAATGCTGTGATGATCAGGTGGAAGGCCGACAATTTAAGGCATTGGTAGGGTACGTGTTGACTGGAACGGCATCCTGCACCAGCTGCGAGATCATTCGCCATCGTCTTGAACTGGGGGCGTGCAGCCGGATGCGATGACTTGATTTCACCACTTGGTGCTTGGTATGAATGGCAGGCGCTACCTGTCGGGTGTTGCCTTCCACTGAAATAAATATTTGAGTGCGGAAGAAATTAGAGCCTTCGTGTCAGCCTTGCTAAAAATGGAGCATTTACGTTGAGTGGTAGCTTGTTTGAAACACTGCCCGATATGGAACCTTGACAGCGACGGCCTTGTCGTCAAGTTAAATTCAGGATAGTACTATAAGCATAAAGCCATACGCAAGAGCACTACAGATGTGCCGATAATCAGCTCTGACTGCGACAGAAGCGCGCAATAAAACGATGAGCACTTGAAAAGGAACTTCGTTAATCTCTACACTACTCACAGCATGTCCTAGATACGCATGCGTGAGTGTTTTATCACGTCCGGAGCTACAGGTATATACAACATTGTGAAGCATTTTAAAATTCGTCATTTTTATTTGGAGAATGATTGATTGATTTGTGGGGTTTAACGTCCCAAAACCACCATTTGATTATGAGAGAGGCCGTAGTGGAGGGCTCCGGAAATTTTGACCACCTTGGGTTCTTTAACGTGCACCCAAATCTGAGTACACGGGCCTACAACATTTCCGCCTCCATCGGAAATGCAGCCGCCGCAGCCGGGAATCGAACCCTTATTTGGAGAATGAATATTATAGCGAAACAATTATTGTGAACTATGAACGACACACACAGACACACACACACATATGCAGACGTATATATATATATGTATATATATATATATTTATATATATATATATATATATATATATATATATATATATATATATATATATATATATATATATATATATATATATATATATATATATATATATATATATATATATATTCTTTAGTCTGACTTCCTCGCCCAGAATCTCCGACTATGCTGCTGTGAGCGGTAACTCTTGTTATACCACTTCGTAGAAGAAAAAAAAAACAAATGAATCACAATGTCTAACATTCAAAAAATGGGGACGTGCCACTCTCAAGAAGCCACCTTAGGACCAATCTGCAAACTTATTGGGTATCTGCTTCTTCAAATGTAGTTTGCACTCGGTAAAAAAAACAAAAAAACTACAAGAATAGATGATCCACGCGGAGTAGAAGTGTCTTTGTTTTATGCTTTTTATGTGCCTGCTTTCTCATGCTTGCCGGTTCTTGCTTGCCTCTGAAATACTTTTTCGTAGATATTGTGCCTAACGGACTACCTTCTCAAGTCATAATAAATATCTAGCAACACTTGACGTCTACCTGGTCAAGTGTTTCCACTGCGATCAACGCGATCCGTTATAGAAGTCTGGCAGCTTGGGCTAGTTGGTATGACATGGCGATAGTTATAGCACGAGAACAGAATGACGACAAAGTGACAAGAAGGACACAAAGGACACGAGTGCTAACTTCAAAGTGAGTTTATTGCGCAGAACGCGAAAATATATAGAGGAGAAAGTAAAACATGTGACAAAAGCCATGTGGCACAAAGAGCAATACATTAGTAAGGGAAAAACAAAAGCACAGAAAAAGGCAAAGAAAAGTCTATAAGGAAACAAAACAGAAAAGTAAATGTATTATAACTACTCGCGCACACCGAAACCTTCGAGGAACTTTAGTTCCTTCTCGGACAGAGACACGGAGGGCTTGCTATTGCATGACACCTGTTCACGTGCAATCTGAGCGGCCTCGACGATGGCTCGGGGGATTCAGTGCAGTGCCGAGCAAGAAAACCATCTTTCAGGTTTCTAATATTCTTAGCGTGTTCTCTCAGTCGATCTATCAGACACCTTCCGGTCGTTCCAACATAACAAGCACCGCAAGAAAGGGGGGTCCTATAGACAACTTCCCGGGAGCATGCCGCATACCTGTTTCTATGCTGAACTCTACATTCTGTTGCTGACTGCGTTTTCAGGGGGCTTGTAGATTTGGTTAGGCTGATTAATTGAAACGGTGCAGAGAACAGTAGAACATGCACGAATACTCACCTGTGAGCTGCGACGTTGTAAGAGGCAGTCTGCCAGTCATTGTCAGGCTGAAGAAACATTTTTGTGGCAGCAGACCAGTCTGAACAACAGGTCCCAAGGGGCATGACATGTTTTTTTGAGCCAGAAAGTCGTAATGACGGAGAGTTGTCGCCCTCGGAAGCCGTACTCGGCCTCGCACAGCGCCCAAACGTTTCACGTCGTGGAGCTGTGGGCGGAAAGCCGGCGCCAGACCTTCTGGGATGCTGATGCAACATCTCGGCATCACACAGAGGCCCGTTGTTTCGCGATTGGCGTCGGGAGCTCACCGTCAGAGAACTCCGAGTGGGCGCGTCTTTGGAACGATGCTCGACTTTCGAAGCAAAAGATTGCGTGACGACCGAGCCTTTTTGTAATAGCAAAATGGCGATGTTTCCTCGATGCATGAGCCTTGGTTGTTTGCTTATTCGTTTTATCCTGGCGCAACCGGCCATAGACCGAATGGTGCCTTGCTATTTAAAAAGAAATGTTCATAAATTTGAAGTGTTAGATTTTTAATGAATATGCTTGATTTTGATAATTTTTAACGAAGAACTCAGCATCCATTTCTTCGTACGAGACTTTGCTTACTTGCTTGCTCATTTCTGCCTATGTTTTGGCTCGTACCCACAACGGGAGATTGGCCTTAAACTGGTGGTTATTATAATGGCGATAAAATACTTTCAAGTTTGACGAAGGAAAATGAATTTAAAAAGATATCTAGGGAATATAAAATTCAACAATCGTGAGGTCGCGTGCGATAAGAGAAGGTACCGAAGAATGAATTGTAATGAATATTTGAATTTCAAGGAACTAGACTTCTGTTAGGAATAACCGAACAAGAACACCTTCTTTTGTCTCTAAGGCATTCGCAAACTGCTATGCAGACGTTCCTTTTGCTGTGACCCTAGAAAAGAATCCTCAAGGGAAATAATGTTTTCAGAATTAAGGGTAACGCTCAATTTTCTGAATAAAATCTTTCACAATTTTTTCCTATGGCTTGTGAAAGGTCGGCAAGCAAGTAAAAATTCATCGATGTTTTCGCACACCTGACGGTAAAGCAAATGAGATAGGACCTCGCCAAACCGTGTATAATTAGAAATTAAGAGGTGGAGGATTGCGGCAACAATATTTTGTGAAGCACACTTTCGGCTTTCAAGAAGCACGTCATATAATTTACCAAGAAAAAAAAACTGTCATGTGAGGTGAACTGACCATCATATCATTTCTTGATTGTTTCGGTATGTGTATATACTAGTTGTTCTGACGGCCCTGAAAAACAATCTGCCAACGACACCGTAATCTGCAGTTCGAAGACATTGCTTACCGATGCGCCCGAAAAGCAAGACCACATTTTACAGCAAACTCACTACTTGTAGCCTTGACTTAACCGCAGTCAGACTTTCGAACGCTAACGGGCCACTGATGCCAGCCACTAGCGACTAGTATCAAGGCAAGGGTGAACACGTCCTTTACGGTTAAGTAGCAACAGAAAGAAATGCAGGGCGCGTCCAAGGGTCAAGTTCAAAAAGCTGTCCTCTTTCTAAAAACCAAAAACAGAACACATTTGGCCTTCTTCCTTATTTTAAAAGGAAATGTTCCAGTGAACGTCGCGTAACAATGATCTGAGAAATCCTGGGATTTGTCCCAGGATTTCTCAGATTTCTCAATTTGTTTTGGAAATACTTGAAAACTATCTGACCCTTAAAAATCACGTGACAATTGGCTTAGCAGGTGCCTCAAAGGTGCGTTTGAGAAGAGAGTGTCGGGGAGGAGCCTCCAGCGATAGCTTTGCTGCTGCTGAGCTAGTTGTCATGTGACCACAGACGCTGCGGGCGAGCTTTGTGCTGGGCGGTGTCCGGCTGCTGCGACGTCGCTAGAAGCACCTTAGTATGTCGATGATGTCCAGCACTGTTTATAAACGACAGGCTGCGCGTTCCGCGCACGCCTGTCGTTTCTTATTTGTGGGGAAAGGGGGGGGGGGGAGGGGGCACTATACGCCGAGTTGAAGGCGCCGGCCCTTGATTCAAGGTATTGTCGCAACGCGGCATTTTCGAATTGACATTTGCAGGGCTTAGCTCGTTGGAATTATTGGGGGATTTCGACCCATGAAATGCAAGTACCTTAATCGAGACTTCGGACATAGCCTAAATAAGCCGGAGTTTTAACTAAACGTGTTGAAAGTAATCACATTGTCCGGTAGAATAATAACCTGCCAAAGGGTAAGTGAATGCATTGCAGTTTTTCTAAGTTCAAATTTCGAAAAATAGCAATTTGACAATCGTGAATAATGACATTACATCCTCGGTCTAATTGACAAATTTTACCACCCTCTATCATGCGGGTCGTAAAGGTGATGCGGGATTTCAGACTTGTGTAGTAGGTAAATAGTTAGTTTCCTTCAATACCCGTAAGTGAGACTCTTGAAATGCTAAAATTGTTTTATTGCGGTTAGCTAAATTATGGACTCTCTGGGCTAGTTTTCAGCCGGCGACGGCAACGTTTGTCGCCACCATCAGCTGAGAGGAGAGAAAGAGAAAAGCAGCAAAGAAAAAATTAGAAAATTTCTTCATCGGAATCGAACGCGCGACCTTTAGATTCGATTCGCAGGTCATTATCCACTGAAATAGGAAGTGCACGATCAAACGGGAAGCTAATAATATACACCACTTACCGCTGGTAGGGCCGATCTCGGGTGAGATATCAGCGAGTTTTTGGCACATCCAGCGAGATGTTGCAAAGATTGTGCTAGCCACCACGTTCGCTGTGACGCGGTGACGCGTGCTCACAAGCTCATCTGCCACGCGTACTCTGCCCCGCAGGGTGTTGACACTCGTGCGTGCGCGAAATTATCTCGTAATATGAGAAAGTCGTACGCTTTAGGCGTTCACCAGAACGATTCCGTTGTAGTTACAGGGCGCAGAAAGGTCAGTTCGGCCACTGCACAGTCCCGGTTTACTAAAAGGGCCCGCTTTTCAGACACAGTGAAGTAACAACTGTGACGATTGTTTGTCCATGCCCCGCCGCGGTGGTCTAGTGGCTAAGGTACTCGGCTGCTAACCCGCAAGTCGCGGGTTCGATTGCCGGCTGCGGCGGCTGCATTTCCGATGGAGGCGGAAATGTTGTAGGCCCGTGTGCTCAGATTTGGGTGCACGTTAAAGAACCCCAGGTGGTCGAAATTTCCGGAGCCCTCCACTACGGCGTCCCTCATAATCATATGGTGGTTTTGGGACGTTAAACCCCACAAATCAATCAATCAATCAATTGTTTGTCCACGCTAATCTGTACCTGTGAGCAGATTTTATGCGTCATTTGTGTGTAAGAAGTGTGCTGTACGTTTCAATATGATTTCGATTTTTTGCGTGACATTACGATTGGTTGCTATCGCATTCATTACTACGCACTTGCGGCGAAGGAATAATTTTGTTTCCGGAATCAAGTTCGGAACTTCCCGCAGTGGCCGTTTTGGTTAAGCAGGTTATCATTCTGTACAGTATTACGGTGCTGCTGAAATAAAGTTTCAGGTCTTGTAGTTTTATGCTCATGAAATTTCTTCTAATATTTCTATGCAATACTTTAGTACAATATTTATCTGCCTTACAAATTGCTTCCAAACGCAAATGACTGAACACGTGCATTTACCAACATTGATTTTATGACATTGTTAAACCACGAAGCTTCATTACACTTGTCTGAGCAATTAAAAATTATTTGTTGCACATGGCCGTTCGTGCATGTTTTTACCAAGGCTGTCGAAAACATATATAGAAGGATACCGAGGTTATCAGCCAATCAAACTAAAGGAAAGTTTCAAATGCTTTATTCGTTGTTGGTGTTGATTTTAATTGTATTCATGCGTGGTATAGTTGCTTAGATGGACGTTGGCCTCGAGGAAATCTGGAAAACGTGACCCCAAAGCACCATATTGATTGCTGCATCTTTCATTTTCCCTATTTTATTTGCCCTATCAGTCTGTAACTTGAAAAGCATTTACCAGTGACACTTGCACTATCGTATGTTGCAATAGTTGACGTCTTGTGTAAATCACGCCAGAATCACCTGTGATTACTTTTTCGTTATTCAAACCAATTTTGCCAGGAAGTTTTATTTTTGTTGTTTTCCTCCGAAGTTGTAATTTCATCAAAACTTTTTATTTGATTATATTTAACGGTAACAAAGCTTAATAATGACCATTAATTTTTCATTTATAACAAACCACGGAAAATATGACTTTTCTCTAACAAATAAAGACTCCTTCTTTGTTTGAAAACCATTAGAAGTCTTCGAAAGTGATACTCCAATCGTTGAAGAGATAGTTCGCTTAATACTACGAAAGTGTGTTTTTTAGAAACGTTACCTATAGTAGCTACGCAAGCGCAGTAGAAAGGCGTTTGAAGACAATGCAGAGAACAGAAATAGAATTGATGGACACTGAACGGTATAGACTTACGTGATACACAAGCCCGAGCAGTCGCGAAGATATCATGAGGTAAAGGCAGGATACGATTCCTCCATTGTTCGGGGACAATGAATGCAACGGCATCCCAGACACAAGATGCTGTCCTGCCTGCATCGCTGACCTCCTTTCCTACCCTTTGCAATTTATCTCTTCTGCTTCATTTTCTAATAGCAGGTCGGCACATACAAGCAGCTGTTGCGTTTAGAGTCAATGGTATAGTGGTTAGCATGGCTGCCATCCAAGCGATTCACCAGGGTTAGATTCAAAGACAATGCAATTTTTTAATATCTGTTAATGTACATTTTTTATTCGAAATACTGCCCTTTGGTGTAGCAAGCATACTTACGAGCACCAGAGGCTCATCACACATTAAGTTATACTCGTGCATAAAGTAGAACAAGGATTCGTCGTTATATATGTTTAAAAAGCATTTGTATATATGAATGAGTGTGGTAGCCAACCATACGTTTTTTGTAGACTGAGTTTATTCAAGCAAGCTCTTCTTCCAGCAGTCGTCGGTGGTGTAGAGACGAAGGGCTGTCAGGGCAAAACCTCATAAGCGCGAAAATGCACGCGACCGCGACGAGCGATGCGACGTAGATCGTCTTCGCGCGATCAGTCGCTAGCGCAGGCAAACCTCATTCACGCGACGGCTTCGGCGAGCGAACTCCACTGTTGCTGCCATGAGGCCATCTAATCGCACCAAAACAAAACCGCGTAGTGAGCTGTATGCAATTTAAAAATAAGTTATATTGTTGTGCAATGGAACGGAAAGTGTTTATGAGTGCCTTGAAACACTTTTTGTTATATGCACATGCGTAAACATTGCGTTATTTCTTGTTGCGCATACGTGACTGGGGCAGGGTCACGTGCACCTACGTAGTCTCTGTCTTTTCCGATTTTTCGCTATTGGCTGCTTGAGCCCAGCACTTCCGGGCGATGAGCGACGGTTTCCAAATCTGGAGAACCGAGCGATCGCGTGAAAACGAGCATGCGACACGTCGCGCGAACGCCCTGTTTCGTCGCTCATAGCATCGCTCGTCGGTGTCGCGTGCATTTTCGCGCTTATGAGGTTTGCTATTCAATGTGCGGCCGCGCGAGTGCTTGTAGATTGTTTCTAGTTGCAAAAGTGTGATATATTTTGCCACTTATGTTTACGACAAGGGTGTGTGTGCAAAAGATTGGTGAGGTTTCTATTGTATTTCTATGCGGATCAAGATTTCAACGTGTGAGCCGTACTATAATTTGCTTCGCTGTAGTGGACTGCAGCTTGCTGACCTGTTTATCAGGCAACTTGTGTTAACATTTCTATTTTTAAGAGATGAAAATTGGTTCTTACGCAAAGTCATACAGGTATGGCTGACAAGCGATCTGCCAGAAGTCGTCATTACGTGCTGTGTACGATGGGGGAAGTACGACTGCATAAATGCACGAAGCGATTGTTTCGTTTCGTGTATTACGCGCATAGCTTTGTTTGGAATATTCATGTACAATCCTCAGGAAAAAACTGTATAGAGACTTGGTTAGCCGTACCAGTATAAACATTTGTTATTGTAGGAGGCCACGTAACTGACTTACTGAATCGTGTTATCCGTTCAGCGAAGTGAGAGCGCGGCAGAAAACACAAAAGAAGCAAATAAGAGACCATGGTGCATAAGAGGGCGCAGGGCGCGAGCAAAGACATAGCACTTTTCAGAAACGTGTACAACAGTTTTTAAAGAGTATTTCGGGAGTGTTGTGTAATATACCCCTTTCTAGTGGCCGCAAGTACATCGGCGAAACTTATCAATGTTTGAATGGACACATGAGAGAACATAGGAGTCTTTTAAAGTGTAGTGCATATTTCAATTTGGCTTGGCATCGCCATACTTGCTAATCGACACCGTTGTTTGAAATAACAAGTGTTCCAGCATCCGCTTAAACTGCGCGAGCGAATTCTGAAGCATATCACATTTCCAGAAATAGGGATCAGTGCAACACCCATTCTTCATTATCACTACATGACAACGATTTTACTTATATACTTCATTTATAGACAAGTGTTTCGATTGAACGCGTCGCATGCTGCTCGTACAAGAAAAAAAGTGCTCGTGCTGTGTGCCTCTTCTTTGCTTCTTCTCTGTATTCTCCGCGCTCGAAGTTCCTTAAACGATGACGAACTAGCCACTTTAAATCCTAAAGTTCGGGAATATGATGAATCAATTTTCTTTATATAATGCACTTGTACACTACAAGTAAAAACATGGTTAGAGAAAAAATGTATTGATGTACCAGGTACTGTTACCTGCTTGTTGTGATTGATTGATTGATTCATGGGTGGGCTTTAACGTCCCAAAACCACCATATTATTGTGAGAGACGCTGTAGTGGAGGGCTCCGGAAATTTAGACCACCTGGGGTTCTTTAACATGCACCCAAATCTGAGCCCACAGGCCTACAACATTTCCGCCTCCATCAGAAATGCAGCCGGCACAGCCGGGATTTGATCCCGCGACCTGCGGGTCAGCAGCTCAGTACTTTAGCCACTAGTTCACCGCGGTGGGGCTAACTTCTTGCTTTGAAAAACCGTAGGTGATTCATCATGCTTTTTTAGATTGCTGCCATGCAGTCTTCAACCGGGCAATTCTGCAAAGAATTCTTTTAAAACACGATGTACCACCTTAAGGGTACCCAATTTTTTTTCTACTTCGCAAAATATGAGTTGTGACTGGAAAGTCGCTACTATCTATCTATCTATCTATCTATCTATCTATCTATCTATCTATCTATCTATCTATCTATCTATCTATCTATCTATCTATCTATCTATCTATCTATCTATCTATCTATGGCTCAAAAATTGGCATACCAAGGACTTGAGGTTATGGCGAACATGAATTCATGGTTATGACATGAATAACCAAATACAACGGGCCACGATATGCAGCTATGCGACACAGGTGATTAACCCTCTAAGCCCTGATATTTTTTTCAACCAGCTGAAAATTTTGTTTCTTGATGATTCGGATTTACTGGACCGTCAAGAGTACAAAAATATTTTTTTCTGAGCCCGCTACAGGTGTAGAAGAAAAATCATTGATAGATTGATATGTTGGGTTTAACATACCAAAACCACCGAATGATTTTGAGAGACGCCGTAGTGGAGCACTCCGAAAATTTTTTTTACCGTGGGTTCTTTAACGTGCACCCAAGTTGAGCACACGAGCCTACAGCAATTTCACCTTCATCGAAAATGCAGCCGGCGCAGCCGGGATTCGATCGCGCAACCTGCGTATGAAAAAAAAATGGCTCTGTGCCCTATATATATGACACCAAGGCTTAGTGATTATAAAGTGTAATTTGGTGAATTTAGGCACATCTGTTTATTTTTACTCTGTTAGGGCAAGTTATTGGTGTGAAACTAAAATAAAGCAACTAGATAAATGTTACAGAGCCTAAATTGTCCAAAAGCAAGTATTTGCGCTCGTGAAACACAGCCTACTCATCGCTTTTAAATAGCTATTGTCTAACCATCTTACACTTTGTAAGATCGAAATTCCTAAAAGATAGCATAAATATGCTTTGCAGTACCAGATATATTTCAGCCCATGTCTGCAAGGGCAAATGGATTGAACTGCACTTAATCATTGTCAGCTTCTATCATCGCGGACCATTCATATATTTTATGAAGCAAAATAAAATGTATTATGTACAATCTTGCTATAATGCAGACCCTTACATAATATCAAGTGGTATAGCCAGGTTTCTGAACTATAATACCGAGAATTTAAACGCCCTCACAAGAGCCACAGCTATGCATTAGCCTGAATACATTGAGAGCTCCTCAACAGCCCCTGAGATCGATGTCCTATATTTACAACATGAAGATTGTCCACCGCTGCGGACAATCCGTTAGTGTTAGGGAAAACCCACTTTGTAAATAGGAAGTTGAGCATACTAGAAAGAACATGAAGATAATACGATAGCTACTGATTTAGTAGTAAATCAGTAGAGTGTATTTTATATTTAGTTGCGGCGAGTGTCGTACTTTTCGCTTTGCAATATATTGCTTTAAAATTTACAGAGTTCTAAAGACGACGGTGAAGAAACAATACCTACCTGTGCTCGCGCAGGCATTCTGTGGATACCTAATACCTCGCTTAACTCTGTCACAGTCACAGGTGGCCATGACAATTCTTCGAATCCTTATTGTAGGACGCCAGGATCCAAAGTGTTTACACGTTACATCTTCCCAGAAACATGCACAGACAATGCTAATTCAAAAGCCAGACCATTAGTAAGATGAGGCATCATTTGAGTTTACCGTATTAATGGAACATTTAAGCTTAATATTATCCTAGCACGAACTGAACTAATTTCGCGCGACATTCAAGTTATTCACCTCAAAGCGACGCCAGGTCTTGAAACCGCTACGGAAGAAATCCTATGGCAATCGAGGTTGCAGTGCGGGCTATCTGTTTTATTACAAAACGATAATAACCATTACATATTCACTCCCACAATATATGAATTATATGCAAATAACGTCGGCGCTCCGCTTTGTATGCAGTTCAATAGGCATTGAATATGCACTCCTATGAATTGGAAAACTATACTCGAACGTACTCGACGCCAGCAACGCTTGAATACGCTTACGCATGCAACGTATGACGTTATCGCAACGTAGCGTACGTTTAGTTTCGATAAAAAAGATGTCTGTGCTCTCACGTGGTGCCGACATGATGTCAGAACAAAATGTCACTTTCAACACCAGTAGTTGACGTGACGGAGAAGTCGGGATGTGCACACCTGGGTTTTTCTTGAATTTAAAATTTTATTTTTTTCTACTTATTCGGAGCCCCGCCGCGGTGGTCTAGTGGCTAAGGTACTCGGCTGCTGACCCGCAGGGCGCGGGTTCGAATGCCGGCTGCGGTGGCTGCTTTTCCGATGGAGGCGGAAATGTTGTAGGCCCGTGTGCTCAGATTTGGGTGCACGTTAAAGAACCCCAGGTGGTCTAAATTTCCGGAGCCCTCCACTACGGCGTCTCTCATAATCATATAGTGGTTTTGGGACGTTAAACCCCACATATCAATCAATCAATCAATCTACGTACTCGGAGATATTTCACAATTACGTAACCATTATATAAACAAAGCATGTGAATATAACCATACCAACGAAAATGACGAATAAGAATGGGACAGAATCAGAAAACTGCACAAATATAGCATATATGTAAATATATTCTACAGGTGAAGAAAATGGAAAAATATCTATCGAATAAGCGCGAGACTCGGCATATGTTGCAGTTTGTGTTTGCTCAGAAAAAAAGAGAACGGGAAAGCCATCGCGTGATTCTAGCCACGACAACTCCGGCTTCGTCCAAACGATCGACATAATGCTGAGGTGTCCGCGGTCGGTGTAGCATTTGTGGCAGATTTTTTTTATATGACTTGATGGAAGCATACAGTGCCCATATCAACCGCCAACGCATTCTCGTACTCTCCGAGAGGCACGAAGTCTTGCACCCCAAGTATTCATCCTAACTGGCAAAGCGGGTCAAAATGTCTCGGCCCGCTCGAGGGAGAAGATGCGGCGATGGCGACGGCTTTAGTGTTGTTGGCACCATGCGCAGCCCGTGCACACAGCACCACCGACGGCATGTTGGCTACCGCAGCACAGCAATACCGCGATGATCAGGTGGAAGGCCGACAATTTAAGGCCTTGGTAGGGTACGTGTTGACTGGAACTACATCGTGCACCGGCTGCGAGATCATTCGCCGTCGTCTTGAACTGGGGGCGTGCAGCTGGAAGCAATGGCTTGATTCCACCACTTGGTGCATAGCAAGAATGATAGGCACTACCTCTTCGGTGTTGCCTTTCACTGAAATAAAAAATCAGAGCCTTCGTGTCAGCCCTGATAAAAATGCAGCGTTTACGTTCAGTAGTAGCTCGTTTCGAACACTGCCCGATATGGCACCTTCACAGTGATGGCCTTGTCTTCAAGCCATACGCACAAGCGCTACAGATGTGCGGGCAATCGGCTCCAAGTGCGACGGAAGTGCGCAATAAAACCATGAGCAATATAAATGTAACTTAGTTCATCTCGTATGTGTTCATATTACTGTAAAGTCTATGAAGCAGCCGACGTTCCTAACTCGACTCACAGCAGACAATTTATACGCATGCGTGTGTGATTTATCACGTGCGAAGCTACAAATACAGACTTCCGTGTTAGCACTGTTCCATGTATTCGCTTGATGAACTAACATTAGCCTAGAGGGACTTTGACGTCGTTGTTTGCTCCATAACACAGGGTGCAAAATTTTCTTGACTCAAACCATCTTCTCTTATGGTGACTCAGTACAACATATAGATAAATTTGATGCTCTGTCCTTTTTTTAGCGTAATTATTGTCAATGTGCAACAATAAATGTCAACTTTGCGCGATATACAAATTTATATTTTAGTCGGACTTTCTCGTCGCAGGACTCCGACCATGCTGCTGGGAGCGTCAGCACTTATCACAACACTTCATACAAGAAAAAAAAAACAATGAACCATGATGTTTAATATTTCAAAAACAAAAGCGACGTGCCACTTGCAAGAAGCCATCTTAAAACTAATCTGAAAAGCTTATTGGGTATCATCTTTCTCAAATATATCATGCACTGCGGTAAAAAATCAAAATAAAAAGGACACAACGAGTTGATCCACGGAGAATAGTGGTGGTTTTCTAAGCTTTTTGTATGCTTGCATTTCATGATGGCCGCTTTGTGCTTGCCTCTTAAATATTTTTTGGTAAACATAGTCGCTAATTGACGACCTTCTCAAATCATAAGAAATATCTAGCAACACTTAACGTCTGCCTGGGCAAGTGTTTCCACTGCGATCAACGCTATCTGTGGTAAAAGATGCACAAATACTCACCTGTTAGCTGCGACGTTGTAAGAGGTAGTCTGCCAGTCATTCCCGGGCTGAAGAAACATTGGTGTGCCAGTAGAGAAATCTGAAGAACAGATCCCGAGGGGCCTGCCGAGTTTCGTAGAGCCAGTAAATCGTGGAGACCAGTGGTAGTCGCCTTCGAAAGAGGTACTCGGTGTCGCGTAGCGCCCGAACCTTTCACGTCGCGGAACTGCGGGGGGAAAGCCATGGCAAGTCCTTCTGGGATACCGATGCAACATCGTGGCATCTGACAGCTGCTGGTTGTTTCCCGATCGGCGCCGGAAGCTCACCGTCAGAGAACTCCCACTGGGCGCTTCCTTGGAACGTTGCTGGACTTTCGAGGAAACAGATTGCCTGACGAACGAGCCTATTCGGAGTAGCAAAATGGCGATTGGTGCGTGATGCACGAGACTTGCTTGCTTGCTCGTGCCTATGTTTTGGCTCGTCCCCGCTCCAGGGGATTGGCCACCATTCCGATGGTTAATATGATGGCTATGAAATAATTTTAAGTTTGATGAAATAAAACGAAATAAACAGATATCCAGAGAATATGAAATTCAGCAATCATAAGGTCACGCGTGCTTAAAGTAGGTACACAACTATAATTAAAATAATTATCTAAATTTTAAGAAATTGCACTTCCACTAAAAGTTACCTAACAAGACAATAAAGCCTCTTGTGTCTCAAAGGCATTCTTAAACTGCTTTGCTGATATTCCTGTTGATGTGGCCCTAGACAAGAAGCCCCAAGGGAAAGAATGATTTCAGAATGAAGGGTAATGCATATTTTCTGATTAAACATTTTCGCTGTCTTTTCCTATGGCTCGTGAAACGTCGGCAAGTATTCGGGCTCCGTTTTCGGGCTCCTGACAGTAATGCAAGGAAAAGATAGGAGCTGACCAAACCTGTAAAATTAGAAATTAGGAGGTGGAATCAGGACAAAATATTTTGTGAAGCACACTTGCAATTCTCAAGAAGAACGTCCTTTATTGTACCATTTATTGATTGATACAGCAGTGTGAAACAGAGCTATAGCAGGTGTGAAGTATTGATTCATGATAATTTACAACAGGCATCATATAGTACTGAAAGAAAATGCATGAAGTGAAAAACACACTGCCCAAAGAAAAAACATTAAGGCTGAAAAAGCGAACGAACACACTGGAAGCTAACCGCAAATAGCAACTGTAATATTCAAAAATACATGACCGTATTTCTGAACTGTTAAGGTAATTTTCAAGAAACTCTAAAGTAAAAATATGTATGAAATCTGGACTCAGTAACACAAACTGCTGACAGCCGTGTTGTTCACTTTTTTCTTTTAGCGAACTTCAAATGCGACAACTTTTTCAAGCATCGAAAAGCTTCCTCGTTTATAAAAAATGGGGTATTGTTAAAAGGGCATTGATGCTAGGAAATCGAAGTAAGTATTTTCAATCATTCTAAACATATAAATTATTGTAGCCTGGGTTTTAATTCGCATACTGTCCGAGAATATTAAAACCTTAGAGCATACTGGCTGCCGCGAATCGTTCAATGTGATTTCGAAACCCGTCGCTTTGCGAGACAAGACTTCAAGGCCGTTCGTTTCATGACCAATCCACCATGGGGGGTTAGGGCCTGGTTAAAAAGGTCAACCAACCAACCAACCAACTTCAGGTAAACTGTCCGTACTGGTTTGCTCGACAAGCAGCATCGTGGAAGAGGTGCTACAATTGCAGGTGCACTTGCTTGCACGAGAGACTGCCATTAAGGTGTTCAACTCGTCCAATGATTGCGTGCACAGTGGTCATGATATCAAGCTTCAGCACTTGCGGCTTCAAGAACCACCGTCTGAAATTTTTGATTTCTGTTTCTTTACTCCTCACAAGCCTCTGTTTTCAACTGGACTGCGTAGAACAGAGGTATAGGCAACACGCGGGCAGTATCATGCGACCCTCGGCACAACGTCTAATCCTTCGCACCTTTACGTATCACTCTCTATCTGAAAACTGATGGGGCAGTTTTTCCATAAAGTGGCGATTTCGCTTGTCACCTTCAATATGTTATTGCAACAATGTGACATTTGTGCGGAAAATAAACCTAACCCCTAGTGCATGTTAGTAAATTGTCATCCATTCGACGAAAAGTTTCTCTTTGCTTGCAAATCTTTCTTTTACTCCCCGATTTGTCGTCCCACACTCTAAGAAAAAGAAAGAGTAAAAAAGGGTTCTGACGAGCAAATTCTCTTCGGGTACTCACTTGATTTCTTTTGGAAGGTAGACGCTGAAAGAGTGCGAAAAATTGCCATTTCAACGTAATCGCACATCTCTCGCGAGGCCCGTTCCGATTGCCCTCCGTGTAGAAGGCACCGTCGTATACATGATCTAGCGCGTATGCCGTTCGTCTACCCACCCTAGCTCAGTGTCGTTGTGGCCGGTTCCCCACTAACCCAGGCTACAGTTTGCCAGAAAGGGACGTGAAATGAACTTGAGTTACTGTATATTCTAGCATATACAGTAACTCTAAAATTAACGAGTTGACCGTGCTGCTTCTCGGCTAATTCTCCGGCAGGAGACAGCAGCGGCGGCGCTGTAGTCACTTTGTACTGAAGATGACATGAGCGTCTGCATTTGGAGCGCCCACGTCGTCGACTGCAAAACCGTTAAATTTCTCGCTTTGAGCGAGCTTATTACACTGCTGAGCCTTTATCGGTGCATGCACACTTACGACGCGCCATAGTGCACGCGTAAACACGCAGGTGTGCCAAATTACGTCGGTAAATTGCCTGTTTCAGAAGCCTGTAACCAGCCCCTCCATGGCGGTCTAGTAGCTGAACTACTCCGCTGCTGACCCGCAGGTTGCGGGATAAAATCTAGGCTGCAGCGGCTACCTTTTCGATGGAGGCGTGAATGCTGTCCATATAGGGTGGTTTTGGGACGTTATACCCACTTATCAATCGAGCTTGCTAATACACAAAAAAACATGTAGTACAATCTTAATTTGCACGAATCCACCTACCTGCTCAATCGAAATTGTACTGTTCGAAAGCAGTGCTTTAGGCTACGCTACATCAAAAGTGGCTCCTGCGAACCACGAAGAGTAAAGTAGTATCAAAACCGCGATCAAAGCATGCGCTCGTTTTCTCGGTAGTCTCTACGATATCCAGACTAATGATTCTCATATCAGCCCACATGCTCTCGATTGTTTCATGAGATACCCTAATTGAAGTAACTTTGCCACAACACTTATGTTGGTGAAGCCTTAGTGTTATCGTACGAGTTTCGCGGAGGTTCCGAGAAAATGAGCTTACCAGTTCAAGAATACGGACGTGTACTTTCCCATATGACAGTTACTATTCGCTGTTCAATTCCATTGTGTTTGTTCATTTTCTTAGCTTTATTATACTACCGGTGTGCATTGTATCTTTAACTTCATGTAGTATCTTTCAGTACTGTTGTGCCTTTTCCTAAATATTAGGTATATATATTCCACACCTGCTATAGATATGCTTGACACTGCAGTACGAATTAATAAATAAAATAAATAAATCATGGAACACAAGATTTTCTTTTGATTGATGTAATGAATGCCGTTCTTTTTGCAAATTGAAAGTGTGCTTCACAAAATTTCGTTGCTAGATTCTTCCGCCACCTAATTCCTAATTACGCAGGTGTGGTCAGGTCTTATCTCCTATTCTTTACCGTAAGGAGCACAAAAACATCGATGAATATTTGCTTACTTGCCGACCTTTCACAAGCCATAGGAAAAAATTGTGAAATTTTTTATTCAGAAAATTGAGCGTTACCCTAAATATTGAAAACATTCTTTCCCTTGAGGCTTCGTGTCTATGGCCACAGCAACAGGGATCGTCTGCATAGCAGTTCGCAAATTCCTTAGAGACACAAGAAGGTGTTCTTGTTAGGTTATTCCTAATGGCAGTCTAGTTTCTTGAATTTCAGTTATTTATTTCAATTATTTGTTCGTTACCTACTCTTATCACAGGTGACCTTACGATTGTTGAGTTTTACAATCCCTAGATATCGGTTTCAATTCATTTTCCTTCGTCAAACTTGAAAGTATTTTATCGCCATTATATTAACCACCGGTTTATTGGCCACTCTCCTGTTGTGGGTATGAGCCAAAACATAGACGCAAACGAGCACGCAAGGGAGTCTCTTGCGCCGCGCACCCATCGCCATTTTCCTAGTCCAAATAGGCTCGTTTGTCAGGCAATTTGTTTCCTCGAAAGTCCAGAAACGTTCCAAAGACGCGCCCACAGGGAGTTCTCTGACGGCGAGCTCCCGACGCCAATCGGGAAACAACCGGCCTCTGTCTGATGCCAAGATGTTGCTTCAGCATCCCAGAAAAACTGGCCACGGCTTTCCGCCCGCAGCTCCTCGACGTGAAAGGTTTGCTCACTGGGCGATGCCGAGTACGGCTTCCGAGGGCGACAACTCTCGGTCACCACGATTTTCTGGCTCAACGAAGCATGTCAAGCCCCTCGGGATCCGTTGTTCAGACTGGTCTGCTGCCACACTGATGATTCTTCATCCCGGAAATGACTGGCAGACTGTCTCTTTAAACGTCGCAGCTCACAGGTGAGTATTTGTGCATCTTCTACAAAAGATAGCGTTGTTCGCAGTTGAAACACTTGCCCAGGCAGACGTCAAGTGTTGCTAGATATTTCTCATGACTTGAGAAGGTAGTCCATTAGCGACAATGTTTACACAAAAATATTTCAGAGGCAAGCATGAAGCGGCAAGCATGAAAAAGCAAGCACATAAAGAGCATAAAACAAAGCCACTGCTACTCTGCGTGGATCATATATTCGTGTAGTTCTTTGCTTTTTTACAGCAGTGCATACTATATTTGAAGAAGCAGATATCCAATAAGCTTGCAGATTGGTCTTAAAGTGGCTTCTTCAGAGTGGCGCGTACAATTTATCTTTTCACCCACTTTTTTTACTTACATTACATTGGCTCTAATAACTTACCCTATACAATACTTGGCATTATTACCTGTTAGGTCTCAGTATTATTGTGTCAAAACAAGAAAAAACGATCCCTTAGGTATACACTTTTTTCCTTATTCATTAACGAAGGTCCCGTACTGGCAGACTTCGTGCCGTTAGGTTGTATACGAGAGATTATTGATCAGCGAGAGATTATTGATCAGATATATATATATATATATATATATATATATATATATATATATATATATATACGTACATATATATATATATATATATATATATATATATATATATTGTTACGCATTAATATTCATTCGCCAAATAAAGTTGACAAAACATAAAATTCATCAATATGTTGTACAAAAATGGTGGGATAGTAAGGGTAAGGGAGCTGGTATGAGTCAAAAAAAATTATGTGACCTGTGATGTGGAGCAGACGACGACGTGAAAGTCTCTTCTCTAACGTGACTTCATGAAGCCAAGAGATCTGACAGCGCTAGCACGGAAAGCCGTATCTGTAGCTCCGGACGTGATAAAACACCCACGCATGCGTATCAAGGATCTGTTGTGAGTAAACTGAGGAACATGGGCCGCTACATGGACACTGCTATAATATGTAGACAAACCAGATTAGCGAAGTGCCTTTCCAAGTGTTCATCATTTTATTTCGCACTTCTGTAACTCTTAGAGATGATTACCGGCACACCTGTGGCGCTTGTGTGTATGAATTTATGCATACAGCGCTATCCTGAATGTATAGCTTGACGACAAGGCCATCGCTGCCAAGGTGACATATCGGGCAGTGTTCCAAATGAGCTACTACTGAACGTAAATGCTGCATTCTTATCGAGGCGGACACGAAGGCTCTAATTTCTCCCGCAATCAAATATTTATTTCAGTGGAAGGCAACACCCGACAGGTAGCGCCTATCATTCTTTCCATGCACCAACTGGTGGAATCAAGGCATCGCATCCGGCTGCACGCCCCCAGTTCAAGACGATGGCGAATGATCTCGCAGCTGGTGCAGGACGCCGTTCCAGTCAACACGTACCCTACCAAGGCCTTAAATTGTCGGCCTTCCACCTGATCATCGCAGTATTGCTTTGCTGCGGTAGCCAACATGCCGTCGGTGGTGCTGTGTTGGCTACCGCAGCACAGCCTAAAGCAGTTGCCGTCGCTGCATCTTCAGACTCGAGTAGGCCGACCGCTTTTCAGCCACTTTGCCACCTGGGATGAGTACTTGGGGTACAACACTTCGTGCCTCTCGAGGAATACAAAAATGCGTCGGCTCTTCATAAGCGCAATGTATGCTTCCATTGAGTCGTATCGAAATAAAGCTGGCACCGATGCTTCCCCGACCACGGACAGTTGTGCCTATGTCACTCGCTTCGACGGAGCCATGGTTGACGTGACTAGAATTCCGTGATGGCTTTTTAGTGTTCTTTTTTTTTTGAGCGACCACGCACTGCAGCGTATGTCGAGTGTCGCGCTCATTCAACATATATTTTTCAATTCGCTTTCACTTACAGAATATATTCAGATGTATGCCATATTTGTTCACTTGTCTGACTCTGTCTTATTCGTCATTTTTGTTCTTAGGGTTATATTCACATGCTTTGTGTATATAATGGTTTTGTAATGACAAATAGCGTTCATATACGCAGAAACGAGTAAAAAACTATAAAATCTATGGAACCAACATATTGCCACGTTCCATTTCCCAAGTTTTTGTTATCGTCCCAAAACACCACACGATTCTCAGCGCAAACCGCGCCTGCAGTTTTCTAGAAGGTTCCGGACTGTAGTAGACCTTCTTGATAAGATCACGCCCACTGTGCGAACGGTACAGATTGTTCTGGAAGCTACGCCACCGCCAGCGATAACGCTAGAACATTCGACGGCAAGAGTATAAATGCCGACGCGCTTCGCCGCTAGTCAGTTGTTGATCGAAGGCCGACGCTGCGTTCGCCGCTATCAGTCCGAGACTGCTGCCTGTGCAAGACTGCTGCTGTAATTAGACTTTCCCTTTACCGGGCACAGGTTCGCCCAAATAAACAGTTAAATCCCAACACGAAGTTTCCTGTCTTCGGCCACGTCACGACTCCGTGACATCTGGTGAAGGTGCTGCTTCGTTCATGTACTGGACGCCCCCGTCAAGCCGTGAATCCAGCCCCCGTCGCGGAGAAGACACCGACGCCAACCAAGAGCAGCGAACGAGCCGCCGACAGCAAGGTCTCCCACCGGAGTATGGCCTTCTACAAGACAAGGCGCGGAAGACCAAGACCATGACCTCGACTGCAGCGACAATGACAACCGGAGCGTCCCAGCCCGCTATCGTCATTCATCAAGCCAGGGAACCACCAACGTTCCATGGCTCATCGTTTGAAGACCCGGAATCCTGGCTAGAAACATACGACCGTGTGGCAGCCCTCAACCACTGGGACAACGAAGAAAAGCTCCGTCGTGTGTACTTCTACCTGGAAGACACCGCAAGGACCTGGCTAGAGAATCGGGAGTCCACGCTCCGAACGTGGGATGTCTTCTGCGGCGCATTTCTGCAAACGTTCGCGAGCGTCGCTCGCAAAAAGAGGGCCGCTGCTCTACTCGAGACCCGGGTTCAGCTACCAAATGAGAAGGTTGGAATTTTCACAGAGGAGATGACCCGCCTATTCCGTCACGCTGACCCAGACATGACTGAGGAAAAGAAAGTTCGTTTCCTCATGCGAGGGTTCAAACAGGAGCTCTTCGCGGGACTAATAAGGAATCCACCGAACACCGTCCAAGAATTTGTATCCGAGGCGACCACCATCGAAAAAACGCTGGACATGCGCACCAGACAGTATAATCGTCGCCTGACTCCAGAATGCGCTGCTGCTCAAGCCAGTGACTCCGACGACCTGCGTGAAACGATCCGAGCGATCGTGCGGGAAGAGCTGCGCAAACTGTTGCCTTCGGCGCAGCCTCAAGTGGATTCGATCGCCGACATTGTGCGAGAAGAAGTCCGGCAATCGCTTCGAATTCCCGAAACACCACCGCCCGAGCCAGAAACAATGAGCTACGCCGCTGCAGTGCGCCACGACGCTCCTCCCCGTCCACGCCAAAACGCCGCCCCGTCGCACTTCCGTCGCCAGACGCCACCGACGCCACCACCCCCACCGACGTCCTACCGTGCCCCAGCGGGCCAGCGCAGTGCACCGAGGAAGACTGACGTCTGGCGCACCCCTGACCATCGCCCGCTCTGCTACCACTGCGGCGAGGCCGGACACACATACCGCCGTGGCCAGTACCGACAGATGGGACTGCGTGGCTTCGCCGTCAATGCACCGCGTCCACAGCCAGGAGAACGACCACGTGACATCGCCGACTACCTGACAGGAACTCGGTGGACACCACGAAGCCCTTCGCGTTCGCCGTCGCCCAGCCGCCGCACGTCACCGCACCACTGGCAGTACTCTGGCCCAACGCGAGGCCGGTCTCCTAGCCCGTATCCGGGAAACTAAGGACAGCAACCGGTGGAGGTGCGGTTGCTGTGCGACGAACTACCGAAGATCCTCCGACGACGCCGCGACGGTGCTTTCCGAACACAACGCCAAACAGGCAACGCCCTGACGGCGAAAGCTCAATTACCGAAGGTGGCCTGACGACGCAACATGGAAGCAGCGGAACAAGCCGACGCAGCCGTGACCCGACGCCACGCCCTAACTGTAATGCGAGACGGCGAACTAGCGACCTCGACGTTCTTATCGACGGCCACAGTGTGACCGCTCTCGTCGATACTGGAGCCGACTATTCTGTCATCAGTGGGTCGTTCGCCGCGAAGTTAAAGAAAGTTAGGACAGCTTGGAAAGGCCCTGAAATCCGCACAGCTGGAGGTCATCTCGTAACGCCTGCAGGAATCTGCACAGCGAGAGTCACCATTAACGGCCGTATTTATCCTACAGACTTCGTAGTCCTACAGCGTTGCTCGAGAGATGTCATCCTTGGCATGGACTTCTTATGCCTCCATGGTGCTGTCATCAATCTAAAAACAAAGTCAATAACGTTATCCACAGAAGAAGCACTACCGCCGCGCACGCCGTCTAGACACCATGCCTTGAATGTGCTGGAAGAACAAGTCACCATTCCGCCTCGCTCAAGCGTCATTATTTCAGTCGGCGCTCCTAAATCACCTGACTTGGAAGGCGTCGTTGAAGGCAGTCAGCATCTGTTGGTCATCCGAAATATTTGCGTCGCAAGAGGAATTGCAGAGCTGCGGGGAGGCAAAGCAATGGTTATGCTCACGAATTTCAGCAATGAGTACAAACATTTGAACAAAGGAACAACGGTCACATACATCGAAGAAATTGTCGAAGCCACCAGTGCATTCGCCCTCGCCGATTCTGCGGAACCTACTCAGAGGAACCAAGCCCCTCCCATAGCTTTCGACGTCAATCCCAGACTTCCGAACGATAAGCAAGAACAGCTCAAGGCCCTGCTCCTGCAATACGAAGATTGCTTTTCGTCGTCATCGAAAATTCGGCAGACCCCAATCACGAAACATCGCATCATAACCGAAGAAAATGCCAGACCACTCCGTCAGAGTCCGTACAGGGTTTCGACGCGAGAACGTGAGGCCATGAAGAGACAAGTTGATGAAATGCTGCGGGATGACATTATCCAGCCGTCCAAGAGTCCATGGGCATCCCCCGTGGTGTTAGTGAAGAAAAAGGATGGGACCCTACGCTTCTGCGTTGATTATCGCCGCCTGAACAAAATCACAAGAAAGGACGTGTATCCTCTCCCACGAATAGACGACGCACTTGATCGGCTCCATAACGCCAAGTACTTTTCGTCAATGGACCTCAAGACTGGCTATTGGCAAATCGAAGTCGACGAAAGAGACCGAGAGAAGACGGCGTTTATAACACCGGACGGCCTCTTCGAGTTTAAGGTGATGCCCTTCGGCCTTTGCTCAGCGCCTGCAACTTTTCAACGCGTTATGGATACAGTACTGGCAGGATTGAAGTGGCAGACTTGCCTTGTGTACTTGGACGACGTCGTCGTGTTTTCCTCGAGTTTCGACGAGCATCATCGGCGCCTTGAAGCTGTACTTCAAGCCATCAAGACTTCCGGACTCACACTGAAGCCAGAAAAGTGCAGATTTGCGTATGAGGAGCTCTTGTTTCTGGGGCACGTTATCAGCAAGTCTGGAGTTCGTCCCGATCCACGAAAAACAGCCGCCATCGCCGACTTCCCGCCACCCACTGACAAGAAAGCCGTGCGCCGATTTCTGGGCCTGTGTGCCTATTATAGGCGGTTCGTGAAAAACTTCGCCCGCATCGCCGATCCTCTCACTAACCTTACCAAGGCCGACGTGGAGTTTAAGTGGGAAACGCCGCAGGAACACGCTTTCCAGGAGCTTAAACATCGCCTCCAGACGCCTCCGTTACTTGCCCATTTCGACGAATTTGCCGAGACAGAAATACATACTGACGCAAGCAGCGTAGGTCTTGGCGCCGTTCTTTTGCAGAGGGCTGACGGACTTGAAAGGGTTATTAGTTACGCCAGCCGATCGCTATCCAAAGCAGAAGCAAATTATTCCACAACAGAAAAAGAGTGCCTCGCCATCATCTGGGCTACGTCAAAATTTCGCCCCTACCTCTACGGCAGGCCCTTCAAAGTTGTGAGCGATCACCACGCATTGTGTTGGCTAGCCACCTTGAAGGACCCTTCAGGTCGCCTCGCACGATGGAGCCTGAGACTTCAAGAATATGACATTACTGTCATTTACAAGTCCGGCAAAAAACACTCCGACGCCGACTGTCTCTCTCGTGCGCCTGTAGACCAACCGCTACCCGACGACCCGGATGACGACTACTTCTTAGGAACGATAACTACCGACGACTTCGCTGAACGACAGAGGGCCGACCCGGAACTTAAGGCGCTAATAGAATACCTCGAAGGCTGGACCGCCGAAGTCCCGAAGGTATTCAAGCGCGCACTTGCGTCGTTCTTTCTACGAAACGGTCTTGTACAAAAGAAAAACTTTTCACCGCTTCGAGCTAAGTACCTCCTTGTGGTGCCTTCAGCTCTGCGACCAGAACTCCTGCAGGCCCTGCACGACGATCCGACGGCAGGGCACCTCGGTGTTTCTCGCACGCTCGCGAGGATACAAGAAAGGTACTACTGGCCACGTCTTACCACCGACGTCACTCGTTATGTGAGAACATGCCGGGACTGTCAGCGACGCAAGACACCGCCGACAAGGCCAGCGGGACTTCTGCAGCGAATTGATCCACCTTGCCGACCTTTCCAGCAGATTGGTATGGACCTACTGGGGCCGTTCCCGACGTCGGCTTTCGGAAACAAGTGGATCGTGGTAGCTACCGACTACCTCACCCACTACGCCGAGACAAAAGCCCTGCCAAAAGGCAGTGCATCCGAGGTAGCTAAGTTCTTCGTCGAAAATATCGTCCTGCGTCACGGTGCCCCGGAGGTCCTTATCACCGACAGGGGAACGGCATTCACTGCCGACTTAACTCAAGTGATCTTGGCATACAGCCAAACAAACCACCGCCGGACGACAGCGTACCACCCACAGACCAACGGTCTCACCGAGCGGCTTAACAAGACGATCGCCGACATGGTGTCAATGTACGTCGATGTCGAACACAAGACGTGGGACGCAATTCTTCCGTATGTGACCTTCGCATACAACACGGCGGTGCAGGAGACGACGCAGATATCTCCATACAAATTGGTCTACGGAAGGAGCCCGGCAACGACGCTCGATGCCATGTTACCCAACGTCACCGACGAAGAAAACCTCGATGTGAGCGAGCACCTTCAACGCGCCGAAGAAGCCCAAAAACTTGCGCGTCTCCGTATCAAGAATCAACAGACGACCGACAGCCACCGTTACAACCTTCGACGACGCTTCGTGGAATACCAGCCCGGTGAACGTGTTTGGGTGTGGACGCCGATACGCCGACGTGGACTAAGTGAAAAGCTTCTGCGACGGTACTTCGGACCGTACAGGGTGGTTCGACGTCTCGGCCCACTTGATTACGAGGTTGTCCCCGACGGCATCACGAACTCTCAACGACGCCGATCGCGACCTGAAGTCATCCATGTCGCGCGCCTCAAGCCGTTTCATGCGCGTTAACAAACTGAACCAGTGTTTTTTTGTATTATTGTTGTATCGGAATTTATTCATTGTACTTTCTTGCATTATTGTTGTACTTTCATGTTTAGTTAAAGCATCGGGACGATGCCTTTTTTCAGAGGGGGGCAATGCCACATTCCATTTCCCAAGTTTTTTTGTTATCGTCCCAAAACACCACACGATTCTCAGCGCAAACCACGCCTGCAGTTTTCTAGAAGGTTCCGGACTGTAGTAGATCATTTTGATAAGATCACGCCCACTGTGCGAACGGTACAGATTGTTCTGGAAGCTACGCCACCGCCAGCGATAACGCTAGAACATTCGACGGCAAGAGTATAAATGCCGACGCGCTTCGCCGCTTGTCAGTTGTTGATCGAAGGCCGACGCTGCGTTCGCCGCTATCAGTCCGAGACTGCTGCCTGTGCAATACTGCTGCTGTAATTAGACTTTCCCATTACCGGGCACAGGTTCGCCCAAATAAACAGTTAAATCCCAACACGAAGTTTCCTGTCTTCGGCCACGTCACGACTCCGTGACAATATTGTGGGATTCTGTTTCATGCGAAGCAGTCAAGGAGTAGCGGCTTTCCATGCTGCATTTTTCGGCTTTGACGCAGCAATACGAGATGTATAAACGTGTCTTTGTAAATGGGGTAATTGTGTTCACATCGCGCCTTTTTTCTCACGTCAACTGCACTGGCGTTTAAAAGTGACATTGTGTTCTGACGTATAACGTTAGCACCAGGTCAGAGCACAGGCATCAGTTTTTTTTAGAAACGAAGGGTAGGCTAAGTTGCGATAATGTCATACGCAGCATTCGTTAGCGTGTTCAAGCATTGCTCGAGTCGATCAACGTTTGAAAGTATTTTTTCGAGCCATACGGCTGCATATGCACTGCTTATTAGACTGCAGTAAATGTGGAGCGTCGACGTTCATCCGATATAATTCATATATCGTGGAAGTGTGTATGAAACGACTATTACTTTGTGAAATTCTTAGCCCGCACTGCAACCACAATTGCCTTTGCACTGATATGACGTCTGCCTATAGGATCCTTTTTCGTAGTTGTTTCAAAACCTGACGTAGCTTTGTGGTAGAAAACATCAGTGCCGCGCGAAATGGGTTAAGTTCGTGCTAGGATAATACTAAGCTTCAATGTTGCATGAATTCACAACCTGCAGGTACCGTGGCGCAGCAGAGCAGTGGCAGCCGGAGGCTCTTTTGAGATAACTGAAGTTTTCAATCTGCTTGAAATATCAGACGCTGCTACTTGTGTTCACGCGTTTGTGGTCGTTTTTCAACGTTGTGAAACGTCTCGATATTACCGTGGCCTTTACAGTTTCTCAAGTTAAAAGAAAAGTAAAAAAAAAATACCCGAATGATTCCACTGCGAGCTTCGATGCTCCGCGAAGAAAATTAAGCGTCTCATTCAAATTAGCGCCCAAAATCCATCAGGGGTTAAGAGGGTTCAAATTAGCAAGCAAGTAACCACGGCCCGTGAAAGTATGCAGCACTCATTTTCTGCACGAGTACAGCAACTTACACGTTTGCAGTTCTCGCGCTTAGTTCATCTGCTCGATACGATACAAATTTGAGGATATTTATCTTCCCAATACGCTATCAGGCATTTCTTTACAAAATAAACTTTGTTAGCGCTCCCCTACTTTCTCAAAAACATAAATCCAAGGGCCACCGTAGCGAGAAGAATTGCAGTCTTCGCCAAAAGTGTATACCTTTCTTGCATCGCCTCTTGCGGGGCGACCATATGTTGGATCTATAGTCGCGCCACCAATAGGTCATGAAAGTTGCGAGTAGGGTCATGTGGAACGATGCTGCATCTTCCTAACAGTCTCGCCTTTGAATTAACAATATCTGGGCATGCCCTTCCTGGGGAAAGTAAAGTGTCAACTATTTCGGATCTGGCGTCCTATAAAAACGAAACGAAGAAATTTTGTAGCCGACTTTGACAGCATTAAGCGAGATATTCAAATAAGTGCCTAAACTATCCTCAGTGTGCCTGTGCGAACACAGGTAATGACTTTTTCTTCGCTGTCTTCTTTGAAATCTAGAAATCGGAAAGCAATATGACGGAATGCGAAATATACTACACTCGCCAAAACCAAATGTAGAAGACACTCTAGTAAATAACCATCATACCAGTAACTATCGTATTATTATCATGTCCTTTTTAATATGCTTAACTTCCTATTTAAAAAGTTGGTCTTCCCTTACAATTACGTATCGCCCGCAGCAGCAGACATGTGGGGTTTAACGTCAGAAAACCACCATATGATTATGAGAGACGCCGTAATGGAGGGCTCCAGAAATTTCGACCACCTGGGGATCTTTAACGTGCACCCAAATCTAAGCACATGTGCCTAAAACGTTTCCGCCTTCATTGAAAATGCAGCCGCTGCAGCTGGGAATCGATCCCGCGACCTGTGGGCCAGCAGCCGAGTACCTTAGCCACTAGACCACCATGGTGGGGCAGCAGACAATCTTCTCGTCCTAAATATAGGACACCGAACTCAGTGGCCATAAGAGCTCTCAATGCATTCAGGCTAATCCAGAGCTGTAGCTCTTGTTAGGGCTTCCAATTTCTTGGTATTATAGCCCAGAATCCTACCCAAAATCACTTAGATAATATGTAAGGGTCTCCAATATAGCGAAGTTGTACATATTATATTGTATTCGCTTCACGAAATATATAAATAGTGCGTGATGGACCTTGAACATGACGACGATTATGTGCAGTTCAATTCGTTTCCTTTCGCAGGCATGGGCGAAATTAATTTTAGCGCTGCAAAGCAGAAATAAGCTATCTATTATGGTTTTGAATCTTACAAAGTGTCCAATTATTCGACTGCGGTCATCCAAGCGCAAATAGAAGGCTGTGTATCACGAGCGCAATTACGTGCTTTTAAACAGTTTTGGCGCGGTAACTATTACTAATAGTTATCGCGCCAAAACTAAAATAAAGCAACTACGGCGTAGTTGCATTATTTTAGTTTCACGCTGATAACTTGCCCTAACAAAGTAAAAATAAATAGATGTACCTAAAATTACCATATTTCACTTTTTAACGACAGCCCTAGTGTCCTATATAGGACATGGAGCCGTTTTTGATAGTGGGGGGAGGGGGCACAGAAACAAATAAAATTTATGCTCTTGAAGGTCCAGTAAATCCAAATCATCAAGAAACAACATTTTCTGCTGGTTAAAAAATTCAGGGCTGCAAGAGTTAATCACCTGTGCCACAGACCCGCATACAGTGGCCCTCGGTATTCAGTTATTCATGTCATGACCACATTTGCTTGTTCATCACACCCTAAGGCCCTTAATATACCAATTTTGAGCGCATGTAGATAGATAGATAGATAGATAGATAGATAGATAGATAGATAGATAGATAGATAGATAGATAGATAGATAGATAGATAGATAGATAGATAGATAGATAGATAGATAGATAGATAGATAGATAGATAGATAGATAGATAGATAGATAGATAGATAGATAGATAGATAGATAGATAGATAGATAGATAGATAGATAGATAGATAGATAGATAGATAGATAGATAGATAGATAGATAGATCCGCTCAAAGTCACTGAAGTTCACTAAGAAATGCTTAGCATTTAAAAATCATCGGCGGCGGCCGCAAAAACACGTGCCTTTCAAAGTCTAGAGCTTCTCCCTTTGTCGGCGAGGCGTGTCCTACACATTTTAAAAAGACTACCGCACACGTGCTATCACCATCACAGCATCTCTGCACCTCAAACTGCGAATTTTAAGCCAACAAAAACTATTTCATACAGTGCATCTCTGCACATGCGCTACTTTTTTTTAACAACAGTTCCCACCCGCAGAAGCACGCTTCATACTCGAGTATTGATGAAAATGATCTTAGACGTAGCCTCACACACATCTCATATCGATATCAAGCACTCTCAGCAGTGCAGGTACAATTTGCGATTAGCAACTAATCCCCCTCAATAAGTTATCGCATCACTCAGTGTATGATTGATGTATTCACTTACACAATAACGCGCATAACGGCGTTAACTCGTCAAGTGAGTTTTATTTGGGCATCTGGAACTATCCCGTCGATGCATGATACTGTTTTAAATGGCTGAAAGCCTGCTTCCGCAAAGTTGGTGCAGACGCCTAGCTATAGCGCAGTTTATTAGTACTTACAAAAAGAGTAAACTCATCGTGAACAAGCGCACATTATCCATTTAGGCAATAGAGAGTTTTAGTGATGCGTACGTATCATACGTGGCGGCGTTGCGTACGTCAGTATTCCACGTTTTGCGCAGTGCGCATGCGCAGACCATACGCGGCCGCTACGTATACGCTAGAATGTGATGCGTGCGTGCGTGTGAGGCACGGTGTAGGAAGCAGTGAGGTGATCGCGCCGCTCTCGAACACGTTCGCGACAGCCCGAGATTTCGTTTCGCAAAATGCTGGCATGAAAGGCTACTGTTGCGTACCACGGAGGAAGGAAAAAGGTAAGGAGAGGGCATGCCCAGCCGGCGCAGGGCGTAAAAAATGTGGCGGAAATGACATCACGGCGGCCATATTCAGTAGGCACAATGGCGGCGTTGTTATGGTTACGTGTTGCGCAGTGAAGCTGGTCTAGCAGTGAGCGGCCGCGGCTGGCGGCGGAATGTGTGCCTCCCCAGGTCTCGTGCTGAGCCGTGGCGGACAATATCTGTGCTCTGCGCCGCGTTATTGGTTACGCAGTGTTCGTCTGGCTGTTACATTACTCTTAGCAACGTTTACAAATCTCTTTGTCCATCACGGGTTTTCAACAGTGCGTAGAACAAGTGCATATCCATGTGTCGTGCAGCGGATGACGCGGATGAAGCAGTTAAGTGTTCAGCGAAATGGCGTTGGGCATCATGACGAAGCTGAATGACGACGAACGCCTTGCAGGTCAGTGACGGTTCAGCAGTGCTCCTGCTTGTGACAACGGAAGACGCTGTTGAGCCCAGCAAGACGCCGTGGGGACCATGTGCACATACGTAATTTCGTGTTGTGTGTGTACAGTAACAACTTGCATGTGCGTATTAAAACACCTTTTCTGTTCCGCTTGGTACACTCTCCACCAGCATTGCATGTAATCTCAACGTAACAGCAACCACGTTCAACTGTCATTAGCACCGGTCGTGCTCAAAGTCACCACGGTCGCAGAATGCTGACGCAGGTGAGTTTCACGCGGAACACGGACACAGTGGCAGGACGCTGCGTCAGTCGCGTGGCGGAATGCAACCGTAAAAGGCGCACGACCGATCGTGTTGTCTGTACAGTTGCTCAATTAATGACGTGAAAGCACTCGCCGTTGTCAGTGCATCTAGCGCGCGTTCTTTCGTAGTTGCTTCGTTGTCAGCGAGCTGTTACTCTTTGTTATTACTCGGACGAAGCGATTTCGCTGAAGGTGTCCCTCTGGCTCTGAGTGATGAGCCCAGTTCCATTAGTTTCGGATCGTCACGACACACGCGCTGCGCAGCCCACGTGCTTTCCGAGCCGGAGAGGGAGTCGCGCCTTCAGCTTCGCCTTCATATGTAAACAAGAGAGGAGAATTTGCCTACTCAATATGGCCGACTTCCGGCTTCATCGCGGCTTCACAACGAGTGACGTCAGGGCCTCTCCTTACCTTTTCCTTCCTCCGTGGTTGCGTACTAAAGCGGCTAAAAATATGGTCATAATCTGACTAGCGCACTTGGATTGGCTCAGATTGCCCTTCATCAACACGTACTTCTAAACTGATCAACTAGATGGCGCAACACGCTCCACGTTCGTAATGTACGCGGGTTCTACAGCGTACTGAAAGCCCATTCGTGGCAAACGACGCCACGCAAGCAAGGCACTGTCGTGATGCGCACGTAGCGCCATTCTGCAGTACTAAAACTCTCTAATAAGTATTACATTTGCACTCCGACAATATAGGATCAATATCGCGTTAACATCCCTTATTCATTTTTATTGCAGTCAAATAAACATTGCAGATGCACTTCTATGGCTTGGTGAAATATATACAATTGTTGGTCGATTCAAGCAACGCTTGAATACTCGAACGAATGCTACGTATGACCTTATCGCAACGTAGCGTACGCATTGTTTCAATAAAACTGATGTCTATGCTCTGACTTGGTGCTGACGTTATACGTCAGAACACAATGTCACCTTTAAACACCAGTGCCATCGACGTGACTGAAAAGTCATGTTGATCACACAATTAACCCATTTACAGATACACGTATATTCACCTCCTAACGCTGCGTCAAAGCCGGAAAACACAGCATGAAAAGCCACTACTCCTTGACTGGTTCGCATGAAACAAAACCCCACCATATGTTGGGTCTATGGATTTTATATTTTTTTACTCTTTTGTACGTATATGGACGCATTTTGTAATTACGAAATAATTACATTCACAAAGCGTGTGAATATATTCCAAACAACCAAAATCAGGAATAAGAATAAGACAGAATCTGATCAGTGCACAATTATGACATATATGTAAATATATACTATAAGTTGAAGAAAATTGCAAAATATATGTCGAATGAGCGAAACAGTCGACATTGGTTGCAGTGCGTGGTCGCTTAGAAAAAAAGAACACGGGACAACCTTCACGGAATTCTAGTCACGTCAACCACGGCTCCGTCGAAACGAGTGACATACGCACAACTGTCCGTGGTCGGGGAAGCATCGGTGCCAGCTTTTTTTCGATACGACTCAATGGAAGCATACATTGCCCTTATGAAGAGCTGACGCATTTTCGTATTCCTCGAGAGGCACGAAGTCTTGTACCCCAAGTACTCATCCCAGGCTGGAAAACAGGTGAAAAGCTCCCAGCCTACTCGAGGGTGAAGATGCGGCGACGGCGACTGCTTTAAGCTTGTCGGCGCCACGCGCTGCCCGTGCACACAGCACCACCGACGGCATGGTGGCTACCGCAGCACAGCAATACCGCGATGATCAGGTGGTAGGCAGACGTTATAAGGCCTTCGTATGGTACGCGTCGACTGGAACGACACCCTCCATCAACTGCGAGATCATTCGCCATCCTGTTGAACTGGGGGCGTGCAGCCGGAAGCGATGACTTGATTCCATCACTTGGTGCTTGGTATGAATGGCAGGCGCTACCTCTTGGGTGTTGCCTTCCACTGAAATAAATATTTGAGTGCGGAAAAAATTAGAGCCTTCGTGTCAGCCTTGATAAAAATGGGGCATTTACGTTGAGTGGTAGCTTGTTTGAAACACTGCCCGATATGGAACTTTGACAGCGACGGCCTAGTCGTCAAGTTAAATTCAGGATTGCGCTATATGCATAAAGCCATACGCAGGAGCACTACAGATGTGCCGATAATCAGCTCTAACTGCGACAGAAGCGCGCAATAAAACGATGAGCACTTGAAAAGAAACTTCGTTATTCTCCACTCTACTCACAGCATGTTCTAGATACGCATGCGTGAGTGTTTTATCACGTCCGGAGCTACAGGTATATACAACATCGTGAAGAATTTTAGAATTCGTCATTTTTATTTGGAGAATGAATATTATAGCGAAACAATTATTGTGAACTTTGCACGACACACACGAACACACACACACACATACGCACACGTATATATATTCTTTATTCTGACTTCCTCGCCCCAAATCTCCGACTATGCTGCTGTGAGCGGTAACTCTTATTATACCACTTCGTAGAAGAAAAAAAAACACAAATGAATCACAATGTCTAACATTCAAAAAATGGGGACGTGCCACTCTCAAGAAGCCACTTTAGGACCAATCTGCAAACTTATTGGGTATCTGAGTTTCTAATATTCTTAGCGTGTTCTCTCAGTCGATCGTTCAGACACTTTCCGGTCGTTCCAACATAACAAGCACCGCATGAAAGGGGGGTCCTATAGACAACTTCCTGGGAGCATGCCGCATACCTGTTTCTATGCTGAACTCTACATTCCGTTGATGACTGCGTTTTCAGCGGGCTTGTAGATTTGGTTAGGCTGATTAATTTAAACGGTGCAGAGAACAGTAGAACATGCACAGATACTCACCTGTGAGCTGCGACGTTGTAAGAGGCAGTCTGCCAGTCATTGTCAGGCTGAAGAAACAGTTTTGTGGCAGCAGACCAGTCTGAACAACAGGTCCCAAGGGGCATGACATGTTTGAGCCAGAAAGTCGTAATGGCGGAGAGTTGTCGCCCTCGGAAGCCGTACTCGGCCTCGCACAGCGCCCAAACGTTTCACGTCGTGGAGCTGCGGGCGGAAAGCCGGCGCCAGACCTTCTGGGATGCTGATGCAACATCTCGGCATCACACAGAGGCCCGTTGTTTCGCGATTGGCGCCGGGAGCTCACCGTCAGAGAACTCCGAGTGGGCGCGTCTTTGGAACGATGCTCGACTTTCGAAGCAAAAGATTGCGTGACGACCGAGCCTTTTTGTAAAAGCGAAATGGCGATGTTTGCGCGATGCATGAGACTTGGTTGTTTGTTTATTCGTTTTATCCTGGCGCAACCGGCCATAGACCGAATGGTCCCTTGCTATTTAAAAATAAATGTTCATAAATTTGAAGTGTTAGGTTTTTAATGAATATGCTTGATTTTGATAATTTTTAACGAAGAACTTAGCATTCATTTCTTCGCACGAGACTTGCTTACTTGCTTGTTCATTTCTGCCTATGTTTTGGCTCGTACCCACAATGGCAGATTGGCCATTAAACTAGTGGTTAATATAATGGCGATAAAATACTTTCACGTTTGACGAAGGAAAATGAATTTAAACAGATATCTAGGGAAAATAAAATTCAACAATCGTAAGGTCGCGTGCGATAAGAGTAGGTACCGAAGAATCAATTGTAATGAATATTCGAATTTCAAGGAACTAGACTTCCGTTAGGAATAACCGAACAGGAACACCTTCTTTTGTCTCTAAGGCATTCACAAACTGCTATGCAGACGTTCCTTTTGCTGTGACCCTAGACAAAAATCCTCAAGGGAAATAATGTTTTTAAAGTTAAGGGTAGCGCTCAATTTTCTGAATAAAATTGGTCACAATTTTTTCCTATGGCTTGTGAAAGGTCGGCAAGCAAGTAAAAATTCATCGATGTTTTCGCACACCTGACGGTAAAGCAAATGAGATAGGACCTCGCCAAACCGTGTATAAGTAGAAATTAAGAGGTGGAGGAATGCGGCAACGATATTTCGCGAGGCACACTTTCGGCTTTCAAGAAGCACGTCATTTAATTTAGCAAGAAAAAAAGTGTCATGTGAGGTGAACTGACCATCATATCATTTCTTGATTGTTTCGGTATGTGTATATACTAGTTGTTCTGACGGCCCTGTAAAACAATCTCCCAACGACACCGTAATCTGCAGTTCGAAGACATTGCTTACCAATGCGCCCGACAAGCAATACCATATTTTACAGCAAACTCACTAATTGTAACCTTGACTTCAACGCAGTCAGACTTTCGAATGCTAACGGGCCACTGATGCCAGCCACTTGCGACTAGTATCAAGGCAAGGGTGAACACGTCCTTTGCGGTTAAGTAGGAACAGAAAGAAATGCAGGGCGCGTCCAAGGGTCAAGTTCAAAAAGCTATTCTCTTTCTAAAAACCAAAAACAGAACTCATTTGGCTTTCTTTCTTATTTGAAAAGGAAGTGTTCTACCGAAAGTCGCGTAACAATGATGTTTACTTGGATCACGTTAGTGTGAGAAATTCAGTCGAAGACAAGACAAATCCCAGGATTTCTCAGATTTCTCGATTTGTTTTGGAAATACTTGAAAACTATTTGACCCTTAACCATCAAGTGACAACTGGCATAGCGGGTGCCTCAAAGGTGCGTTTGAGAAGAGAGTGTCGGGGAGGAGCCTCCAGCGATAGCTTTGCTGCTGCTGAGCTAGTTGTCATGTGACCACAGACGCTGCGGGCGAGCTTTGTGCTGGGCGGTGTCCGGCTGCTGCGACGTCGCTAGAAGCACCTCAGTATGTCGATGACGCTCAGCACTGTTTATAAACGACAGGCTGTGCGTTGCGCGTGCGCCTGTCGTTTCTTATTTGTGGGGAAAGGGGGGGGGGGGGGGAGGGGGCACTATACGCCGAGTTGAAGGCGCCGGCCCTTGATTCAAGGTATTGTCGCAACGCGGCATTTTCGAATTGACATTTGCAGGGCTTAGCTAGTTGGAATTATTGGGGGATTTTGACCCATGAAATACAAGAACCTTAATCGAGACTTCGGACATAGTTTAAATAAGCCGCAATTTTAAATAAGCGTGTTGAAAGTAATCACATTGTCCGGTAGTATAATAACCTGCCGAAGGGTATGTGAATGCATTGCAGTTTTTCTAAGTCCCAATTTCAAAAGATAGCAATTCGACAATCGTGAATGATGACATTACCTCCTTAATCTAATTGACAAAATTTACCACCCTCTATCATGAGGGTGGTAAAGGTGATGCGGGATTTCGAACTCGTGTAGTAGGTAAATCAGTTTCCTTCAAAGACCTGAAAGTGAGACTCTTGAAATGCTAAAATTGTTTTATTGCGGTTAGCTCATTTATGGACTCTAAGGGCTCGTTTTCAGCCGGCGGCGGCGACGTTTGTCGCCACCGTCGGCTAAGAGGGTGAGAAAGAGAAAAGCAGCAAAGAAAAAATCAGAAAATTTCTTCATGGGAATCAAACGCACGACCTTTAGATTCGATTCGCAGGTCGTTATCCACTGAAATAGGAAGTGCACGATCAAACGGGAAGCTAATAATATACACCAATTACCGCTGGCAGGGCCGATCTCGGGCGAGATATCGGCGAGTTTTCGACACTTCCAGCGAGATGTTGCAAATATTGTGCTGGCCACTACGTTCGCTGTGACGTGGTGACGCGTGCTCACGCGCTTATCTGCCACGCGTACTCAGCCCCGCAGGGTGTTGACACTCGTTCGTGCGCGAAAATATGTCGTCGTGTGAGAGAGTCGTACGCTTTAGGCGTTCAACAGAACGATCCCGTTGTAGTTACAGGGCGCAGAAAGGTCAGTTCGGCCACTGCACAGTCCCGGTTTACTAAAAGGGCCCGCTTTTCAGACACAGTGAAGTAACAACTGTGACGATTGTTTGTCCACGCTAATCTGTACCTGTGAGCAGGTTTTCTGCGTAATTTGTGTGTTAGAGGCGTGCTGCACGTTTCATTATGATTTCGATTCTTTGCGTGACATTACGATTGGTTGCTATCGCATTCATTACTACGCACTTGCGGCGAAGGAATAATTTTGTTTCCGGAATCAAGTTCTGAACTTCCCGCAGTGGCCGTTTTGGTTAAGCAGGTTATAATTTTGTACAGTATTACGGTGCTGCTGAAATAAAGTTTCAGGTCTTGTAGTTTTATGCTCATGAAATTTCTTCTAATATTTCTATACAATACTTCAATACAATACTTATCTGCCTTACAAATCGCTTCCAAACGCTAATGACTGAACACGTGCATTTACCAACATTGATTTCATGACATTGTTAAACCACGAAGCTTTATTACACTTGTCTGAGCAATTAAAGATTATTTGTTGCACATGGCCGTTCGTGCATGTTTTACCAAGCCTGTCGAAAAGATATATAGAAGGATACGGGGGGTAATCAGCCAATCAAACTAAAGGAAAGTTTCAAATGCTTTATTCGCTGTTTGTGTTGATTTTAATTGTATTCATGCGTGGTATAGTTGCTTAGATGGACGTTGGCCTCGAGTAAATCTGGAAAACGTGACCCCAAAGCACCATATTGATTGCTGCATCTTTCATTTTCCCTATTTTATTTGCACTATCAATCTGTAACTTGAAAAGCATTTACCAGTGACGCTTTCACTATCGTATCTTGCAATAGTTGACGTCTTGTGTAAATCACGCCAGAATCACCTGTGATTACTTTTTCGTTATTCAAACCAATTTTGTCAGGAAGTTTTATTTTTGTTGTTTTCCTCCGAAGTTGTAATTTCATCAAAACTTTTTATTTGATTATATTTAACGGTAACAAAGCTTAATAATGACCATTAATTTTTCATTTATAACAAACCACGGAAAATATGACTTTTCTCTAACAAATAAAGACTCCTTCTTTGTTTGAAAACCATTAGAAATTTTCGAAAGTGATACTCCAGTCGTTGAAGAGATAGTTTGCTTAATACTACGAAAGTGTGTTTTTCACAAACGTTACCTATAGTAGCTACGCAAGCGCAGTAGAAAGGCGTTTGAAGACAATGCAGAGAACAGAAATAGAATTGATGGACACTGAACGGTATAGACTTACGTGATACACAAGCCCGAGCAGTCGCGAAGATATCACGAGGTAAAGGCAGGATACGATTCCTCCATTGTTCGGGGACAATGAATGCAACGGCATCCCAGACACAAGATGCTGTCCTGCCTGCATCGCTGACCTCCTTTCTACCCTTTGCAATTTATCTCTTCTGCTTCGTTCTCTAATAGCAGGTCGGCACATACAAGCAGCTGTTGCGTTTAGAGTCAATGGTATAGTGGTTAGCATGGCTGCCATCCAAGCGATTCACCAGGGTTAGATTCAAAGACAATGCAATTTTTTAATATCTGTTAATGTACATTTTTTATTCGAAATACTGCCCTTTGGCGTAGCAAGCATACTTACGAGCACCAGAGGCTCATCACACATTAAGTTATACTCGTGCATAAAGTAGAACAACGATTCGTCGTTATATATGTTTGAAAAGCATTTGTATATATGAATGAGTGTGGTAGCCAACCATACGTTTTTTGTAGACTGAGTTTATTCAAGCAAGCTCTTCTTCCAGCAGTCGTCGGTGGTGTAGAGACGAAGGGCTGTCAGGGCCAAACCTCATAAGCGCGAAAATGCACGCGACCGCGACGAGCGATGCAACGTAGATCGTCTTCGCGCGATCAGTCGCTAGCGCAGGCAAACCTCCTTCACGCGACGGCTTCGGCGAGCGAACTCCACTGTTGCTGGCATGAGGCCATCTACTCGCACCAAAAAACTGCGTAGTGAGCGGTAGGCAATTCAGCAATTCAAAATTAAGATATATTGTTGTGCAATGGAACGGAAAGTGTTTTTGAGTGCCTTGTAGCACTTTTTGTTATATGCACATTCGTAAACATTGCGTTATTTCTTATTGCGCATACGTGACTGGGGCAGGGTCACGTGCACCTATGTAGTCTTTGTCTTTTCCGGTTTTTCGCTATTGGCTGCTTGAGCCCAGCACTTCCTGGTGATGAGCGACGGTTTCCAAATCTGGAGAACCGAGCGATCGCGTGAAAACGAGCACGCGACACGTCGCGCGAACGCCCTGTTTCCTCGCTCATAGCGTCGCTCGTCGCTGTCGCGTGCATTTTCGCGCTTATGAGGTTTCCTCTTCAATGTTCAGCCGCGCGAGTGCTTGATTTTTTTTTAGTTGCAAAAGTGTGATATATTTTGCCACTTATGTTTACGACGAGGGTGTGTGTGCAATGGATTGGTGAGGTTTCTGTTGTATTTCTATGCGGATCAAGATTTCCACGTGGGAGCCGTACTATAATTTGCTTCGATCAGTTCGCTCGAGTGGACTGCCGCTTGCTGACCTGTTTATCAGGCAACTTGTGTTAACATTTCTATTTTTAAGAGATGAAAATTGGTTCTTACGCAAATTCATACAGGTATGGCTGACAAGTGATCTGCCAGAAGTCGTCATTACGTGCTGTGTACGATGTGTGAAGTACGACTGCATAAATGCATGATGCGATTGTTTCGTTTCGTGTATTACGCGCATAGCTTTTTTTGGAATATTCATGTAGAATCATCAGGAAAAAAACTGTATAGAGACTTGGTTAGCCGTACCAGTATAAACATTTGTTATTGTAGGAGGCCACGTAAATGACCTACTGAATCGTGTTGTCCGTTCAGCGAAGTGAGAGCGCGGCAGAAAACACACAAGAAGCAAAGAAGAGACCATGGTGCATAAAAGGGCGCAGAAGCGTGCAAAGACATAGCACTTTTCAGAAACGTGCACAACAGTTTTTAAAGTGTATTTCGGGAGTGTTGTGTAACATACCCCTTTCTAGTGGCCGCAAGTACATCGGCCAAACTTATCAATGTTTGAATGGACACATGAGAGAACATAGGAGTCTTTTAAAGTGTAGTGCATATTTCATTTTGGCTTGGCATCGCCATACTTGCTAATCCACACCGTTGTTTGAAATAACAAGTGTTCCGGAATCCGCTTAAACTGCGCGAACAAATTCTGAAGCGTATCACATTTCCAGAAATAGGGATCAGTGCAACACCCATTCTTCATTATCGCTACATGACTATGAGTTTACTTATATACTTAATTTATAGACAAGTGTTTCGATTGAACGCATCGCATGCTGCTCGTACAAAAAAAAGTGCTCGTGCTGTGTGCCTCCCCTTACAAAAATCCTATATATGGACTTATATAAAAATCCCCATATATGGCTACATCAGGAATTGGGCATATCTGGCCCATATGTGGTATCCCCATATATGGGCCGTATATAACCCATTATGTCCAAATCCTGATATAGCCATATATGGGCCTTATATCCCTATATATGGGTGTTGCTGTATATGGCCATATATGGCTATATATAGAAGCATCCATATAAGGTGTTATATGGATGCTTTCATATATGGCCTTATATGGATACCTTTATATAAAGCCATTCAAATGATTCATCTATATTAGTTCAGCTTGTGTCACCGGCAAAAAATATAGCTGCCCAAATCATTCTTCAGCTAGCAATATACCTGTTTGTTGAAAGGTCTGCATGCAGTCACTATCATCTCTAAAACAAAGGCAGTACATACCCCCTGAACATTCTTGTTCAATTAAGTTATCCTCAATATATCTCAAGTTATTCTCAACAACTATTTGCTAGAATGTAACTTGGCATCATATCTAAAGCTTGTGGTGGGCACATGTCACTGTTAGTCCACTTTTCCTGAAGAGATACATTCTTTGTGCTTAAATATATTGCTTTATTATCGACCCTTTTTATTTATCTATTTATTTCATTACCCACAGCAGCAATTGGCATTACATTGAGGGAGCATTTACGAAAAGTAAAATACAAAAATTACATAGCCAAACAAATAATCAAAGTCACCTGAATCACAATCTGCAAGAGAAATTCATATATAAATCGGAACATGTTCTAACATATAAATCGGAACAATTCTAACATGAAATAAAACAAATATTTGGGAGTGTAGAGGCAATGCTAGAAGGCAGCTGGTTCCATCTTGTAATTTTTTTTGGTAAAAAATCATTTTGAAACACGTCAGTCTTGCATGCGATTATTCTTATCGCTAACCTATGGTCAACACGGTCTGAGACATAGTACGGTGCAAGTAAATATTCCGCTTTATCGATTCCGACTTGACAAAAATAAATAGCATAAAAGAACCCAATTTGAGTTTCGTAAAGATATCTTTCACAGTGTGTTATGTTTAAAACTTTTCTCGTGTGTCAATGGAGCGTCCATAGTCAGTCAAAACGAAATATTGACTTGCTATTGACCGTATGAACTGCGGGTGCATTGAATAACTTAAATGAGTTGATAATCAAATTTTAAAGAGTTCGGTCGAAAGTGATCGGTATGCAAGCTTGTTATGTACAAGTATTGTGATTAATGACCTATAGAACGACTGCTAAAACTGGTGTCTATAGGTCTCTGTGTGCGTGGGAACGGAGGCATTTAACAATATTTCTTGCCAACGGGACACTAAAAATGTACTTTGTAAACGTAATCCACTTTCCGTTTTGCCAATAATGCATCATTAATGTGACAGTGGTAAAGAGCTCATTCTGCAAAAATTTTGGTGTAGACATCGGTGGCTCTCCGTGAAAAATTGTCTTGTCAATGATCGAAAATTGAGAGAATGCAAATAAAACAAATATTATAAATTTTCGGATATGAGTGATGATCGAAATCATGCAGGCAATTTGCATGGCATGCAAGTTCTCTACCACACAGCTATGCTTCTGCTTGGAAATAAAGCATTAATAACTTCCTCTTGTTTAAATGCAAGGAAAATAACTGTCATGCTTAACAAATACATGTATCCTGCATACAGGTTTCACAACACAACATTTAATATCGCAGCTATATTGCATGATACAAGCGTGCATTGTCATCAAGCATCACAACACGTTATTACCAACGTGACTTCGCGGTCTAAAGACAGCCAACCATTACAAAAGGCACACTGGTTACTGCACGTATTCCCTCACGACTGCGTAGTGGGCGCATAAAGTTCTAAAACATTTTACACACATTATATTGAGAAGCACGTTCTGCTGGGCGAGTTGGTACTTCATCTTAACTTAGTTGCGCGAAAAAAATTTGAAGTGTGAAAGGAAGACACCTGGACACAGCGCACACTAACAACTGAAACTTCATTGGAGAAAACAGACATTTGTATGCGGTAACGACAACACGTGAGGTGGAAAAAAAATGATTAGATGAGCAGACATCTGATCATTTTCTTTCACAGTGTGGACATCGTGTGATGGACGGCACTGCGCTGTCATGTGGGAAGTATTATTTAGAATTTATTTATATAATTGTAGATCACAAAGCTTCTCTAAAGGAATTAACAACCATTCTCTAACCAATCATCATATTGTTGAGAGTGTGGCTGCGCGCCCTTGTTTGGAATACGGTAGTTAAAGCTAGATTTAGTGACACGGTATAGCGCGGGAAATCGGAGAGGCGTATTTCATAAACAAAGCTGGGGATTCATGTGTCACGTAACTCTCACTTATGTTGCTTGCTACTGAGGTAGCTTTCCTGGAAGCGCATCATTTATACAATCTGTCTGCTCATCTAATCCTTTTCTTCCACCGCACGTGCTCTTGTAACCGCATATATACGTAGGTCTGTTTTCTCCAACAATGTTTCAGTTGTCAGTGTGTGCTGCATCTAGGTGTGTTCCTTTTGTATTTTAATTTTTTCGCGCAACTCAGTAATTAGATAATATTTCTTGTTCTTTAAACTGTGTTACCCGTTTTTTACACAAAATGCAGTCACGTGCGAAACCTTAATTGTGACACTTTCAACCTTCTCAATTACGCAGTACTATTCCACAATTAAATTTGTTCAAGTAGCATCATGCAATAAAGAGTACACACTAAGTGATTGAATTACACACAAGAAACATGATCGATAGTGCTATCACGTTCAACTGTGAAAAACGGAGCTTAACGGTCCCCCAGTTTTTTCACACAGTAGCAAGTTCTAATGCATCATACCATTTTATTTGTCGGCTTGCGTAAAAATATCTACAGTGCTCACGGATTAAAACGTGACATCACATTATTTTGTGTAACTATGTATGCGGGTATGCGCAGTTCCTCAAGATAACCACGCGATGTTGCCACATCAGTAACGATAATGTCGCCTGTGATGTACGCATTCCAGTCAAATTTACACTTATATCACCCTGATTGTAGATGGCGGAAACGAAATTACGGGCTATTCTTAAGTTTTTCCTTTTGGATCCGTGACATTGCACCCTGTTTTGAAGAATCAAACTAGCAACAAAATTTTAACTGCGTGTCCTTATCAAAACATACGTAAATATAAAAACAAGTGGAACGTAGACTAAGAAAGATAAATTCAAACGCAAGACAAATTCAAACGTGGGCTCATAAATCTCATGACACCCTTGGAGTTGGAGATATGCAACTCTTTTTCATTTGTAATTGCGCAAGTTGTAATTTATCCTTGGTTTTTCCTCAAGCGTTAAAATGAGAAAAATACAACACAAGTATATTTACATCAATATACTTATGAAAAGTACAATGGCACAAAACCAACATTTTCCTGACGTAGATTTTTTGATTAAATAGAGCACTGTCTGGATCAAGTGAAAAAAAAGAAAGTGTTGTCATATCACTTAAACAAAACAGCCTAATGACGTAACCACGATTAGCATAAGGTTATTTACTCAGCAAGCATGCAATGTGGTATGTTTTCGAGTTATCATAATATTTATGAACAACGTGCGAAGGTAATAAAAATGATGAACTTACCTTAACATTTAACCGAGACTTGTCTTTAAAGGAGCCTGTTAATCCTGATAACCTATTCACACCTTAAAGCCACCACGTGCATTCGTACTGCTTTAGGAAGAAGTTTTGAAGCAACGCTTGCCCGCAAGCGTGGGTATCCATTTTCTTCTCGCACGAAAAGTTGACGATCGCCAATCCAGCAGCGTACAGACGCACACGCACACAAAAACACTTCCACGTCCGTCCACAATTTCGCCACGTACAGCGAAGTAGATTCCTGAGAGCTGTGTGATTATCTTGTGTAAATTGGAGCAGTAGTTGAACACGAAATAAGAGCAAAAGGAATGAAAATTAACAAACTCGATCAGCACAGCACCCATGACTCCGGCGAGCAAAAAAAAAACATCAATGACGCGGACGGATACAGTGCACACAGGCTTGACAATGAACATTGCAATGGACACTACATTACTCCTTGAGATCAATGATTTACGCACTTTTCACTAGAACTAAATTTTCCTGAGCTTATTGGCGAACGACGTTTCATTTTTCAACTATTATTGACGCAATGTTATTACCATACGACTGAATGTTTGTGCAAACTATTTTCTTCGTCGTTACTTGAAATGGGCCGCGGCACTCTCTTTCCTGCTCTGTCCACAGACTGGTGTAAGCCACGGCAGGGCTTCACGGTGCCTACGTGCGCTCCTTCGAACAACTTTCTCCGAATTGTCCACCCATCCGATGGGCGCCCTTTTTTTTGTATTTTTTTTACTGTGCGCACCCCTTGCAACCTAGCAGTCAGGCGAGTTTTTTCGTACAATGGACTCAACTTCCTTTCGCGGGCCCAGAAAGCTGCACGTGCAAGTCCTTTGAGACAGGCATTCCGCGGAGCTGAAATCGCTGCTTCGTGTACGCTGGCTACGAAGACGCGTTTCAGCCGAATTATCATCTTATTTCGCAAGCATTTATAATGATAATAATAATATTCAATCAACCAATAATCAATCAATCATTTTTAACCTACCCAAGAACAACCATATGGTCTTTCATGCTGGCGCGCGCGAAAAGAAAACAATAACAAACAATACATTACAGACTGTCCACAGAAATGCAAATCAATAAAAAGAGCAAAGACGAGCAGTCGAAAAGAAATCAACGCACAATGAAAACAACAAATAAAAGAGTAGATATTCATGGAATGGGACTGAAAAATAATGTAGAATATACATAACCGTGCCGAAAGCTTCCTGAAAGACGGAAAAGGGAAGAATCTGTGCATGTGCAAAGCTACGTTAGGACAGGGCAGCCCTCACTGACAAAAAGAAAATGACTGTAGACTATGAAAAACATAACGAATTAAGAAAGTTGACGTTAGATAGACTCAGTATTCTGTAAAGGATAGAGTGTTGAAAGAAGCTGGCAGGTACATGCAACGGTCGATTCTCTCTCAATAACTTATGCGGAGTTTCAAAATTATTACAAAAGAGAAGGGCAGAATATCTCACCCTGAACTAGCTTGTAAAGAAATAACAGCTCAGCGCGATTTTGCCGGCCGTTAACTGATGGCAAATATAATATTCTAGCAGTGTTGAAAGGATTCTAGTGAAACAATGAGGGTAAATGCTTATGAAATTTTTCTGGACTCACTCAGTGGCGCTACTGCTGGATTTAGCAGGGCCATTCCAAATCAAATATGCATACGTACTCAAATTGACGACGACATATCGCGGTGTACAATTTGTAGAAGGCTGTAGGAGAACCGGATTCTCGCGAGATGTTGAGCCAACAGGAAGAGAATGAAGGCCTCGCATGGCAGCACATTTAATGCAAATAGAAAAAATTCAGCATGCTATCAAAAAGAACACCAAGATAACTGATCTCATAAAACTTACATAACGACACAGTATGACAGCATATGAATTTGCTGTTGGACGTTTTGCGAAATACAACAACAACAACAACATTAATAATAATAATAATAATAATAATAATAATAATAATAATAATAATAATAATAATAATACACTCATAACATTCTGACATGTCCGAAAATATCTAGCCACATTGAATGAAATGCCAGTGTCCGGGTGCCCATGAATCTCTATACGCGAGTGTACACTTGTAAGTTTGGTGGGTATGTACCGGCATACATATCTTATAAGTGCACTACCACGTTGGTGTTGAAAGGATATGTTCGCAAGCAGTTTGAATCGTTACGCGCCTGCACAGCAAGGGGCTGTTTACATAATGTCGAGTTTGGCTTAGGTATCACGCCAGCCCGCAAAAAATGTGTCATACTAATTGTATTCACAAGGCAATGTTTAGGCTAATCCTGATGATGGCACGTGCGCTTTAGTGACCTCGACCAAGTAATGACACACCGACACAAAATAGAAGTTTTGTGAATTCGGCAGCCTACGTTATATGTTGCTATAAAGCTTCAGCATTTCATTACATTGTCCATTAAATATGTATCACATGTGAGTCAGCTGCACCTTTTTTAACGTACATGTCTATGACGTGAGATTTATTTGACGCTTGCAAACAATACACTAAATTAATTGTTCACTTGTGCAATCATAAAATTTTCGATAAATTTACTATGTGCACAGCCAGGAACATTATACGTAGCCAAAGGAAACGCAAGATGTATTTTTGCAATAAATTAGTACAACTTCCATCTTGAATGTAATCATAATGGTGCCTGGAAGTTTCATTCACGTAAGCTCTTTTTGTTTTTGAAAATACTCCCTTAAACATTGCACTGCGCATGCAATTATAGTAAATGGCTGCTGAAAGCAATCGCAGATGAGGGGGTCAACAGGATTAATAGAAATCTTGTTATATGAAGGGAGCATATAGCCATCAAAACTTTCAAATAATCAGGAATTTTGTCCACCGATGTGGAAGCTAAAAGCGCATTGAAATTACTATTTCTTGCTGCCACTTTAAACAATGCATTAATGTGAACAATATAAGTTGCATGCATTTTGTCTTTACATAATACTATATAGGATTGCTCTATAATAATAGTGAGGTTCGGAAGCTTCAATACGTTTTGTGACTTGTCACGATTCCTTCCTCGTAAAACATGTCTGCTCTTGTATACATTATTTACGTCGTATTAATTGCAACTTATTGTTTCAAACCTAAAGGCCATGAAAAATGTACGAGTTAAATTACACGAATGCATGCATATATGCATTCAACTGAGTTGCAACTATCACGTACACAAAGCTGACTTGAAATTTCGGTTTTTTTGCACGGCAGAAGCAACATATATATTTAATACTCCCATTGTTATGAAAAATAAGCAGGTCAGCTTTGTGTACAAATTGTTATATATTACAATTTGCATAAAAGTGTGATCACGGTGCTAAATATATACGTGGTTCATCCCAAATAAGAGAGCACTTCCACATATAAGGATCCACTTGATATGTTATATATGGTGTGGCCGTGCCTTATTTGGCCGGATTTGACTCCTTATATGGGCCAACCGCGTCATATATGGCCGTATATAACCCCATACATGAACCGACTCCGCCAGATATACAACCATATATGCTTATATGTGGCCACATATGCTGCCATATATGCCTATATATGGCCACATATGCTGCCATATATGCTTATATATGGCCAGATATAACTTATATATGGGCCATGTATGGCGTTTCCGTAAGGGTCTTCTTTGCTTCTTCTCTGTATTCTCCGCGCTCGAAGTTCCTTAAACGATGACAAACTAGCCACTTTAAATCCTAAAGTTCGGGAATATGATGAATCAATTTTCTTTATATAATGCACTTGTACACTACAAGTAAAAACATGGTTAGAGAAAAAATGTATTGATGTACCAGGTACTGTTAACTGCTTGTTGTGATTGATTGATTGATTCATGGGTGGGCTTTAACGTCCCAAAACCACCATATGATTGTGAGAGACGCTGTAGTGGAGGGCTCCGGAAATTTAGACCACCTGCGGTTCTTTAACATGCACCCAAATCTGAGCCCACAGGCCTACAACATTTCCGCCTCCATCAAAAATGCAGCCGCCACAGCCGGGATTTGATCCCGCGACGTGCGGGTCAGCAGCTCAGTACTTCAGCCACTAGTTCACTGCGGTGGGGCTAACTTCTTGCTTTGAAAAACCGTAGGTGATTCATCATGCTTTTTTAGATTGCTGGCATGCAGTCTTCAACCGGGCATTTCTGCAAAGAATTCTTTAAAAACACAATGTACCACCTTAAGAGTACCCAATTTTTTTTCTACTTCGTAAAATATGAGTTGTGACTGGAAAGTCGCTACTATCTATCTATCTATCTATCTATCTATCTATCTATCTATCTATCTATCTATGACCCAAAAATCGGCATACCAAGGACTTGAGGTTATGACGAACATGAAATCATGGTTATGACATGGATAACCAAATACCACGGGCCACGATATGCAGCTATGTGACACAGGTGATTAACCCTCTCAGCCCTGATATTTTTTTCAACCAGCTGAAAATTTTGTTTCTTGATGATTCGGATTTACTGGACCGTCAAGAGTACAAAAATATTTTTTTCTGAGCCCGCTACAGGTGTAGAAGAAAAATCATTGATAGATTGATATGTTGGGTTTAACATACCAAAACCACCGAATGATTTTGAGAGACGCCGTAGTGGAGCACTCCGAAAATTTTTTTTACCGGGGGTTCTTTAACGTGCACCCAAGTTGAGCACACGAGCCTACAGCAATTTCACCTTCATCGAAAATGCAGCCGCCGCAGCCGGGATTCGATTGCGCAACCTGCGTATGAAAAAAATGGCTCTGTGCCCTATATATATGACACCAAGGCTTAGTGATTATAAAGTGTACTTTGGTGAATTTAGCCACATCTGTATATTTTTACTCTGTTAGGGCAAGATATTGGTGTGAAACTAAAATAAAGCAACTAGATAAATGTTACAGTGCCTATATTGTCCAAAAGCAAGTATTTGCGCTCGTGAAACACAGCCTACTCATCGCTTTTAAATAGCCATCGTCTAACCATCTTACACTTTGTAAGATCAAAATTCTTAAAAGATAGCATAAATATGCTTTGTAGTACCAGATACATTTCAGCCCATGTCTGCAAGGGCAAATGGATTGAACTGCACTTAATCATTGTCAGCTTCTATCATCGCGGACCATTCATATATTTTATGAAGCAAAATAAAATGTATTTCTTGCTATAAAATGTACAATCTTGCTATAATGCAGACCCTTACATAATATCAAGTGGTATAGCCAGGTTTCTGAACTATAATACCGAGAATTTAAACGCCCTCACAAGAGCCACAGCTATGCATTAGCCTGAATACATTGAGAGCTCCTCAACAGCCACTGAGATCGATGTCCTATATTTACAACATAAAGATTGTCCACCGCTGCGGGCAATCCGTTAGTGTTAGGAAATACCCACTTTGTAAATAGCAAGTTGAGCATACTAGAAAGAACATGAAGACAATACGATAGCTACTGATTTATTAGTAAATCAGTAGAGTGTATTTTATATTTAGTTGCGGCGAGTGTCGTACTTTTCGCTTTCCATTATATTGCTTTAAAATTTACAGAGTTCTAAAGACGACGGTGAAGAAACAATACCTACCTGTGCTCGCGCAGGCATTCTGTGTATACCTAATACCTCGCTTAACTCTGTCACAGTCACAGTTGGCCATGACAATTCTTCGAATCCTTATTGTAGGACGCCAGGATCCAAAGTGTTTACACGTTACATCTCCCCAGAAACATGCACAGACAATGCTAATTTAAAAGCCAGACCATTAGTAAGATGAGGCATCATTTGAGTTTACCGTAATAATGCAAGATTTAAGCTTAATATTATCCTAGCACGAACTGAACTAATTTCGCGCGACATTCAAGATATTCACCTCAAAGCGACGCCAGGTCTTGAAACCACTACGGAAGAAATCCTATGCAGACGTCATATTGGTGCAATGGCAATCGAGGTGGCAGTGCTTGCTATCTCTTTTATTACAAAACGATAATAAGCTTTACATATGCACTACCACAATATATGAATTCTATGCAATTAACGTCGACGCTCCGCTTTGTATGCAGTTCAATAGGCATTGAATATGCACTCCTATGAATCGGAAAACTATACTCGAACGTACTCGACGCCAGCAGCGCTTTAATACGCTTACGCATGCAACGTATGACGTTATCGCAACGTAGCGTACGTTTAGTTTCGATAAAAAAGATGTCTGTGCTCTCACGTGGTGCTGACATGACGTCAGAACAAAATGTCACTTTTAACACCAGTAGTTGACGTGACGGAGAAGTCGGGATGTGCACACCTGGGTTTTTCTTGAATTTAAAAATTTAATTTTTTCTACGTATTCGGAGGTATTTCACAATTACGTAACCATTATATAAACAAAGCGTGTAGATATAACCATACCAACAAAAATTACGAATAAGAGTGAGACAGAATCAGAACACTGCACAAACATAGCATATATGTAAATGTATTCTACAGGTGAAGAAAATGGAAAAATATCTATCGAATAAGCGCGAGACTCGGCATATGTTGCAGTTTGTGATTGCTCAGAAAAAAAGAGAACGGGAAAGCCATCGCGTGATTCTAGCCACAACAACTCCGGCTTCGTCGAAACGATCGACATAGGCTGAAGTGTCCGCGGTCGGTGAAGCATTTGTGGCAGCTTTTTTCGATATGACTTGATGGAAGCATACAGTGCCCATATCAACCGCCAACGCATTCTCGTACTCTCCGAGAGGCACGAAGTCTTCCACCCCAAGTACTCATCCTAACTGGCAAAGCGGGTCAAAATGTCTCGGCCTGCTCGAGGGAGAAGATGCGGCGATGGCGACGGCTTTAGTGTTGTTGGCACCATGCGCGGCCCGTGCACACAGCACCACCGACGGCATGTTGGCTACCGCAGCACAGCAATACCGCGATGATCAGGCGGTAGGCAGACGCTTTAGGGCCTTGGTAGGGTACGTGTTGACTGGAACTACATCGTGCACCAGCTGCGAGATCATTCCTCAACGTCTTGAACTGGGGGCGTGCAGCCGGATGCGATGACTGGATTCCTCGACTTCGTGCATGGTAAGAATGACTTGCGCTACCTATTTGGTGTCGCCTTCCACTAAAATAAAAAAATTAGAGCCTTCGTGTTAGCCCTGATAAAAATGCAGCATTTACGTTCAGTAGTAGCTCGTTTCGAACACTGCCCGATTTGGCCCCTTCACAGTGACGGCCTTGTCTTCAAGCCATACGCACAAGCGCTACAGATGTGCCGGCAATCGGCTCCAAGTGCGACGGAAGTGCGCAATAAAACCATGAGCAATATAAATGGAACTTAGTTCATCTCGTATGTGTTCATATTACTGTAAAGTCCATGTAGCAGCCGCTGTTCCTCACTCGACTCACAGCACACAATTTATACGCATGCGTGTGTGATTTATCACGTGCGAAGCTACAGATACAGACTTCCGTGTTAGCACTGTCCCATGCATTCGCTTGATGAACTAACATTAGCCTAGAGGGACTTTGAAGTCGTTGTCTGCTCCGTAACACAGGGGGCAAAATTTTCTTCACTCAAACCATCTTCTCTTATGGTGACTCAGTACAAGATATAGATAAATTTCATGCTCTGTCATTTTTATTAAGCGCAATTATTGTCAATGTGCAACAATAAATGTCAACTTTGCGCGATATACATATTTACATTTTAGTCGGACTTCCTCGTCGTAGAACTCCGACCATGCTGCTGGGAGCGTCAGCACTTATAACAACACTTCATACAAGAAAAAAAAATCAATGAGTCATGATGTTTAATATTTCAAAAACAAAAGCGACGTGCCACTTGCAAGAAGCCACCTTAAGACTAATCTGAAAAGCTTATTGGGTATCATCTTCCTCAAATATATTATGCACTGCGGTAAAAAAAAACAAAATAAAAACGACACAACGAGTTGATCCACGCAGAATCGCGGTGGTTTTCTAAGCTTTTTGTATGCTTGCATTTCATGATGGCCGCTTTGTGCTTGCCTCTTAAATATTTTTTGGTAAACATAGTCGCTAATTGACGACCTTCTCAAATCATACGAAATATCTAGCAACACTTGACGTCTGCCTGGGCAAGTGTTTCCACTGCGATCAACGCGATCTGTGGTAAAAGATGCACAAATACTCACCTGTGAGCGGCGACGTTGTAAGAGGCAGCCTGCCAATCATTCCCGGGCTGAAGAAACATTGGTGTGCCAGTAGAGAAATCTGAAGAACAGATCCCGAGGGGCCTGCCGAGTTTCGTAGAGCCAGGAAATCGTGGAGACCAGTGGTAGTCGCCTTCGAAAGAGGTACTCGGTTTCGCCTAGTGCCCGAACCTTTCACGTCGCTGGACTGCGGGTGGAAAGCCATGGCCAGTCCTTCTGGGATGCCGATGCAACATCGTGGCATCTGACGGAGGCTGGTTGTTTCCCGATCGGCGCCGGAAGCTCACCGTCAGAGAATTCCCACTGGGCGCTTCCTTGGAACGTTGCTGGACTTTCGAGGAAACAGATTGCCTGACGAACGAGCCTATTCGGAGTAGCAAAATGGTGATTGGTGCGTGATGCACGAGACTTGCTTGCTTGCTTGCTTGCTTGCTTGCTTGCTTGCTCGTGCCTATGTTTTGGCTCATCCCCGCTACAGGGGATTGGCCACCATTCCGATGGTTAATATGATGGCTATAAAATAATTTTAAGTTTGACGAAATAAAACGAAATAAACAGATATCCAGAGAATATGAAATTCAGCTATCATAAGGTCACGTGTGATAAAAGTAGGTACACAACTATAATTAAAATAATTATCCAAATTTTACGAAACTGCACTTCCACTAAAAGTTACCTAACAAGACAAGAAAGCCTCTTGTGTCTCAAAGGCATTCTTAAACTGCTTTGCTGATGTTCCTGTTGATGTGGCCCTAGACAAGAAGCCCCAAGGGAAAGAATGATTTCAGAATTAAGGGTAATGCATATTTTCTGAATAAACATTTTCGCTGTCTTTTCCTATGGCTCGTGAAACGTCGGCAAGTATATAAGGAATCATCGGTGTTTTCGGGCTTCTGACAGTAAAGCAAGGAAAATATAGGAGCTGACCAAACCTGTAAAATTAGAAATTAGGAGGTGGAATCAGGACAAAATATTTTGTGAAGCACACTTGCAATTTTCAAGAAGAACGTCCTTTATTGTACCATTTATTGATTGATACAGCAGTGTGAAACAGAGCTCTAGCAGGTGTGAAGTATTGATACATGATAATTTACAACAGGCATCATATAGTACTGAAAGAAAATGCATGAAGTGAAAAACACACTGCCCAAAGAAAAAACATTAAGGCTGAAAAAACGAACGAACACATTGGAAGCTAACCGCAAATAGCAACTGTAATATTCAAAAATACATGACCGTATTTCTGAACTGTTAAGGTAATTTTCACGAAACTCTAAAGTAAAAATATGTATGAACTCTGGACTCAGTAACACAAACTGCTGACAGCCGTGTTGTTCACTTTCTTCTTTTAGCGAACTTCGAATGCGACAACTTTTTCAAGCTTTGAAAAACTTCCTCGTTTAAAACAATGTGGTATTCTTAAAAGGGCACTGATGCTACGAAATCGAAGTAAGTATTTTCAATCATTCTAAACATATAAATTATTGTAGCCTGGGTTTCAATTCGCATACGGTCCATGAATATCAAACTCCTAGAGTATACTGGCTGCCGCGAATCGTTCAATGTGATTTCCACACCCGTCGCTTGGTGAGGCAAGACTTCAAGGCCGTTCGTTTCATGACTGATCCACCATGGGGGGTTAGGGCCTGGTTAAAAAGTTCAACCAACCAACCAACCAACTTCAGGTAAACTGTCCGTACCGGTTTGCTCGACAAGCAGCATCGTGGAAGAGGTGCTACAATTGCAGGTGCACTTGCTTGCACGAGAGACTGCCATTAAGGTGTTTAACTCGTCCAATGATTGCGTGCACAGTGGTCATGATATCAAGCTTCAGCACTTGCGGCTTCAAGTACCACCGTCTGAATATTTTGATTTCTGTTTCTTTACTCTTCACACGCCTCTGTTTTCAACTGGACTGCGTAGAACACAGATATAGGCGACCGGCGGATAGTATCGTGCGACCCTCAGCACGACGTCTAATCCTTCGCGCCTTTCCGTATTACTCTCTATCTGAAAACTGATGGGGCAGTTTTTCCAAAAAGTGGCGATTTCGCTTGTCACCTTCAATATGTTATTGCAACAATGTGACATTTGTGCGGAAAATAAACCTAACCCCTAGTGCATGTTAGTAAATTGTCATCAATTCCCCGAAAAGCTTCTCTTTGCTTGCAAATATTTCTATTACACACCGATTTGTCGTCTCACACTCTAAGAAAAAGAAATAGTAAAAAGGGGTTCTGACAAGCAAATTCTCTTCGGGTACTCACTTGATTTCTTTTGGAAGGCACACGCCGAAAGTGTCAGAAAAAGTGCCTTTTCTACGGAGTCACAAAGCTCTCGCGAAGCCCGTTTCGATTGCCCTCCGTGTAGAAGGCACCGACGTATACAAGATCTAGCGTGTATGCCGTTCGTCTACCCACCCTAGCTCAGTGTCGTTGTGGCCGGTTCCCCACTAACCCAGGCTACAGTTTGCTAGAAAGGGTCGTGAAATTAACTTGAGTTACTGTATATTCTAGCATATGCAGTAACTCTAATATTAACGAGATGGCCGTGCTGCTTCTCGGCTAATTCTCCGGCAGGAGACAGCAGCGGCGGCGCCGTAGTCACTTTGTACTGAAGATGACATGAGCGTCTGCATTTGGAGCGCCCGCGTCGTAGACTGCAAAACCGTTAAATTTCTCCCTTTGAGCGAGCTTATTGCACTGCTGAGCCTTTATCGGTGCATGCACGCCTGCGACGCGCCATAGCGCGTGCGTAAACACGCAGGTGTGCCAAATTGCGTCGGTAAATTGCCTGTTTCAGAAGCCTGTTACCCGCCCCTCTGTGGCGGTCTAGTAGCTGAAGTACTCCGCTGCTGACCCGCAGGTTCCGGGATAAAATCTTGGCTTCAGCGGCTACTTTTTCGATGGAGGTGTAAATGCTGTCCATATAGGGTGCTTTTGGGACGTTATACCCTACTTATCAATCGAGCTTGCTAATACACAAAAAACATGTAGTACAATCTTAATTTGCACGAATCCACCTACCTGCTCAATCGAAATTGTACTGTTCGAAAGCAGTGCTTTAGGCTACGCTACATCAAAAGTGGCTCCTGCGAACCACGAAGAGTAAAGTAGTATCAAAACCGCGATCAAAGCATGCGCTCGTTTTCTCGGTAGTCTCTACGATATCCAGGCCAATTATTCTCATATCAGCCCACATGCGCTCGATTGTTTCATGAGATACCCTAATTGAAGTAACTTTGCCACAACACTTATGTTGGTGAAGCCTAAGTTTTATCGTACGCGTTTCGCGGAGGTTCCGAGAAAATGAGCTTACCAGTTCAAGAATACGGACGTGTATTTTCCCATATGACAGTTACTATTTGCTGTTCAATTCCATTGTGTTTGTTCATTTTCTTAGCTTTATTATACTACCGGTGTGCATTCTATATTTAACTTCATGTAGTATGTTTCAGTACTGTTGTGCCTTTTCCTAAATATTAGGTATAAATATTTCACACCTGCTATAGATATGCTTGACACTGCAGTACGAGTTAATAAATAAAAAAAAATAAATCATGGAACACGAGTTCTTTTTTTATCGGTGTAATTAATGATGTCCTTTTTGCAAATTAAAAGTTTGCTTCACAAAATATTGTTGCCGGATTCCTCCGCCTCTTAATTTCTCATTACACAGCTTTGTTCAGGTCCTATCTCAATTGATTTACCGTCAAGAGCAAGAGAAGATTGATGAATTTTTATTTCTTGCCGACCTTTCACAAGCCATAAGAAAAAACAGCGAAATATTTTATGCAGAAAACTGAGTGTTCCTCTAATTTTGAAAACATTCTTTCCCATGAGGCTTCTTGTCTATGGCCACAGCAACAGGGATCGTCTGCATAGCAGTACGCGAATGCCTTAGAGACACAAGAAGGTGTTCTTGTTAGGTTGTTCCTAATGGAAGACCAGTTTCTTGAAATTCAGTTATTCATTTCAATTATTTGTTCGTTACCTACTCTTCTCACACGTGACCTTACGATTGATGAATTTTACAATCTCTAGATATCTATTCCAATTCATTTTCTTTCATCAAACTTGAAAGTATTTTATCGCCATTATATTAACCACTGGTTTAATGGCGACTCTCGTGTTGTGGCTATGAGCCAAAACTTAGACACAAACGAGCACGCAAGGGAGTCTCTTGCGCCGCGCACCCATCGCCATTTTGCTAGTCCAAAAAGGCTCATTCGTCAGGCAATTTGTTTCCTCGAAAGTCCAGAAACGTTCCAAGGACGCGCCCACAGGGAGTTCTCTGACGGCGAGCTCACGACGCCAATCGGGAAACAACCGGCCTATGTCTGATGCCAAGATGTTGCTTCAGCATCCCAGAAAAACTGGCCACGGTTTTCCGCCCGCAGCTCCTCGACGTGAAAGGTTTGGGCGCTGTGCGAGGCCGAGTACGGCTTCCGAGGGCGACAACTCTCGGTCACCAATATTTCCGGGCTCCACAAAACATGTCATTCCCCTCGGTATCTGTTGTTCAGACTGGTCTGCTGCCACACTGATGTTTCTTCAGCTGGGGAATGAGTGGCAGACTGCCTCTTTCAACGTCGCAGCTCGCAGGTGAGTATTTGTGCATCTTCTACAAAAGATAGCGTTGATCGCAGTTGAAACACTTGCCCAGGCAGACGTCAAGTGTTGCTAGATATTTCTCATGACTTGAGAAGGTAGTCCATTAGCGAAAATGTTTACACAAAAATATTTCAGAGGCAAGCATGAAGCGGCAAGCATGAAAAAGCAAGCACATAAAGAGCCTAAAACAAAGCCACTGCTACTCTGCGTGGATCATATATTCGTGTAGTTCTTTGCTTTTTTACAGCAGTGCATACTATATTTGAAGAAGCAGATATCCAATAAGCTTGCAGATTGGTCTTAAAGTGGCTTCTTCAGAGTGGCGCGTACAATTTATCTTTTCACCCACTTTTTTTACTTACATTACATTGGCTCTAATAACTTACCTTACACAATACTTTGCATTATTACCTGTTAGGTCTCACTATTATTGTGTCAAAACAAGGAAAAACGAGCCCTTTGGTATACACTTTTTTCCCTTATTCATTAACGAGGGTCCCGTACTGGCAGACTTGGTGCCGTTAGGTTGTATGCGAGAGATTATTGATCGGCTGCACACTCGTAATAAGTTCACGTGCCAGGTTACGCCACACAGGCTTATAAAAGGGTGTTCCACAGTCGCCGTTGTTGCTACAGATGGCGCTGACTGACACTCCCACGTTTAAATTCACATATAAACCCAATAAAGTGGCTAGAGGGATCACCGCCATTGTGGCTCAGTGGTTAGAGCATCGAACGCGTTATTGGAAGGTCGTAGAATTGATTGCTGCTCATGGCAAGTCATTTTTTCACCCACTTTCCTTTCTTGCTTTTACATTACATTGGTTCTAATAAATTCCTTTATACATTCCTTGGCATTATTGTCTGTTATATCTCATTACAATTCTGTCAAAACACGGAAAAACAAGCCCTTAGGTATACACTTCTTTCCCATATATATATATATATATATATATATATATATATATATATATATATATATATACATATATATATATATATATATATATATACACACATATATATATATATATATATATATATATATATATATATATATATATATATATATATATATATATATATATATATATATATATATATTCGATAATTCGATATGACGGTCGTCTATAAGTCGGGACGACAGCACTCTGATGCTGATTGCTTATCCAGGTCGCCTATAAAGCAAGATGATGGCTCAGAAGATGATGACATGGCCTTTTTAGGAGTGGTCGACACGGTCACCATTTCGTCTAAGCAGAAAGAAGACAGTGAGTTGCTCCCTCTTATTAATTTTCTTAACGGCCAGTCTACAAGCGTTCCCAAGATATTTGCAAGGAGCTTGCCATCATTCTGCTTGCGCAGTGGTGTCCTATACAAGAAGAACTTTGCCCCCAGCGGAAATGCCCACTTACTTGTCGTCCCGACATCCATTCGCGATGAGATCCTGAGCGCTTGCCACGATGAGCCAACCTCCGGCCACCTCGGATACACGCGCACATTGGCCAGAATCCAACAAAAGTACTACTGGCCGAAGCTTCCAGGCACTGTAAAGCATTACGTGCGCACGTGCCTCGATTGTCAACGACGAAAATCGCCACCTTTAAAACCACCCGGATTGTTGCAACCAGTTCAAGTGCCCACCATGCCTTTTGCACAAATCGGAATGGATCTCCTTGGACCATTCCCGACTTCGCATACTGGAAATAAGTGGGTAATTGTCGCTACGGACTATCTTACCCGCTACGCAGAAACAAAGGCTTTATCAAGTGGAACCGCAGTAGAAGCGGCACGATTTTTTATTGAAAATATCGTTCTGAGGCATGGCGCTCCTAGAATTATAATAACAGACAGAGGTACCGCTTTCACGGCTATGCTCCTCAAGTCAGTGCTTGAGTTGAGTGGAACAGCGCATCGAAAAACTACCTCCTACCACCCACAAACCAACGGCTTAACAGAACGCCTCAACAAGACAATTGCTGATATGCTTAGTATGTACATCGACGTGGATCATAAAAATTGGGACGACGTTCTACCATACGTGACGTTTGCCTATAATACGGCGCAGCAGGAAACTACACGGAGCACGCCATTTAGTCTTCTTTATGGCCGTGAAGTGACGACAATGCTTGATGCCATGCTGCTGCACGACTGCGAGGATACAGGCACGGATGTTCAAGCCTTTACCCAACGAGCTGAAGAGGCACGGCAGCTAGCACGCGTGCGAATCGCCCGACAGAAGAGTTACGACGCACAACGTGATAACCTGCGACACCGATACGTCACTTATCAACCTGGCGAGAAAGTGTGGGTCCGGAGCCCTATTCGCCGACGCGGCCTTTGTGAAAAGTTACTGAAGAAGTACTTTGGTCCCTACAATGTTATACGGCGCCTAAGTGACGTGAATTATGAGGTCATCCCTGACAGTTCCTCGCGAGCTCAAAAATCTGAAATCGTACACGTTGTGCGAATGAAGCCATATTTCAGTGAGCCAGTTGCGTAATACGTCAGCTATAGATACACCGCGTATTCTGTAGCCGAGCATCGGGTCGATGCTCTTCCTGGAGGGAAGCAAATGCCGCATTCAACCTGCAGAGGAGAGCTCGCACAGCCAGAGAGGAAGACGAAGCTCTTGCCCGGTCCTCTTTCCCGAGCGCCTTTCATTTTCAATTAAAGTGAGCTCTTCTATATCGAACTCCTGCTGTGTCTGCGTCGTGACAATATATATATATATATATATATATATATATATATATATATATATATATATATATATATATATATATATATATATATATATATATATATATATATATATATATATATATATATATATATATATATATATATATATATATTGTTACGCATTCATAATTACTCGCCAAATAAAATTGACAAAACATAAAATTCATCAATATGCTGTACAAACAGAGTGGGATAGTAAGGGTAATGGAGCTATTATGAGTCAAAAAAATTATGTGACCTGTGATGTGGAGCAGACCACGACGTCAAAGTCCCATCTCTAACGTGAGTTCATGAAGCCAGGAGATCTGACAGCGCTAGCACGAGGTAGCGCTGTCACGAGGTAGAGGTAGCGCCTATCATTCTTGCCATGCACCAAGTGGTGGAATCAAGCCATCGCTTCAAGCTGCACGCCCCCAGCTCAAGAGGACGGCGAATGATCTCGCAGCTGGTGCAGGGTGTCGTTGCAGTCGACGCATACCTTACCAAGGCCTTATAACGTCTGCCCACCACCTGATCGTCGCGGTATTGCTGTGCTGCGGTAGCCAACATGCCGTCGGTGGTGCTGTGTGCACGGGCCGCGCGTGGCGCCGCCAAGCGTGAAGCAGTCGCCGTCGCCGCATCTTCAAACTCGAGTAGGCCGCGAGCTTTTCACCCACTTTACCATCTGGGATGAGTACTTGGGGTACACGACTTCGTGCCTCTCGAGGAATACGAAAATGCGTCGGCTCTTCAAAAGGGCAATGTATGCTTCCATTGAGTCGTATCGAAAAAAATCTGGCACCGATGCTTCCCCGACCACGTATGTCACTCGCTTCGACGGAGCCGTGGTTGACATGACTAGAATTCCGTGATGGCTTTTTAGTGTTCTTTTTTTTCTGAGCGACCACGCACTGCAGCGTATGTCGAGTGTCGCGCTCATTCATTATATATTTTTCAATTGTCTTTCACTTATAGAATATATTCAGATGTATGCCATATTTGTGCACTTGTCTGACTCTGTCTTATTCGTCATTTTTGTTGTTAGGGCTATATTCACACGCTTTGTTGATATAATGGTTTTGTAATCATAAATAGCGTTCATATACGCAGGAACTAGTACAAAACTATAAAATATAAGGAACCAACATATTGTGGGATTCTCTTTCATGCGAAGTAGTCAAGAAGTAGCGGCATTCTATGCCGCATTTTCCGGCTTTGACGCAGCGATACTTGGTGGATCAACGTGTCTCTGTGAATGGGGTAGTTGTGTCCACATCGCGACTTTTTTAGTCGCGTCGACTGCACTGGCGTTTAAAAGTGACATTGTGTTCTGACGTATAACGTTAGCACCAGGTCAGAGCACAGACATCAGTTTTTTCGAAACGAAGGGTAGGCTAAGTCGATAATATCATACGCAGCATTCGTTAGCGTGTCCAAGCATTGCTCGAATCGATCAACGTTTGAATGTATTTTTTCGAGCCATACGGCTGCATATGCACTGCTTATTACACTGCAGTAAATGCGGAGCGTCGAAATTCATCCGATATAATTCATATATCGTGGAAGTGTGTATGAAACGACGATTACTTTGTGAAATTCTTAGGCCACACTGCAACCACAATTGCCTTTGCACAGATATGACGTCTGCCTAGGATCCTTTTCCTAGTGGTTTCAAAACCTGGCGTAGCTTTTTGGTAGAAAACATAAGTGCCGCGCGAAACGGGTTCCGTTCGTGCTAGGATAATACTAAGCTTCAATGTCGCATGAATTCACAACTTCCACCGTGGCGCAGCAGAGCAGTGGCAGCCGGAGGCTCTTTTGAGATAACTGAAGTTTTCAACCTGCTTGAAATATCAGACGCTGCTACTTGAGTTCACGCGTTTGTGGTCGTTTTTACAGTTGTAAAAGGTCTCGATATTACCGTAGCCTTTACAGTTCCTCAAGTTAAAAGGAAAGTAAAAAAAATAGCTGACAGATTCCACTGCGAGCCTCGCTGCTCCTCGAGGAAAATTAAGCGCCCCGTTCAAATTAGCGCCCCAAAAGCCAACTGGGGTTAAGAGGGTTCAAATTACCAAGCAAGTAACCACGGCCCGTGAAAGTATGCAGCACCCATTTTCTGCACAAGTACAGCAACTTACACGTTTGCAGTTCTCGCGCTTAGTTCATCAGCTCGATACGATACAATTTTGAGGATATTTATACTCCCAATACGCTATCAGGCATTTCTTTACAAAATAAACTTTGTTAGCGCTCCCCTACTTTCTCAAAACCAGAAACCCAAAGGCCACCGTAGCGAGAAGAATTGCAGTCTTCGCCAAAATTGTATACCTTTCTTGTATCGCCTCTTGCGGGGCGACCATATGTTGGATCTATAGTCGCGCCACCAATAGGTCGTGAAAGTTGCGAGTAGGGTCATGTGGAACGGTGCTGCATCTTCCTAACAGTCTCGCCTTTGAATTAACAATATCTGGGCATGCCGTTCCTGGGGAAAAGTAAAGTGTCAACCATTTCGAATCTGGCTTCCTATAAAAACGAAACGAAGAAATTTTGTGGCCGACTTTGATAGCATTAAGTGAGATATTCAAATAAGTGCCTCAAATATCCTCAGTTGCCTGTGCGAACACAGGTGTTGATTTTTTCTTCGCTGTCTTCTTTAAAAATCTACATATCGGAAAGCAATATGACGGAATGCCAAATATACGAAACTCGCCAAAACCAAATGTAAAAGACACTCTAGTAAATAACCATCATACCAGTAACTATCGTATTAATATCATGTCTTTTTAATATGCTTAACTTCCTATTTAAAAAGTTGGTCTTCCCTTACAATTACGTATCGCCCGCAGCAGCAGACATGTGGGGTTTAACGTCCGAAAACCACCATATGATTATATGAGACGCCGTAATGGAGGGCTCCAGAAATTTCGACCACCTGGGGATCATTAACGTGCACCCAAATCTGAGCACATGTGCCTAAAACGTTTCCGCCTTCATCGAAAATGCAGCCGCTGCAGCTGGGAATGGATCCCGCGACCTGTGGGCCAGCAGCCGAGTACCTTAGCCACTAGACCACCATGGTGGGGCAGCAGACAATCTTCTCGTCCTAAATATAGGACACCGACCTCAGTGGCCATAAGAGCTCTCAATGCATTCAGGCTAATCCAGAGCTGTAGCTCTTGTTAGGTCTTCCAATTTCTTGGTATTATAGCCCAGCATCCTACCCAACAACACTTAGATAGTATTTAAGGGTCTCCAATATAGCGAAGTTGTACATAATATATTTTATTAGCTTCACGAAATATATAAATAGTGATGGGCCTTGAAGATGACGACGATTAAGTGCAGTTCAATTCGTTTCCTTTAGCAGGCATGGGCAAATAAGTTTAGCGCTGCAAAGCAGAAATAAGCTATCTATTATGGTTTTGAATCTTTCAAAGTGTCCAATTATTCGACTGCGGTCATCCAAGCGCAATTAGAAGGCTGTGTAGCACGAGCGCCATTACTTGCTTTTAAACAGTTTTGGTGCGTTAACTATTACTAATAGTTATCGCGCCAAAACTAAAATGAAGCAACTACGGGGTAGTTGCTTTATTTTAGTTTGACACCGATAGCTTGCCTAACAAAGTAAAAATATATAGATGTACCTAAAATTACCATATTTCCCTTTTTAACAACAGCCCTAGTGTCCTATATAGGACATGGAGCCGTTTTTGATAGTGAAGGGAGGGGGCTCAGAAACAAACAAAATTTACGCTCTTGAGGGTCCAGTAAACCTAAATCATCACGAAACAACATTTTCTGCTGGTTAAAAAATTCAGGGCTGCAAGAGTTAATCACCCGTGCCACAGACCCGCATACAGTGGCCCTCAGTATTCGGTTATTCATGTCATGACCACAATTGCTTGTTCGTCACACCCTCAGGCCCTTAATATACCAATTTTGAGCGCATATAGATAGATAGATAGATAGATAGATAGATAGATAGATAGATAGATAGATAGATAGATAGATAGATAGATAGATAGATAGATAGATAGATAGATAGATAGATAGATAGATAGATAGATAGATAGATAGATAGATAGATAGATAGATAGATAGATAGATAGATAGATAGATAGATAGATAGATAGATAGATAGATAGATAGATAGATAGATAGATAGATAGATAGATAGATAGATAGATAGATAGATAGATAGATAGATAGATAGATAGATAGATAGATAGATAGATAGATAGATAGATAGATAGATAGATAGATAGATAGATAGATAGATAGATAGATAGATAGATACGCTCAAAGTCGCTGAAGTTCACTAGGAAATGCTTAGCATTTAAAAATCATCGGCGGCGGCCGCAAAAACACGTGCCGTTCAAAGTCTAGATTTTCTCCCTTTGTCGGCGAGGCGTGTCCTACACATTTTAAAAAGACTACCGCACACGTGCTATCACCATCGCAGCATCTCTGCACCTCAAACTGCGAATTTTAAGCCAACAAAAACTATTTCATACAGTGCATCTCTGCACATGCGCTACTTTTTTTTTTACCGTTACCACCCGCAGAAGCACGCTTCATACTCGAGTATTGATGAAAATGATGTTATACGTAGCCTCACACACATCTCATATCAATATCAAGCACTCTCAGCAGTGCAGGTACAATTTGCGATTAGCAACTAATCCCCCTCAATAAGTTATCGCATCACAATAACGTGCATAACGGTGTTAACTCGTCAAGTGAGTTTTATTTGAGCATCTGGAACTATCCCGTCGATGCATGATACGGTTGTAAATGGCTGGAAGCCTGCTTCCGCAAAGTTGGTGCAGACGCCTAGCTATAGCGCAGTTTATTAGTACTTACAAAAAGAGTAAACTCATCGTGAACAGGCGCACATTGTCCATTCAGGCAATAGAGAGTTTTAGTTATGCGTACGTATCATACGTGACGGCGTTGCGTACGTCAGTATTCCACGTTTTGCGCAGTGCGCATGCGCAGACCATACGCGGCCGCTACGTATACGCTAGAATGCGATGCGTGCGTGCGTACGTGTGAGGCACGGTGTAGGAAGGAGTGAGGTGATCGCGCCACTCTCGAACACGTTTGCGACAGCCCGAGATTTCGTTTCGCAAAATGCTGGCATGAAAGGCCACTGTTGCGCACTAAAGCGGCTAAAAATATTGTCATATTTTGGCTAGCGCACTTGGATTGGCTCAGATTGCCCTTCATCAACACGTACTTCTAAACTGATCAACTAGATGGCGCAACACGCATACGTTCATTACGTACGAGGGTACTACAGCGTACTGAAAGGCCATTCATGGGAAACGACGCCACATAACGCAAGGCGCTTTCGGGATGCGCACGTAGCACCATTCCACAGTGCTAAAGCTCTCTAATAAGTATTACATTTGCACTCCGACAATATAGGGTCAATATCGTATTAACATTCCTGATCCAATTTTATGGCAGTCTAATAAACATTGCAGATGCACTGCTATGGCTTGGTGAAATATATCCAATTGTTGGTCGATTCAAGCAACGCTTGAATACTCGGACGAGTGCTACGTATGACCTTATCGCAACGTAGCATACCCATCGTTTCAATAAAACTGATGTCTATGCTCTGACTTGGTGTGACGTTATACGTCAGAACACAATGTCACCTTTAAGCACCAGTGCCATCGACGTGACTGAAAAGTAATGTTGATCTCACAATTAACCAATTTACAGATAGACGTATATTCACCTCGTAACGCTGCGTCAAAGCCGAAAAATACAGAATGGAAAGCCACTACTCTTTGACTGGTTCGCATGAAACAAAATCCCACCATATGTTGGGTCTATGGATTTTATATTTTTTTACTCTTTTGTACGTATATGGACGCATTTTGTAATTATGAAATAATTACATTCACAAAGCGTGTGAATATATTCCAAACAACCAAAATCAGGAATAAGAATAAGACAGAATCTAACCAGTGCACAATTATGACATATATGTAAATATATTCTATAAGTTGAAGAAAATTGGAAAATATATGTCGATTGAGCGCAACACTCCACATTGGTTGCAGTGCGTGGTCGCTCAGAAAAAAATTACACGGGAAAGCCATCACGGAATTCTAGCCACGCCAAACGCGGCTTCATCGAAACGAGCGACTTACGCAGAAATGTCCGTGGTAGGGAAAGCATCGGTCCAGCTTCTATGGATCCGACTCAATGGAAGCATACAGTGCCCATATTAGCAGCCGACGCATTTTCGTATTCCTCTAGAGGCACGAAGGCTTGTACCCCAAGTACTCATCCCACGCTGGAAAACAGGTGAAAAGCTCTCGGCCTACTCGAAGGTGAAGATGCGGCGACGGCGACTGCTTTAGGCTTGTCGGTGCCACGCGCGGCCCGTGCACACAGCACCACCGACGGCATGTTGGCTACCGCAGCACAGCAATACTGCTATGATCAGGTGGAAGGCCGACACTTTGAGACTTTGGTATGGTACGCGTCGACTGGAACGACATCCTGCACCAGCTGCGAGATCATTCGCCATCCTGTTGAACTGGGGGCGTGCAGCCGGAAGCGATGACTTGATTCCACCAGTTGGTGCATGGTATGAATGGCAGGCGCTAGCTGTCGGGTGTTGCCTTCCACTGAAATAAATATTTGAGTGCGGAAGAAATTAGAGCCTTCGTGTCAGCCTTGATAAAAATGGAGAATTTACGTTGAGTGGTAGCTTGTTTGAAACACTGCCCGATATGGTACCTTGACAGCGACTGCGTTGTTGTCAAGTAAAATTCAGGATAGTACTATATGCATAAAGCCATACGCAAGAACACTACAGATGTGCCGATAATCAGCTCTAACTGCGACAGAAGCGCGCAATAAAACGATGAGCACTTGAAAAGGAACTTCGTTAATCTCCACTCTACTCACAGCATGTCCTAGATATGCATGCGTGAGTGTTTTATCACGTCCGGAGCTACAGGTATATACATCATAATGAAGAATTTTAGAATTCGTCGTTTTTCTTTGCAGAATGAATATTATAGCGAAACAATTATTGTGAACTTTGCACGACACACACAGACACACACACACATATATATATATATATATATATATATATATATATATATATATATATATATATATATATATATATATATATATATATATATATATATATATATATATAATATTATTATAGTAAGAGTGTATATATAAGTTTATGTATAAGAGTATATATATAATAAGTGGTATAATAAGAGTAATAAGAGTTACCGCTCACAGTAGCATAGTCGGAGATTTGGGGCGAGGAAGTCAGACTAGACGAATATATCCACGCGGAGTAGAAGTGTCCTTGTTTTATGCTTTTTATGTGCTTGCTTTCTCATGCTTGCAAGTTCTTGCTTGCCTCTGAAATACTTTTTCGTAGATATTGTGCCTAACGGACTACCTTCTCAAGTCATAATAAATATCTAGCAACACTTGACGTCTACCTGGGCAAGTGTTTCCACTGCGATCAACGCGATCCGTTATAGAAGTCTGGCAGCTTGGGCTAGTTGGTATGACATGGCGATAGTTATAGCACTAGAACAGAATGACGAGAAAATGACAAGAAGGACACAAAGGACACGAGTGCTAACTTCAGACTGAGTTTATTGCGCAGAACGCGAAAACATATGGAGGAGAAAGTAAAACATGCGACAAAAGCCATGTGGCACAAAGAGCAATGCATTAGTAAGGGAAAAACAAAAGCACAGAAAAAGGCAAAGAAAAGTCTATAAGGAAACAAAATAGAAAAGTAAATGTATTATAACTACTTACGCACACCGAAACCTTCGAGGAACTTTAGTTCCTTCTCGGACAGAGACACGGAGGGCTTGTTAATGCATGACACCTGGTCACGTGCAATCTGCGCGGCCTCGACGATGACTCGGGGGATTCAGTGCAGTGCCGAGCAAGAAAACCATCTTTCCCGTTTCTAATATTCTTAGCGTGTTCTTTCAGTCGATCGTTCAGACACCTTCCGGTCGTTCCAACATAACAAGCACTGCAAGAAAGGGGGGTCCTATAGACAACTTCCCGGGAGCATGCCGCATACCTGTTTCTATGCTGAACTCTACATTCCGTTGATGACTGCGTTTTCAGGGGGTTTGTAGATTTGGTTAGGCTGATTAATTTAAACGGTGCAGAGAACAGTAGAACATGCACGAATAATCACCTGTGAGCTGCGATGTTGTAAGAGGCAGTCTGCCAGTCATTGTCAGGCTGAAGAAACATCTTTGTGGCAGCAGACCAGTCTGAACAACAGGTCCCAAGGGGCATGACATGTTTTTTGAGCCAGAAAGTCGTAATGACGGAGAGTTGTCGCCCTCGGAAGCCGTACTCGGCCTCGCACAGCGCCCAAACGTTTCACGTCGTGGAGCTGTGGGCGGAAAGCCGGCGCCAGACCTTCTGGGATGCTGATGCAACATCTCGGCATCACACAGAGGCCGGTTGTTTCGCGATTGGCGCCGGGAGCTCACCGTCAGAGAACTCCGAGTGGCCGCGTCTTTGGAACGATGCTGGACTTTCGAGGCAACAGATTGCGTGACGACCGAGCCTTTTTGTAATAGCGAAATGGCGATGTTTGCGCGATGCATGAGACTTGGTTGTTTGTTTATTCGTTTGATCCTGGCGCAACCGGCCATACACCGAATGGTGCCTTGCTATTTAAAAATAAATGTTCATAAATTTGAAGTGTTAGGTTTTTAATGAATATGCTTGATTTTGATAATTTTTAACAAAGAACTTAGCATTCATTTCTTCGCACGAGACTTGCTTACTTGCTTGCTCATTTCTGCCTATGTTTTGGCTCGTACCCACAACGGGAGATTGGCCATTAAACCGGTGGTTAATATAATGGCGATAAAATACTTTCAAGTTTGACGAAGGAAAATGAATTGAAACTGATATCTAGGGAATATAAAATTCAACAATCGTAAGGTCGCGTGCGATAAGAGTAGATACCGAAGAATGAATTGTAATGAATATTTGAATTTCAAGGAACTAGACTTCTGTTAGGAATAACCGAACAAGAACACCTTCTTTTGTCTCTAAGGCATTTGCAAACTGCTATGCAGACGTTCCTTTTGCTGTGACCCTAGACAAGAATCCTCAAGGGAAATAATGTTTTCAGAATTAAGGGTAACGCTCAATTTCCTGAATAAAATCTTTCACAATTTTTTCCTATGGCTTGTGAAAGGTCGGCAAGCAAGTAAAAATTCATCGATGTTTTCGCACACCTGACGGTAAAGCAAATGAGATAGGACCTCGCCAAACCGTGTATAATTAGAAATTAAGAGGTGGAGGAATGCGGCAACAATAATTTGTGAAGCACACTTTCGGCTTTCAAGAAGCACGCCATTTAATTTAGCAAGAAAAAAAACTGTCATGTGAGGTGAACTGACCATCATATCATTTCTTGATTGTTTCGGTATGTGTATATACTAGTTGTTCTGACGGCCCTGTAACACAATCTTCCAACGACACCGTAATCTGCAGTTCGAAGACATTGCTTACCGATGCGCCCGATAAGCAAGACCACATTTTACAGAAACCTCACTACTTGTAGCCTTGACTTAACTGCAGTCAGACTTTCGAACGCTAACGGGCCACTGATGCCAGCCACTAGCGACTAGTATCAAGGCAAGGGTGAACACGTCCTTTACGGTTAAGTAGCAACAGAAAGAAATGCAGGGCGCGTCCAAGGGTCAAGTTCAAAAAGCTATTCTCTTTCTAAAAACCAAAAACAGAACACATTTGGCTTTCTTCCTTATTTTAAAAGGAAGTGTTCCAGTGAACGTCGCGTAACAATGATCTGAGAAATCCTGGGACAAATCCCAGGATTTCTCAGATTTCTCAATTTGTTTTGGAAATACTTGAAAACTATCTGACCCTTAAAAGTCACGTGACAATTAGCTTAGCAGGTGCTTCAAAGGTGCGTTTGAGAACAGAGTGTCGGGCAGGAGCCTCCAGCGATAGCTTTGCTGCTGCTGAGCTAGTTGTCATGTGACCGCAGACGCTGCGGGCGAGCTTTGTGCTGGGCGGTGTCCGGCTGCTGCGACGTCGCTAGAAGCACCTCAGTATGTCCGTGGTGCCCAGCACTGTTTATAAACGACAGGCTGCGCGTTCCGCGCACGCCTGTCGTTTCTTATTTGTGTGGAAAAAGGGGGGGGAGGGGCACTGTACGCCGAGTTGAAGGCGCCGGCCCTTGATTCAAGGTATTGTCGCAACGCGGCATTTTCGAATTGACATTTTCAAGGCTTAGCTCGTTGGAATTATTGGGGGATTTCGACCCATGAAATACAAGTACCTTAATCGAGACTTCGGACATAGCTTAAATAAGCCGGAGTTTTAAATAAACGTGTTGAAAGTAATCACATTGTCCGGTAGAATAATAACCTGCCGAAGGGTAAGTGAATGCATTGCTGTTTTTCTAAGTTCAAATTTCGAAAAATAGCAATTCGACAATCGTGAATAATGACATTACATCCTCGGTCTAATTGACAAATTTTAACACCCTCTATCATGCGGGTCGTAAAGGTGATGCGGGATTTCAGACTTGTGTAGTAGGTAAATCAGTTAGTTTCCTTCAATACCCGTAAGTGAGACTCTTGAAATGCTAAAATTGTTTTATTGCGGTTAGCTAAATTATGGACTCTCTGGGCTAGATTTCAGCCGGCGATGGCAACGTTTGTCGCCACCGTCGGCTGAGAGGAGAGAAAGAGAAAAGCAGCAAAGAAAAAATCAGAAAATTTCTTCATTGGAATCGAACGCGCGACCTTTAGGTTCGATTCGCAGGTCATTATCCACTGAAATAGGAAGTGCACGATCAAACGGGAAGCTAATAATATACACCACTTACCGCTGGCAGGGCCGATCTCGGGTGAGATATCAGCGAGTTTTCGGCACTTCCAGCGAGATGTTGCAAAGATTGTGCTAGCCACCACGTTCGCTGTGACGCGGTTACGCGTGCTCACGCGCTCATCTGCCACGCGTTATCTGCCCCGCAGGGTGTTGACACTCGTGCGTGCGCGAAAATATCGCGTGGTGTGAGAGAGTCGTACGCTTTAGGCGTTCACCAGAACGATTCCGTTGTAGTTACCGGGCGCAGAAATGTCAGTTCGGCCACTGCACAGTCCCGGTTTACTAAAAGGGCCCGCTTTTCAGACACAGTGAAGTAACAACTGTGACGATTGTTTGTCCACGCTAATCTGTACCTGTGAGCAGCATTTATGCGTCGTTTGTGTGTTTGAAGTGTGCTGTGCGTTTCAATATGATTTCGATTATTTGCGTGACATTACGATTGGTTGCTATCGCATTCATTACTACGCACTTGCGGCGAAGGAATAATTTTGTTTCCGGAATCAAGTTCTGAACTTCCCGCAGTGGCCGTTTTGGTTAAGCAGGTTATGATTCTGTACAGTATTACGGTGCTGCTGAAATAAAGTTTCAGGTCTTGTAGTTTTATGCTCATGAAATTTCTTCTAATATTTCTATACAATACTTCAATACAATACTTATCTGCCTTACAAATCGCTTCCAAACGCAAATGACTGAACACGTGCATTTACCAACATTGATTTCATGACATTGTTAAACCACGAAGCTTTATTACACTTGTCTGAGCAATTAAAGATTATTCGTTTCACATGGCCGTTCGTGCATGTTTTACCAAGCCTGTCGAAAAGATATATAGAAGGATACGGGGGGTAATCAGCCAATCAAACTAAAGGAAAGTTTCAAATGCTTTATTCGTTGTTTGTGTTGATTTTAATTGTATTCATGCGTGGTATAGTTGCTTACATGGACGTTGGCCTCGAGGAAATCTGGAAAACGTGACCCCAAAGCACCATATTGATTGCTGCATCTTTCATTTTCCCTATTTTATTTGCACTATCAATCTGTAACTTGAAAAGAATTTACCAGTGACGCTTGCACTATCGTATGTTGCAATAGTTGACGTCTTGTGTAAATCACACCAGAATCACCTGTGATTACTTTTTCGTTATTCAAACCAATTTTGTCAGGAAGTTTTATTTTTGTTGTTTTCCTCCGAAGTTGTAATTTCATAAAAACTTTGTATTTGATTATATTTAACGGTAACAAAGCTTAATAATGACCATTAATTTTTCATTTATAACAAACCACGGAAAATATGACTTTTCTCTAACAAATAAAGACTCCTTCTTTGTTTGAAAACCATTAGAAGTCTTCGAAAGTGATACTCCAGTCGTTGAAGAGATAGTTTGCTTAATACTACGAAAGTGTGTTTTTCCCAAACGTTACCTATAGTAGCTACGCAAGCGCAGTAGAAAGGCGTTTGAAGACAATGCAGAGAACAGAAATAGAATTGATGGACACTGAACGGTATAGACTTACGTGATACACAAGCCCGAGCAGTCGCGAAGATATCACGAGGTAAAGGCAGGATACGATTCCTCCATTGTTCGGGGACAATGAATGCAACGGCATCCCAGACACAAGATGCTGTCCTGCCAGCATCGCTGACCTCCTTTCCAACCCTTTGCAATTTATCTCTTCTGCTTCGTTCTCTAATAGCAGGTCGGCACATACAAGCAGCTGTTGCGTTTATAGTCAATGGTATAGTGGTTAGCATGGCTGCCATCCAAGCGATTCACCAGGGTTAGATTCAAAGACAATGCAATTTTTTAATATCTGTTAATGTACATTTTTTATTCGAAATACTGCCCTTTGGTGTAGCAAGCATACTTACGAGCACCAGAGGCTCATCACACATTAAGTTATACTCGTGCATAAAGTAGAACAAGGATTCGTCGTTATATATGTTTAAAAAGCATTTGTATATATGAATGAGTGTGGTAGCCAACCATACGTTTTTTGTAGACTGAGTTTATTCAAGCAAGCTCTTCTTCCAGCAGTCGTCGGTGGTGTAGAGACCAAGGGCTGTCAGGGCCAAACCTCATAAGCGCGAAAATGCACGCGACCGCGACGAGCGATGCGACGTAGATCGTCTTCGCGCGATCAGTCGCTAGCGCAGGCAAACATCATTCACGCGACGGCTTCGGCGAGCGAACTCCACTGTTGCTGGCATGAGGCCATCTACTCGCACCAAAACAAAACCGCGTAGTGAGCGGTATGCAATTTAAAAATAAGTTATATTGTTGTGCAATGGAACGGAAAGTGTTTATGAGTGCCTTGTAGCACTTTTTTCTATGCACATGCGTAAACATTGCGTTATTTCTTGTTGCGCATACGTGACTGGGGCAGGGTCACGTGCACCTATGTAGTCTCTGTCTTTTCCGATTTTTCGCTATTGGCTGCTTGAGCCCAGCACTTCCGGGCGATGAGCGACGGCTTCCAAATCTGGAGAACCGAGCGATCGCGTGAAAACGAGCATGCGACACGTCGCGCGAACGCCCTGTTTCGTCGCTCATAGCATCGCTCGTCGCTGTCGCGTGCATTTTCGCGCTTATGAGGTTTTCTCTTCAATGTGCGGCCGCGCGAGTGCTTGTAATTTGTTTCTAGTTGCAAAAGTGTGATATATTTTGCCACTTATGTTTATGACAAGGGTGTGTGTGCAAAAAATTGGTGAGGTTTCTATTGTATTTCTATGCGGATCAAGATTTCAACGTGTGAGCCGTACTATAATTTGCTTCGCTGTAGTGGACTGCAGCTTGCTGACCTGTTTATCAGGCAACTTGTGTTAACATTTCTATTTTTAAGAGATGAAAATTGGTTCTTACGCAAAGTCATACAGGTATGGCTGACAAGCGATCCGCCAGAAGTCGTCATTACGTGCTTTGTACGATGGGGGAAGTACGACTGCATAAATGCACGAAGCGATTGTTTCGTTTCGTGTATTACGCGCATAGCTTTGTTTGGAATATTCATGTACAATCCTCAGGAAAAAACTGTATAGAGACTTGGTTAGCCGTACCAGTATAAACATTTGTTATTGTAGGAGGCCACGTAACTGACGTACTGAATCGTGTTATCCGTTCAGCGAAGTGAGAGCGCGGCAGAAAACACAAAAGAAGCAAAGAAGAGACCATGGTGCATAAGAGGGCGCAGAAGCGTGCAAAGACATAGCACTTTTCAGAAACGTGTACAACAGTTTTAAAGAGTATTTCGGGAGTGTTGTGTAATATACCCCTTTCTAGTGGCCGCAAGTACATCGGCGAAACTTATCAATGTTTGAATGGACACATGAGAGAACATAGGAGTCTTTTAAAGTGTAGTGCATATTTCAATTTGGCTTGGCATCGCCATACTTGCTAATCCACACCGTTGTTTGAAATAACAAGTGTTCCGGCATCCGCTTAAACTGCGCGAACAAATTCTGAAGCGTATCACATTTCCCGAAATAGAGATCAGGGCAACACCCATTCTTCATTATCGCTACATGACTACGATTTTACTTATATACTTCATTTATAGACAAGTGTTTCGATTGAACGCGTCGCATGCTGCTCGTACAAGAAAAAAAGTGCTCGTGCTGTGTGCCTCTTCTTTGCTTCTTCTCTGTATTCTCCGCGCTCGAAGTTCCTTAAACGATGACGAACTAGCCACTTTAAATCCTAAAGTTCGGGAATATGATGAATCAATTTTCTTTATATAATGCACTTGTACACTACAAGTAAAAACATGGTTAGAGAAAAAATGTATTGATGTACCAGGTACTGTTAACTGCTTGTTGTGATTGATTGATTGATTCATGGGTGGGCTTTAACGTCCCAAAACCACCATATGATTGTGAGAGACGCTGTAGTGGAGGGCTCCGGAAATTTAGACCACCTGCGGTTCTTTAACATGCACCCAAATCTGAGCCCACAGGCCTACAACATTTCCGCCTCCATCAGAAATGCAGCCGCCACAGCCGGGATTTGATCCCGCGACGTGCGGGTCAGCAGCTCAGTACTTCAGCCACTAGTTCACTGCGGTGGGGCTAACTTCTTGCTTTGAAAAACCGTAGGTGATTCATCATGCTTTTTTAGATTGCTGGCATGCAGTCTTCAACCGGGCATTTCTGCAAAGAATTCTTTAAAAACACAATGTACCACCTTAAGGGTACCCAATTTTTTTTCTGCTTCGTAAAATATGAGTTGTGACTGGAAAGTCGCTACTATCTATCTATCTATCTATCTATCTATCTATCTATCTATCTATCTATCTATCTATCTATCTATCTATCTATCTATCTATCTATCTATCTATCTATCTATCTATCTATCTATTTATCTATCTATCTATCTATCTATCTATCTATCTATCTATCTATCTATCTATCTATCTATCTATCTATCTATGGCCCAAAAATTGGCATACCAAGGACTTGAGGTTATGGCGAACATGAATTCATGGTTATGACATGAATAACCAAATACCACGGGCCACGATATGCAGCTATGCGACAAAGGTGATTAACCCTCTACACCCTGATATTTTTTTCAACCAGCTGAAAATTTTGTTTCTTGATGATTCGGATTTACTGGACCGTCAAGAGTACAAAAATATTTTTTTCTGAGCCCGCTACAGGTGTAGAAGAAAAATCATTGATAGATTGATATGTTGGGTTTAACATACCAAAACCACCGAATGATTTTGAGAGACGCCGTAGTGGAGCACTCCGAAAATTTTTTTTACCGGGGGTTCTTTAACGTGCACCCAAGTTGAGCACACGAGCCTACAGCAATTTCACCTTCATCGAAAATGCAGCCGCCGCAGCCGGGATTCGATCGCGCAACCTGCGTATGAAAAAAAATGGCTCTGTGCCCTATATATATGACACCAAGGCTTAGTGATTATAAAGTGTAATTTGGTGAATTTAGGCACATCTGTTTATTTTTACTCTGTTAGGGCAAGTTATTGGTGTGAAACTAAAATAAAGCAACTAGATAAATGTTACAGTGCCTAAATTGTCCAAAAGCAAGTATTTGCGCTCGTGAAACACAGCCTACTCATCGCTTTTAAATAGCTATTGTCTAACCATCTTACACTTTGTAAGATCAAAATTCCTAAAAGATAGCATAAATATGCTTTGCAGTACCAGATATATTTCAGCCCATGTCTGCAAGGGCAAATGGATTGAACTGCACTTAATCATTGTCAGCTTCTATCATCGCGGACCATTCATATATTTTATGAAGCAAAATAAAATGTATTATGTACAATCTTGCTATAATGCAGACCCTTACATAATATCAAGTGGTATAGCCAGGTTTCTGAACTATAATACCGAGAATTTAAACGCCCTCACAAGAGCCACAGCTATGCATTAGCCTGAATACATTCAGAGCTCCTCAACAGCCACTGAGATCGATGTCCTATATTTACAACATAAAGATTGTCCACCGCTGCGGGCAATCCGTTAGTGTTAGGGAATACCCACTTTGTAAATAGCAAGTTGAGCATACTAGAAAGAACATGAAGACAATACGATAGCTACTGATTTAGTAGTAAATCAGTAGAGTGTATTTTATATTTAGTTGCGGCGAGTGTCGTACTTTTCGCTTTGCAATATATTGCTTTAAAATTTACAGAGTTCTAAAGACGACGGCGAAGAAACAATACCTTCCTGTGATCTCGCAGGCCTACTGAGGATACCTAATACCTCGCTTAACTCTGTCACAGTCACAGTTGGCCATGACAATTCTTTGAATCCTTATTGTAGGACGCCAGGATCCAAAGTGTTTACACGTTACATCTTCCCAGAAACATGCATAGACAATGCTATTCAAAAGCCAGACCATTAGTAAGATGAGGCATCATTTGAGTTTACCGTATTAATGCAAGATTTAAGCTTAATATTATCCTAGCACTAACTGAACTAATTTCGCGCGACATTCAAGTTATTCACCTCAAAGCGACGCCAGGTCTTGAAACCGCTACGGAAGAAATCCTATGGCAATCGAGGTTGCAGTGCGGCTATCTGTTTTATTACAAAACGATAATAACCATTACATATTCACTCCCACAATATATGAATTATATGCAATTAACGTCAACGCTCCGCTTTGTATGCAGTTCAATAGGCATTGAATATGCACTCCTATGAATTGGAAAACTATACTCGAACGTACTCGACGCCAGCAACGCTTGAATACGCTTACGCATGCAACGTATGACGTTATCGCAACGTAGCGTACGTTTAGTTTCGATAAAAAAGGTGTCTGTGCTCTCACGTGGTGCCGACATGATGTCAGAACAAAATGTCACTTTCAACACCAGTAGTTGACCTGACGGAGAAGTCGAGATGTGCACACCTGGGTTTTTCTTGAATTTAAAATTTTAATTTTTTTTCTACGTATTCGGGGCCCCGCCGCGGTGGTCTAGTGGCTAAGGTACTCGGCTGCTGACCCGCAGGGCGCGGGTTCGCATGCCGGCTGCGGCGGCTGCATTTCCGATGGAGGCGGAAATGTTGTAGGCCCGTGTGCTCAGATTTGGGTGCACGTTAAAGAACCCCAGGTGGTCTAAATTTCCGGAGCCCTCCACTACGGCGTCTCTCATAATCATATAGTGGTTTTGGGACGTTAAACCCCACATATCAATCAATCAATCAATCTACGTACTCGGAGGTATTTCACAATTACGTAACCATTATATTTATTTATTTTTATTTATTTATACTGTCAACCCTCACTTGAGGGTCATTACAGGGAGGGAAGCATAGGATATGGAAAGTAAATACAGACATTGATATTTTCAGCACTTTGAACAATAACACAATAGCATATTCATTGCTCGGCAAAGTAAACATCAAGAGCACATTCAAATTTTTTAACGTCAGAATTTTCAACAATATGTCGCGGCAATTTATTCCACGCTTCTATAACATCAGGGAAAAAAGATTTGCGAAAGACGTCCGTGCGAGCACCGAAGGGGCGAACTGCCGCGTCATGATTGATCCGACTGCTGAGCTTATGCGGGGGGTGTACGTAAATTGTTCTATCTATTTTTATTTGACCATGCAATATCTGAAAAAACACTTTTAGGCGCTGCTTTTGTCGTCTAATTTCTAGAGATTCCAAACCACTTAGTTTTAGCATCTCGGTAACCGAATCAGTCCTTTTATAATTCGAACAAATAAATCGCGCGGAAAGTCTCTGAATTCGTTCCAGTTTATCTATTAAATCCTTTTGGTGGGGGCTCCAGGCAGCACAAGCATATTCTAAAACAGGGCGCACAAATGTTTTATATGCAAGCAGCTTGACGTCTTTCGTAGCATTCGGTAATTTAGCCCGCAAGAAACGTAGTTTTCTGTAAGAGGCACAGCATACATTCTCGACATGTGCACGCCATTTCAAATCATTCGTAATATGCACTCCCAAATATTTAAATGCACACACCTGCGGTAAATAATTAGGTCCAATGCTGTACGTAAATGGTAAAACGTGTTTCTTGGTAGTTATATGCGTATATGTTGTCTTAGAATAATTTATTTTCATCTCCCATTTATCGCACCATGTTTGAAAATCATCAAGACAATCATTAATTACAATTTGGTCATTCGCACACGTCACTGGGGCATAAATTAAACAATCATCAGCAAACAATTTAATTTTTACAGGAGGGTTAACAATGTCAACAACATCATTTATATACACCAAGAACAGCAATGGGCCCAACACGGAGCCTTGGGGCACACCGGAATAAACATCAAGTGATTCAGACTCAAACTCATCAATTCGTACCAACTGCTTGCGGTTCGTTAAGTATGCTTCAATCCACTTCAAGATATTTTCATTTACGCCTGTTCGTTTGAGCTTGAAGAGCAATTTATGGTGGGAGACCTTATCGAAGGCTTTTGCAAAGTCTATGCATATCACGTCGACTTGTTCTCTGTTATCTACGGCAGCGGCAAAATCGTGGAGAGTTTCAATCAATTGGGATAACGTGGAAAGCCCTTGCCTAAACCCGTGCTGTTGCCTACATATCAGCCCATTTGTCTCAAAGAAAATAGCCATCTGTTTGGCAATGACGTGTTCAAAAACCTTACAGCAAACACACGTCAGAGACACTGGCCTGTAGTTGGTAAAAAGCATCCTGTCGCCCCTTTTAAATACCGGTTTCACAATGGCGCTCAGCCAGTCTTTTGGAAGCGAATGTGTCAAGAGTGATTTTTCGAAGATAATGACTAAGTAAAACGACATCCACTCCGCATACCGCCTCAAAAACACAGTTGGTATTCCATCCGGTCCATTAGCCTTCTTTTCGTTCAAATTAAGTAGCTGCTGAAACACGCCCGCTTGATCAAATGAAACTGGATCCATGGCGCATGTGCAAGTATCGGCCATTTCCTTATCTTCATCCGTGAATGCCATCTTTGTAAATACAGATTGGAAAAAGCGATTGAAACCATTAGCTATATCTTGTTTCTGGGTTACAACATCAGAGCCAACCGCGATATGTTCAATCGCCTCTTTCCTATCGCTCAAGTATAGCCAAAATTTTCTAGGCGAAGTGCGCAAGAACCCAGAAAGCGTTTCATTGAAGAACTTTTTTTTGGACTTGGAGATTTGGATTTTCAACGCTGCTCGTAGTTGGGAAATCTGCTCAGAGTGGCCTTGTCTTTTGCGTAATCTCTTTATTTTGCGTTTAGTGTGAATAACATCTCTAGTGATCCAGGGGTTAGTCTTCCTTGTTTTTTTCAATCGAATGGGAACAAACCTTTCTATACAGCTGTTAATTATTGATTTCAATTTCTGCCACAAACAATCAACTGGCTCGCTATCAGAGGCTTGCTTGAAATCATCAAAAGCAGTTTCCAAAAAGTCTAATATTGACGTGTCATCTGCCCGGCCGTAGTCACTAACAGGCACCCGAACGAAGGGTCGTTTTCCAGGTTTTGTACCACATAGAATCTCAACCGAAATCAGTTTGTGGTCAGATATGCCGTCTTCGACCGTAACACTGAAGTCCTCCATAGTGCCCGAAAGGAATACCAGGTCTAGCAGTGACTGAGAACCCGATGTTACTCTAGTGGCCTGTTGAACAATTTGGGTTAGATTATGGCTGATCATTATTTCAAATAACTTTTCGCTGCTAGTAGCATCCTTATTACCGGCCGATAAAGAAATCCAGTCTATATTTGGTAGGTTAAAGTCTCCGGCCAGTACTAATTTTGTTGTCTTGTTTACATTTGAGTTCAAAAACGTCTGAAGGTCTTCCAGGAACTCGGGCGAAGTGGCAGGTGGTCTGTATACGGCTCCGATAAGGTAATTGGTGTTCGCGTACGTAAATTTACACCATACAGATTCCGATAAATTGCAATTAATTGGAACTGCTGAGATACATTTTTTTATGACAATTGCAACGCCCCCACCACGGGAATTTCTGTCCCAGCGAAACACTCTGTACCCAGGAGGAACAACCACATCATTCGGAATATCGTTGTTTAGCCAAGTCTCTGTTACGATCACCACAGAGGGAGATCTCGACAGCAATAAATGTTCGAGTTCAGTTACCTTATTAACAAGACTACGAGCATTGAACAGGAGAAGCACTAGCTACGCATGTGACGGTGCAGCCACTGCCCCTCCCACCGGGGCGCCGCCAACGCTATCAGAGTTGCGCGTTGCTGCTGGCGATCCTTTATCATATCGCTCCTTATCATATGGTTGGCGTTCATCTCGGTTGTAGTCCCAAGTAAATAAGCTTTTGCCTACCTTCAATTTGTCATAAACTAGCGATACCTTCTTTCCGCTGCCCCTGTCCGCAGCTGCGCTGTCCCACAACTTTTTCCGCACCGCGACCGTCTCCTTCGAATAATCATTGCTCACGCTAATAGAAGTTCCCTTTAGTTTGCTGCAGTTTCGGAGTATAGCATCTTTTTCTTTGAAATCGTAGAACCTCATTATGACTGGTCTAATATGCCCCGGCCGTTGCTTGCCCAATCTATGAATTCTTTCTATTGTTTTAACATGGACGTTCAGTTTTTTGCCAAATATATTGTCGACTACAGAAACTTTCAGGTCTGACTCCGATTCCGGGCTGCCTTCCTTTACGCCAAAAACCAAGAGGTTATTGCGTCTACATCTGTTTTCAGGTTCACTTAGCCTTACTGCCTGTGTTTTTACAGTATGTTCCAGAACTTCAATTTTTGCGTTCAGTTCTTGGACTGAAGCAGCTAAGCCAGCCAATCCATCGGTATTTGTCTGTATCTGGGCTAATTGATCATGAATGTCAGTCAACCGACGGTCAAATGCTGCCTGATTTTCCAAAATAGTCTGTAGCTGCTGGGCCACAGTAGGGCCGGGGTTTTCTTCGACATCCCCCGCCATCAACAAAGCATGTGAATATAAACAAAGCATGTGAATATAACCATACCAACAAAAATGACGAATAAGAATTGGACAGAATCAGAAAACTGCACAAATATAGCATATATGTAAATATATTCTACAGGTGAAGAAAATGGAAAAATATCTATCGAATAAGCGCGAGACTCGGCATATGTTGCAGTTTGTGTTTGCTCAGAAAAAAAGAGAACGGGAAAGCCATCGCGTGATTCTAGCCACGACAACTCCGGCTTCGTCGAAACGATCGACATAATGCTGAGGTGTCCGTGGTCGGGGAAGCATTTGTGGCAGATTTTTTTGATATGACCTAATGGAAGCATACAGTGCCCATATCAACCGCCAACGCATTCTCGTATTCTCCGAGAGGCACGAAGTCTTCCACCCCAAGTATTCATCCTACACTCTAAGCCAAAACGGAGCAACAGGGGTATAGGGGTTGCTCCTTTCAGGAAGCAATTGCATTGCCACTCTCATTACTCTCCTAAAAGGAGTAACTGCAGAGGGAGGAACCGTTGCTCTCCTTTCAGTTCCTCCTTCGGGGGATGAACAGTTACTCCCTCCAGTTCCTCCCTGCAGACCAACAGTTACTCCCACCAGTTGCTCTCTGCCGACCAACCATTACTCCCACCAGTTGCTCTTCTAAGAGCAACAGTTACTCTTTACCGTTCCTCCCACGTGTTCGCAGTTACTCTCTGAAAACCAACTGCACATGCTTCCAGTTACTCCTTGGGGAAATGAGTATTTATCTTGAGTATGCTTGTCACACGCTTAACACATGGCGAGAGCTCCTTGGAAGAGCACTGCTTGGGTGCTTCTAACACAAAAAGTGGACAATATTGAAAGGAAAATAAATGCTTTATTGTTCTTTTTATGAGGCGACGTGTGACCACACGTAAAAGTAGACTTCGCCACACCACAGCCAGCACTAAACAAACACCATAATACATCAAAGGTTTTCTGCGTCATCCGTGGAAAAACAATCTTGAATTTCTAGCATAGGGCAGTCTGTGTCATCATTGGTGAGAGAAGGGCAACTTCTCCAATTCTGAAGAACTCAAGTTTCGCAGCTGGTGTTTCCATCAGGCTAGTGCAGCAGAACGTCACCGCAGGCATATGTGAAGCCTCTCATTGCTGCAAGAAAAAAAATAGAAGTGTGAGGTTAAACATGCCAGAATCAATTCATAACAATGAGTCACACACACTGCAGCAGCGCTTACATTCTAGGATGTCTACTGCAAAACGAAACGTGAAAAAAAGGAAGGTTCGGCCAAACGTTACTTGGCAAGCCATATAAATGCTGATGTGGTAGACGCTCTTCACATGATGTCTCAGACAGCAATATTCTGGAAGAAAATGTGCAGCACCTCAACAAGGCATATTTGTAGCAGTTAAAGATACCCTTAGGTACAGTTAACTTGTTTTCTATACACAGCTGAGTGACATTTCTATGAGCCCATTCACCAATGGGCATTCTAAATGAGGTCATGTGTGTGGCAAATAACACGTACTGTCCGCTCATGTTAAAATACTTATTTAGCTCGTGCACATAGTTGCTCTCGATTCTACTGTTCTATCATACGCTGCTGCGTCTTGAATTGTGCAATACCTGTAGGCACAAGCCAAGCATGCAAAGCCTGCTTGAAAGCAACCATTTGCAGAGGCTACATGATAATCTTCAGTATATTTCTTTGTACCTGACGCAAACGGCTGGACAAAACTATAGACAAATAAATGTAGACCGTGCTACCTTCAAAAAATGCTTTAAATTTAGAAAACTAGGGTGCATTCGTTCACTCGGTTGACGAGTCACAGCCACGAGATATGTAAACGAAGCAATATATCTTAAGGCATGCACAGATATTCTGATTCTTTGTTTCACAGTGTCACAGATAGCTTGCCAATACATATATATTTGAGAGCAACAAGATGTGAAGCTTTCATTAGTTCAACGTCTTGTTGGTTCACAGCCAAACAGGTTACTGCTTGTTAGACAAATTGGAATAAGCACACCATGGTTTCCAAAAAAAAAAGCATTATTAGAAGTTAGCTCCCGGTGTGAATGTCTGCCTATTTATTTTGTACTGCCTTCTACATGTGCCACAAAGACATTTGTTGAGGATGTGCTACCAGTCAAGCCAAGATCGCATACTTGGTCAATGTGATGGAAATACAAACATTAGAAACACTGCCACCTCTAGTAAGAGCATAACACTTCAGTATCTTGGACTAGCAAAGAGGTGCACAAGAAAGTTAAGCCCACTCTTGCGGAACTTTGAACGCGAATATTTCAGAGTGTGGGAGGTCAACATGCTGTGGCACTTTTAAACCCACGAAACATCTGCAGAAAACAGGGTAAAGGCAAGTCAAGAAACGCTGTTATGAAGGCCTGCGCATGGACAGCTTTGTGAATCTAGGCCCAAGTGTTATGCTTTGTGCAAGCCAAAATCCATGTAAATAGGGAGAGCATACTTTTAGGAGTACCAGCATAAACAAATCTTGGCAGTTGGCTTTTTAGTACAAACAGCAATTCCTGCAATGAAAACATAAACATTTTATCTTAACGGTAACAGTGTGAGCACACACACGGGCCAGCGGAGCCATGTCGAATTGTCAGTGCCAGTGTAACCATGTGGCATAATGAACTATTCTCTGGCCAACACATGCACAGTTTGCCCCTAAAAAGCGATGCTTTCATATACGTAGTACAAAAAGTCTGCACTTACCAAAATTCACTTGCTTTCTGTACTTTAGCATCGTTGGGAACATCTTTATCTGAAGTATAACCAAATTTGTGTCATATCCCTGAAAAAAGAGTAAAAGACATGCATCAAATATTGTTTCATTTGGTAGCAGTGAAGTCAGGTTAAGAACAGCCAAGTGGGAATCAGCCTAATTATGTGCATGCGGCAAATCCCAAACGGCGTTATTGAGGTTGTCGAAATTTTCGTCGATTGGTATTAACGTCGATATGCGACTTCAACGGCATGCCAAGTTTTCACAGCGCATAAAGATTTCATGATGCAGAATAATGACAGCGCTAACGAGAACATACAGCATTTATGATTGTCTTTTACAATATTCAGTTTTGCTAAGGTTTTGTATCACTAAAGAAATCTGAAAGATTTGGGTCATTCCTCCTCCAATTGTTCTGTCAATATGTAAACTGCTCGCTTGATGGTGCGCTTATAAAATAGTACGTTCAGCGCAGAGGTGAAGCAAGTGACGCAGTGATGTGGGCAGATTTTTTTTTTAGGCGTGCGGGGAGGGGGGGGGGGCAGGGTCCGCTTATCTGAATAGGCCGGGCAAGCGAATATGGTCGTCAATTTGGGCTCCCTACGCCCGGCCTAAAAAAATTCTGTGCGCAACCGCCTGGCTATGCCAGTGAAGTGATGCGACAATGATTTGTTCACTTACTGATTTACATACACTTTACATCTCTAAAAAATGCGGCCCAAGGCCCCAACACTCAGCCGTTAACATTACATAAAGCCAATGGTAGAAAAGTGCCAGTATGAATGCAGCTACAACCCCGCCCCAATGTTTTTTTCAAGCGAGGTAGTGTTGCGGAAATGAACTTTTAACTGCAAAAGTACACTGGCACTGCAGTGGTGACAGGGGAAGCAAGAGGGTATGCAGGCGGTAATAGAGGTAATTTAGTCCGATACGGCTAGCAATGGATACGGTGAATAAGAGCAAATCATTTCTCTTTCAATAGCGCAACCACTCCACAATGTATTGTAAGAGCATTAAATGTTGCTGGAAATGCCACTCACCTGCACGCTGATGCATGCACAGTCCTTTGTCCGAGGAGCGAACAGGCTTGCAGATGGCTGAAGACGTGTTTACGATGTGTTTGTTCCACCCAGCAGCAAAATCCACAACTACTTTGCGCTCCATAAAGATAAATATACACTAACCTTCATCACGAATAAGTAGAAACGCAAATCTGCGACACACACACACGATCAAAACATAGCTCACAAGTTCGCACGTCCATGTGCTCGCCAACCACAGACCATATGAAAATGAGTAAGTAGTGCGAACGCGAACCTAGTTGCGCCGAGAAAAAAAAACGTCGAGCAGTGACAGCTCAGGCGTCAGCGCAATAATTTCAGTGTGTTTTCCTAATACAATTATAAAAAAAAACTGAGGTACACTAAAACTCATAAATAAATATAAAAAGTTGAGTGTAATTTTTATTTATAGCTAGTCAACATAAACACTGAATAAAAATTACTTTGTAACTTACATCGTTTGCTACGCTAGCGCCACACTTTTCGTGCGGGCGCAGATGGCGCAGATTTGTCATTCTGCCCTCAAACTACACGGTGAAGCGTGCTACTAAGTGTATGGCTGATGAGAAGCGCGTCTGGGTCCGCTTTTTTTTTTTTTTCTCCGATATATCTGGGCTGGGGGCTCCTTATGCACGTGTTTTGGTGCTTGATCGACTTTGACGCCCTTACTTCGCGGACGAACGGCGTGTCTAGGTTTTTTTTATTGTTGTTTTGCACGTGTTTCGGCGTTCGGTCCGCTTTGACGTGCCAACTCTCCATTCTGCTGCTGCGTGTGTTAGGTATTTGCCGTACTGTATTCTCAGGCCTTCTGTGTTCAGCCAGCGCTGCTATCTTATTATCTACGGATGCTAAAATAAATCACTGTTTTGGTTTGGTGAAGCTTGGCACACAGAACAAACAATAATCTGGCCCATGAATATCAATGTGGGCGGCATGCATATTTGTGTGCGGTGTCCTGCCGGGGAGTAACCGTTGCGTGACCAGAGCATTTACAGCGGTTCCTCCTTCCGTTGCTCCCTTACAAACTTAAGATGAATACAGTTGCTCCCCCATTCTCGAACAAGTCGGCCATCTTGTTCCGCTTGGTCTTTTCGGAGAGTAACAGTCGGTCTGAAGGAGTAAAAACAGCCGTTGCTCCCATTTTGGCCATTTTTGGCTTAGAGTGTAAGTGGAGAAGCGGGTCCAAATTTCTCGGCCTGCTCGAGGGAGAAGATGCGGCGATGGCGATGGCTTTAGTGTTGTTGGCACCATGCGCAGCCCGTGCACACAGCACCACCGACGGCATGTTGGCTACCGCAGCACAGCAATACCGCGATGATCAGGCGGTAGGCAGACGCTTTAGGGCCATGGTAGGGTACGTGTTGACTGGAACTACATCGTGCACCAGCTGCGAGATCATTCCTCATCGTCTTGAACTGGGGGCGTGCAGCCGCATGCGATGACTGGATTCCTCGACTTCGTGCATGGTAAAAATGACTGGCGCTACCTATTTGGTGTCGCCTTCCACTGAAATAAAAAAATTAGAGCCTTCGTGTTAGCCCTGATAAAAATGCAGCATTTACGTTCAGTAGTAGCTCGTTTCGAACACTGCCCGATTTGGCCCCTTCACAGTGACGGCCTTGTCTTCAAGCCATACGCACAAGCGCTACAGATGTGCCGGCAATCGGCTCCAAGTGCGACGGAAGTGCGCAATAAAACCATGAGCAATATAAATGGAACTTAGTTCATCTCGTATGTGTTCATATTACTGTAAAGTCCATGTAGCAGCCGCTGTTCCTCACTCGACTCACAGCACACAATTTATACGCATGCGTGTGTGATTTATCACGTGCGAAGCTACAGATACAGACTTCCGTGTTAGCACTGTCCCATGCATTCGCTTGATGAACTAACATTAGCCTAGAGGGACTTTGACGTCGTTGTTTGCTCCATAACACAGGGCGCAAAATTTTCTTGACTCAAACCATCTTCTCTTATGGTGACTCAGTACAACATATAGATAAATTTGATGCTCTGTCCTTTTTTTAGCGCAATTATTGTCAATGTGCAACAATAAATGTCAACTTTGTGCGATATACAAATTTATATTTTATTCGGACTTCCTCGTCGTAGAACTCCGACCATGCTGCTGGGAGCGTCAGCACTTATCACGACACTTCATACAAGAAAAAAAAAACAATGAATCATGATGTTTAATATTTCAAAAAGAAAAGCGACGTGCCACTTGCAAGAAGCCAACTTAAAACTAATCTGAAAAGCTTATTGAATATCATCTTCCTGAAATATATTATGCACTGCGGTAAAAAACAAAATAAAAAGGACACAACGAGTTGATTCACGGAGAATAGCGGTGGTTTTCTAAGCTTTTTGTATGCTTGCATTTCATGATGGCCGCTTTGTGCTTGCCTCCTAAATATTTTTTTGGTAAACATAGTCGCTAATTGACGACCTTCTCAAATCATAAGAAATATCTAGCAACACTTAACGTCTGCCTGGGCAAGTGTTTCCACTGCGATCAACGCTATCTGTGGTAAAAGATGCACAAATACTCACCTGTGAGCTGCGACGTTGTAAGAGGTAGTCTGCCAGTCATTCCCGGGCTGAAGAAACATTGGTGTGCCAGTAGAGAAATCTGAAGAACAGATCCCGAGGGGCCTGCCGCGTTTCGTAGAGCCAGGAAATCGTGGAGACCAGTGGTAGTCGGCTTCGAAAGAGGTACTCGGTGTCGCGTAGCGCCCGAACCTTTCACGTCGCGGAACTGCGGGTGGAAAGCCATGGCAAGTCCTTCTGGGATGCCGATGCAACATCATGGCATCAGACCGAGGCCGGTTGTTTCCCGATCGGCGCCGGAAGCTCACCGTCAGAGAACTCCCACTGGGCGCTTCCTTGGAACGTTGCTGGACTTTCGAGGAAACAGATTGCCTGACGAACGAGCCTATTCGTAGTAGCAAAATGGCGATTGGTGCGTGATGCACGAGACTTGCTTGCTTGCTCGTGCCTATGTTTTGGCTCGTCGCCGCTACAGGGGATTGGGCACCATTCTGATGGTTAATATGATGGCTATGAAATAATTTTAAGTTTGATGAAATAAAACGAAATAAACAGATATCCAGAGAATATGAAATTCAGCAATCATAAGGTCACGTGTGCTTAAAGTAGGTACACAACTATAATTAAAATAATTTCTAAATTTTAAGAAATTGCACTTCCACTAAAAGTTACCTAACAAGACAAGAAAGCCTCTTGTGTCTCAAAGGCATTCTTAAACTGCTTTGCTGATGTTCCTGTTGATGTGGCCCTAGACAAGAAGCCCGAAGGGAAAGAATGATTTCAGAATTAAGGGTAATGCATATTTTCTGAATAAACATTTTCGCTGTCTTTTCCTATGGCTCGTGAAACGTCGGCAAGTATATAAGGAATCATCGATGTTTTCGGGCTTCTGACAGTAAAGCAAGGAAAAGATAGGAGCTGACCAAACCTGTAAAATTAGAAATTAGGAGGTGGAATGAGGACACAATATTTTGTGAAGCACACTTGCAATTTTCAAGAAGAACGTCCTTTATTGTACCATTTATTGATTGATACAGCAGTGTGAAACAGAGCTATAGCAGGTGTGAAGTATTGATACATGATAATTTACAACAGGCATCATATAGTACTGAAAGAAAATGCATGAAGTGAAAAACACACTGCCCAAAGAAAAAACATTAAGGCTGAAAAAACGAACGAACACATTGGAAGCTAACCGCAAATAGCAACTGTAATATTCAAAAATACATGACCGTATTTCTGAACTGTTAAGGTAATTTTCACGAAACTCTAAAGTAAAAATATGTATGAACTCTGGACTCAGTAACACAAACTGCTGACAGCCGTGTTGTTCACTTTCTTCTTTTAGCGAACTTCGAATGCGACAACTTTTTCAAGCTTTGAAAAACTTCCTCGTTTAAAACAATGTGGTATTCTTAAAAGGGCACTGATGCTACGAAATCGAAGTAAGTATTTTCAATCATTCTAAACATATAAATTATTGTAGCCTGGGTTTCAATTCGCATACGGTCCATGAATATCAAACTCCTAGAGTATACTGGCTGCCGCGAATCGTTCAATGTGATTTCCACACCCGTCGCTTGGTGAGGCAAGACTTCAAGGCCGTTCGTTTCATGACTGATCCACCATGGGGGGTTAGGGCCTGGTTAAAAAGGTCAACCAACCAACCAACCAACCAACTTCAGGTAAACTGTCCGTACTGGTTTGCTTGACAAGCAGCATCGTGGAAGAGGTGCTACAATTGCAGGTGCACTTGCTTGCACGAGAGACTGCCATTAAGGTGTTCAACTCGTCCAATGATTGCGTGCACAGTGGTCATGATATCAAGCTTCAGCACTTGCGGCTTCAAGTACCACCGTCTGAAAATTTTGATTTCTGTTTCTTCACTCCTCACAAGCCTCTGTTTTCAACTGGACTGCGTAGAACAGAGGTATAGGCAACACGCGGGCAGTATCATGCGACCCTCGGCACAACGTCTAATCCTTTGCACCTTTACGTATCACTCTCTATCTGAAAACTGATGGGGCAGTTTTTACATAAAGTGGCGATTTCGCTTGTCACCTTCAATATGTTATTGCAACAATGTGACATTTGTGCGGAAAATAAACCTAACCCCTAGTGCATGTTAGTAAATTGTCATCCATTCGACGAAAAGTTTCTCTTTGCTTGCAAATCTTTCTTTTACTCCCCGATTTGTCGTCCCACACTCTAAGAAAAAAAAAGAGTAAAAAGGGGTTCTGACAAGCAAATTCTCTTCGGGTACTCACTTGATTTCTTTTGGAAGGTAGACGCTGAAAGAGTGCGAAAAATCGCCATTTCTACGTAATCGCACAACTTTCGCGAGGCCCGTTTCGATTGCCCTCCGTTCCGAAGGCACCGTCGTATACATGATACAGCGCGTATGCCGTTCGTCTACCCACCCTAGCTCAGTGTCGTTGTGGCAGGTTCCCCGCTAACCCAGGCTACAGTTTGCTAAAAACGGTCGTGAAATGAACTTGAGTTACTGTATATTCTAGCATATACAGTAACTCTAAAATTAACGAGATGACCGTGCTGCTTCTCGGCTAATTCTGCGGCGGGAGACAGCAGCGGCGGCGCTGTAGTCACTTTGTACTGAAGATGACATGAGCGTCTGCATTTGGAGCGCCCGCGTCGTCAACTGCAAAACCGTTAAATTTCTCACTTTGAGCGAGCTTATTGCACTGCTGAGCCTTTATCGTTGCATGCACACCTGTGACGCGCCATAGTGCAAACGTAAACACGCAGGTGTGCCAAATTGCGTCGGTAAATTGCCTGTTTCAGAAGCCTGTAACCCGCCCCTCCATGGCGGTCTAGTAGCTGAACTACTCCGCTGCTGACCCGCAAGTTGCGGGATAAAATCTAGGCTACAGCGGCTACCTTTTCGATGGAGGCGTGAATGCTGTCCATATAGAGTGGTTTTGGGACGTTATAGCCACTTATCAATCGAGCTTGCTAATACACAAAAAAACATGTAGTACAATCTTAATTTGCACGAATCCACCTACCTGCTCAATCGATATTGTACTGTTCGAAAGCATTGCTTTAGGCTACGCTACATCAAAAGTGGCTCCTGTGAACCACAAAGAGTAAAGTAGTATTTTCCCATATGACAGTTACTATTCGCTGTTCAATTCCATTGTGTTTGTTCATTTTCTTATCTTTATTATACTACCGGTGTGCATTGTATCTTTAACTTCATGTAGTATCTTTCAGTACTGTTGTGAGTTTTCCTAAATATTAGGTATAAATATTTCACACCTGCTATAGATATGCTTGACACTGCAGTACGAATTTATAAATAAAATAAATAAATCATGGAACACAAGTTTTTCTTTTGATTGATGTAATGAATGATGTCCTTTTTGCAAATTGAAAGTGCGCTTCACAAAATGTCGTTGCTAGATTCTTCCGCCGCCTAATTCCTAATTATGCAGGTGTGGTCAGGTCCTTTCTCATTTTCTTTACCGTCAGGAGCACGAAAACATCGATGAATTTTTGCTTACTTGCCGACCTTTCAAAACCCAAAGGAAAAAATTGTGAAATTTTTTATTCAGAAAACTGAGCGTTACCCTAAATATTGAAAACATTCTTTCCCTTGAGGCTTCGTGTCTATGGCCACAGCAACAGGGATCGTCTGCATAGCAGTACGCGAATGCCTTAGAGACACAAGAAGGTGTTCTTGTTAGGTTATTTCTAATGGAAGTCTAGTTTCTTGAAATTCAGTTATTCATTTCAATTATTTGTTCGTTACCTACTCTTATCACACGTGAACTTACGATTGTTGAATTTTACAATCCCTGGATATCTGTTTCAATTCATTTTCCTGCGTCAAACTTGAAAGTATTTTATCGCTATTTTATTAACCACCGGTTTAATGGCCACTCTCATGTTGTGGCTATGAGCCAAAACATAGACGCAAACGAGAACTCAAGGAAGTCTCTTGCGCCGCGCACCCATCGCCATTTTGCTAGTCCAAAAAGGCTCATTCGTCAGGCAATTTGTTTCCTCGAAAGTCCAGAAACGTTCCAAGGACGCGCCCACAGGGAGTTCTCTGACGGCGAGCTCACGATGCCATTCGGTAAACAACCGGCCTCTGTCTGGTGCCAAGATGTTGCCTCAGCATCCCAGAAAAACTGGCCACGGCTTTCGACCCACAGCTCCGCCAAGTGAAAGGTTTGGGCGCTGTGCGAGGCCGAGTACGGCTTCCGAGGGCGACAACTCTCGGTCAGCAATATTTCCGGGCTCAACAAAACATGTCATTCCCCTCGGGATCTGTTGTTCAGACTGGTCTGCTGCCACACTGATGTTTCTTCCTCCCGGAAATGACTGGCAGACTGTCTCTTTAAACGTCGCAGCTCACAGGTGAGTATTTGTGCATCTTCTACAAAAGATAGCGTTGATCGCAGTTGAAACACTTGCCCAGGCAGACGTCAAGTGTTGCTAGATATTTCTCAAGACTTGAGAAGGTAGTCCATTAGCGACAATGTTTACACAAAAATATTTCAGAGGCAAGCATGAAGCGGCAAGCATGAAAAAGCAAGCACATAAAAAGCATAAAACAAAGTGATTGCTACTCCGCGTGGATCATCTGTTCGTGTAGTTTTTTGCTTTTTTTACTGCAGTGCATACTATATTTGAAGAAGCAGATATCCAATAAGTTTGCAGATTGGTCTTAAAGTGGCTTCTTCAGAGTGGCGCGTACAATTTATCTTTTCACCCACTTTTTTTTATTTACACTACATTGGCTCTAATAACTTACCCTATCCAATACTTGGCATTATTACCTGTTAGGTCTCAGTATTTTTGTGTCAAAACAAAGAACAACGAGCCCTTAGGTGTACACTTTTTTCCCTTATTCATTAACGAGGGTCCCGTACTGGCAGACTTGGTGCCGTTAGGTTGTATGCGAGAGATTATTGATCAGCTGCACACTCGTAATAAGTTCACGTGCCAGGTTACGCCACACAGGCTTATAAAAGGGTGTTCCACAGTCGCCGCTATTGCTGCTCACGGCAAGTTATTTTTTCACCCACTTTCTTTTCTTGCTATTTAAATTACATTGGTTGTAATAACTTCCCCTATACATTCCTTGGCACCATTGTCTGTTATATCTCATTCTCATTGTGTCAAAACACGGAAAAACGAGCCCTTAGGTATACACCTCTTTCGCAAATAATATATATATATATATATATATATATATATATATATATATATATATATATATATATATATATATATATATATATATATATATATATATATATATATATATATATATACATATATATATATATATATATATATATATATATATATATATATATATATATATATATATATATATATATATATATATATATATATATATATATATATATATATATGTATGTATATATACTGTTACGCAGTATTATTCATTCGCCAAATAAAAATTACAAAACATAAAACTCATCACTATGTTGTACAAACAGGGTGGGATAGTCAGTGTAAGGGAGCTGGTTTCGGTAAAAAAAATTATGCGAACTGTGATGTGGAGCAGATCACCACGTCAAAGTCCCCTTTCCAACGTGAGTTCATGAAGTCAAGAGAGGTGACAATGCTAGCACGGAATGCCGTATCTGTAGCTCCGGTTGTGATAAAACACTCACGCATGCGTATCAAGGATATACTGTGAATATAGTGAGGAATGTCGGCCGCTACATGGACTGTGCAGAAATATGAACACAAACGAGTTAACGAAGTTCCATTTCAAGGTCTCATGATTTTATTGCGCACCTTTGTTGCACTTAAAGCTGATTGCCGGCACATCTGTAGCACTTGTCTGTATAAATTTATGCATACAGTGCTATCCTGAGCTTGACGACAAGGCCATCGCTGTCAATGTGACATATCGGGCAGCGTTCCAAACGAGCTACTACTGAACGTAAATGCTGCATTTTTATCAATGCTGCATTTTTATCGATGCTGACATGAAGGCTCTAATTTGTTCCGCAATCAAATATTTATTTCAGTGGAAGACAACACCCAAGAGGTAGCCGCTGCCATTCATACAAAGCACCAACTGGTGAAATCAAGTCATCGCTTCCAGCTGCACGCCCCCAGTTCAAGACGATGGCAAATGATCTCGCAGCTGGTGCAGGATGCCGTTCCAGTCAACACGTACCCTACCAAGGCCTTAAATTGTCGGCCTTCCACCTGATCATCGCAGTATTGCTTTGCTGCGGTAGCCAACATGCCGTCGGTGGTGCTGTGTTGGCTACCGCAGCACAGCCTAAAGCAGTTGCCGTCGATGCATCTTCAAACTCGAGTAGGCCGACCGCTTTTCACCCACTTTGCCACCTGGGATGAGTACTTGGGGTACAAGACTTCGTGCCTCTCGAGGAATACGAAAATGCGTCGGCTGTTCATATGGCAACTGTATGCTTCCATTGAGTCGTATCGAAATAAAGCTGGCACCGATGCTTCCCTGACCACGGACAGTTGCGCGTATGTCACTCGCTTCGACGGAGCCGTGGTTGACGTGACTAGAATTCCGTGATGGCTTTTTAGCGTTCTTTTTTTTGAGCGACCACGCACTGCAGCGTATGTCGAGTGTCACGCTCATTCAACATATATTTTTCAATTCGCTTTCACTTACAGAATATATTCAGATGTATGCCATATTTGTGCACTTTTCTGACTCTGTCTTATTCGTAATTTTTGCTGTTAGAGTTATACTCACACGCTTTGTTGATATAATGGTTCTGTAATGACAAATAGCGTCCATATATGCAGAAACAAGTAAAAAAATATTAAATCTATAAATCCAACTTATTGTGGGATTATGTTTCATGCGAAGCATTCAAGGAGTGGCGGCTTTCTATGCTGCATTTTTCGGCTTTGACGCAGCAATACGAGGTGGATAAACGTGTCTTTGTAAATGGGGTAATTGTGTTCACATCGCGCCTTTTTCAGTCACGTCGACTGCACTGGCGTTTAAAAGTGACATTTTGTTCTGACGTATAACGTCAGCACCAGGTCAGAGCGCGGACATTAGTTTAATCGAAACGAAGGATTCACTACGTTGCGATAACGTCATACGTAGCATTCGTTAGCGTATTCAAGCATTGCTCGAATCGATCAACGTTTGAATGTATTTTTTCGAGCCATACGGCTGCATATGCACTGCTTATTAGACTGCAGTAAATGCGAAGCGTCGGCATTCATCCGACATTATTCATATATCGTGAAAGTGTGTATGAAACGACGATTACTTTGTGAATTTCTTAGCCCACACTGCAACCACAATTGCCGCCTCAGATTTGGGCGCACGTTAAAGATCCCCAGGTGGTCGAAATTTCCGGAGCCCTCCACTACGGCGTCTCTCATAATCATATGGTGGTTTGGGGACGTTAAACCCCACAAATCAATCAACCACAATTGCCTTTGCACTGATAAGACGTCTGTCTTGGATCCTTTTTCGTAGTGGTTTCAAAACCTGGCGTAGCTTTTTGGTAGGAAACATAAGTGCCGCGCGAAATGGGTTCCGTTCGTGCTCGGATAATGCTAAGCTTCAATGTTGCATGAATTCAACTTCCACCGTGGCTCAGCAGAGCAGTGGCGGCAGGAGGCTCCTTTGAGATGACTAAAGTTTTCAACCTGCTTGAAATATCAGACGCTGCTACTTGTGTTCACGCGTTTGTGGTCGTTTTTCAACGTTATGAAAGGTCTTGATATTACCGTAGCCTTTAGAGTATCTCAAGGTGAATGGAAATCAAAAAAAAAAAAATAGCCGACTCATTCCACATCGCGCCTCGCTGCTCCGCGAGGAAAATTAAGCGCCCCGTTTAAATTAGCGCCCCAAAAGCCAACTGGGGTTAAGAGGGTTCAAATTAGCAAGCAAGTAACCAAGGCCCGTGAAAGTATGCAGCACCCATTTTCTGCACAAGTACAGCAACTTACACGTTTGCAGTTCTCGCGCTTAGTTCATCTGCTCGATACGATACAAATTTGAGGATATTTATACTCCCAATACGCTATCAGGCATTTCCTTACACAATAAAGTTTGTTAGCGCGTTCCTAATTTCTCAAAAACATAAGTCCAAGGGCCACCGAAGCGAAAGGAATTGCAGTCTTCGCCAAAAGTGTATATCTTTCCGGTATCACCCCATTGCGGGGTGATCTTATCAATCACTGCCATGTTGGATCTATAGTAGCGCAACTAATAGGTCGTGCAAGTTGCGAGTAGAGTCATGTAGAACGATGCTGCATCTTCCTAATAGTCTCGCCTTTAAATTAACAATGTCCGGGCATGGTGTTTCTGGGAAAACGTAAAGTGTCAACCATTTCGGCTCTGGCGTCCTATAAAAGTGAAACGAAGAAATTTTGCTGATGACTGTGACAGTGTTAAGCGAGATGTTCAAATAAATGCCTCAAATATCCTCAAATGCCTGTACGAACACAGGTAGTTATTTTTCTTCGCTGTCTTCTTTACAACTGTACAAATCTGAAAGCAATATGACTGAATGCGAAATATACGACACTCGCCCCAACCAAATATTAAAAGACACTCTAGTGAATAACCATCAAACCAGTAGGTATCGTGTTGTTATCATGTTCTTTCTAGTATGCTTAACTTCCTATTCAAAAAGTTGGTCTTCCCTTACGATTACGTATCGCCCGCAGCAGCAGACATGGGGGTTTAACGTCCCAAAACCATCATATGACCATGAGAGACGCCGTAATGGAGGGCTCCGGAAATTTCGACCACCTGGGGTTCCTTAACGTGCAGCCAAATCTGAGCACACGAGCCTATAACGCTTCCGCCTCCATCGGAAATGCAGCCGCTGCAGCCGGGAATCGATCCCGCGACCTGCGGGTCAGCAGCCGAGTATCTCAGCCACTAGACCACCACGGCGGGGTAACACACAATCTTCTCGTCCTAAATATAGGACACCGAGCTCAGTGGCCATAAGAGCTCTCAATGCATTCAGGCTAATCCAGAGCTGTAGCTCTTGTTAGGGCTTCCACTTTTTTGGTAATATAGCCCAGAATCTTGCCCAAATAACCTAGATAATATGTAAGGGTCTCCAATATAGCGAAGATGTACATAATATATTTTATTTGCTTCACGAAATATATAAATAGTGTGCGATGGGCCTTGAAGATGACCACGATTAAGTGCAGTTCAATTCGTTTTCTTTCGCAGGCATGGGCAAAATTTATTTTGGCGCTGAAAAGCAGAAATAAGTTATCTATTATGGTTTTGAATCTTACAAAGTGTCCAATAATTAGACTGAGGTCATCCAAGCGCAAATAGAAGGCTGTGTATCACGAGCGCAATTACTTGCTTTTGGGCAGTTTTGGCACAGTGACTCTTACGTAGTTGCTTTATTTTAGTTTCACACCGATAACTTGCCCTAACAAAGTAAAGATAAATAGCTGTACCAAAAATTACCATCTTTCACTTTTTAACAACTAAGCCTTGGTGTCCTATATAGGACATGGAGCCATTTTCGATAGGGGGGGGGGGGGGGGCTCAGAAACAAATAATATTTATGCTCTTGAGGGTCCAGTAAATTCAAATCAACAAGAAACAATTTTTTCTGCTGGTTGAAAAATTCAGGCCTGTAGGTGTTAATCACCTGTGCCACATACCCACATAGTGGCCCCTTGGTATTCGATTATTCATGTCATGACTTGAACTGGTATAGCGCATTACGGGGAAGAAGAAACGGCCGAGCACACCAACACAAGAGGACAGAGCGCTATGTCCATAGCGCTCTGTCCTCTTGTGTCGGTCTGCTCGGCCGTTTCAACCAGTTCAAGCACGACGAACCAACTCGCCCAATCTTCAACACTCGTGGACTTCATGTAATGACCACATTTGCATGTTCGTCACACCCTCAGGCCTTTAATATACCGACTTTGAGCGCATAGATAGATAGATAGATAGATAGATAGATAGATAGATAGATAGATAGATAGATAGATAGATAGATAGATAGATAGATAGATAGATAGATAGATAGATAGATAGATAGATAGATAGATAGATAGATAGATAGATAGATAGATAGATAGATAGATAGATAGATAGATAGATAGATAGATAGATAGATAGATAGATAGATAGATAGATAGATAGATAGATAGATAGATAGATAGATAGATAGATAGATAGATAGATAGATAGATAGATAGATAGCCCCGCCACGGTGGTCTAGTGGCTAAGGTACTCGGCTGCTGACCCGCAGGTCGTGGGTTCGAATCCCGGCTGTGGCGGCTGCATTTCCGATGGAGGCGGAAATGTTGTAGGCCCGTGTACTCAGATTCGGGTGCACGTTAAAGAACCCCAGGTGGTCAAAATTTCCGGAGCCCTCCACTACGGCGTCTCTCATAATCATATGGTGGTTTTGGGACGTTAAACCCCACAAATCAATAAATCAATCAATCAATCAATCAATCAATAGATAGATAGATAGATAGATAGATAGATAGATAGATAGATAGATAGATAGATAGATAGATAGATAGATAGATAGATAGATAGATAGATAGATAGATAGATAGATAGATAGATAGATAGATAGATAGATAGATACGCTCAAAGTCGCTGAAGTTCACTAAGAAATGCTTAGCATTTAAAAATCGCCCGGCGGCGGCCGCAAAAACACATGCCGTTCAAAGTCTAGAGCTTCTCCCTTTGTCGGCGAGGCGCGTCCTACACATTTTAAAAGACTACCGCACACGTGCTATCACCATCGCAGCATCTCTGCACCTCAAACTGCGAATTTTAAGCCAACAAAAACTATTTCATACAGTGCATCTCTGCACATGCGCTACTTTTTTTTTAACCGTTCCCACCCGCAGAAGCACGCTTCATACTCGAGTATTGATGAAAATGATCTTAGACGTTGCCTCACACACATCTCAAATCGATATCAAGCACTCTCAGCAGTGCAGCTACAATTTGCGATTAGCAACTAATCCCCCTCAATAAGTTATCGCATCACTCAGTGTATGATTGATGTATTCACATACAGAATAACGCGCATAACGGTGTTAACTGAAGTGAGTTTTATATGGGCATCTTGAACAACCCCGTCTATGCATGATACTGTTGTAAATGGCTGAAAGCCTACTTCCGCAAAGCTGGTGCCGACGTCAACAATAGCGCAGTTTAATTAGTATTAACGAAAAGTGTAAACTCACCGTGAACAGGTGCACGTTATCTATTCCGGCAATAGACAGTTTTAGTACTGCGTACGTATTGCACGTGGCGGCGTCGCGTACGTAAGTATTCCACGTTTCGCGCAGTGCGCATGCGCAGAACGCGACGCGCACGCATCGCGTTACGTCCACGGCCGCTGCGTATACGCCAGAATGCGATGCGTGCGTGCGTACGTGTGAGGCACGGTGTAGGAAGGAGTGAGGTGATCGCGCCGCTCTCGAACACGTTCGCGACAGCCCGATACTTCTTTTCGCAAAATGCTGGCATGAAAGGCTACAGTTGCGTAATACAGCGGCAAAAATGGTCATAATCCAGCTAGCCTACTTGTATTGGCTCAGATTGGCCTTCATCAACACGCACTTCAACACTGATCAACTAGATGGCGCAACACGCTCCACGTTCGTTACGTACGCGGGTACTACAGCGTACTGAAAGCCCATTCGTGGCAAACGACGCCACGCAAGCAAGGCGCTGTCGTGATGCGCACGTAGCACCATTCCGCAGTACTAAAGCTCTCTAATAAGCATTACATTTGCACTCCGACAATATAGGATCAATATCGCATTAACATCCCTGATCCGTTTTTATTGCAGTCAAATAAACGTTGCAGATGCACTCCTATGGCTCGGTTAACTATATCCAAATGTTGATCAATTTAAGCAACGCTTGAATACGCCACCGAATGCTCCGTATGACGTTGTCGCAACGTAGCGTACCCATCGTTTCGATAAAACTGATGTCTGTGCTCTGACCTGGTGCTGACGTTATACGTCAGAAGACAATGTCACCTTTAAACACCAGTGCCGTCACCAGACTGATTGATTTGATTGATTTATTGATTTGTGGGGTTTAACGTCCCAAATAACCATATGATTATGAGAGACGCCATAGTGGAGGGCTCCGGAAATTTCGACCACCTGGGGTTCTTTAACAGTCACCAGACTGAAAAGTCGCGATGTGGACACAACTACCCCATTTACAGAGACACGTTGATCCACCAAGTATCGCTGCGTCAAAGCTGAAAATGCAGCATGGAAAGCCGCTACTCCTTGACTGCTTCGCATGAAACATGATGAAGATGATGATGATGGTGATGATGATGATGATGATATGTGGGGTTTAACGTCCCAAAACCACCATATGATTATGAGAGACGCCGTAGTGGAGGGCTCCGGAAATTTCGACCACCTGGGGTTCTTTAACAGTCACCAGACTGAAAAGTCGCGATGTGGACACAACTACCCCATTTACAGAGACACGTTGATCCACCAAGTATCGCTGCGTCAAAGCTGAAAATGCAGCATGGAAAGCCGCTACTCCTTGACTGCTTCGCATGAAACATGATGAAGATGATGATGATGGTGATGATGATGATGATGATGATGATGATATGTGGGGTTTAACGTCCAAAAACCACCATATAATTATGAGAGACGCCGTAGTGGAGGGCTCCGGAAATTTCGACCACCTGGGGTTCTTTAACAGTCACCAGACTGAAAAGTCGCGATGTGGACACAACTACCCCATTTACAGAGACACGTTGATCCACCAAGTATCGCTGCGTCAAAGCTGAAAATGCAGCATGGAAAGCCGCTACTCCTTGACTGCTTCGCATGAAACATGATGAAGATGATGATGATGGTGATGATGATGATGATGATGATATGTGGGGTTTAACGTCCCAAAACCACCATATGATTAGGAGAGACGCCGTAGTGGAAGGCTCCGGAAATTTCGACCACCTGGGGTTCATTAACGTGCACCCAAATCTGAGCACACGGGCCTACGACATTTCCGTCTCATTCGGAATTGCAGACGCTCCAGCCTAGATTTGAACCCGCAACCTGCGGGTCAGCAGCCGAGTCAGCCACTAGACCTCCGCGAAGGGGCTTCGCATGAAACAGAATGCCACAATATGTGGGGTCTATAGCTTTTATATTTTTTTTACTGTTTTGTACGTGCATGGATGCATTTTGCAATTACGAAGTAAATATATCCACAAAGCGTGTGAATATATTCCTAACAACGAAAATCAGGAATGAGAATAAGACAGAATCCGACCAGTGCACGAATATAGCATATATGTAAATATATTCTATAAGTGAAACAAAATTGAATAATAAATGTCGAATGAGCGTGGTACTTTATATACGCTGCTGTATATAAAGTACAAAGTACAAAGTGCTGTATATAAAGTAAAAAAAGAACACTAAAATGCCATCACGGAATTCTAGCCACGTCAACCGCGGCACCATGGAAATGAGTGACTAAAGCAGAACTGTCCGTGGTCGGGGAAGCATCGGTCCAGCTTTTTTCGATCCGACTCAATGAAAGCATGCAATGCCCATATAAACAGCCGACGAATTTTCACAATCCTCAAGAGGCACGAAGTATTGTAACCCAAGTACTAATCCCAGGTGGCAAAGTGGGCAAAAAGCTGTCGGCCTACTTGAGGGTGAAGATGCGGCGACGGCGACTGCTTTAGGCTTGTCGGCGCCCCGCGCGGACCGTTCACACAGCGCCACCGACGACATGTTGGCTACCGCAGCACAGCAATACTGCGATGATCACGTGGAAGGCAGACCTTTCGAGGCCTTGGTAAGGTACGAGTCGACTCGACCGACACCCTGCCCCAGCTGCGAGATTATTCGCCGTCCTCTTGAACTGGGAGCGTGCAGCCGGAAGCGATGACTTGATTGGACCACTTGGTGCTTGGTATGAATGGCAGGCGCTACCTGTTGGGTGTTGCCTTCCACTGAAACAAATATTTGATTGCGGAAGAAATAGAGCTTTCGTGTCAGCCTTGATAAAAATGCAGCATTTACGTTCAGTAGTAGCTCGTTTGGAACACTGCCCGATATGGCACCTTGACAGTGACGGCGTTGTGTTCAAGCTAAATTCAGGATTGCGCTATATGCATAAAGCCATACGCACAAGCGCTACCGATGTGTCGGCAATCGGCTCTAAGTGCAACAGAAGTGCGCAATAAAACGATGAACACTTGAAATGGAACTTCGTTTAACTTGTTTGTGTTCATATACTGGACAGTTCATGTAGCTGCCGACTTTCCTCACTCAACTCACAGCAGATACTTGATACGCATCCGTGAGTGTTTCATCGCGTTCGGGGCTACAGATATATAAAACATCTTGAAGAATTTTAATATTTGTCATTTTTATTTGGGGAATGAGTATTAGAGCGAAACCATTATTGTGAACTTTGCACGACACACACACACACACACACACACACACACACATATATATATATATATATATATATATATATTTATATATATATATATATATATATATATATATATATATACATATATATATTTATATATATATATATATATATAGTCGTCGTTCGCATAGTTCCCGACAATATATATATATATATATATATATATATATAGTTTTTAGTGTGACTTCCTCGCCCTAAAACTCTGATTTTGCTGCGGGAAACGTCAACTCTTATTACAACACTTCTTGGAAGAAAAAACACATATGAATCGCAATGTCTAACTTTTACGAAAAAATGGGGACGCCCCACTCTCAAGATGCCACTTCAAGACCAATCTGCAACCCATTTGGTATCTCCTTCTTCAAATATAATAAGCACTCAGTAAAAAAACAAAAAACACGAACAGATAATACACGCGTAGTAGCAGTGTCTTTGTTTTATGCTTTATATCTGCTTGCTTTCTCATGCCTGCCTCTCGTGTTTACCACTGAAATATTTTTTCGTAAACATTGCCGCTAACAGACGACCTCCTCAAGTCATAAGAAATATGTAGTGTGAAGAAGATGTGCCTGCAGCGAGCAGTATGGCCATGCCCGGGTCTCTCGGCTCGTGCTTCGGTTCGCTGCTGTGCCGGTCTCTGCTGGACGGTTCATCACGCTGTCTTGCCGTTGTCGTTAACGACAAATAAACATCTTCACATTTGGTGGAGGGTGCTGTTTATCCCCGTCGCTACACCCTGGAGCTGCGAAGCCGCATGCTATCGCCCATCATGACTGACAACGCCAACCCATCGGCGTCGTCGCCCCAGTTCAACTGTTCCGGCCATCCTAGGCTACGGAACGCGAACGTCTTCAGCGGTGCGGATGGGACCGACGTGGAAGACGGGCTCGAGCACTACAAGCTGGTGAGCGCCAATAACAAGTGGGATGAAGCCGACAAGCTGGGCCACGTCATATTTTATATCACTGGCGTCGCAGAATTGTGGTTTAACAACCACAAACACAACATTCCCACATGGAGCGTCTTCAAAACGTCGTGTGCCGAAGTGTTCGGTCGGCCGGCTGTCCGCAAGCAGCGGGCGAAACAGCGCTTGCTCGTCCGCTCTCAGCAGACTGGAGAAAATTTTGCCAGCTTTATTGAGGATGTCGTCGACCTTTGTCGACGCGCGAATGACACCATGCCCGAGTCGGACAAGGTCAAACACATCCTGAAGGGCATCGACGATGGCGCATTTAAAATGCTCTTGGCTAGGAATCCAAGCACAGTTTCTGAAGTAGTCAGCATGTGTAAGAGCTACGACGAGTTGAACAAGCAACGCACTCTGACTCGGCAGCCTCAGCCTGGTAGTGAGTAGCTGTCTAGTTTCGACTCCATACCTGACAATTCACCATTGCTTCAGCAAGTCCAACCCTTCGTCCGTGAGGAAGTCGTCTGCCAACTTTCCCTAGTGCCCTTTACTCATGAGACCACCCGTCTACCTGCCCCGCTTCGCACTGCCATATCGGAAGAAGTTGCACAAGCTGTTCCCCTTGCGCACTACGAGCCATCTCTATCTAGCCGTGTTCACTGCCCGGGTGTCGTACAGCCGGTAGGCGCTCCTGTCGCCAACAGCCAGACGTTCAGCTTGTGGCCGCGCCTCTAACCTATGCAGCGCAGCCTGTGGCTCCTCCTGTCGCCTCTTCGCAAGAGATGCAGCCCGTAGCGGCGCTCCTCACATATGCAGACGCTGTACGTAAGCTTCCGCAACCACCCTACACCACGCGCTCACAGCCCGCACACCCGGCTGCTTCAACTGCACATTGGGCGGCAGCACCAGTCGCCAATTCTTGGAGGACACCCGATAACCGACCGATTTGCTACGCCTGTTTCACTCCCGGACACGTTGCCCGTTACTGCCGCCGTCGACCTCAGACGTTCGGCAACTATGCCCGGTCGTCGTAACCCGGCAGCCAACCCTTCGCCCAATACGAGCCGGTCTCGTCACCTCGCTATGCCCCTACTGACCACCTTGACTTCCAGCCGCGACGCGCACCCTCTCTTCGTAGGTGATAGCCCTTTCCCATGCGTCGCCGTCCCGGATCCTCTGAAGATGAAAACTAAGCACCGCAGTTCAAGAGGCAAGAACTGCGCCGTTTTCGACTTGTCTAAGCCCTTGCTCCTCTCCTGCTTACGTGGTCGCAGTAACTGTTGAAGGTTATTGTACTTTCGCCCTTGTGGACACCGGCACCGCTGTTTCTGTTATTGCCGCTAATCTCTGCCATTTATTACGCAAAGTGACGACACTGCTTTCGGGACTGTTGCTTTACACCGCAAGCGCACAGCAAGTAACGCCTCTCGCAGCCTGCACTGCAAGAGTGTCCATCGAAGGCATTTTTTACATCGTGGAGTTCATTGTTCTCGCTGTCTGTTCGCATGATGTCATCCTCGGGTGGGATTTCCTATCCCACCATAATGCCGCCATAGACTGCGCACGCGCCGAAGTTGAGTTTTCACCCTTGTGTGATGTCCCATTACTGGATGCTCTTCATTAGCCGCCGAAGTGGCTCGTTCATGAAGATACCGATATTCCGCCTGGAAATTTCGCACTTGTTCCCGTTTCATGCAACGCCTACACTGACGCTACAGTCCTTTTTATGCTTTCCGATATCTTCAAATGTCGTCGAGCTTTGCCGCTACTATTCGCAACAATTGACCTTGCCGCCGGAAGAAGCAACATGTTCGTAAGCAATCCGCTTTGCACACCTGTCACTTTGCTTGCGGGGGAATGTCTCGGCCATGTGCAGGATCTCGACCCTCCGTCCTTAGTTGATGCCCCGGATGACTACTGCGACCACCCAAAAGCACTGTCGGCACTCGGGGAGTCGTCCAATGATACGTTTTCCAGCGCCATCGGTGACACTCTCACTCCTACCGAACATGCCGATCTGCTGGATCTTCTGCATGAGTTCAGGAGTTCTTTTGATGTGTCGCCACCTCAACTGGGCCGCACGTCACAACTCAAACATCATGTTGACACCTGCCTACACCAGCCACTGCGTCAAAGACCATACCGTGTCTCTGCTGAAGAGCGCCGCGTCATCAACGATCAAGTCGAAGTTATGCTTCGTAGAGACGTCATTTGACCATCTCACAGTCCCTGGGCGTCTCCCGTCGTCCTTGTGCGTAAGAAAGACGGATCTAACCGATTTTGCGTGGACTATCGTCGTTTGAATAAGATAACCCGCAAGGCCGTGTATCCTTTGCCGCGCATTGATGAAGCCATTGGCACCCTTCACGGAGCGGCATTCTTCTCGTCGCTAGACTTGCAGTTTGGCTACTGGCAGGTCCCAATGGCTGAAGCCGATCGCCAAAAAACGGGATTTATTACACCAGACGGACTATACGAATTTAACGCCATGCCCTTCGGACTTTGTAACGCGCCGGCCACGTTTGAACGTCTTATGGATAATACGCTACGTGGCCTCAAATGGAATATGTGCCTCTGTTACCTCGAGGATGTCGTGGTTTTCACCCATGACTTTCCTACGCACCTCCTTCGCCTCAGGCACATTTTGACTTGTCTGACCAACGCTGGCCTGCAGCTTATCCTGAAAAAATGCCGCTTTGCTGCACACGAGCTCGTCATCCTAGGCCACATCGTCTCTAAGCACGGCGTATCGTCTCTAAGCACGGCGTACCAGACCCAGCAAAACTTCTAGCAGTCGCAGAATTTTCCAAGCCGACGACCATGAAAGAACTTCGCAGTTTTGTAGGCCTATGCTCCTATTTCCGGTGCTTTGTTCGCAATTTTGCATCTATCATGTCACCGTTAACCCAGCTTCTTCGCGACTACGTGAACCTCTCTTCCTGGTCCCCTGCATGTGACGTTGCCTTCACTACTCTGCGCCGTCTGCTCACCTCGCCACCTATTCTTCGCCACTTCGACCCGACGGCTCCTACCGAAGTGCACACCGACGCCAGCGGCGTCGGGCTAGGCACTGTCCTCACTCAACGAAAGCCCGGCTATTCAGAATACGTTGTAGGTTACGCTAGCCGCACTCTGGCTAAAGCCGAAACTAATTACAGCGTGACAGAAAAATAGTGTTTGGCTCTGGTGTGGGTGCTTGGAAAATTCGGCCGTACCTATACGGCCACCCGTTCGGTCTAGTAACTGATCACCACGCACTTTGCTGGCTCTCCACGTTGAAAGACCCTTCTGGCTGCCTTGCGCGATGGGCACTACGCATCCAGGAGTACGACATTCGCGTCGTATACCGCTGCGGTCGCAAACACTCTGACGCTGATGCCCTGTCCCGCTCACCTTTACCACCAGATCTGACGTGCAGAAACACTTGCCTTCAGACCTTGGCATCGCTAAATCTCGACTGGATTGCCACCGAGCAACGTCGTGACCCGTGGATCGCCTCTCTTATCGAATATTTATCTGACGCGCCCAACCTTACAGTATCTCAATCCCTCCGACGTCAAGCTTTCCATTTCATCATCCGCGATCAACTTCTTCATCGACGCTACTACGCTCTCGATGGCCGCCGTTGGCTACTGGTCATTCCACGCATTTTACGATCGCAAGTATGTGCCTCTCTTCACGTCGATCCGCAATGTGGCCATGCCGGAGTGTTCAAAACATATGAATGCCTTCGCCATCTGTATTACTGGCGCGGCATGTACAATTTTGTACGCAAATTCGTGCAGTGCTGTCCTGACTGTCAGCGACGCAAATCAACACCGCCACGTGCGACTGGTGCATTGCAGCCACTTCCATGCCCTGCCAAGACATTTGATCGCGTCGGCGTTGCCCTCTACGGCCCCTTTCCATTGACACCAGATGGTCATCGGTGGATTATAGTGGCGGTTGACCACCTGACACGCTACGCCGAAACAGCCGCTTTGCCGAGCGCTACAGCCCAGGATGTCGCCTCTTTCATTTTACAAGGCTTTATTCTTCGACATGGTGCACCTCGAGAGCTCCTTAGTGACAGAGGCCGTGCTTTCCTCTCCGAGGTCGTCAAAACTCTGCTTTCGGAATGCCACGTCATTCATTGGAAAACGACCGCATACCACCCGAAGACTAACGGGCTAACGGAACGGTTCAACCGCACGCTGCGTGATATGCTCTCAATGTACGTGGCATCTGATGATAGCAACTGGGACCGTGTTGTCCCATACGTCACGTTCGCATATAACACCGCAATAAAAACCACCACGGCATTCTCACCTTTCTTTCTTCCTTACGGACGCCAGCCTTCCCATGCAATTGATACCCTACTTCCCTACCGTCCTGATGCTTCCGAGTGTCCATTGTTATGACCGCCATCAGTAGGCGCCATGCTGTCGCTGAGAAGCGTGGCCGGGCAGCGTTCCCACGCCTGGAACCCCAGTTTTCTTGGAACCAGCGTCGAGAGCTGACGGGGGAGCGGTGCTCTTTTAATCCTCAAATGCCCGCCAGGTATTGTCCCTGCTAGCCGGAGGATGAGACGTCGTATCGCCACGAAGCTGTAAGCCGCTCCAGAGAGGACAACAAAGACAGCGTCTTCCTTTGAAGAAACGGCGACCGCCGCCACAAAGTGCCCTGCTAATTGAGCGGACAGATTGGCGGACCGTTTGATGTCTGCTGTCCGAAGCTTGGGACCCCTCGACCAGCGACACACACGACGAGCAAGAGCCCCTCTGGCGCCACCTTTCACTGCAGTGATCTCGACTCAAAATTGGATGTTCACGTGCGCCGTGCATGCTCGTACCCCTCACCTGTTGTGTGTGCGTGATTGGTGTTCCCATCAAGAAGGAGGAGCCCGCCAGGGCTTATAAAGACGCTGCAGAGTGCGGGACGTTGCTCTGAACCATGTAACTTTTTAACCACCACGCTCCTGGTTTGTGAAGTCTTAACCTCCTGCTCTAAATATTTGTAAATAGTGCCATAAACCTGTTTGTTTTTTCGTATCCCCATCTTGTAAGCGCTCGTTTCCTCAACCCGAAGCTACACCACGCTACCACAAGAGACCGGGTTTTGTTTTCGTATCCTCCAGCGACCTTCCTTCCGACCCGCAACAACTGGTTGGCAGAGGTGGGATACGACTCAGCACCCCGAGCCGCGACAACTGATGATCAACGGTGGAATACGAAGCTACAAGAGACCACAACAGTCGGCCCAGGAGAAGCAGCTGGCTCGAGACATGGATCACGTATGGGTGAGTGCTTGGCTTTTCCTTTGAGTGAACCATGTTCTAAAAGAGGGTTAAATTTTAGAACTGGTAGTTAACTTTGCCGAAAGACTCAGTTTCGCCGTTTCGGGAAGTTATTTTTGGAAGTAGCGAGCACTCAGTACGATCATGGACTTACGGGAGCTGCAGAGGTCAGACTTGTTGCTGTTGTGTGAGGAATTGGGGATCGATACAAAGGGTTTGGCACAAAAACCCATAATCATTCAAGCGATTAATGATTTGGGGGCTGATGAGGAGGAACTAAGTGAAGAATGGGACCTCATCATCGAAAGAAAACTAAGAGCAGCTCAGATGGAAGGAAAGAGTGGAGACGAAAGAGAAGGCCTCAAGAGAAAGTTTTTCAAACAAGACTACGAATTGAGTAAAAGGCTGGGACTCCAGCAAGGAGTACTTCTCGAAAATGAGGCAGAGTTCGAGATGTCTTAGTACATGCAGCCATATGAAGTATCATAGGATATGGGCCTGTATCTTAGACTCTTTGAACGAAAGTGTAGTCAACTGAAGTGTGAGCGAGACACCTGGTCTCAGAAGCTACGCACGGTTCTGCCCTGCGAGGCAGCGGATGTTGTTGCGCGACTCAGTGAGCAGCACGCGAACAACTACGAAGTTGTTAAAGCAGAGCTAATCAGAAGATTTGGAACTTCTATTAGCAAAAAGAAAGACTCGCACCGGAGTCTGAAAGTGAGGCGCGTCACAAAGCTCTGGAAGTTGAGGCGCGTCATGAAGCGCTAAAAAAAGAGATCGCGCCAGAAAATGGCCCGCATATTCTTGAATGCATCAATGTAGAGCATTCAGAGAACGAGGCCTTGGCCGGTCTGGAGGTAGGGACGATGTCGAAAGACGCTCCTTGCGTGCATGAGGAAGGTACCAGCAGCCCTAATGGGCCCAGTAAGATGCTGGAAACCTCCTTTGTGCCTCAAGAGGGCGTTTCGACATCGTCAAATGTAGGCATGGTTAGCGCAGTGGCTGATGAGAGCAAGAACACCACGCTTCAGCAGTGCAGCGATAATACCGAGCTGGTTTGCAAACATCGCAGAAAAGGGAAGAAGCGGAGGCATTCGTCACTGCGCAAGCCTAGGACAGGCCCCACTCAGTCACAAGAAAAACGAGAGGGTAGGCCGTTAATCCGTTCCAGGGAACGTCAATGGTGGCGTTCCGAGAGGTACAAGCGGAGAGCCAGGTGTAGAGGGGGGAAACGAGGTGCGTTACCCCAACGAAAAGCGCGGTTGCGTTCGACGACTTCGGGAAAGCGGCGTTGCCCGAAGGATCAAAGTCGAAAGCGCAGAGTGGCTCAAAACCGCGTCGGGGCGAGCACAAAGAGACAATGTCCCCTGTCTCAACTCTGTTTCTGGCGTCCCTTTCAAATTCCTGAGGGGAACAGGCCCAAGTGTAAAATGAGGTATGACGGCAGTGCACTGCTTAGAGTTTATGCATTTTGTAGCTTCTGGCGTGCTCGAAAACTGCCGGGACCGCGACCCCATCGTGTGCGATTCAAGCGAATCTAATTGAGAAAAGGGGGCGGTCAGTTTGAGTATTTTTGGTGCGTGCGTGTTAATTGTGTCTACTCAGTATTGCATTGGAGATGCAGATTCGAGCCACTTTAAATTTGGTAGGTTACATGATGCGGTGGAAAATTTTCAGAAGGAAAACCGCCGAGCCGAACGCTGAAAGTCAGCATCGAATTAGTTTATTCACGAGTGCGAAAACTTGCGTACGGTAAAAACAGAGAAAATGTGTCATTTTTCTAGTTTTTTCAAACGTTTAGTGTGACATCGTATGCCTTCACTGCCATGGGGATGTGGCGTGAATGAGCATTTGAGGAAGATGTTAGCATAAACTGAATGATTTCATAAATTGATTAAGTTAGGCGCGACACAGTGGAATTGTTGCTGCGCACATTGAGAATTGAAGGTAAGTGAGGCACGATTTTAGCCATAAAACCTGTGCATTATTGTGAGGTGATATTAATGCGTATCGCACCTAGGATTATTTTTGTGTTGTACACAGAGAATTACAGCATAACGTAAAGATGAGCAATTGGACAAATTGTGAAGGATTAAGCTTTTGGTAAGTAGTGCCGTGTATTTTGCAATGCTGTAGAAATGAGATTAATTGAAAACGCTCAGGAGAACTCAGTGGGTTTTTTCTCTCAGAAGCGTTTGCATAAGCGGGTAACTTTAACCAAATGAGCCTTTAAAAAGGCAGTGTTTGTCTCCTATATTTTGTTGGCTATACTTTGAGGAGTGATTGATCGAGGGATCATATGAGCGGAACAGTAGGCTTTTACTAATGCTGAGCAAACGAGGAGTATTTTGGCCACAGTGTAGGCCAAAGATTCAGAAAAGCTAGATAGCTTAATGTTTCCGTTGTCGACAAGTAGTGGCAGCCGTAAACAAAGACTGACGTTAGAACAATCTTAGCACTCACTGAATCCGAGTTTCTGACTGATGCTCTCAGCGGGATAGAACCGATGAAAACGGTCAGCGATGAAAGGGAGCCTGCTGTTTTATATCAGGACGACAATGGTATCAAGCAAAGCTGCGCTTTACTTGCGCCAGAATTTGGGCTCTCGTGAGATAACGTACTGCGCTTCAGGAAAGGAGTGCGCCTGCGTTGTGTAGAGCATTCATCAGTGGCAGTGTTATCTCAGGGGGGGGGGGGGGGCTAAATTTAAAGTAGAGACAGACCAGTGTCTCCTTACTTGGCTGCAAACCGTGACATCAAAGAACAGTCGCCTTGTGAGGCGGAGCTTGATTCTTCAAAAATATCATTTTGACATTAGGTAACAAAGGGCAAATTGAATGTAAACGCTGACGCGCTCAGCCGCTCTTTCTAAGCCATTCTGGGGTGCTCTTGATGTATCAAAATTGATATTTTAGTTTTATTCGTGCAACTTATCATGAAAAAAAAAATGTAAGGTAGCACGTTTGGTTTCTCAGCGCAAGTGAGTCCTGAGAGTTCTGAGTGTGAGCTTTTGTTAAAGCTAGTAATTAAAATTGGTTTACCATCCCTCTTTTCGCTTGGTTTGTTCGAGGGGGGCCGAGTGCTTGCTTGTACATGTGGTCCAGTTTCAGAAACGGTGTCGAAGATTCGGCATTCACCCGGACCATGCCACAAGCGAAGGCCAGTTCCTGGCATTCAACTATAGACCTTTTCGTCGTCCCTGCGAGCAGCAGTGTTGACTGCTGCCTCCGTGACTCATCTGGCGAGGGGGAAGCTGTTATGACCGCCATCAGTAGGCGCCATGCTGTCGCTGAGAAGCGTGGCCGGGCAGCGTCCCACGCCTGGAACCCCAGTTTTCTTGGAACCAGCGTCGAGAGCTGACGGGGGAGCGGCGCTCTTTTAATCCTCAAATGCCCGCCAGGTATTGTCCCTGCTAGCCGGAGGATGAGACGTCATGTCGCCACGAAGCTGTAAGCCACTCCAGAGAGGACAACAAAGACAGCGTCTTCCTTTGAAGAAAAGGTGACCGCCGCCACAAAGTGCCCTGCTAATTGAGCGGACAGATTGGCGGACCGTTTGATGTCTGCTGTCCGAAGCTTGGGACCCCTCGACCAGCGACACACACGACGAGCAAGAGCCCCTCTGGCGCCACCTTTCAGTGCAGTGATCTCGACTCAAAATTGGATGTTCACGTGCGCCGTGCATGCTCGTACCCCTCACCTGTTGTGTGTGTGTGATTGGTGTTCCCATCAAGAAGTTTGTAAATAGTGCCATAAACCTGTTTGTTTTTTCGTATTCCCATCTTGTAAGCGCTCGTTTCCTCAACCCAAAGCTACACCACGCTACCACAAGAGACCGGGTTTTGTTTTCGTATCCTCCAGCGACCTTCCTTCCGACCCGCAACACCATCTACATCTGATTCTGCTCGACAAGCCGAAGAGTGCCGCCAGCTCGCCCGTGCGTTCACCTCGGAAGAGCAACAACGCCAGAAAGAAAGCCGTAGCACCTCTCTTCCGGATCCCAGCTATGCCCCAGGGTCTCTTGTGTGGCTTGCCATCCGAAACGAAACTACGGGACTCTCCTCGAAACTTGTCCCCCGGTACGAGGGGCTTTACACCGTTTTGGAGAAAACCTCTCCGGTTAATTTCCTAGTTGAACCAGTTTCCCGATCGCACGACATGCGCCGGCGTGCACGTGAAATCGTCCATGTTTCCCGACTGAAACTGTACAATGAGCCTCTGCCTGAAACTTATCAAGTCGCCAGGATTGCTCTTTTTTCAGCGGGGGCGATTGTGAAGAAGAAGATGTGCCTGCAGCGAGCAGCATCGCCAACGCCCGGCTCTCTCGGCTCGTGCTTCGGTTCGCTGCTGTGCCGGTCTCTGCTGGACGCTGTCTTGCCGTAGTCGTTAACGTCAAATAAGCATCTTCACACTAGCAACACTTAACGTCTGCCTGGGCAAGTGTTTCCACTGCGATCAACGCGATCTGTTATAGAAGTGTGGCAGCTTGGGCTAGTTGGTATGACATGGTGATAGTTATAGCACGAGAACAGAATGACGACAAAGTGACAAGAAGGACACAAAGGACACGAGTGCTAACTTCCAACTGAGTTTATTGCGCAGAATGCAAAAACATGTTGAGGAGAAAGTAAAACATGTGACAAAAGCCATGTGGCACAAAGAAGGGAAAAACAAAAGCACAGAAAAAGGCAAATAAAAGTGTATAAGGAAACAAAACAGAAATATAAATGTATTATAACTATTTGCGCACACCGAAACCTTCGAGGAACTTTAGTTCCTTCTCGGACAGAGACACGGAGGGCTTGTTAATGCATGACACCTGTTCACGTGCAATCTGCGCGGCCTCGACGATGACTCGGGTGCTCAACCCTGTGCTTGTACAGCGTCAATGTGTTCTTGAAAAGGGGCACAGAGTTGCACTCAGTGCAGTGCCGAGCAAGATAACCATCTTTCTAGTTTCTAATATTGTTAGCGTGTTCCCTCAGTCGATCGTTCAGACACCTTGCGGTCGTTCCGACATAACAAGCACCGCAGGAAAGGGGGGTCCTATAGACAACTTCCCGTAAGCATGCCTTATACCTGTTCCTATACTGAACTCTACATTCAGTTGATGACTGCGTTTTCAGGGGGTTTGTAGATTTGGTTAGGCTGATTAATTGAAACGGTGCAGAAAATAGTAGAAGATGCACCAATACTCACATGCGAGCTTCGAAGTTGTAAGAGGCAGTCTGCCAGTCATTCTCGGGCTGAAGAAACATCTTTGTGGCAGTAGAACAGTCTGAACAACAGGTCCCGAGGGGCATCACATGTATTCTTGTGCTAGAAAATCGTAGTGACGGAGAGTTGTCGCCCTCGGAAGCCATACTCGCTATAGCACAGCACCCAAACCTTTCACGTAGTGGAGCTGCGGGTGGAAAGCCGCGGCCAGTCTTTCTGGGATCTTGATGCAACATCGTAACATTACACAGAGGCTGGTTGTTTCCCGATTGGCATCGGGAGCTCGCCGTCAGAAAATCCGCTGGACGCGTCCTTGGAACGTTGCTCGACTTGCGTGATGGTTGCTGGACTTCCGTGATGGCTTTCCAGTGTTCTTTTTTTCTGAGCGACCACGCACTGCAACGTATGCCGAGTGTCGCGCTCATTCGACATATAATTTTCTATTATCTTTCACCTATAGGATATATTTACATATATGCCATACTTGTGCACTGGTCTGATTCTGTCTTATTTTTATTCGTGATGTTTGTTGTTAGGGTTATATTCACACGCTTTGTGGATATATTGGTTTCGTAATTACAAAATGCGTCCTTATGCATTAAAAGTGTAAAAAATATCAAGATTCTGTTTCATGCGAAGCTGTTAAGGAGTAGCGGCTTTCTATGCTGCATTTTTCGGCTTTGACGCAGCAATACGATATGGATAAATGTGTCATTGTAAATGGGGTAATTGTGTTCACATCGCGACTTTCCAGTCACGATGACTGCACTGGCGTATGAACGTGACACTGTGTTGTGACGTATAACGTCAGCACCAGGTCAGAGCGCGGACATTAGTTTAATCGAAACGATGATACACTACGTTGCGATAACGTCATACGTAGCATTCGTTAGCGTGTTCAAGCATTGCTCTAATCGATCAACGTTTGAAAGTATTTTTTCGAGCCATACGGCTGCATATGCACTGCTTATTAGACTGCAGTAAATGCGGAGCGTCGACGTTCATCCGATATAATTCATATATCGTGGGAGTAAGTATGTAATTACTATTACTTTGTGATAAAATTAGCCCACACTGCAACCACCATTGCCTTCGCACTGATATGACGTCTGCCTAGGATCCTTTTCCGTAGTGGTTTCAAAAGCTGGCGTAGCTTTGTGGTAGAAAACATAAGTGCCGCGCGAAATGGGTTCAGTTCGTGCTAGGATACTACTAAGCTTCAATGTTGCATGAATTCACAACTTCCAGGTACCGTGGCGCAGCAGAGCAGTGGCAGCCGGAGGCTCTTTTGAGATAACTGAAGTTTTCAACCTGCTTGAAAAATCAGACGCTGCTACTTGTGTTCACGCGTTTGTTGTCGTTTTTCAACGTTGTGAAAGGTCTCGATATTACCGTAGCCTTTACAGTTCCTCAAGTTAAAAGGAAAGTAAAAAAAATAGCCGACTGATTGCACTGCGAGCCTCAACGCTGCGCGAGGAAGATAAAGCGCCCCGTTAAAATTAGCGCCCCAAAAGCTATCAGAGGTTAAGAGGGTTAAAATTAGTAAGCAAGTAACCACGGCCCGTGTAAGAATGCAGCACCCATTTTCTTGACAACACAGCAACTTACACGTTTTCAGTTCTCGCGCTTAGTTTATCTGCTCGATACGATACAAATTTGAGGATATTTATACTCCCAATACGCTATCAGGCATTTCTTTACAAAATAAACTTTGTTAGCGCTCCCCTACATTCTCAAAAACAGAAATCCAAGGGCCACCGAAGCGAGAAGAATTGCAGTCTTCGCCAAAATTGTATACCTTTCTTGTATCGCCTGTTGTGGGGCGACCATATGTTGGATCTATAGTCGCGCCTCCAATAGGTCGTGAAAGTTGCGAGTAGGGTCATGTGGAACGATGCTGGGTCTTCCTAACAGTCTCGCCTTTGAATTAACAATATCTGGGCATGCCCTTCCTGGGTAAAGTAAAGTGTCAACTATTTCGGATCTGGCGTCCTATAAAAACGAAACGAAGAAATTTTGTAGCCGACTGTGACAGCATTAAGAGAGATATACAAGTAAGTGCCTCAAATATCCTCAAATGCCTGTGCGAACACAGGTAGTTATTTTTTCTTCGCTGTCTTCTTTAGAACTGTACAAATCTGAAAGGAATATGACGGAATGCGAAATATACGACACTCGCCAAAACCAAATGTAAAAGACACTCTAGTAAATAATCATCATACCAGTAGCTATCGTATCAATATCATGTCCTTTTTAATATGCTTAACTTCCCATTTAAAAAGTTGGTCTTCCCTTACGATTACGTATCGCCCGCAGCAGCAGGCAATCTTCGATTGATATGTGGTGTTTAACGTCCCAAAACCACCATATGATTATGAGAGACGCTGCAATGGAGGGCTCCGGAAATTTCGACCACCTGGGGTTCCTTAACGTGCAGCCAAATCTGAGCACACGAGCCTATAACGCTTCCGCCTCCATCGGAAATGCAGCCACTGCAGCCGGGAATTGATCCCGCGACCTGCGGGTCAGCAGCCGAGTACCTTAGCCACTAGACCACCACGGCGGGGTAACACACAATCTTCTCGTCCTAAATATAGGACACCGAGCTCAGTGGCCATAAGAGCTCTCAATGCATTCAGGCTAATCCAGAGCTGTAGCTCTTGTTACGGCTTCCAATTTCTTGGTAATATAGCCCAGAATCCTGCCCAAATCACCTAGATAATATGTAAGGGTGTCCAATATAGCGAAATCGTACAAAATAGATTTTATTCGCCTCACGAAATATATAAATAGTGCGTGATGGGCCTTGAAGATGACCACGATTAAGTGCGCTTCAAGTCGTTTTCTTTCGCAGGCATGGGCAAAATTTATTTTGGCGCTGCAAAGCAGAAATATGCTATCAATTATGGTATTGAATCTTACAAAGTGTCCAATAATTCGACTGCGGTCATCCAAGCGCAAATAGAAGGCTGTGTATCACGAGCGCAAATATTTGCTTTTGGACAGTTTTGGTGCGGGAACTATTACTAGTTGCTTTTTTTTTTAGTTTCACATCGATAACTTGCCCTAACAGAGTAAAAATAAATAGACGTACACAAACTCACCTATTTCACTCTGTACCATCTAAGCCCTCGTTTCATATATGTAGGACATGGAGCCGTTTTTGAAGAGGGGGGGGGGGGGGGGGCTCAGCAACAAATTATTTTCGTGCTCTTGAGGATACAGTAAATCCAAATCAACAAGAAACAACATTTTCTGCTGGTTAAAAATTCAAGGCTGCAAGAATTAATCACTTGTGATGCATAACCGCATACAGTGGCCCTTTCTATTCGGTTATTCATGTCATGACCACATTTGCAGGTTTGTTACACCCTCAGGCCTTTAAGTAACCAATTGTGAGCGCATCGATAGCTAGACAGACAGACAGACAGACAGACAGACAGCCAGACAGACGGACAGACGGACGGACGGACGGACGGACGGACGGACGGGCGGACGGACGGACGGACGGACGGACGGACGGGCGGACGGACGGACGGACGGACGGACGGACGGACAGACAGACAGACAGACAGACAGACAGACAGACAGATAGACAGATAGATAGATAGATAGATAGATAGATAGATAGATAGATAGATAGATAGATAGATAGATAGATAGATAGATAGATAGATAGATAGATAGATAGATAGATAGATAGATAGATAGATAGATAGAGTTATTTTTAAAAATGTGCTTTGTTCTTGAGAGCAAGAATTATCACAGAAGAACCAATACCTTTACCTCTTAGTCTGCATTTCATTAGGATTCGAGTGAAAACAAAGAATGATAACATGCCAATGAACGGTCTGACACTCGCCGCATATTATACTCGAATTGTTGATGGAAAGGGAGTCCGACATTTAAATGGGAGAAAAACTGTGTGAATGAAATTTGAAAGGCATTTTCAATTTTTTCAGATAAATAATAATAATTGAAATCATGCCTAAACGGTGATTTTGTTCCCGACAACGCTCACCCTTATCCGAAAAAATTGTTTGATGGAGTCACTCTCAGAATGCTTTTATCACACGACAGCCTTCGGATTCAGTATTCTGTCTACCCTCTTGATCCTACTTTTTCATTTAGGAAACCGCGCTGGATCCGTTAGTGCGGGGAACAAGACACCTTTTCCTTGTTCGACCGATAACTTCTTTGACACAGCGGCACAATACACGTCCTTTCTTTGCATTGCTGCTTAGCTTTTAACATCTAAGGATGTTGATAGATTTGTGGGGTTTAGCGTCCCGAAACCACCATATGATTATGAGAGACGCCGTAGAGGAGGGCTTCGGAAATTTTGACCACCTCGGGTTTTTTAACGTTCACCCAAATCTCAGTACACGGGCATACAACATTTCCGCCTCCATCGGAAATGCAGCCGCCACAGCCGGGATTTGATCCCGCGACCTGCGGGTCAGCAGCTGAGTACCTTAGCCACTAGACCACCGTGGCGGGGCATCTAAGGATGTTGTAGTGTACATATGGCACCGTCGAACTTCACAGTAAATAAGATGGCAGCTGTCACACATTGATTTTAATCTTGGCGAGGCCCTGGCAGCAACAGGACGAGAGGAATTTCGCGCGTTCGTGCAACCTCTCGACACACAGCGCCGCTTGTGGCATCTGAGTGCAGTCATCACATGCGGAGTCGCCCTCTCTCGTACGAAATGCGCGCGCTCAGACACTAGCCAGTACATTTCTAGACACTGAGCGGCTAAAACTATGGTCATAATCCACGGAGGAAGGAAAAAGGTAAGAAGAGGGCATGCCCAGCCGGCGCAGGGCGTAAAAAGTGTGGCGAAAATGACATCATGGCGGCCATATTCACTAGGCACAATGGCGGCGTTGCTATGGTTACGTGTTGCGCAGTGGAGCTGGTCTAGCAGTGAGCGGCCGCGGCTGGCGGCGGAATGTGTGCCTCCCCAGGTCTCGTGCTGAGCCGTGGCGGACAATATCTGTGCTCTGCGCCGCGTTATTGGTTACGCAGTGTTCTCCTGGCTGTTACATTACTCTTAGCAACGTTTACAAATCCCTTTGTCCATCACGGGGTTTCAACAGTGCGTAGAACAAGTGCATATCCATGTGTCGTGCGGCGGATGACGCGGATGAAGCAGTTAGTGTTCAGCGAAATTGCGTTGGGCACCATGACGAAGCTGAATGACGACGAACGCCTTGCAGGTCAGTGACGGTGGAGCAGTGCTCCTGCTTGTGACAACGGACGGCGCTGTTGAGCCCAGCAAGACGCCGTGAGGACCATGTGAACATACGTAGTTCCGTGTTGTGTGTGTACAGTAACAACTTGCATGTGCGTATTAAAACACCTTTTTTGTTCCGCTTGGTACACTCTCCACCAGCATTGCATGTAATCTCAACGTAACATCAACCAAGTTCAACTGTCACTAGCACCGTGCTCAGTCACCACGGTCGCAGAATGCTGACGCCGGCTATTTTCACGCGGAACACGGACACAGTGGCAGGACGCTGCGTCGGCCGCGTGGCGGAATGCAACCGTAGAAGGCGCACGACCGATCGTGTTGTCTGTACAGTTGCTGAATTAATGACGTGAAAGCACTCGCCGTTGTCAGTGCATCTAGCGCGCGTTCTCTTGTGGTTACTTCGTTGTCGGCGAGCTGTTACTCCCTGTTATTACTCGGACGAAGCGACTTCGCTGAAGGTGTCCCGCTGGCTCAGAGTGATGAGCCCAGTTCCATTAGTTTCGGATCGTCACGACACACGCGCTGCGCAGCCCACGTGCTTTCCGAGCCGGAGAGGGAGTCGCGCCTTCTGCTTCGCATTCATATGTAAACAAGAGAGGAGAATTTGTCTAGTCAATATGGCCGACTTCCGGCTTCATTGCGGCTTCACAACGAGCACGGACACGAGCGACGTCAGGGCCTCTCCTTACCTTTCCTTCCTCCGTGGTCATAATCCGACTGGAGCACTTGGATTGGCTCGAATCGGCCTTCATCAACACGTACTTCAACACTGATCAACTAGATGGCGCAACACGCTCCACGTTCGTTACGTACGCGGGTACTACAGCGTACTGAAAGCCCATTCGTGGCAAACGACGCCACGCAAGCAAGGCGCTGTCGTGATGCGCACGTAGCACCATTCCGCAGTACTAAAACTCTCTAATTAGCATTACATTTGCACTCCGACAATATAGGATCAATATCGCATTAACATCCCTGATCCGTTTTTATTGCAGTCAAATAAACGTTGCAGATGCACTCCTATGGCTCGGTTAACTATATCCAAATGTTAGTCGATTCAAGCAACGCTTGAATACTCGAACGAATGCTACGTATGACGTTATCGCAACGTAGCTTACCCTTCGTTTCTAAAAAAACTGATGTCTGTGCTCTGACCTTGTGCTGACGTTATGCGTCAGAACACAATGTCACCTTTAAACACCAGTGCCGTCGACTTGACTGAAAAGTCGTGATGATCACACAATTAGCCCATTTACAGATACACGTTGATACACTTCGTAACGCTGCGTCAAAGCCGAAAAATACAATATGGAAAGCCGCTACTCCTTGACTGGTTCGCATGAAACAGAATCCCAGCATATGTTGGGTCTATGGATTTTATTTTTGTTACTGTTTTGTACGTATATGGACGACTTTTGTAATTACGAAATAATTACATCCACAAAGCGTGTGAATATATTCCAAACAACCAAAATGAGGAATAAGAATAAAACAGAATCTGACCAGTGCACAATTATGACATATATGTAAATATATTCTATAAGTTGAAGAAATTTCAAAAGTATAAGTCGAATGAGCGCTACACTCGACATTGGTTGTAGTGCGTGGTCGCTCAGAAAAAAATAACACGGGAAAGCCATCACGGAATTCTAGCCACGTCTAACGCGGCTTCATCGAAACGAGCGACTTACGCAGAAATTTCCGTGGTCGGGAAAGCATCGGCCCCGCTTCTTTGGATCCGACTCAATGGAAGCATACAGTGCCCATATGAGCAGCCGACGCATTTTCGTATTCCTCAACAGGCACGAAGTCTTGTACCCCACTTACTCATCCCAGGTGGGAAAACAGGTGAAAAGCTCTCGGCCTACTCGAGGGGGAAGATGTGGCGACGGCGACTGCTTTAGGCTTGTCGGTGCCACGCGCTGCCCGTGCACACAGCACCACCGACGTCATGTTGGCTACCGCAGCACAGCAATACTGCGATGATCAGGTGGAAGGCAGACACTTTGAGGCCTTGGTATGGTACGCGCCGACTGGAACGACACCCTGCACCAACTGCGAGATCATTCGCCATCCTGTTGAACTGGGGGCGTGCAGCCGGAAGCGTTGACTTGATTGGACCACTTGGTGCTTGGTATGAATGGCAGGCGCTACCTCTTGGGTGTTGCCTTCCACTGAAATAAATATTTGAGTGCGGAAGAAATTAGAGCATTCGTGTCAGCCTCGATAAGAATGCAGAAATTCCATGCTTCGTTCGAATCGGTTCCATGCGTAGCTCAGCGTGTATGCATGCTGAGTTTTCCGGCTTTAAGCCTGCAGCTCAACGAAGGATGTACGTTTTTTTGTTTTAACGTGATAGCATCAAAGAGCTCGTTCAGAAGAAATTCCGGTGTCGGCGTCGTTGGTTGTGAGCAAAGAATAACCTTGTGCGTGAACTCCCGCGTCGTTTGTAGGGCAAGTGGGTGTTCTACCCCAGAGCTAGGCGCCTGCTTGCGAATACAGTGCAAATATCTTCCTCTACCTAGAAATGCAGTGAAAGTAGCTATCATGCTTTATAAACACGCGCGTCCTGTATAAGTGCTTCACAATACAAGATGAAAAATTGCAGTAATAATGCGTGGTACAAGCTTACATTGCAATCTGGCGTCCGAACAACTGATTATCATGACTTCATGGTTTAAAGTTGGCTACCCACTACAAAAGGCACACACGTTATGGCACCTTTTCTCTTAAGGCCATGTAGTGGGTGCATAGCAAGTCTGAAAAGATTTTATGCACTATGGGTTTGAAGTACGCGCTAGGTTGCTATTGCTATCGCGTTCATTTCTGAAAGGCAAAGCTTAACGGTCCCCCACTTGATTTTTTTTAAGTGTAATACTTGCGTGCACATGGTTGGATTATTAAGAACGTCGAGTACACTGGCGTTCAAAAGGTAACTTAAGGTACAACGTAACGTTAGCATTCACATAGAGCACAGGCGTGGGTATTATTGAAACAGAGTACACTTCATGGTGTGTTGACGTCAATATTATACGCGACTTTCGTTAGCATAGTTCTTCCTATTCGGGAAAGTCATATAACTTGCTGAGTTGTATGAATACAAATGTAGTATAGATTATACTGCTATAGCCACTGGGCCAACACTGTAACCCCAATTTTCGGTAAGCCAGCATGTCGTCGCCCGTGGGCATAAATAATTTGTCAGTCACCTGCGATGCATATCCACATGCCGTCGCCCGTGGTATACTTTTAAGTGCCGAACGTGCACAGATGCGAAGGTTTGACGACGTACGCGACAGATTTTTCGCGTTATATGTCATGACCTGACCATTGCGCAGTTTCATCCGTCAAGTCCTCTTACCCTGCCATTCCACCAATTTTGCTCTACAGCATGCTTAAGAATAGATAGATAGATAGATAGATAGATAGATAGATAGATAGATAGATAGATAGATAGATAGATAGATAGATAGATAGATAGATAGATAGATAGATAGATAGATAGATAGATAGATAGATAGATAGATAGATAGATAGATAGATAGATAGATAGATAGATAGATCGATAGATAGATAGATAGATAGATAGATAGATAGATAGATAGATAGATAGATAGATAGATAGATAGATAGATAGATAGATAGATAGATAGATAGATAGATAGATAGATAGATAGATAGATCCTATTGCAAAAATCAGCGCTACTGGGTACCGGTGTCCAGTGCCATGTCTGGTTATGGGCCCAGTATGGCGCTGGTACCAGCACCTGCCAGCGCAGGTACTGGGACGCTGTACTCTGCGCAAAATGGCTTCCCAGGGATAAAACGGGGGGCGCCCATTCGCCATAAATAAATTAATATATAAGTAAAATAACGCGCATTCACAATAAAAACTAAAAAAATTAAAATTGAAAAAAAAGCTTTCCACTTGACGGTATTTGAATTTGCTACCTCCTGATCTCTAACCGAGCACGCTACCCAGTACGCCACATATTGTAAAACGACTATTTATCAAAAGAACACGTCGTTCAACTTCATGTTTACAAGTCGCACAGTCAAGAGTGACACGGTATTTCTTTCCAAATAACAACTGCGTCTTGATTCGACAGTGACGTACCGCTTCCGGGCACCGAATGACGTGCAGATATTAGCAAGGGCGCAAAGTTTTTCGAAGCATCTACATCTTAACTCAGACAAATCTCAAATTGACTGGAGAAGCAGCCACAGATTGTCAGCTATTGCTGCCGATAGTCTTTTTTCCTTTAATAGTCGTTTCTAGCACTTTCTACTGGTCAACAAGTACAGATGATTTACATGTCTTGTTTGGTAGATATCCACGCACGCGAGTGAGAATTGAGTTCTTTTTTTTTTTTTCGCTCAAGCGATGATGTAGCAGTACACATCCGGCGTGCCAGATCACATATTTGCAGTTATCCGATATCTGCAACTAAGAAACCACCAAAGAAATGACTAATGCAATCCGCTGAAAAAGTATGCCAGTATGTTAGTTCACTAACGCGTACCAAATTGACAACTCAAAATTGCGTGTTCTTACATACGAGTCTGAGAAGTACCGGCTCCTGCGCTCAGAAGGAAGCTTTCGGTGATAGCCTACGTTGCTGAAAGCACGACACATAGATCGTCGCCGCTCCTTGTGCGGGCACCGTACACGCAGATAAGGGGTCGATTTAGGCTCAGGGATGTCGAAACTCTACTTTACAGTCATTCTTACACTTTAGAACTGTGCCTACTTAAAGTAAAAAGTGCCGGCAGCAGGTACACCGACGCGGCCGGCACGATAGGCCTCGCTGGGACGGGGCACTGGGTAAGGCTCCTTTCGAAGCAGCTGAGTTGCGACACTTGAAGTTTCTGCATTTGAGCTTCACAATATTTCTAACTGTTACCTAAACTGTAACTGAAGTAAGTGGAAGGTCAATAAATGCCAGGAATGGGTTTACGGAGTAGCGATGGCGAGCGACAGCCGTTTTTCTGGCCTCTGCTGGAAGTAAACAGCGGGCGTGCCAGTGTACAAATATATGCAGTTATATCAATACCAACAATTAAAAAACACTAATATAAATACCAATGCAATCCGCTGAAAACCTATGCCAGGGAGTCAGTTCACAAAGGCGCACCAAATTACCAACTGAAAATTGCGTGTTGTTACATATCAGTCAGAGAAGTACCAGCTAAGTACGACCGGCAGCTTTCGGTGACAGCCTGCGTAGCTGAAAGCGCGACGTTCGATCGTCAGCGCTTCTTGTGCGAACGTCGACAAAAGACAAAATAGTTTATTTAGGTTCATATGGATGTCTAAACTATACGTTACAGTTATTCTCACACTTTAAAGCTGTGTGTACACGAAGCAAGAAGCGCCGGTAAAATATATACCAACGCGGCTGGCACGACAGGTTTAATGCTCGCTGGGCCGGGCTCTGGGTAAGACCACTTACGTATGCTTAGTATCTGTTAAACAAATTACGTATGCTCGGTATCTGTTAGGGTGGCATCTCTCCTTGCCGTCCAATCAAGCGTTTTATATTCAACGACACCGAAACAAACCACGGCACACGCTACAATAACATGCACGCTGCAGCTGCGCTGTGCGTGCTCCAGTATTCACCAGCGCTTCCCAGTGAAAATTCGAGCGCTTCCAGCACTTCGCAGTGCACACCAGCATCACAGCGGTTGAGCCAGCGCCCGTATACCAGTGTGACACAGCTTTTTCCTAGTGCGCCCAGCGAAGTGCCAGGGATTACAAGCGTGTACCAGCGCCTCCAGCGTGTACCAGTGCCAAAAAAAACGCCCTGGCATCACGATGTTTTTGCAATAGGGGATAGATAGATAGATAGATAGATAGATAGATAGATAGATAGATAGATAGATAGATAGATAGATAGATAGATAGATAGATAGATAGATAGATAGATAGATAGATAGATAGATAGATAGATAGATAGATAGATAGATAGATAGATAGATAGATAGATAGATAGATAGATAGATAGATAGATAGATAGATAGATAGATAGATAGATAGATAGATAGATAGATAGATAGATAGATAGATAGATAGATAGATAGATATGGCTTGGAAGAACTGAAAAGGGGCGAGTTTGGTTCGGTAAGGGTAATGAAGCGCGAAATCAGACCGTTACACAAAAAGGCAAAGCCAACATGACGCGTGCTGTAGATACATTGAAGACATTGACGTCCTCAGGGAACAATGTCGGCAACTAGCCCTTCATTAGGTAAAGGTACGCTCAGGGTTCTCATTTTGGCTTCATAAGAATTGCACTACAGCGATCGGGAATTGAACCGACACCCCGGTAATCAGCAGTTCATAGAACGCCACCCACGGCCAGCGACTCAGCTACAGTGTATGCTTGTTTTTCGCTCTAGCGCGAAGGACAACTGTCAGAGTTCGCTGTTCACAGCACGCGTCGCAGTGATGTTCACTTGACCTTGAATATGCTGCAGTCAAATATGTGACATCAAATTCGTCCGCTCGGTTATTCAGCCGAGAGAACTCGCCCACGCACGAAATTCCACCTCGTGCCAACTGGCTTCGTGGATGTGGTGCACTCGGCTGTCTTGTCGGTTTTGCATCTGAGTTGCCGTTGATGTTGAGGCCGCAGTAACACGTGTAATGCGATCGTTTGGCTGTTTGTCTTCTGTTCTCAGTGGCACCGCATGATGAGTGGCGCATCTCACTCGCGAGTCGGCACACGAGCGTGCCGTTGCCATGTGACGGTGGTGAGGGCACCAGGCCATGCTCCCTCGCAGGTCACACAGCGTATTGATCCCGCCGCCCTGATGCCGTGCACGGAGCAAGCTATAATACCTGCGGCTAAAAGGTAGTGCCTAATTGTTCCGAAAAGATAACCGCTGGCCGAAAGGAGATTAACGGCCGCACTTTTGTTGTCCTTATGCACGACCCCTTTTACTACGTGTCTGCAAACAATCACAAAAAATGTTAAATTTTAGTGGAACACGCTGAGTGCCGGTACTACGCTTTACAAGTTGTCGTTTTTGTTTGATTCCCGTTTTTTTTTTTTTTTTTGCTGTCACGTCGTAGTGGCTCAGAACATTGCCCTACATTTAAAATAAGAAAGGAGGGCGACAGTACCCAAAATCACGTTTTGCCATTTTATTTACTACTACTTGATTTGCTGGCCAGCTGACGATAATTGCCTTTTTTTCCTTTCAATTTTTTGTGTCCTTCCAAAGCCGGTGTACACGTTCTAGGTAACCCAAAGAGCCACGACGTATTGGTCGATGGACTCGCAGAAGTACCTCAAACTGAGAGCAAAGGTGTCTCGCTTTCACTACCGAATCTGTATTTTCCTGTCGAACACGGAATGAAAACAAAACCAGAGGGGGCGATCCGTTGCGCGATGCCTTCGCGCTCTTCCGGGTGACGTCGCGCGAGGGAGCCCCGCGATTGGGCCGCACGGTTCGCCCTCTCCCGCGCGGGGCTCGCCAGGGTGACTCAAACGCGTCACAGCTCGGGTCACGTCCAAGAACTCCACCCTGTTCTGTCAGACGTCCCTTGAGGATTCTGCCGGCAGTTCGCGTTTGTCGTTCTCGTATTTTTGTTTTCTCCCGGCGGTGGCACAGCGCCGTCGTGCGATAGCCTGTCTCGCCCACTGTTCTGTGTTGTCAGCTCACGTACGGCGTGATTGCTACAGGGCTGTAATTAAGGTGCGCCCTTTTGACGGAAGTGGAAAAGGAGAGAAAAAATATAAGCTGCTTTCCCTATGCCACTGGTCAGCTATCAGTCTTTTTCGGGACATGGGACGGTACTGTCTTCTGGTCTCCGCCTGCATTCTGCTGGCCGCTTCTACATTCGTCCGGGCGCAAAGTGAGTAGAGTATGTCTCTTCCATGCGCGTATAGTATGTAGCTTCAACTGGCTAACAATACGAACTAACGCGAGGATGTAGTTCATTGTGAAGCGATATGTTTTTCATGGACGATATAGCACAGTTCACCGCAAGACATTACCGATTGCAGTTTCAGGTTTGTGCGATTGCCCAGAGAAAAAGGCCGTCAATTTCCACCTCGATACATACAAGCATCTAGCCAAAAAATAAACCGTCGCTGAAACGCCGAACCAAATGTTACCTTTATTGCCTATCGTATGGCTACAAAAGGAAAAAAATAAATGGGGGGGGGGGGGGGGGGTATGGGCACAACTTTTGAAGAGTACTGTCTTCAAGGAGTGACTGTCTTCAAGGTGTAAACATAAAATGGTTTTGGTGGTGAGGAGGGATTGTTGAGCGTGTTTGCAAAGCGGTGCGCTTGAGGATGATTATCGGAAACGACTGACACTTCATTTCGAGTATGATTTCCCTCCTTTTTTCCGATTGGGCTAATTTTAACCCAACACGACGCTTGGCTTCAAATTGAGCCCACATTGTAGGGACAGTCAAGAAATGTACACTGCTCGGGTAGTGCATGCATCATACGTGTTAAATATGATGGACAGGTACGTCTTACCGATCGTTTTCTCTTTCCTCCAGCTGCGAAAACTTTCCCGCGTCCTGCACTTTGACACCCGCATGATAGGAGGCGACTAACAACGCAGAATAACCTAAAAGATATTATTCATATTGGTATATAAGTTCATTAGCTTGAATGACGTGGACAAGAATTTCTTACGTGAGGTATAACCGGTTCTACTGCTCCCTGGAAACACTGTTGTTTGTCCTCCTAGCTTGTTCTAAGTGAATTGTGATGAACTCAACTCCAAGAAGAGCTACCGCAAGCAGGCTAACCTTTCATCAGTTGCGTGGAGATTAGCAGACTACGATAACGGCTTGTGCGTAAAACAGCACACAGCAGTGCTGTCGTTGAATATAATATTAGGCTGCCTCGGTATAACGCCACAGTAGAGCGGTAAATATGAACTGTATCCCCGCAACGCTACAGCGAATTGCAGGTTACTTACTCAAGCGTAACACACTGCGTTGTATTTATATTCCAATCATGCAGTAGCGTCACAGATGTATGAATCTGGTTTCATGCTATCGGTGGACAACTTAGACATTCATGAGGTTCAAGAGCAAAGACGGAAAATAGTAAACCATGCTCTCTTCGTTTACTTGATGAACCGTTTCCGTACTTCTAACGCATACTGTTGTAAGCTCCTCGTCTGTGAAGCGAATGATGATGCGAGCGAGCGGGGACACGGCTAATTTAGTGAAGTTCAATAGATCGAGGAGGCATGATTGACCTACAACTCTGTTCTGCTAATACCAAGACGCCGAAGAGCACGCCGCTGTCATGAAGACGCTGAATTTACGTAACAACTAGGTCAGCTCTTTTATACTCAGCGCTATAAAATTGTGTCCAAATAATTACCCATCGCGAATTGTAGCAAATGAGCTTTCCAGCCGTGATGAGTGAGTCGTTAGCTACCCGTTTCAACAACAAAAAAAAACAGATGCAACATTTTTTTTTTCTTTTTGCGTCGGTGCTCTGTTATTCGGTCCCCCATCCCATACCCACGGAGCTATGACAACACCCTCTAAAAATTCTTCAGGTTTCTTCCTAACCTCCTCTAACCGCATGCTACGTCAAGGAGAGTGTCGAGCGGAATGACTCTAAAAGCATCTGGCTACACTTTATGGCTCCACGTCTGTTCTCGGCGATTCAGCACGCTTGCCCGGGCAAGTCAGTGCATGCGCGCCAACCTGCTGTGCAATTTGTGTTCTTCGTGACGTGCGTTCGCGCTCAATTCAGTGTTATCGTGTCCGTGTGAGCGTTCTTTTTTTCGGCGTACACGTGTTAACGCCCGACGCGATGTTTGGAGCGAATTGCAAGGATCGCAATGACTGCAAGTTCGTGCAAGATGGGCCGGTGTTGTGTTCCTGGATGCCCCGGAAACTGAGAAATTGGGTCAAAAGTGTGCCTGTATGCATTCCCAATTGATGACGCCCCGAAACAAGCGTGGTTTTGAGCTATCCCCCGCAACAACAGTGCATTCCAAGGTACAAAATTCTAACATTGCTTTATCGGGTGTGTGAATCGCTGTTCTTAGCTGCAACTACTCTAATTATTGAAAGAGAATACTTTTTTGTACATATTGAGAATAGTTCAATACAACAATTAATAAACAAGCATTTCTCGTGAATATTCACTGACCAGTGGAGTCAGTTTATAAAAGAGCAGTGCTAAGAAGGGTATCCTTCTCGCAGTATAGTTAAAATACCTTCTATTTTGCTCTTTCTGTCATAAAGCATGCCTGGTTTGGTCGCTGTGTTTTGTTTTCTGCATGTTGATGTGTGCAACCATCCTCCGATGAAGCGTCTTATTTAGCAAGTTGTTACAACAATAAAAATGGAATTCTCAGAATGTGATACAAGAAAGAAAACAAAAGTAGTAACAATGTAATTCCCTTTCGTTGCAAATGTTGAAATCTGCCTTTAAAGTTAGCTTAATTTTTCTTCTCTTGCTTCCTTCATTTTTTTATTAATTGAAGAATCGTAGGCGCAGTACTTTCCCGGTCCGTGGATAGCAAAATTCATAGCGTCGCGTAAAACAAAAACTGTTTGCTATGTTACGCGCATCACTGTGCCGTTTTTGTTTTTTAATGAATGACTTCGTGCTTATACCGTAGTTAAATAATTATGAAAGAACATGTCTTCGCAGGTTATATCTACGCGTAGTGTCTTTTATGTGTAGCGCGTTTAAAACAGCCGCTTTTTTTTTTCATGCACTCGCAGGTTTGTGAGCTTCACTTCCAAGCAAAGAATATCATGACGACGCTGTCACATCAAGATGAACGAATAGGAAGGATAATAGAAGTAGAACGGGAGAAACGCAAGCTGAAGCACAATGAGCCCCGCCGCGGTGGTCTAGTGGCTAAGGTACTCGGCTGCTGACCCGCAGGTCGCGGGATCAAATCCCGGCTGCGGCGGCTGCATTTCCGATTGAGGCGGAAATGTAGGCCCGTGTGCTCAGATTTGGGTGCACGTTAAAAAAACCCAGGTGGTCGAATTTTCCGGAGTCCTCCACTACGGCGTCTCTCATAATCATATGGTGGTTTCGGGACGTTAAACCCCACATATCTATCAATGAAGCACAATGTTTTACCTTTCGTCTTTCACAACTGTCTAAAGTACTTGTCCTCAAATCCAACACGTCGTGAATAGGCAGCGAGAAAGATCGCAAGAAGGGAGAGTGCTGCTTTGCAAGAAGCTATAAACAGGTCACTTGAGTCTAGAGAACTTGAGCAAAAAAGAAACAAGGTGTCTTCATATGCGGACTTCAAAACAAAACTGTAAGGGATCTGCGATTATAATTTTTGGACAGTACCTATCAGCAACGAGTGCGTAAGGTTTCGTGTCATCAAAAACAATCATTCTCCTTACGTTAAATGCTCATTGACTGTTCTCCCAGATCTCTTACATTCCGTTGTTTGGAACAGAGTGCAACTCCGATTGCTTCTTTCTGGTAGCGCTGTTCCTAGTGCAGTGCTTGGGATATCGCTATGACATGGTTCTGGTAACGAAGCTAGTTGTGCAGAAACTGTCATTGAGAGAATACGCCAAAGAATTTCTCTCATGCAGTGACCAACGCGGTATCGTCGCTTCTATGGCATTTTCTTTGCTGGACCACAGACTGACATTTATACATCTAAAAATGGTCACACCGCACAAACTATCTTGCGCTTGTAGTTCACAGAGCAACCAATGTTGTCTTGAACAACTTCTTCAGGCTGAAAAACTACAACATCTAAGACAATGCGCAGAAGAAGGCCGGAGCACGGAAATCAGCAACACCGAAGAAAAAGTGACGTTTTAACGGAATAAAGCTCATTTTCTGTCGTATGGTTTCTTCTTACGAGATTGAAACTACCTTCAGAATGCTTACGTTGTGCCCGAGAAAGCTTTTCACATACATGACATGGCATTTTGTACCGATCACGGACTATTCCAACACCAGTAGAAGCAAGCGTGACGCTCCTAAATATCGGAACGCAGCGCCCGCACGGGCCCACAGGGTGATGTCACGCAGTCTTCGGAAAGGCCTTGGGAATCGAGGGGGTGTTGGCTATGACCGCCAAAGTAGGCGAACTGGGAGGCATGCAATCTTTAGGTAAGCACGAACTCAACATGTCTTAACCCCCGCGGAATTAGGGAGCACGATTAGCAAATGACAAAAAAAAGCCTTTTTTTTTTTCGAGAACCATTTTTCGTAGCGTCCAGCGCCAAGCGCCATCAACCTTTGTCTGTGCAGTGATTGTAACAGGGAAGCTTTCAATGGGCATCTTCTAACCATATTTCTTGAGGTATGAAGTGTTCCAAGTAGACCGTGCCGCCTTCGAAAACGGTGCGCGTAACAGACGACGAGCAGACGACGCACGACGCGTCGGGCACATCACGTGATCAGGGAGCAAAGTCAGCGCCTAGGCGGGTCATCGGTACGGACTACAGCGCCGTCTCACACTGCCTACGTGTGAAAATGAAGTCTGTGTACACATTGTACAAGAATTAGCAACATACTAAATTTATAATCGGAGTTGCTCGAAGTTGAATGCGTAAAAATCGCCTGTAAGGGTTGTGTCCACACCTCAATGTTTTCTGGTCGTCTGTTTGTCGTATGCTCGTCTTCTGGCACAGAGCGAATTGACCAAGTCTTGCAAAAGCATGGAATGCTATGAGAAGGAATGCTATCGGTTAACTTTTTAGGATCTGACCTCGCGTAACTCTTTGATACGCTAAGGGTGTATGGGAGTACGGTGGCTTCATTGAGCGAAGTGGATTGCGTGCTCTGTAATCTAAACGTGAACTAAGCGGGCCGTTTGCTTACGTCTACCGAGACAGCACGCACGTTATCGCCAGCGACCACGCTTTTGTGGTCAGAGTTCATAGCCAGAGTTCCCCGCTCACATCACAGATTTCAAATTGTGTTTTAAATGCGAAGCATTTTTTATCGAATTGCGGCGACTTTGAGCGTATCTATCTATCTATCTATCTATCTATCTATCTATCTATCTATCTATCTATCTATCTATCTATCTATCTATCTATCTATCTATCCGCCTACGACGTTCAGCTCTCCTGGCCGTTTCGATAATGGGGTCTATACCAAAATTGATATGGCATAACATGATTGTATGGCGAGCTTAAGTGACTTATCATAACATGAAAATCTTGAAATGTGTGTCATGAATCTCATTATTTATATGTCATGGTCCTACTGTTACTACGGTAATATGGTTCACATGACATATTGCAATACTGGTATGGTAGGACATTACTGCATGGCGAACATAAGTGATAGGCCCTAACGTGACATTCATGACAGGCGTGTCATGTGTGTCATGAGTACACGCCACGCTCATGGTGTGCTCGTGACCGTTTCGCTAGATTGTCACACACCTGATTTGATATTACGCGAAATGAAAGGATGGCGAATGTGTATGACTGGTTCAAACATGATAACATGCATGTCATGTAAAACATGACTACATGCTACGCTCATAGCGAGCTCGCGGCCGTTTCGCTAGCTTCACATATACCAACTTTAGTCTTATGTTACTTGAATCGACGACGAAAGCAATCGACACGTCCAAACAGGATAATCATCTCTGGATATGTGTGTCATGTAACATCACAACGTGCTATATACGCTCACGCGCTCACGGCCTTTTCGCTAGCTTCACATATACCAAATTTGGTGTTTTATAACGTAATGAATGAAGTTATATGACTGGTGCAAATATGACAATCATGACTTGCGTGTCATGTTAGAACATGACTACACACTACGCTCATGATGCGCTCGTAGCCTTTGTTAACTTGGCATATACCATGTTTGACATGCGAAATACAAGCCGGGTGAAAACAAATGCCAAGTGAAAACATGGTAATCATAACATGGAAGTCATGAGAGACGCAATCCGGGCTTGTTGGCCCGCAAGACATGTACGACATAATTTATACACCACGCTCATAGTACGCTTGCAGCCGGTCCACTAAAGCTATATACGTCTTAGTAGGGATCAAATGACGTCGCTATAATGCGAACTTGAATTACATATTCTAATATAGAAATGACGACATGGATGTCGTGTACATACGTATCTGCGTATCAATGCTAGCGCTAGTATTGCAAACGTTAGAGGTACCGTAGTTACACGACTATAAGCACCATACTTGCATCTTATCTAGATACGTGCGTCCGTCTCATAACATTGTGCTGATTTTAAAGTGACTTATCAAGCTATCTCATTTGTGCTCCGCATATTATCAATTCCCAGAGTACGCGGGATCTGCCAATTTTTTTCATACTTTGACGTCATTACTGAGCACAATTTCCTGAAACTTGGTATCCTTCTCTCAGCGAACAATGTACCTCATACTCACAGACTGGGAGCTTCGTAGGTCCTAGAAGATGCCGTAAAAATGTATAAAGTTGCTGATTTTGGTACGCAAACTTGAAGGTGGCCCTGGCCTGTCGCAATCTTCTTGTTGTTGTTGTTGTTGTTGTTGTCTCACTTGCAAAGCTTCTTCAGGCGGCAAGCGCGGTGATTTTGGAACGCTGAAGTAGTAATTAATTATGTGAAAAAAATCATTTTTTCTCGTCGTTGGGCCTTTAAACACAAACATGAACGAGACTATGTAGGTTGAGCGTGTGCAAAATGAAATGACCTGCACTGTGTCAAAAACACAGAAAGGCGGCGATGCCACTTCTTCCAGAAGGCATGCATACGCCTCGCTAGGGCTAATGCGCGCAAAAGCGACTCCATGAAGTGGCCGCGCATCCTTGTCGTCTATTATGTGTCTTAATGGGCTCCTCACCACCCAGCAGTCAACGACGAGGAAGTGGTTTCCTCCTCTCCTTCGCACGCGCGGTTCGCCATCCTCGCCTTTTAGTTCTTAAAAGCACGTGAACAGTGTCAGCACGAAGAGATTCCACGCTTCTTGGGCTACAGGCTGTAATCGCCGCTTGCGCACTTGTAAACACACAAAATGAAGCGTGATCGGTTGATCGTGCATGATATTCGTGTGAGACAAGCTAGAATGAATGGGCGGCCTTTCGGCAAAACAGTGCAAGAGACAAATTACATTTGACATTTCGCGTGAAGGCACTAATCGAGAGCATGTACACTATAGACATCATGGCAACTACTGTCTGCGTCACACATGTGCGCAAGGTGGACAAGAAATATCACAAATATTTTTTTTTGTATTTCTAGAGCCTGGTGAATAGCCCTTCAAGTTAAAAGAGCACCATTCTCATAGCTGCTTTATTATCGATTTTTAACTAGCAGTTTTGGTATGGCAGGAAAAAAAAAACGTCGGCGTTGTTGCCGAAAGCGATGGATGCACGACGACAGCATAATTGCGCATAGCGCTTGCGCTTATTAGGCAAACTTCTAGGCAAATTCGCCATGTTAGCGTATCTCACCGTTCCTTATTTAGTGCAGGTATTGCCTTGCGCATCCTCATATATTACTTGGGACCTTTGGACACGATGGATAACAACAAATTACTGCGTGTATTACGTGCACTCTACGTGCATTCTAGCTAAGCCCCCAGTGCAGCCAGAAATTTGTTATCGGGGTGGAGGAAAGGGGGGCGACGACGCACGTGAGAAGCTTAGTCACCCTCTATGTGGGTCCATGCGTGTATTTGTATGCTTACCTATACAGGATGTTTCAAGAAATGTGTTCAAAGGTCCTAAAAATGAGGGGAAATTTGTTAGGGTAGGGTGGGGTAAAATGAGACACGAGGCAAAACGCGGCAATTTGATTTTGCCGGCCTCTGTAGCTCATACAAAAACAACTTTTCTTTGTTTCTCTTTTCCAGCAATAAGTGCTCGTCCTTTTCCACCTTTTATTGTGTAAACGTTGGTGATTGCTCACGGCGTTCGCACGGGAAAAATTACGATGCAGGTGTCTGTTTCATCGCCGTGACCAGTCAAAGAGGGGCGAAATTCTGCTCGGCCAAATGTTCGTATCCATGCATGAACCTACTCCTGCGTCTGTGCAGTAACGTAAATATATATTTAGTCATGTATGACTACAAGCTACATAAAACAAAAAATTTGGTTTGTTTGATGCCCTGGGACAATGTTTTTTTTTTTAATTCTGGCATGTGACGGGGCAAATGCGACAAAAAGGCATCCAATTGCATGAGAGTGTGTATCATTGATTTAACCATTAAAGTACAAACTTTATGTATTATATTACTTTGTTCAAAGGGTTTCAACATACAAAAGAATATTACATAAAGCTTCCTGGGAAAAAAGCGACATAAAAATCATTGAATGCCGTTCAAGACACGACTCCCTCCATTCTTGCTGCAACGAGGTTTTTTCGTGTTCCCAATGATTCTACCTAGAGACGCATAAGAAATTGCGGAATCTCCAAGTCAAGTCGTTGACAAACACTTCATTGGATTATATTTTAACGATGTTTATCATATACCCCAAATAAAAAAAGAAACAAGCGTTATAAAGTCTGAATGTAGCCCAGTTTTAAATTATTTGGCTCCCTAAGTCAAGCGGACGAAGTTAAAAGTCATAAAAATCTTGAGCAGTGATGCATCAAAACTGTAAGAAGTGGTGAAGGAGATACGTCAAAATATATCTAGCCTCCAATCGCTGAATAATCTGTTGAGGTGCAAAGGTTTAACGAAACACAATATTAGCACAAAGAAAGACTGGTGAAGCTGGATTCGCAAGGAGATTCGTAGCAACATATCCCCGGATTCTTTCTAGATGTAATGCGTGGAGTCCAATGACCGAGATTCTTAAGGCTGGTTAAAGGGCCACAGGCCAGTCTTTTTACAGCGAAAGCTGGAAAAATGAATTTTTTCACATTGTTTAGTTTAGCCCCACGCAGTGTTTTGTTTTTCCTCGCAGGTTGGAGGAAAAAGAAACATCTGGAGCATTATTTCTCTATTTTGAAAATCATGTTTTCAACGGTGGCAACATGGCAATATATGTAGCACATACTTCGTACCGAAAGAGAAGTTTATGCATTGGTTTTAACTGGAAGTAGTGAAATGAAAAGAAATATTCACAGTTTTAAAACTTTTGTCGCATTTTACCTTATCATACGCTCTGCTTGCTCGCATTCTTTATACTTTTTTGTGCTGGCTGACATCTCAATAGCTTCAGTCGTTAAATCAGTGCTTGTCCATAGCTATTTCTCATGTGCTGTCTTGATGAAGCTGAGAGTGTGGCGGCGTCCCGCCTAGTCGTGGAATAAGATGGATGAAAAAACCACAGCGCCAACTAAAGTAAAGATATATTATAATCCTATAAAGATGTTTTGGCGTCTTTTTAAGGATATCTGTTTAGTTTGGTCTGCGCTGTGTTTTCTTCGCCCACGTTGTCTTCTTGGGTATTGCCCATGGATAGAAAGCATGTTCCCGCACGCTAAATTAAACCAAACGAACTACTGTGTGTGACGTTGGGGCCCAGGAGACACGGACTTCTACTTCGGCACCAGGGTGCGCTGCCACACGTGCGACGCCGACTTCACCATCGAGAAGTTCTCGGTGGACCACCCCTGCCTGGTTGGACAGCGGGAGAGGGACGTGGCCTACTGTAGCGTCAACTCAAACTTCTGTAAGGTGGGCAGAGCCTTTGATAGCGAGATCAAGTCCATCGGTCCTCGCGCGTGCCTTCACAGGCTGCCCAAACAGCTGTCGCGGGCTTTAGCTTCCTACCTTTGTGCAACCGATGAGAAAGGGCTGCCATGCGGGCTGAGGGGTACGCACGAGTTATTCGAGCTTCGTCTGTCGTGTATATGCAAATTAAGCATGCGCACATGCATATACTTGGTCTTATTGAATTGGTATCGATAAGTTGCGTGTGTTGATATCTCCGCTCCCTTACTGTCGCACTCCCGTGTCTCTCTCGGCTAGTGTTCTAGCACGAAATTGTTTTATGCCGGAGTCCAGCACGGCTCCACTTGCGGGTTTCCGTCAAGGATAAGACGTAAAATCTATATTAACATATTGCGTGACAGTTCTGTTTTGTGCGGCTTTAAAGGGCCACTCAACAGGCCCCGTAACAAATTTGAGTTGGACCGAGGAACTTGTTGTGTACTCGATGAAGAACATTATGCCATTTCTTTCAATCTGTTTATTACGAGCGGAGAAAATTGAAGGATGTGAGCTCTAAACCCTTGCCGCTCACCCCGCGTAGCTTTCGCAAGCCAAATCTCTTCCCTAGTCTCTTCAGCATCCCGTCAAGAGGTCACGTGCCCATGACGTGCCCGAATAATTCCGAAATCCGAGTAAGCGAGCGGCGTTGTTTTGCTGACCAGCATTATTTTGTGGTCTGCTGCTTGTTTCTCCAGGATGGTTTGGAGACGCTGGCTTTGACGTGGTAGAATATATGAGCATAATGAGTGATAGAATGCGCAGAACCATTCATTTTTTTACCAGGACAAGCGTCTGCTTGATGCGCTGACCGCCAGGACACGACCGCATGCGAAACGCAGGATCATTAGCCCCGCAACTCGTTGTAATTCATGGGAGAAAATGTAAAAGACGTGCACATTCCCTCATTGCGTCTCGTTATTTACCTCAAGTTTTATTCACTTATTCGAGCAAAAGTTGAATAAACTACACACGTGGTTGTTTCGTAATTTTAGCCATGTCACGTTCTACTGTTACACAGTCAGAGCACAGTCGTCTGCGCAGTGGAACAACATCACAGTACTGCCGTGCACATAAGGCAATTCTTACGTGTGCTTTATGCCCTCATTTTCTGGGCGCGTACACGCCCGCGAAAGGAATGGAAAGCAGCGTTCATTTCAAAATTTGACCCATTTATGCGGCGCGTAGCGTTGCATACTTTGGCAGACGCGATCGTGAACATCCCATGTACGCATTGCGCTTGTCAGGTCAAAATTGAGAAACCTGGTGAGTGGCCCTCTAAATTCTTTCTGTTTGAAATGTGCGCTTAAGTGTCGGGCTGCGACAGTAAGTCCGCGCTAGGCCTTTGTATGCTGTTTCCGTGTGCGCTTTCTGTTTGAGGTGCGCGTTGCAAGTTTCGAACTGGTTGTCCTTCTTCGCGTGACATCGCAATTTGTTGCTGTAGCATTCATTCTTTCGCCCTTGTGGTGAAACAATGCACAATATGCGCTAAGCTACCTGTGTAAAGACACGTTTCACTTTTGTGTCATAGCGATTCCTAAAAAGGGGGATCAGCACCATTTTTTCCACTATCCTAGCAGTCACGACTTCTCAAAGTCAAGGATTCTGTTCTTTCTCGTCGAAAAGAAAGATGGAGAAATAAGTGAAATGTGTCAACTCCCACAAACATGCTTTATACCTTCAGACACAAGAACACAGTGTGTGTGTGTGTGTGTGTGTGTGTGTGTGTGTGTGTGTGTGTGTGTGTGTGTGTGTGTGTGTGTGTGTGTGTGTGTGTGTGTGTGTGTGTGTGTGTTGTACAAGTGAATTTGATTCATAAGCCTACTCAATTGAGATCGAAATACAAGCATCAGGAAATACGTATTATGAAAAATAGCCTCCATTAGTTTGCCGCGTCTCTACATTTATAACTGCGTACCGGATACCAACATACAGGAGCTCCCTTGCCACTACACATTGCTCTGTTTCAGGCAAAACATGCTTTACAGGGACGGTCCCAGGAGAAGCATTGGCGGTAAGCGAGTTGCCTCAGTGGACAAATGAATTAGATGTTTATTGTTTAATGAGCCTGTGTGTTGTCTTCACATTTGGTAGGTGGCCATCACACTCCAGATAAGTATCCACTTTTGTGGCGTTCACGTAATCGCGAGCGCTAGAATAAGTTGAAGAAGCACCCTGCCTATAGTGGTCATATTTTCACCCGCAACTAAGTCAGCTCATCATACAAAAGAAAGGAGGAGTTTTCAGCAGCGGGATAAGCGTACGCCAATCAAACTACGCCTAAGGAGTGCCTTTAACGTTGCTTTTGTTTTGGTTAGAATTTTCCAACATTCACTGAAATACAGTGCAATCGCTCTGTTATGGCTTGCATGGCATTGCGAAAACGCAGACGATAGAGGGTTGCTGCAGTAGAGCTGATTTCGAAATGGGCAAAACAGAAGACTACGCAGGTCACCTTTTGCACCTAAGAAAAACAAAACTTCTTACTCGTCAGTATGATTTAGTAGAGTGGAAAGTTGGGCTAGCTGGAATGCTTGCATGATTGACGAAGCGCTAGTGAAGAAGACGCACTCTGTGTTCTTTCGTGTTCTCTGTATAGCACTGCGTCAATCATCCCATGCTTTGAGTGTGTGCAGATACAGTCTTTCTATTCCCAACAGGCTATGACAACTTATGACAGTTTTGTGAACAACAGAGCACTTCCACCCCATTCCAGTAAAAGACTTTGAAAGACTACCCTTTCTACTGTACCACATGAAATGAAGAAACGCTAAAAAAGAATATTCAAACACTTATTTTTTCATTTCATAACGTACAGTTATGTTTTTTTTTTGTCTTTCAGAACGTCGACAATGGGCGGCAAGCGAAAAGCGCTTGTCAATTGTCAATACTTTGTATTTCTTTCCTGGAGAGGATCGTAGCACTAGCTTTCTTTTTGTTACCTTTAGGTGTTCGCACTCGGAATATTTCGTTTACAATTTTTTTTAGGTATAATCTTCAATTTAGCTTTATGTCTCAACTCCTTTTTTTTTCTGTCTCTCTTTGTGCCGTTTCATCTTCTTCGAGAAGACTAGACTGGGTACAAGCTCAGACGTTGCGTTTTCCCTTTTGGGAAAATGCAATTTGTTCCCATTTTTTTCACTCGCCGCAGTCTTCTCGCAATGCATATTGTTGTTGTTTGTCTCCACCAATGGGCGCAGGTGGAGGTGACGCGCCTCAACGGCGTGCTGGTGACGTACTCGCGGCGGTGTGCCGACAAATGCTCCCCGAATTGCTACGAGAAGGGCTTCGGCATGCTCAGGGAGCAGTGCACCTATTGCTGCCGCCGCAACCCCGCCTGCGGGGAGAAGCGCAAGCCCTGACGCCCACCGCACGGTGCACGCACGGCCGCCACCACAGGTATACGTACAGGCAGAGAACGCATACTGGCCATTCCTTTCACAGCGAATGCTGCGCGCCATCTATCGGAGAAGCCACCAAGTGATTACGTACGATTTTAAAAGAGCATTTTCAACGTCCAACGGGCATTTTCAAAGCTGAGAATCATCAGTCGAAAGGAGCACACCTCCATGAGTGCCAGCAACTTCGCAAAGTATGCTTGCGCCTATTACAACATCCTTTGACACTTTGTTTCTTACAGTCAATGCAGTTGTGCAAGTAAAAATTTTGTTGTGTGTATTTAATAACAATACGTAAGAAGTGTGAATAAACCAAAAACCTGGCAAATTTATCTTTAGTGCTAGAAGAAAACAAGTGTCCGCATAAGAGTACGCTGGGAAGGCTGTTACGCTAGGTCCATCATACTTCTTCATTGTATACTTGGGAATTTCACCAGCCGGCAACTATTTTTCAGCGCATATTAGTTGTAATGATCGTTGACATCATCGTTCATTCTCGTTCATTATCGCCATCACCAACGCCTTATTCCTCACGTTCAACGTTTTCATCGTCATCATCATCCTTGCCGTTCAAGGCCCATTTCCTTTCCCACAGCTCTACTTGATTCACTGTGATACTGATCATATTTATCATGGTTTATCATCACTACTAAAGCGTTCATGGTTACGAACAAACTGAATGCTTCCATGATCATCAGCAGCAATGTTGAAATGGTTCGTGGATAGCTCTGCTTCAACGAACAAATTATTTCTGCTTTCCAAATCAGATCATTCGCTTTCGCTAGACAACTCAAAAACTATGGCAGATGTATCTTTATAACTAAATATCTCTCCAGAATAAAGCATATCGATTGGCAAGATAACTTTAAAAGTAGTATTTACCTATACTACAAATAATGTTCTGTAAAGCCGCTTGGTGATGAAACAACTTCTTGTACCACGCAACGTTCTACCAGCCTCTTAGATGAACTCGGCATGCCTGGCTTCCACAAACACGGACGCTGCAGCGCCAATTTAGCTTAAAAAACTTTGGTCATTCGCAATGAAACAAAACTCAAACAAAAACAAGAGAAACCTTTCCTTTCCTCAAATAAATCTGACTAATTGAGAAACGCTGTGGAGTTTAGAGTGAACCTATAAAAAACATCTATAGACATACACATCTACAAGTGACGTGAACAGAGCGCCATTTGTGTGCGCACACGTACAAACTGTTTTTTTTTTAAAAAAAGAGGACATGTATATATGTTTGTATGGAGCTCCACAAAAATAGCAACATTTTGAATCGATTTTCAGGTAATGCGTTGGGCAGCCTCATCGCACTACGCAGACATGTTCTTTCCACGTATTTGGGCGCTAGGATATAAAGCGTTACTGTTGTAATACGAAGAAACGCGGGTGTTTTGCATTCAAATATTTGTGCTTGTTTTGCATTTCGTGCTTTTGTGGTTTTTTATGTATTGAAGGTTCCAACCTTTCAGACGTTTAAACACACCTGGTGAGCATGGCCTACACTTTATCACATTAGCTGTGGCTGCCCAAAGCACTCACTACACCTGACACACACTCGCGCATGTGAATTGGTGACATCACGTGTGTCCAGTATTTACGATGTTTTATTGGTCATAATTCCTATGTTGCGCTGAGTTCTGTATTCCGTTTCGCCTTCGTTATTACTGGTTCGTTATCCGTGAAATGTTGAACCAATGGTTTTTCGACGGGATCTAGCCTTACCGTGTGACAAACAATGATGATCATTACAATAGGTTTTCATACAGATGAAGATGACGAAGTACATAGTGAGAGCTCACGCTATTTTCTTCATTTGTGAAATTGAAGTTTGCAAAAACGAGGTATATGCAGGTTTTCCTAATGGTTTCTGGTTGTTGTGTTCGTTTCGTATTTTGGTCATTTCGGTAAACGCGTTATCAAAGCACGGGTGATCTCGCATTTTGCAGCTGCGCCCGAAGCTCTGAAGCTTCGGAGTAAACAGCTAGTTGGCATTGCTGCTGTGCCACTGCTTTCCAAAATCTCGCCTCCGGGCTAGCCTGTCGTCTGCGTCAATGTTGCCTTTCACGGTCCAGAGTGCATTCACGAGCGTTCTCATCCGTTGCAGGAAGAGAGCGTGATTTGGAACGCGCTAATTTTTCTCGTCACCAAATTACAACTGGTAAAAAACAAGACGAATGCTTATTTTTAAGTCACCAAAACTCTTCGGGAAAATCAATCTCATATCCGAAGAAGGTGTAATGAACCCTTTTAATGGTTACATCCTTTACTACTGTCGTGAGCAGCTAGAACGCACCGGAAATATCACGTGGTAACGTTGGGACCACGTGACGCTGGGACCGTGCTATATATTCTACACAAGCAGCAAAAGCGTTCTTGGTAGTCATGTGTTTATACTCGTATACTCAGTGTTCCAGTAGTGTTATAGCGTCTATAAGGTGAACCCCTGGGACCAAGCAGCCGGTGGCGCTCGGAAAAAGCAGCGTCTGTCTCGCTTTTCAGAGCGAGAACGCTGGCGGTTAAGGGTTGTGATTTTCGCGTCATCTGTACATGGTCGTCCATAATCTGCCGAGAGAACCAAAACACAAATATGGTAAATACAAGCTCAGTGGTAGAAGACGGACTGATACGTGTCACTAGTTATGCGACCACTTCCTTACTTATAGTGCAACAAACCTGGACATTGAGGTTCGTACATATCTTATTCTTAAATTTATTTCAAGAAACGAGCGACGCAGCAAGTCCTTTTGCATACCGAGATGCATCGTGTAATTTTCATTGCTTCTCCTTTAACTGCCAGCGCCACGCTTTCGGTGGCGTCTTCGGAAGAAAACACCAAAAGGAAATTGTGGGTGCCGTGTGTTAAAAGTTTTTCCGCTTCGTAAAATACCAGTTGCGTAAAAACGTTTTTGTGCACCCGTGTGACAAAGGTATCCCGGATGTGTAGCGGGTACCTCGCTTATTGGCAGGATGAAAAATGGCATAGCGGGTGCTTCACTATTTTGTGAAAGTTGCACTCGACATGTAGGGGGTACCTTACATGCGCTGCGCCAGGACCGACACATGGACAGACAAGCCTAAACTCTACGGTGCTTTGCCGCTAAAATTTTGATTTATGGCGCGGTTGATACCATGAAAGTGTGCTTGCAATAGTTGCTCCAACAAAATGGGCTCTATAAAAAAAGTTCTTGCAGCTTTCGCAGTGACTGTGCAGCGCAATCCGCACAGGCCTGTCAGTTTCTTCAGTTATAAAAAATGAACATAAGTTTCATTTAGAACAAAGTGTTGAGGACTCATCTCCGCCATCTTATCTCTACATAGATTGTTTTCCTAAGATACTTTAGACAATAACTGAAAAACGTGCGAATTTTGAAGATACCTTTATTGTAGATTTTTGTACTCGGGCCTACAAGGGCTTCTATTAACGAGACGAAATTAACAGGAATTTTTTTTCTTCTGGTTTCCCCACCAATCACCAAGTTGTAACCGGAGCTTCACTTCACTCCACGGCTTCTTCGCCTTTTTACTTTCTCTTGAGGCGCTTCGTGCCCTTGCCGTGCCTCGTGCGTCTCCCGTGTGCTGTTGAAGATGCGCCGCTCGAAGCCCTCTCTGACTTTGCGCGCCTTCCTCCGCGGCCCGAGGCCCCATGACTGTGGAAGCGGCGTCGCTTTTCGCCTCGCTTCGAGCGCTTGCTCGTTGAGGATGCAGAGCTATACCTGGCACGATGGCGGCTCTCTCGGGGTCTCTTCTTCCTGTCGCGGCTTTCTTCGGACCGCGTGGCCGAACTTGTGCGGCTACGGTGTTTACGCGTGCGTCCGGCTCGGTGACTGCGGGACGAGCTCCGTGATCGACCTCGGCTCACCTTCCTGCTGACTCGGCGACGGTTCAGAGCCACGCTAGTCGCATCGCCGGTGCTGCTAGGAGGGGAGCTCCTCGAGCGCTCCTTGCGGCTGGCTCTCGGGCCGTTCTTCGCAACAGCCCTGCTGGTTGACGGCTTTTGGTCATCGGGCTCCGGTGCATCTGCTTTTTTTCGCGACTTCCGAGCCACCGTAGTCGCAAGAGGCGTCGGTGCTAGCGGCTCCACCATCACGGCCTTCGGTGGTCGACCTCGTGGCCGCTTGGCAGCTGGAGCCTCGTTTGCAGGCCCGGCGCCATTGTCGGTTGAAGCAGCGGCAGCCTTGCGCTTAGCTTGCCGAGTGGCCTTCGGAGGATTCTCGTCGGCCTCCGCCTGCTTCTTCGGCATGGCGGCGTCGCTCCAAGTTCCGTCCTACCACCAGCCGTCGACCACGTGCAGCCCGCTGTCGCCTTCAGCGTTGCCGCTCACCGGTGAGAGGGGCCCCCAGAAGACGGCTTCGGCGAGATCCCAGGCAGCCAGCCGGGCTCAGCAAGTGCCACCGACTGAGGCCGCGTTCTGCTCTCGTGCACCGCGTGGGGCCATTTCATCTTCGTCGTCTCGTTGATATCTACAGCCAGGACAGTTTAATCGACGGCCCAATGAGCAATATGAATAATCGCATTGCAACGCATACTTATAAATGTTCCTGTGATTTCAATAACGGAAGGCATTTAGTATACATGGTGCTAAACTTCGAATTGAAATGCCTGAAACGGAGTGAATTTTATCCGGGCCTTTGGTCGATCTTGAAAACAATAATGTTAACATAACAGTCACAATACTATTTTCAAAAACGAGCCCTACCAACTTAGTATACTAAGACCAAGCATCACTCTGAACAATGTTCCGAAAAAAAAAGAAAGTAAATCGACATTTGCTTGAGTCTGTTTCTTTAAACGTGCTCTCACCTTCTATCCTTTCAATTTCTTTCCCTTTTTTGTATTTCTCTCTTTCGCTGTCTTTCTAGCTCTTTCCGGATACTCGTCTTCTCGTGCATCAGAGTTGTTACAACGACCACCGGACAAATAGGTGCACGTGTTCTGGGAGCGAAGCAGGAGTTCGAGAAATGGAAGACAATAAAGAGGACGACGAGAATGCTCGCCAGTGCATGTTCATGATAAGGTCAGGATACGCGGCTCAACAAAATGCATAATAATAATAATAATAGTAATAATAATAATAATAATAATAATAATAATAATAATAATAATGTTAATATAATATCATCTGGGGTGTTACGTTTGAAAAACCCGGTATGATTTTGAAAAACGCCGTATATTTTTAGAGTCGTCTCCATCCTAAAGGAGAACGGGAACGGGGCGAGTTGCCCTCTCCCCGTGCCTTGTTAGCATAGAGGAGAGAATAAGAACCATATACGCGCTGGCGCTATAAAGAAATAAGTTGTAGCCTTGAAGAAGGCAGGTCCGCTTGTCGAATCGTCGGCTGCAGCACGCAACCCCTGTGAATTTGTTCTTTACATTAAAAACTTTGCAAGATCAGGTATTGGTAGATCGTTTTTTAACTGCACATGAATATCTTGTATAGTGCGAGCAATGTCGTTAACGCAGGTAAGGCAGTTTTGTATGTGTTACAGAAAAAAACTTTACTAAATACGCTACCGGTTATACGCTAACGAAAAAGGAAGGTGCTACCGCAGTGCGTTACCCAGAAGTTAACGCGTTACCGTCACCGTGGCCTAAAAAAAAAAAAGTAATTGACGTTACTCGCGCTGTTGCTCCATCGTCAAAAATTCTTTCATCTTCGCCTCGAGAACCTACATGGCTACTTTATAAAACATATATTTATATTTCACATCAAAGTTGTCATCTAAATCAAGATTCAACCCCAAACACCAATTAAACAATTATAATTGGACAAATCTGGCGAATGTTTTTTTTTTGTACTCTAGTCACCTAAGTATTCTGTATCTTTGCATGTCATGACTTCTAATTCTGTGGAACATTTTATGAGGTCTCATTAGGCATCAAGTAATCCATTTCAGCATTTACGCTTCTTGAAATAGAAACAAACACCACAAAACAAACATGCAGTATTTATGACAGCTTGTTTATACTGATACAAATCACTACGCAAAATGTGCAGCAATAGAGATGCCTTTAAATGGCATAAATCTGGGGGAAAGTATTACCACTCATTATTTTTTTTACATTGACCTGTATAATCATCCTAAATATGGTGACTGCGTACCTGAAAGGATTCGTCAGCCTCGTTTGCTCAGTTCAATAACCGTAAACGCTGACGCAGTTGTAAATATAAGAAGTAAAACTAATTTCCAATACGAAGTTAATAAACATGCACTAGAGTAAAGCAGGAATGATTTCGTAATGTAACTACAATACGATCGATATATGAGACATCTTCGTTAGCTTTACTCGGGCAGTTTGACTCGCCTATTAGAGAATACGTCCACACGTAGGCTAAATATGAGTTCGACGAGTGCACTATACGGTGCTACTGTATTAACTTCGGGCTAAAGCCGGTGAAAGCGCGGAGAGGTTTACTTCAGCCAACTCCACTCTTGGTGATGCTATGCGGTACAAACGGGAACCAGAACAGCCGCGCGTCTCTTTTGCGATTATTCTCTGTATACGTGTTTGCGAAGAAGTCATTCTCTGTTATGCTGGGGCTCACAATGAGCCTTGGCGGCCGCAAGCGGCCCGGAACTGCACAGCTCCTTTTCGACGGCCTCAAGAACCGCCTTACACTTCGCTTCATCGGCAATCAACAACTTGATTCTCGACTGCAACGTTGCTGTAACTCAAGCAAATGCACTTTAAAAACCTTTGGCTATTTGCTTCCCATGGTAGTTTCTACCGCGAAAAAAAAAGGATCCCATACGCTGTTGCTTTGTCAACGCTTCACGGGCCAAGAGCAGTACGCTGCAGCGACAGGATAGTATCTGGGCCAGCTCTCACAAAGGCGCTCCCACAAGACGATTCAATTTCATGTGAGATTTCGAGATAGGTCGAATGAGAAATAATGATTAACGTGACACCTCAGGTTACTGAAAACTACGACGAAAGCACGCAAACCGTTAGAGATCCGAAACAGTAACCAGTACTTAAGTTAATTACGAAAACGTCAAGCCGTTACCTGTAGTACTGTTGTAATGTTTCGTAAGAGAAGTGTAGAAATCCGTCAAGTGTCACACCACCTGAATTGCGCATCGTGTGGGTGGCTGCAGTAAAGAGACATTCACTACCAATCTTTCAAAAAGAAGTATTAGAAATGCTCACAAAAGGCATCAACGAAGTACGCAAAGAGAGAGAAAGAGAAAGGAAAGGGATAAATGCAGAGAGGTCTATCAGATTTGTAGTATCGAGTTTGCTACCGTACTCTAAGGGAACGGGGTGCGCGTGTTGCGTAACGGACGTGCATCGTCATCAATTCGTAAATGGAAGAATAAAGTCCTAGTGGGCACTTTTGAACTGTACGTACGGTAGAGCATTCTCTTGCCCCGCTAGCTAAGGTACTCGTCTGCTGACCCGCAGGTCACTGCATTGTATCTCGGCGGCGGCGGCTGCATTTTCGGTGGAGGCGAAAATGCTGTACACCCATGTGCTAGGGTTTGGGTGCTCAATAAAGAGTCTCAGGTGGTCGAAATTTCCGGAGCCCTTCTCTGCGGCGTCTCTCATAATCATAATGTATATTTGGGACGTAACCCCACGTATCAATAAATTGGTATAGCATTGTACGAGAGCGTGAGACAGCCGCTTACGATAAGACGTTCGATTCCTTGTGACACGGATGAACTGTCTAACGAGAAGTGAAGCTAGCCAAGGGATTGAGAAGACGACAACGGGTGTTGTTAACTCAACTGAGTCTTCAAGGCGAAGCTCAAGCGTTCTGTAATGTTTCAAAGTGCAACTCTAAGACGCCCGTTCGTGCATCGAGTGGTGTGACCGCTATCGGCGAGACCGACAGAGCGAACGAGTTCTAAAGCGAAAGAGACAGCCCCGTGAAGCTTTACATTATGATAGTAAGCGAGCCGTTGTCTAAACGCCTGCGAAGCCTCCTTCCTTCCTTCCTTCATTCCTTCCTTCCTTCCTTCCTTCATTCCTTCCTTCCTTCCTTCCTTCCTTCCTTCCTTCCTTCCTTCCTTCCTTCCTTCCTTCCTTCCTTCTTTCCTTCCTTCTTTTTTTCTTTAAGATTATCAATGAACGTTGCAGTGATATTGTTATTTAGCTGCACCTTCAGAGAGTTATAGTCGCAGGGATTTCCGCTCTGCTATGTCTGATTAGATAAGCGAACCAAAAAGATCCATGCTCACTTAGTTCATTTTTATGTCTGCATATATTCTTCCTTCAAAATCCGCCATTAATTTCGATATAGTCCAACCTTTCGCACGGTAAGCGTTTTCAATGATGCGATGTTCTAGCTTTCACTTAATTTGGCAGCTTTGTTCAGCTTCAAAGGCGTAACCTCAAACATCCTGCCACCCGAATCTTGGTCCATCTCCTTTGTGGTTGAGTGCCATGAGAGAGAGAGGAGACCATCCTCTTTATAATCATCATGCACATGCAAGAGTTTGATGTGGAAAAACAAAAATTAACATCAGAGTCACGCCACCATTTTAGAAAAAAAGTTTTTTTCACTTTATACCATTATAGCAGGCGTCACAAAGAACAATGTTTCGAAAGAAAAAAAATCAATGCTTACTTCTCTCTGTACATGTTTTTTCATCAAGCTTCTATGATTTTCTCTCTTTCTTTCCTTTCCTTTCTCGGTTTCGTAGTCTATCTGTTTTTTTTTTTTGGTATCATATATCTAAGTACTCGTTCTCTATAGCTCATCAGTTATTGCAACCCCTGCCGGACAAATAGACGCGCATGTTCAGAAAGCGAAGCAGAAGACCAAGAACAAGAAGACAATATTGAAGAAAACCAAGCGAGTGCTTGCCCATCGATTATTTTTTTTATTTTTCATGTCACGCGATGCGGCATCACGAGAATCTTAGTAACAATATTATCTGGGCGTTTAAGCACCAACTACGCGATACTATTTTAATGAAGAGCTTATTCCGCACGAGCTGCGGCGTCGACGTCGTGCCAGCTCCGTGTGAGGATCGAACCCAGGCGCGGCAAAGTGGGTGTTCTACCTCATAGCCACGCATGTGCTTCGAAATGCGGCGAATATAACCTTCATGCTTTACAAACGAATGGGTCTTCTATACAGGATTCACAATACAGTACATAATATCGCAGTTATATTGCATGGCACAAGCATACAATGTCATTGAGTGTCATAACTTGTGATTATCGTCGGTGGTTTCAAGCCGGCCACCCATTGCAAAACACGCAAACGTTACTTCGGTTTTACCCTTGAGACCACTTAGTGGGTGCAAGGCAAGTTCAAAAACACGCCACACGCATAATTGCTCGTTGTTTAAAGTACGCTACTCATTACAAAGGATGCAGTCGTATGCGACGATTTCACTCACGTAACCCACTTTCAAGTTCATTGATTACAATGAAGTAGTCCACATCAAAAAATTTTCCAGTAACATGATACAATGAAAAGTTTGCACTAAGTGGTTCAAGTACGCACTGAACGACAGGAAATAACTTTCGCGTTCAACTTTTAAATGTGAAGCGTAATGATCCCCCAGTTTAGGAGAAACGTTAGGTGTATATATATATAAATATATATATATATATATATATATATATATATATATATATATGTATATATATATATATATATATATATATATATATATATATATATATATATACATATATATATATATGTATATATATAAGGGAAAGAAGTGTATACCTAAGGACTCGTTTTTCCGTGTTTTGACACAAGATGATTGAGATTTCACAGACAATAATGTCAAGGAATGTATAGGGGAAGCTATGAGAACTATTGTAATGTAAATAAGAAGAAACATGCGTGAAAAAATAACTTGCCTTGAGTAGAAATTTTAACTACGACCTTCGAATAACGCGTTCACATCTCTTATTGCATTATAGCAATATTTCAATGATGCATTATTGCCTGTTAAATCTCATATATATATATATATATACATATATATAGACATATATATATATATATATATATATATATATATATATATATATATATATATATATATATATATATATATATATATATATATATATATATATATATATATATATAGACATATATTCATTTAATTATGTATATATATCTACAGCGAGCTGTGATAAAATGGTTTAATGGTTTTATTTACAGGAGGTGAACGATGGTCATTTGCGGCAGCGCACTGCGATCGTGCCAAGATTCCTCGTCTTCCTCTCCTTCTCTTCGCTACCTTTTACTAGTCCATTACATTCCCCCGCAAGCAGACGAAGCCCGTAGGGCGAGTTATGATGCACAAGGAAGGTAGAAAGGTTTCAGGCGAGCAACGTGAGTGAGCTGCGTTCTGTTCGATCGTCGATCATTAGACAAAAGACGAGCTAATACGTGAGTGAGCTGGCTGAGACGCCCCAAAACTACAAATGGGCCTGAATATTGTGTCAGAAGTTTTTGACACAATCCACGCTTGTGTTGCGGGGTCCCAACTAACGCCAAGTCCCCTTTTTCGAATAAAACCGGTTTGTGACGGTCGTCGTATCGTTTAACGACGTTGAGAGGCCAGAATCCGACGACGAGCGATTCGACAGGCTTCTCAAGCGAGGCACAGGCTGTTTTATACAGAATCATCATTGTGTAGAATGAAGGGTAAGAAAGTGTCTAGAGGGCTTAGTGGCAACCAGGCGTACAACAGATAAAATGGGCATAAGTTCGTTGTCTCATGTTCCGCCGTGTTGTACGCCTACGTGATAAAAGGCAGCACTTCATCCCAGTTCTTCTGATTGAAAGAAAAGTACATGTCAAGCATGTTGGTCAGTGTTCTGTTTGTCCGTTCAACGAGGCCATTCCTCTTCGGATGATACGGTGTGGAATGACGGAACTGTGTCGTGCACTTGGTAGTATTTCTTCAACGGCATCAGCAGTGAACTGGCGGCCACGGTCGCTGGTAATAACACGCGGTGGGCCATGGCGAAGGACCACGGAGTGAAGCAAAAAGCCTGCCACGGATGCAGCGGTAGAAGAGGAATAGCAGCGGTTTCGGCATACCGCGTAAGATGATCTACGCAGACGATTATCCAACGGTTCTTATTGTTAGATAACGGAAATAGACCCATAATGTCAATTCCTACTTGTTCAAAAGGTGTGCTGGGTTGTGCAAATGGCTGACGGGGACCTGGTGTTGTGGTGGCCGGGCGCTGGTGACGTTGGCACGTCTCGCAGCTAGCGACGTAGCGCTTCGTTGTTTCGTACATCTTGGGCCAGTAAAAGCGTTTCTGCGTGCGGTTCAGCGTTCGTATGAAGCCGAAATGAAAGGACGTCGCATCGTCATGCATGGCACGTAGAACATCAGAGCGAAGGCTCTCGGGGACAACCAGAAGAAAACGTGCTCCAGGCCTGGAATAGTTAGTTCTTTAGAGCAACTTTTCTCGGACCGTAAAGCGACCGCTGTGTTGGGAGGCACGTGCGGCGGCAAAAAGAGGATCCAAGTTGAGATCGTTGCGTTGTTTTCTCTGGAAGTCAGCCGCATTGGGGAACGTGCGAGTAACAGCAGCAAGGCAGTCGTCGAAATTCTCAGCATCGCAGTCGGTAGTCACAAGAGGAATCCGGCAGAGTCTTCTGCGTCAGCGTGACGACGGCCACTCTTGCACGACCCCGTAAAGTCATATTTCTGAAGTCGCAGTGCCCAACGTATGAAGCGGCCAGAGGGGTCACTCAAATAGACCAGCCAGCATAACGAATGGTGATCGGTAATTATCCTAAATGGCCTCTCGTACAGATAAAAAGGAAACTTCTGTACGGCGAAAACAGCTGCCAGACATTCCTGCTCCGTAATTGTGTAATTGCGTTCACATTTGCTCAGGCAACGCCTGGCATATGCCACGACATGCTCTGCGCCATTGTGACGTTGTACAAGCACCGCTCCTACACCGATACCACTAGCATCCGTGTGCACCTCAGTCTGGCAAAATGGATCGAAGTGACGCAACAGTGGTGCTGACGTTAGTACAAGCTTAAGTTGTGAGATTGCAGCGTCACACTCTGGTGTCCAGCTGAAGGTTGCATCCTGTCGCAAGATGTTCGTCAGCGGGTACACGATCTTCGCAAATCGTGGAACAAAACGACGAAACTATGAGCATAGGCTTACAAATGAGCGAAGTTCTCGTGCGGACTGCCGTGATTTAAAAGAGCCCACTGCTTCTATCTTGCGAGGATCGGGTCTGACGCCATCCTTGTCGACCAAGTGCCTCAGCACGAGAGTTTGACGTTCGCCAAAGCGACATCTTTTAAAATTCAGAACTAGCCCAGCTTTTGCGATGCAGTGTAGAACAAGACTGAGACGGTTGTTATGTTTCTGAAACGTACGGCCAAATATCACAACATCGTCAAGGTAGCACATGCATATCTCCCATTTTAGACCACGTAATACTGGGTCGATAAATTTTTCAAAGGTGGCTGGAGCATTACAAAGGCCAAAAGGCATGACAATAAATTCAAATAAGCCATCCGGAGTTACCAAAGCAGTCTTTTCTTTGTCACCGGGTTCCATAGTTATTTGCTAATAGGCTGACCACAAATCAAGCGTTGAATAATAGTAAGCGGCATGCAAGCAATCTATGACGTCACAAATCCGCGGCAAGGGATATACATCTTTCATCGTCACAGTGTTTAGAGGCCTGTAATCTACGCAGAATCTCCAGGAACCATTCTTTTCCTTCACAAGAATGACCGGGGCTTCCCACGGGCTGGACGACTCTTGCACCACACCTTTGTTCAGCATGCCCTTTACTTGTTCGGCGATAACTTTGCGCTCAGAGGATGAAACTCGGTAGGGCTTTTAGCAGATGGTGTGTGCAGAGCCGTGACGAGCGCGGGACGAGGGTAACTGAAGGGATGCATCTCTATGTTCGAAGTCGAAAGCAGCAAAATGCCGGGAAAGGACCCGCTCCAGCGCTTGCCTACTGAGAGTCTTGCTCATCATACCGAGCATTATATAGATCTTCATTATGGGGAATATCACAAGGAGAGGAAGCGGTGGTGAGGCCCGTAGCTAGTGTTGCTATTGATCTGCATGAGGCTTCATCGAAGAGAGCTATCTTCATCCCGCGAGGAAGCACAAACTGCGTGAAAGAACAGTTCAGCGCCCACAATGTTGCTACCCCTTTTCTCGTGCACACAGCAGGGCACAAGTATGTCCTTCTTAGAACAGTTCTTACGGAAAGGCCACACTACGAGGTAAACACAAGCATCATCGACCGCTGTGGAAGAGACTCAAACGGGTGTCTGGCACCAAGATGGTGCTATCACTTCATCAATCACAATAAGTGTTTTCGTGTCTTCGCCACGGTAGTCTTCTTCGGAAAGCGTCGGTAGAAACAAATTCTTTAATGGTATTTCCCCTCTACCACAGTCGACGGAAGACCGCATTGCTGCAGAAAATCGATACCAATAATGACATCGTGCGAACAACGAGATAGAACCAGAAATTTGGTTACAAATACTTTTCCAGCCAATGGAACACTGACAACACACACCAGGAGGATTAAGTCACTCGCCGCCTACACCACGAAAGGGGATTGTATCGTTTCATGAAAACATAACTTTGCGACCTAAGCAGTTCCTGAAGGCGAGGCTCATCACAGACACAGTCGCCCCAGTGGCAACTAACGCCATCGTCGGTATTCCATCAATCAACACCTTCACTTTGTTTTTAAGCATAACAATAGGCAGAGGTATATCTTGAAAAGGCCGTCCGGCGACCTCACCTCCATTGGCCGCGGATGCTAGTTTCCCGGCGGCGGAGAAGAAGAACGACGTAGAGGAGACGGCGAGCGACAAGAACGGTTGGAGGGTGGTGTCCAACTCCGCTCGGATGCTGGCGAATCACTGCGTCTGCTCTCGCACGAAAAACGGTCCCTTGGAAACAAGTCGGTTGTCCACAGGTGATATGAAGCACCGGGTCTTCGTGGCGAAGACATGGTTGGTGTCCTTCGTGATTGGAGGCGTTGTTGGCGGCAATACCGATCAATATGCCCAGTGAAGCCACAGTTGTAGCACACGGGAGGGTCATGGTTTATACTATAGTCATCGGAACGAATCCTGGGCCGCTGCTGTCGGCGAGGAAGTTCGTTATCACGCGAAGAACGGATTTCTGCCACTCTCTAAAATCGATTGTATTCGTCGTAAGTTGCATCTTGGTAGTAAGGTCGGTACTGTCCTTGTCGCAGCGGGACGTAGTCCGGCTGAGAGTCCTGAGTATAAGAATGCGGCTGTCCTCGTCGTGATCGTGCGTCATAGGCAGGGCCTCTATCGTAGAGACGTGGCTGATACTGAGGTGCGGCATCGGAATACTCAATGCCCTCCGCCACTCGGTGCTAGGAGAATGAAGCAACGTTTCGCTCGAACTCTGGTGACTGGTAGGGGGGATGAGTGCTTGGGCGGCGTGCCACTTGCGCGTACAGGCCGAGTTCTTCACGTAATATTTGCCGGATTGCTGATGCAAGATCAAGAGTCTTCGGAAGAAAACTTCAAAAGGAAATCGTGGGTGCCTTGTGTTAAAAGTCTTTCCACTTCGTAAAATACCAGTTGCGTAAAAACGTTTTTGTGCACCCGTGTGACACAGGTATCCCGGATGTGTAGCGGGTACCTCACTTAATTATAGTAAGAATGAAAAATGGCATAGCGGGTGCTTCACTATTTTGTGAAAATTGCGCTGGACATGTAGGGGGTACCTTACATGCGCTGCGCCAGGACGGACACATGGACAGACAAGCCTAAACTCTACGGTGCTTTGCCGCTAAAATTTTGATTTATGGCGCGGTTGATACCATGAAAGTGTGCTTGCAATAGTTGCTCCAACCAAAATGGGCTCTATAAAAAAAGTTCTTGCAGCTTTCGCAGTGACTGTGCAGCGCAATCCGCGCAGGCCTGTCAGTTTCTTGAGTTATAAAAAATGAATGGAGGCGGAAATGTTGTAGGCCCGTGTGCTCAGATTTAGGTGCACGTTAAAGAACCCCAGGTGGTCAAAATTTCCGGAGCCCTCCACTACGGCGTCTCTCATAATCAAGTGGTGGTTTTGGGACGCTAAATCCCACATATCAATCAATCAATCAGTTATAAAAAATGAACATAGGTTTCGTTCAGAACAAAGTGTTGAGGACTCATCTCCGCCATCTTATGTCTACATAGATTGTTTTCCTAAGATACTTTAGACAATAACTGAACAACGTGCGAATTTTGAAGATACATTTATTGTAGATTTTTGTACTCGAGCCTACAAGGGCTTCTATTAACGAGACGAAATTAACAGGAATTTTTTTTCCCTCTGGTTTCCCCACCAATCACCAAGTTGTAACCGGAGCTTCACTTCACTCCACGGCTTCTTCGCCTTTTTACTTTCTCTTGAGGCGCTTCGTGCCCTTGCCGTGCCTCGTGCGTCTCCCGTGTGCTGTTGAAGATGCGCCGCTCGAAGCCCTCTCTGACTTTGCGCGCCTTCCTCCGCGGCCCGAGGCCCCATGACTGTGGAAGCGGCGTCGCTTTTCGCCTCGCTTCGAGCGCTTGCTCGTTGAGGATGCAGAGCTATACCTGGCACGATGGCGGCTCTCTCGGGGTCTCTTCTTCCTGTCGCGGCTTTCTTCGGACCGCGTGGCCGAACTTGTGCGGCTACGGTGTTTACGCGTGCGTCCGGCTCGGTGACTGCGGGACGAGCTCCGTGATCGACCTCGGCTCACCTTCCTGCTGACTCGGCGACGGTTCAGAGCCACGCTAGTCGCATCGCCGGTGCTGCTAGGAGGGGAGCTCCTCGAGCGCTCCTTGCGGCTGGCTCTCGGGCCGTTCTTCGCAACAGCCCTGCTGGTTGACGGCTTTTGGTCATCGGGCTCCGGTGCATCTGCTTTTTTTCGCGACTTCCGAGCCACCGTAGTCGCAAGAGGCGTCGGTGCTAGCGGCTCCACCATCACGGCCTTCGGTGGTCGACCTCGTGGCCGCTTGGCAGCTGGAGCCTCGTTTGCAGGCCCGGCGCCATTGTCGGTTGAAGCAGCGGCAGCCTTGCGCTTAGCTTGCCGACCAGCCTTCGGAGGATTCTCGTCGGCCTCCGCCTGCTTCTTTGGCATGGCGGCGTCGCTCCAAGTTCCGTCCTACCACCAGCCGTCGACCACGCGCAGCGCGCTGTCGTTTTCAGCGTTGCCGCTCACCGGTTAGAGGGGCCCCCAGAAGACGGCTTCGGCGAGATCCCAGGCAGCCAGCCGGGCTCAGCAAGTGCCACCGACTGAGGCCGCGTTCTGCTCTCGTGCACCGCGTGGGTGATGATGATGATGATGATGAATCCACAGACATGGCTCGTACCCACTCAGGGGGATTGGCCAAGAATCGATGACTTAATTAAGTAAGTTTTTTTTAATATCGAAACCACCCACCACAAAAAAAGAATGAAAAAAGTAAAGACACCCTAGTCAGAATGAATGGAGTGCAATAGTTGCTTGTCACTGGTGCAGATAAGACAACTATTCATTACCTTGAATAAGAATCAGGATAGTTAAACAATGCTCTTGTGTTCGTTGGAATTATTTTTTTTCATGAATAATAATCACGCAATTAAAAGCTTAATTCTTTTACTTTCATTCAGGTACTTGCAAACTGCGTAGAAAACGTTCTCGTGGCTGAAGCCCAGATCGTAAGCACCGAAGGAAAGTATGTTTTCTATAGTGAAATTCAATCCCAGGCTAGCAAATGGGAGGGCTAAGAATGTTTTCCTAAGCAATTTGTATCGGCGACATGATAAAAAATAGTGCTCTATTGTTTCCAATTCTGAACAAAAGTTGCATAGTGGTGATATCGCCAGACCAGCCCTATGTGAATAGAAATTTAATGGGGGGACACGACATCTAAATCTGGTTATTATGGTTTCCAACTGTTTTGTAGGACACCAATGACTTTTCCATGGAAATCTTAAGTGAGTAAATTCTGGTGTTGACAATATTGCTTCCATAGCGTCTGCACTGAGCGCAAGCTTTCTGTATCTTGTCGCCGTTATAGTGGCCACTTCGGGAAGGACTGATAGTACTGGCCCTTCCAATGCTGTTCGTGCTAGAGAGTCGGCGATTTCATTTACTTCTAAGCCGCAATGACCGGGTACCCATACTAATTTCAGTAGCTGCAGCTGAGGAGGAACTAGCATAAGGAGCGTCTTTAAGGCCATCGATTTTGTTGACGCCGTAATCGACGTACATACTGACAGGGAATCCGTTATTATGATCGCATTAGCGGCATTCAAAGGTAGCTTTCGCAGCGCTAGAATTATTGCCAACAGCTCAGCTTCAAAAACTGGGGTGAAATCCGGTAATCTTAATGAAAAAGACCAGTCAAGCGAATGTGAGTATATACCTACACCTGTCTTTTCATTAAATACTGAAGCACCTGTGGCTATAATGTTATTCGTTTCCGCATGTGCAAGATAATCCTGCAGTCGGCTATTTAAGACCCTATAGGATTGTAATTTGGCCTTAGAGGGAAAAATGTCATCGAATTCAATCTTAAGAATTTGATTTGTATCCTGCGCAGCAATCACATCTCGAATGTTTACATTTAACCGATCTAGTTGTTTCTGGACAAAAGCAATTTGAGGTGTTCGAAAGCGTGGCCAATGGGCAAGAAAAAAGCTGTCTGGGTCATTTATAAAATCATACTCAGATCGTCTTGGCGCATAGCTATAAAATTTCAGAAACGTCTGAACCGTTAGGGTACGAAAACGGCAAGGCAATGTAGGTAATCGTGCTTCCTGATACAAAACATTGTTTCTTACAAACCTCGGAAGTCCTAGACACAATCTCAAGGCTTCTCGTTCCAGCATAACCAGAGGCTTTATTTTATAGGCAGAGCCACCTGAGAACAATACGCACCCGAATTCTAGGATTGGTCGCATATACATTTTATAGATCATCACCATTGTGCTTCTGCGTAGACCATATCGGCGGCTGCTCAGTCTACGAAGAATTCCTAAGGCGCGTTGTGCTTTAGATGCCATGCTTTCTATGTGAGGAGTCCAGTTTAGGTTGGCATTATAAGTTACTCCCAAATATTTAAGAGATTCCACCTGTGGAATGGGCTCTTGTTTATAACATATTGAAATTGAGATGGGATCGGATAACGGGAATATCAATACTGCACTCTTATTTACATTAAAGTCATGCAGACTGCATCTAGCCATCTCTCCAGCATATTGACATATCTCTGTAGCGTTTGATATAAAGAATATATGTCACTATGTGCCGTGAAAAAATGCAATATCGTCAGCATATACAAACACCTTCACGTCCTGGCAATGCGGTATAGTGCTCATTAAGATGTTAAATAGAACTGGCGATAATACAGCGCCTTGGGGGACACCACGTGTTTGTTTGCACTTTGACGATACGCAACCATCCTTAAAGCAATAGAACTCCCTTCCTCTCAAAAATTCCCTCACCCACGCCAATATATATTTTGGGAGATTGTGGCTCTCTAATATGTCTAATAATACTTAATGTTCTACACTATCGTATGCCTTAGCAATATCCAATGTCACTAGTGCCGCATGTTGTCCTTTTTTGCGAGCAAGCTGAATGCGGCTTTCTAAATCTGCGTGTGCACACCAAATTGAACAATCTGTTCTGAAGCCAATTTGATTTGGATTTAATATCGAATTTTCCTCCATCCATATAATAACTCTTTTATTGAGCACTCTTTCGATGAGCTTCACCATATTAGATGTAAGAGAAATGGGTCGAATGTTTTCTATGACATATCCGAATCCTTGTCTTTTTTGTATCGGCACTATTTTAGCTAATTTCCACTTATACGGAATCCAGGCATATTTTAACGAATAATTTACAGTGTTTAGTAGGTCACATGGTGATAATTTGAATAATATTTTTATCATAGCAGTTGTGATTCCGTCCAGACCAGGAGCTGACGAGGGCAAACCTTGTATCACTTGTGCTAACTCTTCCTTTGTAACTTCAGTAACTTCAATCGTTGACGCTGGTTTTTGTGGATCGTAAGGCTTAGTTGATGTAAATCTACATTCCAGGCCTTTAGCCATGGTTTCTAAGGATTTCTTTGTTTCTTCCAAGGACATAATCTCAAACCCTATATTATTTTGAGATGGCATCATTTTACGTGATCTCATGAACCTGAACAGCGCCTTTTTGTTACAAGCTTTTGAAAGGTGATCATAATGTTTTCTATCATATTGTTCCTTAGCTAAGGAGACCGTGCGTTTGAAAATTGCAGCGTGATACTTGTAATCAGACCAGTTTTGAGGGCACTGGTTATACATAAGTTTTTTCCAAGCTGCCTTTCTTCGTCGGAAATCCCGGGCACAGTCCGAGTTCCACCACGGACTGTGGGTTGTGCTCTTTGCGGATTGCACAACGAATTCTGCATTTTTATATGTTCTTTTGATCAGTGCACTTAGTCTCATGGCTTTTGTATCTTCTTGCTCTTCAGAATGAGTTGCCAAAGCAGATTCTAAATCTTTCCTAAATTTGGTGTAATTAATAAACACTCGAGTCTGAGAGCCTGACATTATAACGTGGCAAGCAATCTCGAATAATATTGGCAAATGATCACTGTTAGTTGCACAATCACACGCACTCCACGACAAACTAGTGAGTGATGAACTCACAAAGCTTAAATCTAAGGCTGAACGAGACTTATCACTAATGTAAGTGGGTGTTCTTGAATTCAGGCAACACAAGTTATTATCCGCTGTCCACTCCCACAATCTCTTACCGCATTGATCAGTTCGGAAACCCCAGCACGTATGATGAGAATTGAAATCGCCGATTAGAATTTTATTTTGATAACTAGAAGTCACTGCAGCGTCTAAACATCGAGTATCTATTACACCTTTAGGAAAGTATGCATTCACCACCAAAAAAGGCATGCAGCCTGGTAAGGTTATTTCTAAGGCGAGAATTTCACTGTCAGGTGACATGAGCTTATACGCAATTTTTGCTTTGAGACTTATTCTATTATTAATAAAAAATGCCAAACCTCCACCTTTCGATGGACGGTCTAGACGGAAAGATCTGAATCTATTTAATTGAAAAAACTGATGCATTGAAAGCCAAGTTTCTTGCGGTGCAATAATATCTGGAGAAAATTTCGATGCGAAATATATTAGATCAGTTGCTGCAGAGTGAATTGATCGGCAATTCCAATGAAGAATTTTAAGTGACCCTATTTTTGCTCTAAAATAGCCTCAGCGATGGCCTTGTTTAGAATATTTTCTTTAAGAAAATCAGCTTTAGACAGGGTGCTCTTCTGGTACTTTTTGGTTTTTGAATCGACAGGTGCGATGCCTTTTTTGTATAAAGGGGATCTCGAGCGCTTTAGCGATCGGGGATCCATCTCCATTTCGTCTGAGTCCTCCACTTTCTTGGTAAGCTCGCATTGAGATACGCTACCTTACTCTACTGAATCTGCAGCTACCATAGGTTGCTGTGGCGTATCGGAGCCATACTTCTTTGAACATTTAGGGGAGTCACGAATGTGAAGGGCTTCCGTAGCCTGATGTGGCGTAGCAGAGTCATACTTCTTTGCAAACTCCGAGGAGTCACTAATGTTACGTGGTGCACTGTGGTTGTTTTCCGCTGTACCCAACATTTGAGCCATCTGCTTCGATAGAATCTGGGCCAAGGACTCACAAATATTCCCAGCGATGCGCTCCATTGCCTTCTCCACTGCCTTCTCAATCGCTTCCGCAATAGGGACAGAAAGAGCTTCCATTGTTGGCATATTACGAGCTGTAACACCGGCGTAGCCTTGTGTTCGTGCTTGTATTTCAAGTGCTGCTTCCTTCCGTGAACACCGTCTTCGTTCTACTATCTCTAGAATTTGCAGTTCACGTACCTTTGCCGAACAACTAGAGCTATCGGCCGCATGAGCTTCGCTACATAGGCAACACTTTTCTTTATCACTCAGACAGTCGCTAGAATTGTGACCTTCCCCGCATACCTTACACCTGACCGCTGACCTACAACCTTTCATTGTGTGACCATAACGCCAGCACTTTATGCATTGGAGCGGACGAGGAGAGAGCGGCTCTACTCTGTAAATTAAAGGCCAAGCCTTAATTTCTGATGGTCGGACTGATCCCGCAAAGGTCACAATTACAGACTCAGTTGGTATTTTGTTGTTATCAACCACCCGTCCACACCGATAGACTGAAATAGCACCTGCTGGCAAAAACAGCTCTAGTACTTCGGAGGGTGGCATGTTGGCATCGACGCCACGCACTAGACCTCGGGTACATGCTTAATGAGAAGGTATGAACGCGCTCACCGGCTGGGATGCAAACGTTGAGCACTTTAGCAGATCTAGGACACAGGACTGGTCTGGCGAAAAGCACAGTATGCCTCCTCTGCCGAACTGGCAGACCTCCGTTATGGACTGGTATTGGGCCGTCACTGACCGCAATTCCGCCTGAATGATCTTCGGGTTTTTCATCCTAATGATGCCGTCATTGTTCGGGACTAGATCCACTGGAACCGATGATATTCCGTTGTTCAAAAAAAGATCCACTGGCACCTCCTTTGGATCCGTAGAAGCAGACCAAAGAAAAGTCCCTGGCCCTGGCGAAGATAAGGGCATTTTGTCTTGTCTGAACTGCACAAAAAACACTGATCAAACAACTATTGCAGTATAAGAAACGATGGTAGATCAATTAACCAACAACAGCTACTTAATTCTTGGCCACACCCCGAGAGCAAGCTTCAACGGCTAGAGCCGACCACCACCGTGTCCGCCGTTTGGGAGAGTACTTCTTCTTCTGCCAATGTCAATATCCAATTGGATATTGCACTGCGTGGGGCCATTTCATCTTCGTCGTCTCGTTGATATCTACAGTCAGGACAGTTTAATCGACGGCCCAATGAGCAATATGAATAATCGCATTGCAACCCATACTTATAAATGTTCCTGTTATTTCAATAACGGAAGGCATTTAGTATACATGGTGCAAAACTTCGAATTGAAATGCCTGAAACGGAGTGAATTTTATCCGGGCCTTTGGTCGATCTTGAAAACGATAATGTTAACATAACAGTCACAATACTATTTTCAAAAACGAGCCCTACCAACTTAGTATACTAAGACCAAGCATCACTCTGAACAATGTTCTGAAAAAAAAAAGAAAGTAAATCGACATTTGCTTGAGTCTGTTTCTCTAAACGTGCTCTCGCCTTCTATCCTTTCAATTTTCTTCCCTTTTTGTATTTCTCTCTTTCGCTATCTTTCTAGCTCTTTCCGGATACTCGTCTTCTCGTGCATCGGAGTTGTTAAAACGACCACCGGACAAATAGGTGCACGTGTTCTGGGAGCGAAGCAGGAGTTCGAGAAATGGAAGACAATAAAGAGGACGACGAGAATGCTCGCCAGTGCATGTTCATGATAAGGTCAGGATACGCGGCACAACAAAATGCATAATAATAATAATAATAATAATAATAATAATAATAATAATAATAATAATAATAATAATAATAATAATAATAATAATAATACCAATAATAATGATGATATTAATATAATATTATCTGGGGGATTACGTTTAAAAAACCCGGTATGATTTTAAAAAACGCCGTATATTTTTAGAGTCCTCTCCATCCTAAAGGAGAACGGGAAGGGGGCGAGTTGCCCTCTCCCCGTGCCTTGTTAGCATAGGGGAGAGAATAAGAACCATACTCGCGCTGGCGCTATAAAGAAATAGGTTGTAGCCTTGAAGAAGACAGGTCCGCTTGTCAAATCGTCGGCTGCAGCACGCAACCCCTGTGAATTTGTTCTTTACATTAAAAACTTTGCAAGATCAGGTATTGCTAGACCGTTTTTTAACTGCATATGAATATCATGTATAGTGCGAGCAATGTCGTTAACGCAGGTAAGGCAGTTTTGTATGTGTTGCAGAAAAAAACTTTACTAAATACGCTACCGGTTATACGCTAACGAAAAAGGAAGGTGCTACCGCAGTGCGTTACCCAGAAGTTAACGCGTTACCGTCACCGTGGCCTAAAAAAAAAGTAAGTGACCTTACTCGCGCTGTTGCTCCATCGTCAGAAATCCTTTCGTCTTCGCCTCGAGAACCTACATGGCTACTTTATAAAACATATATTTATATTTCACATCAAAGTTGTCATCTAAATCAAATTCAGCCCCAAACACATATTAAACAAGAATGATTGGCAAATCTGGCGAATGTTTTTTTTTTTTTGTACTCTAGCCACCTAAGTATTCTGTATCTTTGCATGTCATGACTTCTAACTCTGTGGAACATTTTTGGAGGTCTCATTAGGCATCAAGTAATCCATTTCAGCATTTACGCTTCTCGAAATAGAAACACACACCACAAAACAAACATGCAGTAATTATGACAGCTTGTTTATACTGATACAAATCACTACGCAAAATGTGCAGCAATAGAGATGCCTTTAAATGGCATAAATCTGGGGGAAAGTATTACCACTCATTATTTTTTTTTACATTGACCTGTATAATCATCCTAAATATGGTGACTGCGTACCTGAAAGGATTCGTCAGCCTCGTTTGCTCAGTTCAATAACCATAAACGCTGACGCAGTTGTAAATATAAGAAGTAAAACTAATTTCCAATACGAAGTTAATAAACATGCGCTATATAGAGTAAAGCAGGAATGATTTCGTAATGTAACTACAATACGATCGATATATGAGACATCTTCGTTAGCTTTAATCGGGCAGCTTGACTCGCCTATTAGGGAATACGCCCACACGTAGGCTAAATATGAGTTCGACGAGTGCACTATACGGTGCTACTGTATTAACTTCGGGCTAAAGCGGGTGAAAGCGCGGAGAGGTTTACTTTAGCCAACTCCACTCTTGGTGATTCCATGCTGTACAAACGGGAACCAGAACAGCCACGCGTCTCTTTTGCGATTATTCTCTGTATACGTGTTTGCGAAGAAGTCATTCTCTGTTATGCTGGGGCTCACAATGAGACGTGGCGGCCGCAAGCAACGCAGAACTGCACAGCTCCTTTTCGACGGCCACGAGAACCGCCTTACACTTCGCTTCATCGGCAATCAACAACTTGATTCTCGATTGCAACGTAGCCGTGACTCGAGCAAATGCACTTTAAAAACCTTTGGCTATTTGCTTCCCATGGTAGTTTCTACCGCGAAAAAAAAAAAAGGATCCCATACGCTGTTGCTTTGTCAACGCTTCACGGGCCAAGAGCAGTCCGCTGCAGCGACAGGATAGTATCGGGGCCAGCTCTCACAAAGGCGCTCCCACAAGACGATTCAATTTCATGTGAGATTTCGAGATAGGTCGAATGAGAAATAATGAGAAACGTGACACCTCAGGTTACTGAAAACTACGACGAAAGCACGCAAACCGTTAGAGATCCGAAACAGTAACCAGTACTTAAGTTAATTACCAAAACGTCAAGCCGTTACCTGTAGTACTGTTGTAATGTTTCGTAAGATAAGTGTAGAAATCCGTCAAGTGTCACACCACCTGAATTGCGCATCGTGTGGGTGGCTGAAGTAAAGAGACATTCACTACCAACCTTTCAAAAAGAAGTATTAGAAATGCTCACAAAAGGCATCAACGAAGTACGCAAAGAGAGAGAAAGAGAAAGGAAATGGATAAATGCAGAGAGGTCTATCAGATTTGTAGTATCGAGTTTGCTACCGTACTCTAAGGGAACGGGGTGCGCGTGTTGCGTAACGGACGTGCATCGTCATCAATTCGTAAATGGAAGAATAAAGTCCTAGTGGGCACTTTTGAACTGTACGTACGGTATAGCATTCTCTTGCCCCGCTAGCTAAGGTACTCGTCTGCTGACCCGCAGGTCACTGCATTGTATCCCGGCGGCGGCGGCTGCATTTTCGGTGGAGGCGAAAATGCTGTAGGCCCGTGTGCTAGGGTTTGGGTGCTCAATAAAGAGTCTCAGGTGGTCGAAATTTCCGGAGCCCTTCTCTGCGGCGTCTCTCATAATCATAATGTATATTTGGGACGTAACCCCACGTATCAATAAATTGGTATAGCATTGTACGAGAGCATGAGACAGCCGCTTACGATAAGACGTTCGATTCCTTGTGACACGGCTGAACTGTCTAACGAGAAGTAAAGCTAGCCAAGGGATTGAGAAGACGACAACGGGTGTTGTTAACTCAACTGAGTCTTCAAGGCGAAGCTCAAGCGTTCTGCAATGTTTCAAAGCGCAACTCTAAGACGCCCGTTCGTGCATCGAGTGGTGTGACCGCTATCGGCGAGACCGACCGAGCGAACGAGTTCTAAAGCGAGAGAGACAGCGCCGTGAAGCTTTACATTATGATAGTAAGCGAGCCGTTGTCTAAACGCCTGCGAAGCCTCCTTCCTTCCTTCCTTCCTTCCTTCCTTCCTTCCTTCCTTCCTTCCTTCCTTCCTTCCTTCCTTCCTTCCTTCCTTCCTTCCTTCCTTCCTTCCTTCCTTCCTTTCTTCTTTCCTTCCTTCTTTTTTTCTTTAAGATTATCAATGAACGTTGCAGTAATATTGTTATTTAGCTGCACCTTCAGAGAGTTATAGTCGCAGGGATTTCCGCTCTGCTATGTCTGATTAGATAAGCGAACCAAAAAGATCCATGCTCACTTAGTTCATTTTTATGTCTGCATATATTCTTCCTTCAAAATCCGCCATTAATTTCGATATAGTCCAACCTTTCGCGCGGTAAGCGTTTTCAATTATGCGATGTTCTAGCTTTCACTTAATTTGGCAGCTTTGTTCAACTTGAAAGGCGTAACCTCAAACATCCTGCCACCCGAATCTTGGTCCATCTCCTTTGTGGTTGAGTGCCATGAGAGAGAGAGGAGACCATCCTCTTTATAATCATCATGCACATGCAAGAGTTTGATGTGGAAAAACAAAAATTAACATCAGAGTCACGCCACCATTTTAGAAAAAAAGTTTTTTTCACTTTATACCATTATAGCAGGCGTCACAAAGAACAATGTTTCGAAAGGAAAAAAATCATTGCTTACTTCTCTCTGTACATGTTTTTTCATCAAGCTTCTATAATTTTCTCTCTTTCTTTCCTTTCCTTTCTCGGTTTCATAGTCTATCTGTTTTTTTTTTTGTATCATATGTCTAAGTACTCGTTCTCTATAGCTCATCAGTTATTGCAACCCCTGCCGGACAAATAGGCGCGCATGTTCAGAAAGCGAAGCAGAAGACCAAGAACAAGAAGACAATATTGAAGAAAACCAAGCGAGTGCTTGCCCATCGATTATTTTTTTTATTTTTCATGTCACGCGATGCGGCATCACGAGAATCTTAGTAACAATATTATCTGGGCGTTTAAGCACCAACTACGCGATACTATTTTAATGAAGAGCTTATTCCGCACGAGCTGCGGCGTCGACGTCGTGCCAGCTCCGTGTGAGGATCGAACCCAGGCGCGGCAAAGTGGGTGTTCTACCTCATAGCCACGCATGTGCTTCGAAATGCGGCGAATATAACCTTCATGCTTTACAAACGAATGGGTCTTCTATACAGGATTCACAATACAGTACATAATATCGCAGTTATATTGCATGGCACAAGCATACAATGTCATTGAGTGTCATAACTTGTGATTATCGTCGGTGGTTTCAAGCCGGCCACCCATTGCAAAACACGCAAACGTTACTTCGGTTTTACCCTTGAGACCACTTAGTGGGTGCAAGGCAAGTTCAAAAACACGCCACGCGCATAATTGCTCGTTGTTTAAAGTACGCTACTCATTACAAAGGATGCAGTCGTATGCGATGATTTCACTCACGTAACCCACTTTCAAGTTCATTGATTACAATGAAGTAGTCCACATCAAAAAATTTTCCAGTAACATGATACAATGAAAAGTTTGCACTAAGTGGTTCAAGTACGCACTGAACGACAGAAATAACTTTCGCGTTCAACTTTTAAAGGTGAAGCGTAATGATCCCCCAGTTTAGGAGAAACGATATATATATATATATATATATACTGCAAATAATTTCACACCCTTAAGGGTGGATTTTTCAATAAATCACCCACCTTACACCTATTATTTTTGCCAAACTCATCCGCACGGGTGTAATTTCTGCAATTCCACCTTTTGTGCACCCATTTGTTATTTTTAGGTGTACTTTAGGTGTATGTTTGCAAATTACACCCAAGGGTGTTTTCTGGAAAGTTACACCTATCATATATGCATATAGTTTAGAGCATCAATACATATCACATCTCAACGGCTCCAATCAAACCGCGTGCCAGTTTTGGTGAAATTATCGATGTTTCTTTCGGCCTTTGTTTTCATTTCCCGTATCCTTCGCCAAAATATATCGTGCTATGTATTATATTTATTATATTACCCCCTATTTACATTATTCAGAACATTTTTCACATGTTCAACGACTTAATTCATGGGTTACGTTTTTGGGATTCTTATTAAAAATATTTTGCTGCCGCTCATGTCCATTCTTCTCTAATTCTCACAGAGACATCGGTAAAAGAGACTATGTTGCGCTTAAACATAACATGAAACAATTACACACGGTTTTCGACAGGCTATCGTGCGCGCTTCCTCATTTGAAATCACACTAAGTTTTTCGTACCAGAGCTCCTGGTTTATTAAAAACGATAGTCTTTCATGGGGACCTTCGACGCAAAAATTTTGGTCTGTCTGTCTGTCCGCCTGCACATTTGTCTGTTTGTCCAATCTATTGAAATACTACGGGTTCAGCTGACGCTTTATTCAAGCAACAGCTGGATGGCGCCGATGATGAAGAGGAACGGAACGAATACTGATGATGGTTATTGACAGATGAGGAAGATGAAGTCCAATGAATTCTTTGACTAATTTCCCCCGTCGACGGAAGCGGCCAGCCTGGCCGCGAATTACGCTGTGGAACGCATACGATAGGGCTTTAGACGCGAAACGTGCACAATCTCTGTCCCGCGGCAGCGTTGGTCAGTGGGGGCATGAACAGGTGTGACACGGTAGTTCACCGTTGAGGTCTGTTCGACAACTTTGTAGGGGCCAAGATAGCGTGACTCAAGCTTCTCGCATAAGCCAGGCGTTCGCGCCGGAGTCCACAGAAGTACATCGTCGCCAGGGCGGTAGAGAACGACGCGGTGAGTGGCATCGTAACGATGTTTACGATCTTCTTGGCTAGCTTCGGTGTTTACACGGGCAAGACGACGGCATTGAACAACACGGGACAGAAACTGGTCGCAAACGAATGGTGAAGAGTTGACGGGGCCAGAAAAGAATGAAACGCCGAGTGGTGATGTCGGTTGGCGTCCGTATACTAGAAAAAATGGAGAATAGCCTGTGGTTCGTCGAACTGACGTATTATATGCATACGTGACAAAGGGAAGTATGGCATCCCAATTGCGATGGTCCGGTCGGATATACATAGACAGCATGTCACACAGCGTGCGATGAAATCTTTCCGTTAAGCCATTGGTTTGTGGATGATAGCTAGATGTTGTTTTATGAACTGTTTTTGATGCTTGAAGAACTTCACTGAGCGTGCTTGAAAGAAATGCTTTGCCCAGGTCGCTCAAAAGAACACGAGGGGCTCCGTGACGTAGGTAAATAGCATGCAAGAAGAAAGTAGCTACTTCCGAAGCAGTTCCTGAAGTGATCAAGGCCGTCTCAGCGTACCGGGTCAAGTGATCAACCGCGGTGACGATCCATCTCTTGCCGTCTGATGTAGTTGGGAGGGGCCCGAAGAGGTCAATTCCGACGACAGAGAACGGCTCTGATGGACAAGGAAGTGGTTGTAGGGTCCCGACTGGAGCAGTAGTGGGCCGCTTGCGATGTTGGCAAAGTGCGCACGAGGCGATATATTTAGCTACCGTCGTGGAAAGACCTGGCCAGAAGAATCGACTGCGGATGCGCTGGTATGTTTTGTAGTAGCCCAAGTGTCCTGACTTCGGGTCGTCGTGAGAAGCGCGCAGAACTTCAGTGCGTAGTGCGCGTGGTATGACGGGAACCCATCGGTGGCCTTCCGGGTGGAAAATGTGTCGATGGAGCACATCGTCCTCCAACTTGAATAATCGGAGTTGTTTCCGGAGCCTGGCATTTGGAGAAGATGAAGCGCCGGTAAGCCGGCCGATGATTTCAGTGCAATAAGAATCGGCTCGCTGGTGAGTGGTAAGTACTGACGGACGGGTGGATGAAGATAGAGAAGAAATCGATGATATGGACGAGGTGTCCTCCGTATAGCCTATTTGACAAGGTGATGTGACGTGCGCCGAAGACTGCGGCAAAGGGCATCGTGACAAAGCGTCGGCATCTTGGTGTTGTCTTCCAGTCTTGTAGATGACGTCGAAGTCATACGATTGTAACCGGAGAATCCAGCGGCCAAGTCGCCCCGACAAGTTTTTGATTGTGGACAACCAGCAAAGAGCATGGTGGTCTGTGACAACAGTAAAATGTCGACCATGTCGATACGGACGAAATTTTTGGATGGACCAGACAACAGCCAAGTACTCTTGCCCGATTATCGAGTACCTCTTCTCTGCAGAGGTGAGAGTGCCGCGTGTGTACGCGACAACTTTCTCGCGAAAGGCGTGGTCGCGCTGGAGGAGTACGGCGCCGATTCCTTGTCCACTAGCGTCAGTGTGTAATATCGTAGGTGCCTTGTCATCGAAATAACAAAGCACCGGTGGGGATGTCAGTGCCTGCTTGAGCTCTTGAAACGAGGCTTCGCATTGATCATTCCAATCGAAGGAACCGGTACTAGCAAGGAGCTTGTGGAGAGGAGCGGCAATAGTGGCAAAGTTGCGAATGAAGCGCCGAAAGTACGATGCGAGTCCAAAGAAACTGCGTAGTTCTTTGGAACGAAAGGATCGCGGAAAGTTGAGGACTGCGGAAATTTTGTCCGGATCGGGCTGGATGCCATTTTTACTAACGAGATGTCCTAGAACTTTCATAGCTGTGTTGCCGAAATGGCACTTCTTTGTGTTTAGTTGAAGTCCAGTATTAGACAGACATGTGAACACTTGATCTAGGCGTTGCAGATGATCAGCAAAAGTGGAAGAAAACACGACGATATCATCGAGGTAGCATAGACAAGTTTTCCATTTGAGGCCACGAAGAACAGTGTCGATCATCCTTTCAAATGTGGCGGGAGCATTCCATAGGCCGAATGGCATTACGTTGAACTCGTAGAGACCGTCCGGCGTAGAAAAGGCGGTCTTTTCTTTGTCTTCTTCGTTCATTTGTATTTGCCAATACCCGGACCGAAGGTCAAGGGTGGAGAAGTATTGGGCGCCTTGCAATGAGTCAAGTGCATCATCTATACGGGGCATCGGATATACATCCTTTCGGGTAATCTTGTTCAGCGCGCAGTAATCAACACAAAAACGTACCGATCCATCCTTCTTTTGTACCAAGACAACGGGTGATGACCAAGAACTGGTAGAGGGTCGTATAATGTTTCTTTTTAGCATATCGGTCACGTTATCCTCGATGATTTTGCGCTCGACCAAGGAGACTCGGTAGGGACGACGGCGTACAACAGTCTGACCTTCAGTGTCGATGCGATGATGCGCAACTGTGGTCTGTCCTAGTGCCGAAGCCTTGGCGTCGAAGGAGGCCTGGTGTTTTGTTAGCAAATTTAGCAACTCCTCACGTTTAGTAGCCGAAAGATCAGTATTTATACCGGGAGCAAAGAAGGAGGAAGTAACAGACCGGGCCTGTTGTGGCTGAGCTATCAAGGCGTCAAGAGAGACCAAAGATACTGGTTGGGTATCCACATAACACGACACTGCAGAACCTTGGGGTAGGAGGACAGGCTCCGGGGTAGGGTTAAGGCCAAGGATTATCGCAGCACTGTCTTTGAACCACACCAGGCTGGAGGGGACTACAACGCCGCGAGCTAGACAGTGGCAGGGAGGGGTGATAAGGACGTCACCATTGGCAATATTCGGAGAAGGGATGGCAATGAGTTGCTCCTGACCCGGGCGCAGTATGGTATTGGAAGCTGTGAAAAAACGCAATGGTTTCTCGTCGACACGTTCGCTGCAGTGATCGGTCTCGGTCATCTCGACTACTCGTTGACGGCAAGAAATTAATGCATATGCTGATGAGAGAAAGTCCCAACCTAAAATTAGTTCATGACCACATGAAATTAAGACAGCGAAGGTGATGTGGTGACGAATACCATCAATGAAGACACGCGCTGTACATTGGGCCGATGGTCTAATTATGGCTCCATTGGCCCCAATTAAAGATGATCCAAGGTAGGGTGTCTTCACTTTCCGCAATCGAGAACACAAGTCGGCATGCATAACTGAAATAGTTGCTCCCGTGTCCACCAAAGCCAACACCCGTACACCTTGCACAGTTACCAATAACATGTTTGACGGTCGTTCAGGAGGACTTGTGACATTTCGCCGCGATGCAGTTTTCCCTCCAAAAACTGCACTGTTTAGTTTTCCGATCACTGGGCAGCCAGTTGAGAGACAAGCCGAAGGGGTGAAACAGAGCATCGGCGTGGCGAAGGGGAGCGTGGTCGGGAGGCACGTGAATTGTTGGTGGTGTTGGAAATGCGCATAGGAGACGGGGATCGGTGGTTGGAAGGACTGTCGCCATAACGGTAGTAACCTCGTGCACATGTGTCGTCTCGTTCAAAAGCGGCATAACCACGACGTTCATCTTGCTGCCGACGTCGACATACCCGGGAAATGGGTCCTCGAATTCCGCAGTAGTAGCAAATAGGCCGTGGGGCCCGCCAGGAAGAATGGTAGGTAGGGTTCAGTGGACGGGTGACTAGAGGTGCGAGATGTTCGTGATCAGGCACAGGTGGTGGTACTTGAGACGGCGAGGGTTACATTGAAGCGATCTGTGCATACGAAGCGGGTTGGGTGCATGGTGGAGCACGGTGGTTGCTTTGAAATGCTGACATTTCTTTCCTATTAATGCCACGCAGATCGCTAGAAGCGGGTTGAGCGGGAACGTTGTGAGAAGGAGGTAAACTGTAGGCTTGCAGTTCCTCAAGAATTATGGTTCGAATGATGGATCGGAGCTCCATACTGTTTGCCAGGGGGTTCTCGAGAAGTCGGGTCGCAGGCGGATTGACTGCAAGGTATCAAGCCACTGGCATACAGAGACGACGTCGGAAACCGTCGAAGGGTTGTGCGCGACGATGGCGTTGAAAGCGGTAGGTCCGATACCCTTCAAAAGATGCCGGACACGATCACCTTCTGGCATGGTGTCGTCGACACGGCGGCAATGTGCAAGCACATCCTCAATATAGGAAGTGTAGGACTCACCGCAATGTTGAACGCGTTCTGCCAGTTTCTTCCGAGCAACTTCTGAACGGACGGTCAGTGCGCCGAAAATGCTTCGGAGCTGGTCTTTGAAGGAAGACCAACCGCAGAAGTCGCTCTCATGATTTAGGAACCACGTCTTGGCAACCTGAGAGACGTAGAACTGGACGCGTGCTAATTTCGATGCCTCGTTCCAGTTGTTGTAGACACCTACGCGGTCATAGTTGTCGAGCCAGTCTTCGACATCTTCGGCAGGCGGACCGGAGAAGATTGGAGGCTCCCGAGGGGGGTTGTTGACCGGGCTAGGGTTGGCGGTGGGTGGTTGAGCCGGCGGGTGATTCGGTTGGGCTTGCTCTTGCGCCATGGTGCTCCGCTGGCGTAAGCGACGTCCCGAACGGAGCTCCAGGAGCTGGCTTTGGATGGAGAGAGGTTCAAGAGATCGGAAAGCACCTTCCACCACTTGAAATACTACGGGTTCAGCTGACGCTTTATTCAAGCAACAGCTGGATGGCGCCGATGATGAAGAGGAACGGAACGAATACTGATGATGGTTATTGACAGATGAGGAAGATGAAGTCCAATAAATTCTTACAATATATATATATATATATATATATATAGAGAGAGAGAGAAGTGTATACTTTAGGGCTCGTTCACCGTGTTTTGACACACGAATTATGAGATTTCACAGACAATAATGTCAAGGAATGTATAGGGGAAGTTATGAGAACTATTGTAATGTAAATAAGAAGAAAACTGGGTGAAAAAATAACTTGCTGTGAGCAGGAATCTAACCTACGACCTTCGAATAACGCGTTCGATTCTCTTATTGCATTATAGCAATATTGCAATAATGCATTATTGCCTGTTATAATATATCTATATATATATATATATTTACAGCGAGCTGTGATAAAATGGTTTTATTTACAGGAGGTGAACGATGGTCATTCGCAGCAGCGCACTGCGATCGTGCCAAGATTCCTCGTCTTCCTCTCCTTCTCTTCTCTACCTTTTACTAGTCCATCACATTCCCCCGCAAGCAGACGAAGCCCGTAGGGCGAGTTATGCACAAGAAAGGTAGAAAGGTTTCAGGCGATCAACGTGAGTGAGCTGCGTACTGTTCGATCGTCGTTCATTAGACAAAAGACGAGCTAATACGTAAGTGAGCTGGCTGAGACGCCCCAAAACTACAAATGAGCCTGAATATCGTGTCAGAAGTTTTTGACACAATCTACGCTTGCGTTGCGGTGTCCCAACTAACGCCAAGTCACCTTTTTCGAATAAAACCGGTTTGTGACGGTCGTCGTATCGTTCCTTCGAACGACGTTGAGAGGCCAGAATCCGACGACGAGCGATTCGACAGGCTTCTCCAGCGAGGCACAGGCTGTTTGATACAGAATCATTGTGTAGAATGAAGGGTAAGAAAGTGTCTAGAGGGCTTAGTGGCAACCAGGCGTACAACAGATAAAATGGGCATAAGTTCGTTGTCTCATGTTCCGCCGTGTTGTACGCGTACGTGATAAAAGGCAGCACTTCATCCCAGTTCTTTTGATTGAAAGAAAAGTACATGTCAAGCATGTTGGTCAGTGTTCTGTTTGTCCATTCAACGAGGCCATTCCTCTTCGGATGATACGGTGTGGAATGACGGAACTGTGTCGTGCACTTGGTAGTATTTCTTCAACGACATCAGCAGTGAACTGGCGGCCACGGTCGCTGGTAATAACACGCGGTGGGCCATGGCGAAGGACCACGGAGTGAAGCAAAAAGCCTGCCACGGATGCAGCGGTAGAAGAGGAATAGCAGCGGTTTCGGCATACCGCGTAAGATGATTTACGCAGACGATTATCCAACGGTTCTTATTGTTAGATAACGGAAATAGACCCATAATGTCAATTCCTAGTTGTTCAAAAGGTGTGCTGGGTGGTGTAAATGGCTTACGGGGACCTGGTGTTGTGGTGGCCGGGCGCTTGTGACGTTGGCACGTCTCGCAGCTAGCGACGTAACGCTTCGTTGTTTCGTACATCAGTAAAAGCGTTCCTGCGTGCTGTTTAGCGTTCGTATGGAGCCGAAATGACCGGGCGTCGCATCTTCATGCATGGCACGTAGAACATCAGAGCGAACGCTCTCAGGGACAACCAGAAGAAAACGTGCTCCAGGCCTGGAATAGTTAGTTCTTTAGAGCAACTTTTCTCGGACCGTAAAGCGACCGCTGTGTTGGGAGGCACGTGCGGCGGCAAAAAGAGGATCCAGGTTGAGATCGTTGCGTTGTTTTCTCTGGAAGTCAGCCGCGTTGGAGAACGCTGCTTGTAACAGCAGCAAGGCAGTCGTCGAAATTCTCAGCATCGCAGTCGGTAGTCACAAGAGGAATCCGGCAGAGGCTTCTGCGTCAGTGTGACGACGGCCACTCTTGTATGACACCGTAAAGTCATATTTCTGAATTCGCAGTGCCCAACGTGCAAGCGGTCAGAGGGGTCACCCAAATAGACCAGCCAGCATAACGAATGGTGATCGGTAATTATCCTAAATGGCCTCTCGTAAAGATAAAAACGAAACTTCTGTACGGCGAAAACAGCTGCCAGACATTCCTGCTCCGTAATTGTGTAATTGCGTTCACATTTGCTCAGGCAACGCCTGGCATATGCCACGACATGCTCTGCGCCATTGTGACGTTGTACAAGCACCGCTCCTACACCGATACCACTAGCATCCGTGTGCACCTCAGTCTGGCAAAATGGATCGAAGTGACGCAACAGTGGTGCTGACGTTAGTACAAGCTTAAGTTGTGAGATTGCAGCGTCACACTCTGGTGTCCAGCTGAAGGTTGCATCCTGTCGCAAGATGTTCGTCAGCGGGTACACGATCTTCGCAAATCGTGGAACAAAACGACGAAAATATGAGCTTAGGCTTACAAATGAGCGAAGTTCTCGTGCGGACTGCCGTGATTTAAAAGAGCCCACTGCTTCTATCTTGCGAGGATCGGGTCTGACGCCATCCTTGTCGACCAAGTGCCTCAGCACGAGAGTTTGACGTTCGCCAAAGCGACATCTTTTAAAATTCAGAACTAGCCCAGCTTTTGCGATGCAGTGTAGAACAAGACTGAGACGGTTGTTATGTTTCTGAAACGTACGGCCAAATATCACAACATCGTCAAGGTAGCACATGCATATCTCCCATTTTAGACCACGTAATACTGGGTCGATAAATTTTTCAAAGGTGGCTGGAGCATTACAAAGGCCAAAAGGCATGACAATAAATTCAAATAAGCCATCCGGAGTTACCAAAGCAGTCTTTTCTTTGTCACCGGGTTCCATAGTTATTTGCTAATAGGCTGACCACAAATCAAGCGTTGAATAATAGTAAGCGGCATGCAAGCAATCTATGACGTCACAAATCCGCGGCAAGGGATATACATCTTTCATCGTCTCAGTGTTTAGAGGCCTCTAATCTACGCAGAATCTCCAGGAACCATTCTTTTCCTTCACAAGAATGACCGGGGCTTCCCACGGGCTGGACGACTCTTGCACCACACCTTTGTTCAGCATGCCCTTTACTTGTTCGGCGATAACTTTGCGCTCAGAGGATGAAACTCGGTAGGGCTTTTGGCAGATGGTGTGTGCAGAGCCGGTGTCTATTCTGTGACGAGCGCGGGACGAGGGTAACTGAAGGGATGCATCTTTGTGTTCGAAGTCGAAAGCAGCAAAATGCCGGGAAAGGACCTGCACCAAAGCTTGCTTTCCGTCGTACTGAGAGTCTTGCTGATCATACCGAGCATTATATAAATATTCATTATGGCCAATATCACAAGGAGAGGAAGAGGTGGTGACGTCCGTAGCTAGTGCTGTTATCGATCTGCATGAGGCTTCATCGAAAAGAGCTATCTTCATCCCGCGAGGAAGCACAAACTGCGAGGCAGAACAGTTCAACGCCCACAATGTTGCTACTCCTTTTCTCGTGCACACAGCAGGGCACAAAGATGTCCTTCTTGGAACAGTTCTTACGTAGAGGCCCCACTACGAGGTAAACACAAGCATCATCGACCGCTGTGGAAGAGACTCGAACGGGTGTCAGGCACCAAGATGGTGCTATCACTTCATCAATCACAATAAGTGTGTTCGTGTCTTCGCCACGGTAGTCTTCTTCGGAAAGCGACGGTAGAAACAAATTCTTTAATGGTATTTCCCCACTACCACAGTCGACGGAAGAACCGCATTGCTGCAGAAAATCGATATTAATAATGACATCGTGCGAACAACGAGATAGAACCAGAAATTTGGTTACAAATACTTTTCCAGCCAATGGAACACTGACAACACACACCAGGAGGATTAAGTCACTCGCCGCCTACACCACGAAAGGGGATTGTATCGTTTCATGAAAACATAACTTTGCGACCTAAGCAGTTCCTGAAGGCGAGGCTCATCACAGACACAGTCGCCCCAGTGGCAACTAACGCCATCGTCGGTATTCCATCAATCAACACCTTCACTTTGTTTTTAAGCATAACAATAGGCAGAGGTATATCTTGAAAAGGCCGTCCGGCGACCTCACCTCCATTGGCCGCGGATGCTAGTTTCCTGGCGGCGGAGAAGAAGAACGACGTAGAGGAGACGGCGAGCGACGAGAACGGTTGGAGGGTGGTGTCCAACTCCGCTCGGATGCTGGCGAATCACTGCGTCTGCTCTCGCACGAAAAACGGTCCCTTGGAAACAAGTCGGTTGTCCACAGGTGATATGAAGCACCGGGTCTTCGTGGCGAAGACATGGTTGGTGTCCTTCGTGATTGGAGGCGTTGTTGGCGGCAATACCGATCAATATGCCCAGTGAAGCCACAGTTGTAGCACACGGGAGGGTCATGGTTTATACTATAGTCATCGGAACGAATCCTGGGCCGCTGCTGTCGGCGAGGAAGTTCGTTATCACGCGAAGAACGGATTTCTGCCACTCTCTAAAATCGATTGTATTCGTCGTAAGTTGCATCTTGGTAGTAAGGTCGGTACTGTCCTTGTCGCAGCGGGACGTAGTCCGGCTGAGAGTCCTGAGTATAAGAATGCGGCTGTCCTCGTCGTGATCGTGCGTCATAGGCAGGGCCTCTATCGTAGAGACGTGGCTGATACTGAGGTGCGGCATCGGAATACTCAATGCCCTCCGCCACTCGGTGCTAGGAGAATGAAGCAACGTTTCGCTCGAACTCTGGTGACTGGTAGGGGGGATGAGTGCTTGGGCGGCGTGCCACTTGCGCGTACAGGCCGAGTTCTTCACGTAATATTTGCCGGATTGCTGATGCAAGATCAAGAGTCTTCGGAAGAAAACTTCAAAAGGAAATCGTGGGTGCCTTGTGTTAAAAGTCTTTCCACTTCGTAAAATACCAGTTGCGTAAAAACGTTTTTGTGCACCCGTGTGACACAGGTATCACGGATGTGTAGCGGGTACCTCGCTTAATTATAGTAAGAATGAAAAATGGCATAGCGGGTGCTTCACTATTTTGTGAAAATTGCGCTGGACATGTAGGGGGTACCTTACATGCGCTGCGCCAGGACGGACACATGGACAGACAAGCCTAAACTCTACGGTGCTTTGCCGCTAAAATTTTGATTTATGGCGCGGTTGATACCATGAAAGTGTGCTTGCAATAGTTGCTCCAACCAAAATGGGCTGTATAAAAAAAGTTCTTGCAGCTTTCGCAGTGACTGTGCAGCGCAATCCGCGCAGGCCTGTCAGTTTCTTGAGTTATAAAAAATGAATGGAGGCGGAAATGTTGTAGGCCCGTGTGCTCAGATTTAGGTGCACGTTAAAGAACCCCAGGTGGTCAAAATTTCCGGAGCCCTCCACTACGGCGTCTCTCATAATCAAGTGGTGGTTTTGGGACGCTAAATCCCACATATCAATCAATCAATCAGTTATAAAAAATGAACATAGGTTTCGTTCAGAACAAAGTGTTGAGGACTCATCTCCGCCATCTTATGTCTACATAGATTGTTTTCCTAAGATACTTTAGACAATAACTGAACAACGTGCGAATTTTGAAGATACATTTATTGTAGATTTTTGTACTCGAGCCTACAAGGGCTTCTATTAACGAGACGAAATTAACAGGATTTTTTTTCCCTCTGGTTTCCCCACTGATCGCCATGTTGTAACCGGAGCTTCACTTCACGCCATGGCTTCTTCGTCTTTCTACTTTCTCTTAAGGCGCTTCGTGCCCTTGCCGTGCCTCGTGCGTCTCCCGTGTGCTGTTGAAGATGCGCCGCTCGAAGCCCTCTTTGACTTTGCGCGCCTTCCTCCGCGGCCCGAGGCCCCATGACTGTGGAAGCGGCGTCGCTTTTCGCCTCGCTTCGAGCGCTTGCTCGTTGAGGATGCAGAGCTATACCTGGCACGATGGCGGCTCTCTCGGGGTCTCTTCTTCCTGTCGCGGCTTTCTTCGGACCGCGTGGCCGAACTTGTGCGGCTACGGTGTTTACGCGTGCGTCCGGCTCGGTGACTGCGGGACGAGCTCCGTGATCGACCTCGGCTCACCTTCCTGCTGACTCGGCGACGGTTCAGAGCCACGCTAGTCGCATCGCCGGTGCTGCTAGGAGGGGAGCTCCTCGAGCGCTCCTTGCGGCTGGCTCTCGGGCCGTTCTTCGCAACAGCCCTGCTGGTTGACGGCTTTTGGTCATCGGGCTCCGGTGCATCTGCTTTTTTTCGCGACTTCCGAGCCACCGTAGTCGCAAGAGGCGTCGGTGCTAGCGGCTCCACCACCACGGCCTTCGGTGGTCGACCTCGTGGCCGCTTGGCAGCTGGAGCCTCGTTTGCAGGCCCGGCGCCATTGTCGGTTGAAGCAGCGGCAGCCTTGCGCTTAGCTTGCCGACCAGCCTTCGGAGGATTCTCGTCGGCCTCCGCCTGCTTCTTTGGCATGGCGGCGTCGCTCCAAGTTCCGTCCTACCACCAGCCGTCGACCACGCGCAGCGCGCTGTCGTCTTCAGCGTTGCCGCTCACCGGTTAGAGGGGCCCCCAGAAGACGGCTTCGGCGAGATCCCAGGCAGCCAGCCGGGCTCAGCAAGTGCCACCGACTGAGGCCGCGTTGTTGTTGTTGTTGTTGTTGCCCCTTCGCACTGGCACATACCCACTATGGGGGATTGGCCATGAAATCTAGAAGTATCCTAAAAACTAATGAAAAAACTAATGATGTAATAGAAAATAATAATTAACTAAAAAGGAATATTAAACTAAACAAATAATTGAAGATTGAATCAAGAAGAGAAAAGGTGAGGTAATACTACAGTGGAAGACAGAAATTTTGAGTAGACCAGACAATCGAGCTTATCTCACCCGGTCACAATCAAATGAATATGCAAATTTCATTCAAAATTAGACAAGTGTCGTCAGAAATATATTTAAGCAGGCATTATTATGACATGCGCTTTGATTCTCGAATGAAATTGCATACAGCATCGAATACGCTCCTGTGGCAATGTCCCAAGCTAAAGGCACCGAAACTTAGAACATTATCTGCAGTTAAATTTAAACCTACTGCTTGAAACGGAACAATTAAAAGTCTTTTCCTAATTAATGAATAGTTTTTACATGTTATAAAGTAATGCTCTATTGTTTCCGTTTCTTCACAGAATGGACACAGGGGGGATATCGCCAGACCAGCTCTGTGCAAGTAAAAGTTTAATGGAGGGACACGACATCGAAATTTGGTTAAAATAACTTCTAACTTTTTAGATTGACTCCACTGAGGTTTCCAGGGGTATGTTAGGTGCTGATAGTCCGTATATTTAGTAATATTTTCCATAATATCCGTATAAATAGCCCATTTTCTATATCTGATCGACACTATGTGTTCCGATTCTGGTAGTACCGAGATCACAGGGCCATCAAGTGTGGCTCGAGATCTGCTCTCGTGCACCGCGTGGGGCCATTTCATCTTCGTCGTCTCGTTGATATCTACAGCCAGGACAGTTTAATCGACGGCCCAATGAGCAATATGAATAATCGCATTGCAACCCATACTTATAAATGTTCGTGTTATTTCAATAACGGAAGGCATTTAGTATACATGGTGCAAAACTTCGAATTGAAATGCCAGAAACGGAGTGAATTTTATCCGGGCCTTTGGTCGATCTTGAAAACAATAATGTTAACATAATAGTCACAATACTATATTCAAAAACGAGCCCTACCAACTTAGTATAAGACCAAGCATCGCTCTGAACAATGTTTTGAGAAAAAAAGAAAGTAAATCGACAGTTGCTTGAGTCTGTTTCTCTAAACGTGCTCTCGCCTTCTATCCTTTCAATTTCTTTCCCTTTTTTGTATTTCTCTCTTTCGCTGTCTTTCTAGCTCTTTCCGGATACTCGTCTTCTCGTGCATCAGAGTTGTTACAACGACCGCCGTAAAAATAGGTGCACATGTTCTGGGACCGAAGCAGGAGTTCGAGAAATGGAAGACAATAAAGAGGACGACGAGAAGGCTCGCCAGCGCATGTTCATGATAAGGTCAGGATACGCGGCACAACAAAATTCATAATAATAATAATAGCAATAATAATGATGATAATAATGTAATATTACCTGGGGTGTTACGTTTAAAAAACCCGGTATGATTTTGAAAAACGCCGTATATTTTTAGAGTCGTCTCCATCCTAAAGGAGAACGGGGAGAGGGCGAGTTGCCCTCTCCCCGTGCCTTGTTAGGATAGAGAGAAAGTAAGAACCATGCACACGCTGGCGCTAAAGAAATAGGTTGTAGCCTTGAAGAAGACAGGTCCGCTTGTCAAATCGTCGGCTGCAGCACGCAACCCTTGTGAATTTGTTCTTTACATTAAAAACTTTGCAAGATCAGGTATTGCTAGATCGTTTTTTAACTGTATATGAATATCTTGTATAGTGTGAGCAATGTCGTTAACGCAGGTAAGGCAGTTTTGTATGTGTTACAGAAAAAAACTTTACTAAATACGCTACCGGTTATACGCTAACGAAAAAGGAAAGTGCTACCGCAGTGCGTTACCCAGAAGTTAACGCGTTACCGTCACCGTGGCCTAAAAAAAAAAGTAATTGACGTTACTCGCGCTGTTGCTCCATCGTCAAAAATTCTTTCGTCTTCGCCTCGAGAACCTACATGGCTACTTTATAAAACATATATTTATATTTCACATCAAAGTTGTCATCTTAATCAAGATTCAACCCCGAACACCAATTAAACAATTATAATTGGACAAATCTGGCGAATGTTTTTTTTTTGTACTCTAGTCACAGTATTCTGTATCTTTGCATGTCATGACTTCTAACTCTCTTGAACATTTTTAGAGGTCTCATTAGGCATCAAGTAATCCATTTCAGCATTTACGCTTCTTGAAATCGAAACAAACACCACAAAACAAACATGCAGTATTTATGACAGCTTGTTTATACTGATACAAATCACTACGCAAAATGTGCAGCAATAGAGATGCCTTTAAATGGCATAAATCTGGGGGAAAGTATTACCACTCACTATTTTTTTTACATTGACCTGTATAATCATCCTAAATATGGTGACTGCGTACCTGAAAGGATTCGTCAGCCTCGTTTGCTCAGTTCAATAACCGTAAACGCTGACGCAGTTCTAAATATAAGAAGTAAAACTAATTTCGAATACGAAGTTAATAAACATGCGCTAGAGTAAAACAGGAATATTTTCCTAATATAACTACAATGCGATCGATATATGAGACATCTTCTTTAGCTTTAATCGGGCAGCTTGACTCGCCTATTAGGGAATACGCCCACACGTAGGCTTAATATGAGTACGACGAGTGCACTATACGGTGCTACTGTATTAACTTCGGGCTAAAGCGGGTGAAAGCGCGGAGAGGTTTACTTCAGCCAACTCCACTCTTGGTGATTCCATGCTGTACAAACGGGAACCAGAACAGCCACGCGTCTCTTTTGCGATTATTCTCTGTATACGTGTTTGCGAAGAAGTCATTCTCTGTTATGCTGGGGCTCACAATGAGCCTTGGCGGCCGCAAGCGGCACAGAACTGCACAGCTCCTTTTCGACGGCCACGAGAACCGCATTACACTTCGCTTCATCGGCAATCAACAACTTGATTCTCGATTTCAACGTAGCCATGACTCGAGCAAATGCACTTTAAAAACCTTTGGCTATTTGCTTCTCATGGTAGTTTCTACCGCGAAAAAAAAGGATCCTATACGCTGTTGCTTTGTCAACGCTTCACGGGCCAAGAGCAGTCCGCTGCAGCGACAGGATAATATCGGGGCCAGCTCTCACAAAGGCGCTCCCACAAGACGATTCAACTTCATGTAAGATTTCAATGGAGGTCGAATGAGAAATAACGAGTAACGTGACAACTCAGGTTACTGAAAACTACAACGAAAGCACGCTAACCGTTAGAGATCCGAAACAGTAACCAGTACTTAAGTTAATTACCAAAACGTCAAGCCATTACCAGTAGTACTGTTGTAATGTTTCGTAAGAGAAGTGTAGAAATCCGTCAAGTGTCACACCACCTGAATTGCGCATCGTGTGGGTGGCTGCAGTAAAGAGACATTCACTACCAATCTTTCAAAAAGAAGTATTAGAAATGCTCACAAAAGGCATCAACGAAGTACGCAAAGAGAGAGAGAGAGAGAGAGAGAGAAAGGAAAGGGAGAAATGCAGAGAGTTCTATCAGATTTGTAGTATCGAGTTTGCTACCGTTCACTAAGGGAACGGGGTGCGCGTGTTTCGTAACGGACGTGCATCGTCATCAATTCGTAAATGGAAGAATAAAGTCGTAGTGGGCACTTTTGAACTGTACTTACGATATAGCATTCTCTTGCCCCGCCACGATGGTCTAGTGGCTAAGGTACTCGTCTGCTGACCCGCAGGTCACTGCATTGTATCCCGGCTGCGGCGGCTGCATTTTCGGTGGAGACGAAAATGCTGTAGGCCCATGTGCTAGGGTTTGGGTGCTCATTAAAGAGTCTCAGGTGGTCGAAATTTCCGGAGCCCTTCTCTACGGCGTCTGTCATAATCATAATGTATACTTGGGACGTAACCCCACGTATCAATAAATTAGTATAGCATTGTACGAGAGCGTGAGACAGCCGCTTAGGATAAGACGTTCGATTCCTTGTGACACGGCTGAACTGTCTAACGAGAAGCGAAGCTAGGCAAGGGATTGAGAAGACGACAACGGGTGTTGTTAACTCAAATGAGTCTTCAAGGCGAAGCTCAAGCGTTCTGCAATGTTTCAAAGCGCAACTCTAAGACGCCCGTTCGTGCATCGAGTGGTGTGACCGCTATCGGCGAGACCGACCGAGCGAACGAGTTTTAAAGCGAGAGAGACAGCCCCGTGAAGATTTACATTATGATAGTAAGCGAGCCGCTGTGTAAACGCCGGGAAGCCTCCTTCCTTCCTTCCTTCCTTCCTTCCTTCCTTCCTTCCTTCCTTCCTTCCTTCCTTCCTTCCTTCCTTCCTTCCTTCTTTCCTTCCCTCCTTGCTTTCCTCTTCCTTTCCTCCATTCCTTCCTTCTTTCCTTCCTTCTTTTTTTTTTAAGATTATCAATGAACGTTGCAATAATATTGTTATTTAGCTCCACCTTCAGAGAGTTTTAGTCGCAGGGATTTCCGCTCTGCTATGTCTGATTAGATAAGCGAACCAAAAAGATCCATGCTCACTTAGTTCATTTTTATGTCTGCATATATTCTTCCTTCAAAATCCGCCATTAATTTCGATATAGTCCAACCTTTCGCGCGGTAAGCGTTTTCAATGATGCGATGTTCTAGCTTTCACTTAATTTGGCAGCTTTGTTCAGCTTCAAAGGCGTAACCTCAAACATCCTGCCACCCGAATCTTGGTCCATCTCCTTTGTGGTTGAGTGCCATGAGAGAGAAAGGAGACCATCCTCTTTATAATCATCATGCACATGCAAGAGTTTGATGTGGAAAAACAAAAATTAACATCAGAGTCACGCCACCATTTTAGAAAAAAAGTTTTTTTCACTTTATACCATTATAGCAGGCGTCACAAAGAACAATGTTTCGAAAGAAAAAAAATCAATGCTTACTTCTCTCTGTACATGTTTTTTCATCAAGCTTCTATAATTTTCTCTCTTTCTTTCCTTTCCTTTCTCGGTTTCGTAGTCTATCTGTTTTTTTTTTTTGTATCATATGTCTAAGTACTCGTTCTCTATAGCTCATCAGTTATTGCAACCCCTGCCGGACAAATAGGCGCGCATGTTCAGAAAGCGAAGCAGAAGACCAAGAACAAGAAGACAATATTGAAGAAAACCAAGCGAGTGCTTGCCCATCGATGATTTTTTTTATTTTTCATGTCACGCGATGCGGCATCACGAGAATCTTAGTAACAATATTATCTGGGCGTTTAAGCACCAACTACGCGATACCATTTTAACGAAGAGCTTATTCCGCACGAGCTGCGGCGTCGACGTCGTGCCAGCTCCGTGTGAGGATCGAACCCAGGTGCGGCAAAGTGGGTGTTCTACCTCATAGCCACGCATGTGCTTCGAAATGCGGCGAATATAACCTTCATGCTTTACAAACGAATGGGTCTTCTATACAGGATTCACAATACAGTACATAATATCGCAGTTATATTGCATGGCACAAGCATACAATGTCATTGAGTGTCATAACTTGTGATTATCGTCGGTGGTTTCAAGCCGGCCACCCATTGCAAAACACGCAAACGTTACTTCGGTTTTACCCTTGAGACCACTTAGTGGGTGCAAGGCAAGTTCAAAAACACGCCACGCGCATAATTGCTCGTTGTTTAAAGTACGCTACTCATTACAAAGGATGCAGTCGTATGCGACGATTTCACTCACGTAACCCACTTTCAAGTTCATTGATTACAATGAAGTAGTCCACACCAAAAAATTTTCCAGTAACATGATACAATGAAAAGTTTGCACTAAGTGGTTCAAGTACGCACTAAACGACAGGAAATAACTTTCGCGTTCAACTTTTAAAGGTGAAGCGTAATGATCCCCCAGTTTAGGAGAAACGATATATATATATATATATATATATATATATATATATATATATATATATATATATATATATATATATATATATATACATATATATATGTATATATATTAGGGAAAGAAGTGTATACTTTAGGGCTCGTTTGCCGTGTTATGACACAATATTAATGAGATATAACAGACAATGATGCCACGGAATGTATAGGGGAAGTTAATAAAACCAATATAATGTAAATAAGAGGAAAGGAAAATGGGTGAAAAAACAACTTGCCGTGAGCAGGAATCGAACCTACGACCTTCGGATAACGCGTTCGATGCTCTCATTGCAATAATGCAATATTGTCTGCTAGATCTCATTATATATATATATATATATATATATATATATATATATATATATATATATATATATATATATATATATATATATATATATATATATATATATATATATATATATATATATATATATATATATATATATATATATATAGTTTCAATCGAACAAATAGCCCCGAGGGGTTGTGTGACAGTGAAAAAAGAATTTATTTATATTTTCAATATATTACCCAGTATTCTGTTTTTATTTGTTTATTTATTTATCAATGAACAATATTTAAAATGTGTGCTATTCTTGGCTAATCCCCCAGAGTGGCTATGTGCGAAATTCTGTAAGGCTGAAAGAAAGAAACAAACAGAAGCTCAATTTTTTTCGCAAATTGAACACGTGCCTTGGTAGAAGGGACATTTCGTGTATGGAATGCTCTGGTTCACTGTTAGGAACCCTTTCATAGTTCGGCATAGCGTTCGCGTCAGCCAGCGGCGGCTGCGCAAGTTTCGACGCCGGGTTCACCGCGTTACACTGACGCAAAAACCAAAGCGCGCCGTGTCCACCTTGGCGCGTGAGCACTTGCGCAACTTACAGGAAAATTATTAGACCTAAACAGCGGCGCTCCGAAATCCCATTAGGAGGCGCCGTAATTGTCAGTGAGTTTTTGCTTATAAAAATGGACAAAGGTAGCTTTGCTTCAGAACAAAATATCCAGGTCTCATCCCTCCAATATTATCGAATAAATTTTCCCGAAGACACTTCAGGCAGTGACTGAACAACATGTGGCTTTTGAAGATAATGCTTTATGTATTCTTGTACTCTGCCCAATAGAACTTTTTTCCAACAAAACGAAGTTAGCGGGAAAAAAATGTTTTCGTCTCCATTGGTCGTCGTGCCGCCATCTTCTACATTCTCTTCAGGCGTTTCGTGCCCTTGCCGCCCCTCGGACGCCTCTCATGTGTTGGTGAAGAAGCGCTGCTGGAGGCCTTTTTCGCCTTGACACTTCTTCATCTGCGGCCCGAGCAAGCGCGACTGTGGGCTCCGTGGCGCCTCCTGCCTCGCTTCGAGCGCAGCTTTTGTGCACTACGTGCGCCCACTTCTTCATTGTCTAGTAGAGATCTTTAGAAGATTGTAATCAGCGGAGAAATTTGCAATATGAATGAGAGCCTGGCTAAGTTTACTTATAATTACTATAAAAGTGTATTATTTCAATCATTGACGGTATTTAGATCGATGCGAAGATTTGAAGTGATAATGCCTAAAACGGAGCTAATTCTTTCTGGGTATTGTTAATCACTGAGTGTGCAGCGAAAGGTGCACAATGAGGAGAAAGGTGGATAAAGAAAAGAAAGAAGATCACGTGTTCTCACAGCTCGTGAGCCCGCGAAGCCTATATTCCACCGAGACGTTAAACATAAAGAACACAAGGTTTCGTTTTGTTATCCAGCAAGTAAACACCGCAAACTTTCAGGTAGAAGACATTCGTGGAGCGAGCCGCTCGCGAAGTGCGCTTGACCATTGCTTGACGCCTTCAAGCTTTCTCGTGCGAGACCTGCTGGGGTGTGTGGTTTTAACTTTGCTGTCTTAGTGTTCGATTCTCTAGTTTATCTGTTTCTGAGTCTAACCATATTTATAGTCCTCTTGTCGACTACTTCGCCTGTCCAGGCGTGATTCGACTGGTCAGCGTCACTGTCGTCTAATAAAATGCCGCTAGACTGCCTTTTCCGCAGAGGCATCGACAGGATTCCCGTGGCACTGCAGTGCCACCAGTGCACTGGTACCTACAAATGCAGGCTTCATCAGACTTACCAACCCTCAGACGGTCCAAAAGGAACCTAAAGCCACTTCAGACCATTTCCAGACCATCACCGATGGGCGCCCATTTGGGCGAGGAGGTATCGTGTGTAGGTCCCCGGATCAGACCTGCGTGCAGGATCTTCTCAAATGCACCTCGTTTGCCGCTACACCGGTAAGTGCTTTCATTCCGCCTCACCTTACATGTTCGAAAGGCCTTGTACGGGGAGTCGACTCCAAGCTGAGTCCAGCTGAGACCCTAGACAGGCTCTCTGGAGCAGGCGGGATTTTGATTTACCGATGTAATCGCTTAGTCGACAATGAGAGGGCACACACCGAATCTGTCATCGCGACATTTGTGGGCACAAAATGCCCGTCAGAAATGAAATTATGGCCATTGATTTTTTCGAGTAGAGCCCCTCGCTTCCCGTCCGATTCAGTGCAAAAACTGCTGGAGAGTCGGCCACAGTGCAGGAGGATGTAAATCTGACGTTCGTTGTGCGTCTGCGGAGAGAGCCATCCTTCAAGTGCAGAAGAATGCCATAAACCTGAACATTTAAACCAAATTAGTCAAAATGAAGAAAAGGGACTATTTTTTATGTATTTTTATGTATTCTTGTACTCTGCCCAATAGGCAGAGTACAGGATGTGCACTGAAACAGCGGAAAAGTGTTGTCTCTGTGGGGGGAGTCACTGCGCCGACAACATTGACTGTTCCGCTCGTTCCCAGGAGGTTCAAATCCTAGAAGTTACTGACCGCCGCCGCTGTTCTCGAAGGGAAGCCATTGACATAATTAGAGACAGGGCTTTTGGATACTCTGGCATTACAGCGTGCTACACTTCCAGTATGGACTCAAACCTATCGCAGGCTATTAAAGCTGCTGTGGAAAAGGCAGTAAGTAAGGCAATGGATAAACTCATATCTAACCTTTCCGACTGTTTGATGCAAATTCTTTCAAGTCAGATTGAACAAACAGTACAGGCTGGTAGATAACTTGCAGTATCGGACATTACCAGCGATGCCACTCAGCTACGCAATGTAGTGTTGGACAAACTTTCTGTATCTGCAGGCAAGGCTAAGCAGTCAAGAACACAGGTGCACTTAGACCGACATACGCCTCAGCCGAGCACAAGTGCTGCTACAGATATGAAACTTGATATACGAACTAATATTTTATTTTATTTATTTATTTATTTATTTATTTATTTATTTATTTATTTATTTATTCACCAAAAGAGATATAATGGCGAAAAATGGGGAGACGGCAAAAAAGCTGCAGTTATTGCAGCTTGACTAAGCACCGTCCACCCTACGTCAGCAATGACAGGGTGAAAATGAAATACAATAAAATGGAAAAAAAATATTATAAAGCAGGAAACAATACAAGCAGAAGACAAAGTAAATGACAGGCCAAGGTATACAAACAAAAAAGAATATTTCATAAACACATGAGCACAGTAATCCGCAGAGTATGTATCATCGCTTTCGTACATAATAAAGGTACACAATGAGGTTACACAAAAGAAATAATAAGGAAAAAATATATAAAGGTACACAATAAATGATGCAAAGCAATACAGAGTGACCTATGTAAACAATACAAATCTACAAGAATAGTGTTTGCACATCGATCCTCTATCTTCACCGATCTCAAGTCCAAATCTAAACGGAATGAATCAGCTATTCCAAGTGAAGATGCTAACAAGGGAGTGGCATGCGCCTCTGTGATGCGCCTAACACTTTAGGTCAGTTGAGGGTACTACAGTGGAACTGCCGTTCTATATTCTCAGCCTCAACCGACTTACATTACTTTTGCAATATTTTAATCTTGCGTCAGTCTACCTTGCGTCAATATAATTCTCCAAGAAACTTGGCTTAAACAAGATAAAAATTTCCATCTTGCAGGTTTTCGTTCTTTTCGATTAGATCGCCCATCACGTGAAGGTGGTTTAATGAACCTTGTATCAACTAAATTATGCCATAGGGCGAAAATTTTTTTCGGAATGTTAGACTCTCAAAGGCAAAGGCAAAAAGGCAGATGGCCTTTTTTAGAGGCATGGACGTTCGATGTGGATTCGCAGGCATAACACCACATTGTTGAAAGTTAGCGCCGTGTATGTGTTTTGTCTTCTTCTCTGTCCCGTCCTGGATGCGCCATACCTCGAACAACATTGTCCATCATCCGCCTTTGTGACTGCTGCTCGATTCCGCAAACGTACTCGTATGGAAGTCTTTAGAGGTACAGCACTACAAACTCTATAGAATATCGTCATTTATTATATCCCTGGCGAAAAGAATTTTGCCACAGTCGTAAACAAGAAGTAGCTATCACAAGGTTGCGTTGCCGCGTACCAAATCTAAATTTCTATAAACACAGGTCTGATCAGGCACCTTCGCCACTATGCGCGTTCTGTCTTTTTGACCTGCAGGCGGTTTAATATATTACGAAAAACCCTTTTAGAAATACCGTTACGTGATATTGGTATTGACTAATCTGTGCCTGTCATTTTGTCTTTCGAAGCTTCCATTTCTGGGTTCTCTAATTCGACAGTATGCGGGGCTGTCGAGGACTATATTGATGAAACTAATAGGTTGACTAATTAATCTGTTTTATTATCCTAACGTGTCTACAAATTTATATACGTATAAAAATCAGATTATTGCTCTATTCTAAAAATGAATCTGTTTCTTTATTTATATAGTTGTATTCATTAGATCAAGCACCATCACTCTATTATATCTCCATTATTCTAAATCTGAACAATAATATTTAGAACTACTCGATTCTTGGCCAATCCCTCATAGTGGGTATGCGCCACGGTCAATAGGTGAACAAGAACAAGAACAAGAATGTAAACATTTTATGCGCAAGCAAGTGAATGTCGAATAAATCGGACATAACCAGAAATTTGAAACGTACAGGACGGTGCTCCTCACATGGAACGATCGAATATTTCTTTTCATTCTGTCGACGATAATTGAATTTAACCAAAAGCACTAAATGTTGGAATAATTTTATCATTTGGTGACACTCTCCGGGTTACTGTCAGAGCAATGTCTGGTCTCCTGTGTGTCATTAGACAAGTGAAACAAATAGATAACCTTGTTAGTCTATTCTTATCTCCGCATATTTCTTCTTCTAAATCCGCGATTATGTCCGTTAGAAAGCCCAGATGATAGCCTGACCACTTGCGCCTAAACCATTTGCATTTGTTCGATACTTTAATTGTAGCCTCCGTTTGCAATGCTTTATAGCTTCATACGCATTTGCCTCAAGCATCCTACCACCCGGCTATCGACCCACCTTTCTGGTTGAGCACCAGCAGGTATGGACATCATCCACATGAACATCATCATGCACTTAAGAGTTGTAAAAAACTATATTAACATGACAGTCGCAATGCTATCTTAAAAAAGTGAGCTCTCCCACCTCGGGGTGAGGCCGGGCAAATATATTTGCCTTTCTGAAACGCGTCCTCTCGCCTTCTATCCATTTCTCTCCTTCTTCCCTTTCTTCCCCTGTTTCGCAATCTTTGTATCTCTCTGTGTGTACTCGTTATCTGGCCTCCATCAGTTATGGAAATGACGCTCGTGTTCAGGAAGCGAAGAAGATCAAGAAGAGAAAAACAGTTATGAAGAAAACGAAGACAGCGCATGCAGTAGCATTTTATTCTGGCATTTAACACTTTTTGCCATTTCAACAAGGTAAAACGTACCTAAATACTTCGAACGCATTCCTATCAGGTTTATACTGCAGTCTAGAATGCATGCTCAACAGCATAATACTTGTCGTTTAAAATTAAAATATTGCGTAATATTGCCATTTCATATCTTCTCGAGCTGTGTGGCTGTCTGTCTGTTGTGTTTCCGTGCTTCCAGTTTGCTGCACGGATATGAACAACCAGCCAGCCCACCTTTATATCCTGTTGCAATGTGTGAAATGCGTTATTCGCTGTCGAAAAGCCCCCGCTGAAGCTTCGCCCTGACGGGCTATGCAGTGAAGGCGAGGCAAAGGCAAGCTTCCTACTGCCTTGTGGCTGTTCAGATGGATTTTTTTTTTATCCTTTAAAGGAAAAACAAAAATACGGTTTTGAAACTCTCTGCATGCCTTAATAACTCAACATACTATGCAAAAACATATACGTCATATTTTATGGGCGACACACCTTAAGCAGTGTGTCGTTCCCCCCTCCGTTTGTAGGTAGTATGTATGTAGCCACCTCTAGCTTATGAATTGCTCACTACATGGCGCGGTGCGTGTATGTCCTTGGAAATATTAACGCTAGATGACGCTTGTGGTTTTCTTATAATTGACGATTAAAGATGATAGATGGCGCTGTTACACGAAGAAATTCACGGCATATCTACGGAGTGAATGATGTTGAGTTGGGCGAAAGGTGCGTCCTTCCGACAGATGCGTGCTCTAGTGTGATAGGAGCGGGCGCCCGGCTGGACGGACAGACAAACGGACGCTTCGCGGCACTCATAATCATTCACCCCTATATATGCTGTCACTTTTTTTGTTTCGAATGGTACTTTGTGGAAATTAAGCCGCAATATGAGACAATATGATAGTTTACCCCAATTTTTTACAGTATGCTGGCAATTTTCAAGCTTCATTCATTCCTTAAGTATTGTAACCATTTAAAATAGGACCCTATAATAAAGAAAATACCAATATATTACTTGCGAAAAAAGTTATGCTTTCTTATAAGAAATACTCAACATGCAATATATTGCAAGTTTCGCCAAGGCGAAACATAAAAAAAGTTGAAGCAAAAATGAGTAAACTACCCAAGTCATGCTAGAGTATAGCGCCTCGAGATTAGGGTAAAAACTTTGTCGTAATGATTGCTCAAACCAGAATGGTATGTTAGATATTTTGCACAACTTTGGCTGCCGAAAATTCGAAGGGCTCTCTTGGCAACACTGTTTCTTTTTTTTTTTTCGAAATACAACGCCTTTTGATTCTTTTTCGTTTTCAGCATGATGGGAGATGGTCATAGATTGCACCAGGTGTCACATATGAATAGCGCATCAAGTCGGTTGGTTAAAGAGACTGCGATTACTAATCTCTGAAATGTCGTCATCATCACAAATAGCTTCAACAAAGTGCGCAGGTTCGCGTGTTGCCTTATGGGTACTTGATCATTTCTCGAGAGGTCGTAGTAGGTAAGCGGTACTTGCAGTAGGCATTGAAGGACAGTTTAAAACTGCCACTTTGCACGCGCTCACTTTCGTTTCCTTGCGGCACACTTGAGGTTTCCGCCAAGAAGCGATGCTATTAGCCCCGAAAAGTTGGAGTGGCGCCGGCTGGCGAATGACGGACTCTTCGATGCCAGCCGCGCCACGCCTTTATAATAAAGCGCTCGTTTCGTGCGCTGTTCCAATGTTTGCGTTCGCTTGTTGCTTGTCTCATGCTGCAGATGAATAAAGAAAACAGAACTGGTGATGTTTCGGGTATAGCAATAAAAAGTTTACCTTTGCTTCTGCAAATCACGTGCTGAGTCGTATAGCAATGTGAAAGGAGTGAAAAGGTCTGTGTCGTGCTGCCAACCCCAATGACGGATTCAATTCGTGGCCACAACAGTCACATTTCGACGGGTGTGAAAACCAATAACACGCTTCTGTTTGAATACAACATAATCTTATGATTTTGAGAAGGAATCAAGACACCGTGTTTACCTATTTTAGGATATTAGGATGAGATATGCATGGGTGATTCCTTTCGGAGATATCAGGGCTTCTCCTGCCCTAAAATAGTTTGTATCTGAGCAATCCACGTATCTACGAAAAGCACTTTCACAGGTGTGTCAAGCCCTGTGCTCGCGTGCAGTATCAAGTATTGCAACATATACTGGAATGCGTTCGTCCTAGAAAACACCACCGCCGTTGTTGTGTGGTTTTCTCGTGTACTTGGTCGCTGAATAGGTTTCTTAGTTTCATGTTTTTCTCGCAATCATTTTGAAGCTTTAATTGACCGAGAATATTGAGTTTAAGTGCAGTTGTGGTTAGGTGCGGAAATTCCTATTGCCATCAGATTCTGTCTTCGTGCGGAATTGCAGCAAAAGTGCGGTCGTGCTCCTAACTATCAGTTTAGATGGGCACCTCATATGTTAAATGTCCCTGCAGTTGCTTACCTGTTGGTGGACATGAGGTCATGGCCTCATCGGGGTGAAGGTTACTTAGCACATGGGCCCAGAAACCTATAGGCTGAAATGTTTTCACGTAGTCGGGGGGTGGGGGGCATATTCTTGAAATGGCCATTTTTCTTTCTGTATAGGGAATCGCATTCGGAGGGGCAGGCCCTGTAAGCCATCCCCTGGTTACGCCATCGCTTGGGCCACGTCAGTGAGAGTGCCATAGAAAGAGTTCATTTCGACTTTCAGACGTCTTTGTCAAAATCGTCGCTGTCAGCCGTGCCCCCACGCGAAGCTCCCATTAGCGTTTGTGCCACGGCTGTAGAACACTCCATCATTTCACGCAAATCAGGGTATACGACTACATAATCCCTGGTGACTGCTGAGTAGGAACCTGTACATATGATCCCAATAAACGGAAATATCTCATTATTTCCGAAATCGTTGTGTGCGCGGCACTATTATTTTGTTGGAAGAATATGTTGCGTGAATGCTTATGACAGTCATATTTATGTAATGTCTCCTGCTATAGAAAGCGCAGTTCTCTCAAATCAATTAGGGTATTCCCACATGCAGGCGTAACTTGCACGGGAAAGCGCAATGTATTTGGTGAATTGAAAATGTCCTGATTTTATTTATGCTACTTTGGCACAGATTTGTTCTTATCCCGGAGTCTATGCCTAGTTGTAATCACTTTAGTGCCACTTAACATGCTTTCTTAGCAAGCATTCCGTTTTGTACGCGATAAAAATAACGAACGTCTTCTCCTGCATCACCATGTTCACGATAAATCTTCTGTTCGGACGGGAGTCTCCCTATGCTAAGCTACATTATGGAAACTTCCTAGAGCTTTAAAATTTTTCATCAGTTGTGAAACCTTGCACCTTGCAACTTGAGAAATTTGCGTCACGAAATTCAGGAGTAATCGCCAACGTATCGCTAAAAAGCGTGTGCACGGCGGCCGCAGAAAAAGGTGACAAGCGCCGGCGGAGGAGGCGAGTCCTTGCCGTGACGTCACATCGCCGCGACCGCACCGACGCCAGTGTTCTTACTCGGGGTTAATAGCTTGTGACTGAAAAGGCGGTACTCACGGAGCCCGATTACGCTGCCGCGTTTCACTCTGCAAGATGCAGGTCAAGCGTCCTTCAAGATTCAACACCGAAGGTATTCAAGGCAGCCGTAACTCGTGCGGCTTATTCTGTACGGCCCATCGACTATGCATCACACAAACTGCTTAAATTCCTCTATACTCACCACTGGTTGACTAAAAAGGAATAAGGCAGCAGTTACTTCAACGCTAGAAAAGGACAAAGCGAATGGTGTCTGCGAGAAGACCCCGAAGTGATGGAAGGCTTACGCCGGTGACGACGTGCCCGTGAATACGTGAGAGCCTGGTGCGAATGCTTCTTTTCGGCGCGAGTTTATCTCTCTGAAATTGGACATCAGTGACATGTGACTAGGCGTGATTCATCTCAAACCTGCCTGCGTCAAGAATCATCGTAGAAACAAGGTACCTTAGCAATTACCAAAAAAAAGCTAAAAACCAACCCTCATCACATAGCTAAGACCTAAAAACAACCTGCAAGTAACCAAATTATTCTTCGGAAGCGTCCAGTTTCGCGATTTCAAGGCTCTCGTATCATTTTTTCCAAGATGCTTCGGGCAATAAATGGACAGCATGAGGGGTTCGTAGCAAATTTTAATTTGTAATATATAACTGGTGCCACGAAAAACTACCTCGACGAGGTTAGAAGGTAAACAATTTTTTCTTCCCCTGGCTTCGCTACCAATTGTCCAGTTGTAACCAGAGCTTCGCGTCTCCACATGGCTTCATCTATTTTCTGTTCAGGCGCGTCATGCCCTTGCCCTGCCTCGCATGGCTTCCATGACTTGTTCCATAAAAGGCTGTTTGAAGCCTACCTCGCCTTGACACGCATTCCTCCTCGGCGCTAGGACGCGTGGCTTTGGGCGCGGCGCCGCCTCCTGCCTCGCTTTGAACTCAGGCTTGTTGTGGCCGAAGATGAAGAGTTGGACCTGGCGCGATGGTGGCTCTCTCGGCGCCTCCTCTTTCTCTCGCGGCTTTCTTCGGACCTCGCGGGCGAGTTTGCAGGGGTATATGGTGTTCATGCGCGCGTCCGCCCCGGCGACTGTGGGACGAGTTCCGTGAACGACTGCGGCTCACCTTCTTGCTGACACGGCGACGCTTCCGAGCATCACTAGCCACATCGCTGGCACTGCTTGGAGGGAAGCTCCTCGGGCGCTTTTCGCGGCACGCTTGTGGGGCACCGATCGTGACAGCTTTGCTCGTCGACGACTTTTCGCCTGGGGGTTTTGCTGCATCCGCTTTTTTCCGCGATTTCCGAGCCCCCGTGGTGGTGGCAACGGGCTTCGGTGCTAGCGGCTCTAAAACCACAGCTTTTCTTGCTCAACAAGGTGGCCGCTTGACAGCCGGGGCCTCGTTGGAATGGCCGGCGCCATTGTCCGCAGCAGCAGCCTGTCACTTCGCTTGCCGGTCGGCCTTCGGAGGATACTCGTCGGCCTCCGCCTGCTTCTTCGGCATGGCTGCGTCACTCCGGGTTCCGTCCCACAGTCAGCCGTCGACCTAGCAGCCCGCTGTCGTCTTCAGCATTGCCATTTGGCAGTGAAGGGGGCCCCCAGAAGACGGCATCGGTGAAGGCATGTGAGATTCCTGGCAGTGCAGCCAGCTGGGCCGGGCAGCTCCCACTGACTGGCAGAGGCCGTGTTCGGTTCTTGTGCACCGCGTGCGTGCACTTATTCTTTGTTGTCCCGTTGAGATCAGGGTAATTCAATCCACAAATAAATGTGGAATATGAATAAAATCATCACCAATGCTACGTATCAAATTAGCGTTACTTCAATAATCGATGGTATCTAGTGTGGTGCGACGATTCGAATCAAAATGCTAGAAATGGAGCTCATTGTTTCTAGACATGTGGTAATCCCCGAGTGTTGTGATAGGAAACATCTTCTGCACAAGCAACTAAATATCGAACAACTCGGGCATAACGAGAGAGTAGCAATATGCAGGACAGGGTACAACACGTAAAAAACAGAGCATTCCTTTTTGTTTGTCACCGATATTTTTACTTGTAGCTCCACTTGAGAACTTACGATTAGCAATGAATGTTGGAGTAGTTTTATCATTTGGCTGCACTTCATAGAGATATGTTCACAAGTATATTTGCTCTGATATGTCCGATTAGATAACTGAAATCAAAAAATAACCGAGTTAGAATATTTTCATGTCTGCATATTCTTTCTTCAAGATCCGCCATTATGTCCGTCAGCAAGTGCAGATGATAGTTTGACCGGTTGCGCGTTAGGCGTTTTCAGTAATTTCACGTTTTATATTTAATATAAATTACCTGATTTGTCTAGTTTCGAGTGTGTTTACCTCAAACATCCCGCCGAACGGTTCTTGACTCATCATCCTCTGCGGATGAGCGTCATCTGAGACAGGACATCACAACCTTTTTCATCATCAAGCACAATTTCTACGTAGAAAAAAGAATAAATGTTAACGTCAGAGTCACGAAAATATTTTAGAAAAGGAGTTCATTCACTTTAGTGTGAAACCAGGCATCACTCGGAACAGTGTTCTGAAAGAAAAAAAAATGATGTTTACCTCTCTCTTTCTTTTTGTACGAGTACGCTCGCCTTCTATCCTTTTCTCTTCGTTCCATTCCTTTCTCTGTTTCGCAGACTTTCTATCCTTTTCTATCTCTCTCTCTCTCTTTCCTAATCCTTTCGCCCATCAGTTATTGCAACCCCCGCCTTCCGTGCCTCGACTTTCGTCTGTTTCTTCTAGCACATTCGTGCTCGCGCTGTAGCCCCTATTACCATGAATGCCTAGAGGGGTTGGATTTCGGGGCAGAGGCCAGTGTCGTGCGCCTCCCACTGCGTTTGTGTGCAACGCGGGCAGTTGTTATGGCTGCATGCGATGGCGCCACGCAGGCAGTCGCGTGCCACCCCTCCTCTGGCATGGGGTCTGGGCCATGGCCGCGGGGGTCTTGTTTTCGAGCTCCGGGAAGACGCCACGTCTGGTCAAGAAACAGACCACCCTGGGTGAGTCTGAAGTAGAGGTGGAGCTGTTGAAGGGCATGTGCCAGCGACGGTGCACGCTGCAGAGGCATGACCCCGTTTCGCGTTGTCTCCTGTAGTTTCCTGGCTAACGATGTCGTTGAAGAGCAGAATGTTTCAGCAGTAAATCGCGCTTGTGTGACATCCGCTACTGACACTGTTTGCGACCACTGGTGGATGAGGAAGGAGGAAAGTCGTTGTTTTTCTTAATAGTTTGGCTTTCCGCTTTGGCCCTGCTCGGTGGGCTGTGGTCTACGAACATTTTGGCCCTAATTGGCTACCACGGTGAAGGGCAGGCTAAAATGCGGCCAAGTTGAATTTTCATTGTTTTTGGCAGTAGATACTGATGTTCACAATTGTGTCTCGGCCTTCTGGGCTGAAATAAGTGGTGCTGATAGATCAGTGAGGATCCGTACCATGCACGTAGATCTAGCCTGGGCTGCAATCAGGATGCTGCTAGACCAGTGAGGCTAGAGGCAAATACAATTCCAAACGGTCTGGGCTCTAACTTTTTTTATAGGTAGAAGAGTGAGACTGTACGTCTTTCTTGTGTTTATCGTTGTATCTCTTATGCTCAGTTGTATAGATTATTTTCCGTTCTCATAAACGAAGTGTTCCATTCAACCTCAAATGCCGCCTGCGTTTGAGCTCATTATCACTGCCGATCATCGTCCAATATCTACGTGATCGATAAAGAACCATCAAGAACTTTGGATGGATGGATGGATGGATGGATGGATGGATGGATGGATGGATGGATGGATGGATGGATGGATGGACGGACGGACGGACGGACGGACGGACGGAATAGATGGATGGATGGATGAATGGATGGATGGATGGATGGATGGATGGATGGATGGATGGATGGATGGATGGATGGATGGATGGATGGATGGATGGATGGATGGATGGATGGATGGATATGGCTGTGCCCTTTAGATCGGGCGGTGGCTAGCGCCACAAAGCCGTAATACCTAATGAACCAAAAACTATATTTATTTTTTTCCTTTAGATAGTAAGGTTGAGGATTCGTACTTTGCAGTGAAGGGTTTAATTTTCACTCGTGCCTTGACTTTAGCCACCAATCAGATAACCTTCTAGTTAATTCTACCCCTTTAAGGTCTATTTAGCCATCACTGTCCCTAAACCCCAGTGCTTTGAAAAACTCTGTGCCATCATCCTGAACTATAGGGTGAAGCCCTTTACAGAACATTATCAAGTGTTCGGCTGTTTCTTCTTCCTCTCCACACGCACTGCATACTGTCTCTACCGCTTCGTATTTGGCCCGATATGTCTTGGTTCGCAGTACTCCCATCCTGGCCTCAAACAGTAGAGAACTACCCCGAGTATTATCATAGATCCTTTCCTTGGCAATTTCCTGCTTAAAAGTTCGATATATCTCTAGTGCGGACTTCTTAATCATGCCGATTCTCCACATATCGGTCTCAGCTTCCTTTACCTTCTTCTTAACCGATGATTCTTTTTGGTTTGGCACCCTGCTGTTTTCTAAGTATTTACCAGTCAATTTTCTGATTCGCTTCCTCTATTTTGTATCGACATTCTTCATGTACAAGTAGCTGAATACCTTCCTAGCCCAACTCTCCTCCCCCATTTCTCTCAATCACTTCTCAAATTTTATTTTGCGGCTAGCTTCCCTGCCCTCAAATGATGTCCATCCCATATCACCTTGTACACCCTGATTTGATGTATTCCCATGAGCTACTAAGGCAAGCCTACCTATTCCACGTTGCTTAATTTCTAATCTTGCTTGAACTTCTGATCTCATGCACAAGACCGCATTGCCGAACGTCAGTTTAGGAACCATGACCCATTTCCATATTCCTCTCACAACATCATACCTATTGTAATTCCACAGTGCCCTGTTTTTCATTACCGCTGCATTCCTGTTACCTTTAGTCTTCACGTATATTTCATGTTCCCTTAGGTAATCGGCCCCATTGCTTATCCATACACCCAGATATTTTATTTATCTGTTATCTGTAGCGTGACCTCCTGTATTCTAAGCTCACTACATTCATTATTGTTAAAAATCATGACTGCTGATTTTTTCCTTACTGAATCTGAAATCTAACCTGTCTCCCTCATTACCGCAGATGTCCACCAATCTCTGCAAATATTCTTTGTTGTCGGCCATTAGCACTATATCATCTGCGTACATCAATGCTGGTAATGCCTGTTCAATGAGTTTTCCTTGTTTTACGAGAGGTTGAAGCCCAGCCCACTTCCCTATAATTTGGCCTCTAATCTTTGTAGGTACATCACGAATAATAAGGGTGACAGGGGACACCCCTGCCTAAGCCCCCGTTTTACCTCTGCAGGCTTGTATACCTGTTTTTCCCTCTTTATAATTACCTTGTTACTTTTATAGATATTCCTTAAAAGATTAATGGCTACATCTGCCACGCCTAGTGTGTCCAGTATTCCCCACAAATCCTCTTGAACCACGCTATCGTACGCTCCCTTGATATCCAAAAATGCTAGCCACAGGGGTCTATGTTCCTTTTCTGCTATTTCGATGCACTGCGTCAGTGAGAACAGATTATCTTCCAACCTCCGGTGTTTCCGAAACACATTCCGCAGTTCAACCAGCACCCCCTCATCCTCTATTCATGCCTGCAGTCTTTCCTTTATAATCTGCATCGCCAGCCTGTAGACAACTGATGTCACTGTTATAGGACGGTAGTTGTTTATGTCAGCTTTGCCCCCTTTCCTTTATAGATCATGCTCATCCTGCTAAGTATCCATCCATCGGGGATTTCACCTTTTGAATATTATTTGGCTCACTGCCTCTCTCAAAGCCTGCTTAGACTTCGGACCTAATATCTTTATCAGCATAGTTTGAATGCCATCTGGGCCCGTTGATGTACTACTAGGAATCCTCTTCTTAGCCCTTTCCCACTCTCGTTGTGAAATAGGAGCCAATGCGCCACTTGATTCATCATTGTCTATTGAGGTGCATAAAGCACTTTTTTGTTAAATTTTTCTGTCACCCTTGTTCTTATATATTCAATAGCTTCATCCCCTTCTAGCCTAGCATCTTGAGCTTATGTTATGAACCTCTGCTCTAGGCTCGTCTCATTTCTTAGGGGGTTTAGATGCTTCAAAACTTTTGCAGCTGCCTTTTTATCTTTTTATGTACTTCTGCCAGCCACTGAGCTCCCTTTCTTCTAATTTTTTCATTGATCAGAAGGGATGCATCCCTTCTACAGCTTAGAAAGATTTCCCATTTTCTTTCAACATCATCCGTCGGTTCACCCTGCTGCTTAGCATGTCTGTGTTCCCTAGAGGCTTCCTGACGTTTTGCTATGGCTCTCTTAACTTCCTCATCTCACCAACTTTTGGGTTTGTGTCTTCTTTTTCGGGGTGACTTGTCACGTGCCCTGGCAAGCTCTAGCTCAAACAGTCTAATTATATTCGTGTATGTCCACACTGTTTTATTATCCTCAGTGATTACTTTCTGAATTTGTTTAGTGGCTATTTCAATTTGCCTTCCTAATAAAAATTTTCCTGTAGTTGCTCATCTTCTCTCCTTTCCACTTTCACTTCTCTTCCATAACTTAACTTGATACGTTTGTGATCACTACCCAGACTTCTGGTGCCACCTTCATTATTGCAATCCCCTGAGCTTATCGTACATCCTATGTGACATCAGTGCGTTTTCTATCGTCGACTGCAGCCTTCCTACCTCCCATGTTATTTGCCCTTCACACTTCTCGGTATTGTTGCAGTTGATCAAATCAAGCCTTTCACACATATCCATGATCATTTTGCCTGTCAGGTCGGTATACTCATATTTATCTTCTATGTGCGCATTCATATCTTTTAGTATAATTATCTCGCACTCTCCTCCTAACTCCTGAGTGTCATTTGATATACACTCTACCATTGCCTGGTTTTCCTCTCTGGCCTTTGCTCTTGTCCACAAGTATACGAAACCAAGAAGTGTCATTTGCCCTGCCCCTTTCCCTTTTAGCCATAAACGTTCCTCTCACTCCTGCTTGACCCTTTGCCAGTCTGTACTTTTATGAATGAATGCCCCAATACCACCCCCCTTTCTGCTGCCTTCTGTTCTAAGACAATATTCCCACACGTA